>NW_024412429.1:5775768-5911867 GCF_014898765.1 Herpailurus yagouaroundi | reverse complement strand
AAAAAAAAAAGCCTAATTCTTCAACCATGCCTGCCTGTACCTTGCCTACAAGGGTGGTCTTGCCACGGGCACCCGTATGGCTCAGTTGGTTAGGCTTCCAACTCTTGATTTCGGCTCAGGTCATGATCCCTCAGGACTGGGTCCAGCATCAGTCTCTGTGCTGAGCATGGAGTCTGCTCGGGATTCTCTTTCCCTCTGCCTCTCTCCCTGCTCATACTCTCTCTCTCTTTTTAAAACAAAACAACAACAAAAATCAAAAAGGGAAAAACAAGGGAGGTCTTGCCAGATGTCTCGCTGATATAGTCCTGTTATGATCTCTGTCGTAAGAATACATGAAATAAGCTTGGCCTGATATTATAGAGAACTCCCCCTGGCTCATAGTGATCACTCTAGTTTCTTGGGAGCTCTCAAATAATCTGCTTGAATAATCGACCCCAGAACTGTACCAGATATTGATGCCAAGCTCAGCAGGGGTTAGCTCTGCAAATTCCTGCTTTGGGGTGGAGAGGGCAGCTTCTCCTTAGAAATGGGTATGTTTATCTGCCTTCTGTTTGGTGCTACGGCTCTCAGCGTGCCAGTGTTGTGGAAAGTCTATGTATGTTTTGTCCTTCCTCATAGTCTGCTGCATCCACTGCCTTAAAGCTGGGTAAATTTAGAAACCCTCCCTCCACCAGAGGAGGGGAATGTAACAGTAATTCTCAGAGGTAGTGCCTGCTTGTCATAGCAGATTGTGACTTGGTCTTATTCGGAGAATGGAGTCAGCGTTGGCCAACACCTTCCCTTGGTCATAATTCCATCTGTCACCTGCTCCTTCAGGCTGAACTGAGCCAGCAGGGGAGCAAGGTTCAAATAGCCAAACGATGCACTGCTTTCTGGCAAAGCAGGGTATTGGGAAGTTTAGTCTTTGCCGCCATTGGAGGTGTTGAGTATGTGTGAAAGCAGGCACAGAGCCAACCTTGGCCACAGCAAGAAGGTGCAGTGCGCAGGATTACGTCATTATTCAGCTTCTTTTAATGTCTACAGAATTGTGAGTGTAAGGTTGATCATGCTAGTGACTCTACTGTTAAGTCCATTTAAGTAATGAATACTTTCATTTATTTTTAAAACAATTATTTTCTATCTTTAAGTATTTAAGGGAAAGAAAAGCCAAACACTCTCACCAAATACTAAATTGTGCGCTGTGGTCCTAAAGTCATAATATATTCTTACCAATTGAAAAGTGAAAAAATTAATCACTTGTAATGACAAAACTTTGATGGAAAATAAAGGTAATTCCTTTCTGTATGGGATAGAGAAAAATTGATGCTTTTTATGTACAGAATGCTTACTGGAAAACAATGAATTAAAGACAAAATTGTAACCCTTATGTAGGCTTCCTGGATGTTCATAATAGCTGACCTAAGTCTCTGATGTTTAATTATCCAGGAATATGAGAAATCCGGCCATATCATATTTATTTAGCAATTGAGTTCTGTTACTTTTAATTAGTTGATTTTTTTTATTTTAGAGAGAGAGCTTGAGCTGGGGAGAGGGGCAGAGGGAGAGAGAGAAAGAGAGAGGGAGAGAGAGAGAGAGAGAGAGCGCCTTAAGCAGGCTCCCTGCTGAGCATGGAACCCATTGCAGGGCTCTATCCCAGGACTCCAGGATCATGACCTGAACTGAAATCAAGAGTAGAACATTCAACTGACTGAGTCACCCAAGTACCCCTTTCTTCCTTTTTTTTTTATTTGAGAGAGAGAGAGAGAGGGAGCACACGTGCAAATGAGCAGGGGAGAGGGACAGAGGAAGAAAGAGAAAATTGAGTTCTGTTTTGGAAGAGGAAAATTTCAACAATTTTGAAACCTACACTTAGTTTGAAAACACACTGTGAATTCGTTATACTCTGTAAATTAATGAATTAGATGATTAGCGCCCCTTGACCGGAAAAATTTATATCCATTTAAATCTAATTCAAGTAATATATTAGGCCAAACAAGCTTAAATATTTATAAAATATTTTAACTCCAAAAAATTACTTCAGATACATGAAGACATCTGTAATAGGCAAATTCCTAGAGACAGAAAGTAGATGAGAGGTCACCAGGGGCTGGAGAGGAGAAGATCGGAGAGTTTCTGCAGAATGGGTATAGAGCTTGGAAATAGAAACTTGAAAAAGTTTTGGGAACAGATAGTGATGATAATTGCACAACATTGTGAATGTTATTAATGACACAGAACTGTATACTTAAAAATGGTCAGATGACCCTTTATATTGTACACATTTTATATAATAAAAATAACCATTTAACATATCAAAATAAATGAGAATGATCCAAAAACTAAAATGTCCGCCCTCAGCATTATAATACTGTACTTTCTTTCAGAAATCCTGGCCTCTGTCATATGACCAAAAATAAATATCAGGAAGCTAAGATCAATTTAGCAATGTTTGTGGTAATATAATTACTTACAGACACCAACTGAATTCACTCAAAAACAATAGAACCAATAAGAGAATTCAGTAAGTTAGCCAGTAAATAAATATATGAAAATAATATGTTTTATGTATGTGTTCTCAATAATTTTCAGAATGCATTTTGGGATAATATGCTCTTAGACAAATGGTAACAAAGTATAAAATTGCTTTGAGTAAACCTAACAAATTATGCGGAATCTAAATGAAAAATATCATAAAGCTTTTCTGAGGAGCTTAAATACAACAAGGAAAACTGAAGAGAAACATGTTTTTAATGGAAAGATTCAGTAGTAAAGATGATAATTTCCCCCAAAATTAGTCTCTAAATTTATTGAATAAAAATTTCAATAAATTTTTATTGAAATTATCAGTCTTAAGCATGTTTTTTAGCCTGACCAAATTATGTTAAAGTTTGCCTCAAGATATAAATGGTTAAGAGTAATCAAGAAAATACTGGGAAAGAATAAGGAGAGAGTTCCATATTCCACTATATTAAAATATACAAAGTTATGACCATGAAGAATAATATTTTTAGGTAAATATGCAAAGTATACTGACATTTTTAAGCAGTATTAAAAATTATGTTTTTTAATGGAATAAAACCCTATGTCTGTATACACCTATGGAAAATATCATCTCTACCGCAGTGGAGTATATAATTCTGTTCTACACAATGAGAACATAGTAAAAATATGCTTTATAAGCTACTTTTTTATTCACCTGTATCTTATAAACACTTTCCTATTTTTAAAAAATATTTTTCTATTAGATGACTTGAGTAACTATACTTTTCCATTATGTAGGTACACCTGACTTTATTTAATCCATTGTTTTTGAAACAACTGGATTGTTTCTAGTTATAAATAATACTATCTGTCACATCCTTCCCTATCACTCTTTCTGCACTGTTGCATACTTTAGACCAAATGCCCAGAAGTGAAATTGCTGGGGTTAATTATAAGCACACAGTAGTCCCCATCCTGCCCCCCCACCCCACACACGCACTTGTATTCATGGTTTCGCTTTCCATGGTTTCAGTTTCCTGTGGTCAGCTGCGGTCTAGAGACAGATGATCCTTCTCTGGCATATGTCAGAAGGTCGGTAGTTGCCTAATGCTGTGTCACAATGCCTACGTCATTCACCTCACTCGATCTCGTCATGTAGGCATTTTCTCATCTCACATCATCACAAGAAGAGTGAGTATAGTACAATAAGATATTTAGAGAGGGACAGAGACCACATTCACGTAACTTTTACTATGGTATATTGTTATAATTGTTCTATTAGTTATAATTTTTAATTTCTTACTGTACCAAATTTATAAATTAAACTTTATGATAAGAATGTACATATAGAAAAAAACATGGCATATGTGAGCTTTGGTACTATCTGCTGTTTCAAGCATTTACTGGCGGGGGGTCTCGGAACATATCCCCCACAGATAGGGGGGAACTACTATATTGCTATAGAAAGGTTGTGATGGCTTGTAATGTGGTATCTATGAGAGTGCCTCTTTTCCCAAACCAGTGTCCACACTGAGTATTAACTCTTCAAAACCTTTTTGTTACATGATACTCAAAATTATTAAGTAGTGTTTATCTTGATTACTAATGAAGTTGAACATTCTGGAATATTGTTTATTTGTTTTATTATTTTGTGTATTATCTATGCATATTCTTTGCCCATTTTTAATTAGCAAATTCTTTTATTGGTTTGTGATAGCTATTTGTATATCAGGGATATTAACATTTATAGCATATGTCAAAAATATTTTTTTAGATTTTATTGTTGGCTTTTACATTTTGTTTGGTGTTTCCAGTTTTATTTTTTTTTCAACTTTTTTTGGGGGGGGAGGACAGAGAGAGACAGAGCATGAATGGGGGAGGGGCAGAGAGAGAGGGAGACACAGAATCGGAAACAGGCTCCAGGCTCCGAGCCATCAGCCCAGAGCCTGACGCGGGGCTCGAACTCACGGACCGCGAGATCGTGACCTGGCTGAAGTCGGACGCTTAACCGACTGCGCCACCCAGGCGCCCCTGGTGTTTCCAGTTTTAAAAGAAGAAGTAGAAATATTTCCATTTTTCCTGATTTCCCAGTAGTGAATCATATCTAATAGTAGAAAATGTTCAGACTTTGCACAGATTATGGCAATAATAGATTTTATGCTTGAGAAAAATCATACATGTAACTTATAACCATCCAAGACGAATAAGTTTTACCACTTTGACTTTAAATTATTTTTTTCCTTATTCTTCAGCAATTTCTATATATCTGGGAGCTCTGTCTTGTTGATTATTCTTGAAGGCAGTAAGCAGTACAATAGAAATCCAATTTTCTGAATAGAAAGGTTCCACTGGCTGATCTATAATGTCAGTAGATGTCTCATGTCAGACCCTTTTCAAAATCTTAAATCTTGAGTTCAAAGTTCTCACTTATGTCTTGACAATAGCTTTCAGGCCCATCAACACAAGAATAAACACATTCCTTCTCTTTCAAGCTACAGAATCATATTCTTTATATCTGTTAACATACTTTTTCAAAGAAAAAGAACTTTGTTTAAAAAAAAAGCCGTCTTTTTTGTTTAATTCCATTGGGATAGTAAGAACAAAAAGACTTCCAACTTAATGGTATATCTTAATTCCTCAAGAATGAGAAAGAAAAATAGAGGAACTGAAGTGGAAAGGGGCAGCATAAAAAGATCCCTCCTGGATGAAGTTAAGGGTCTTTTATAGTGCATACACTGCCTTTATTTCACAGTGACTACAGAGGTTTTAGAACTATTCCCTGGTCATTCAGTTCCATTTTAGATGCCATTAAGAGTAATGGTTCACACATATTACTTGTCAGTCATTGTCCATCCAATAACATGTATCACAACCATGTTAATTCAATCAAGGTTGCAGTAAAATGAAATAATTATTTCCTGATAGCTATTATTACTATCCATGGTGAAAGACACTATTAGTTTATTTCCAAGTGATCAGTTATCTATACATACAGGCATAAACTTAATCAACAACAGTTTGATGTTATTGTTACTCATATATATATATAAAAACTTTACTCTTTAGTCAATATATTCTATATGGCAAACTCTAACATTGATAGTAAATGAGCATATCCCCGGCTGTGTTATTGAAAGCTTTGACATATGCATTCTAAAAGAAGACCACTGTGATAAGCCAATATTCAGTAACCACTATGGCTACAAAAATCTTTTCTGCAGTCACCAGATGGGCTGGTGTCCATGGGCTGTACAGCATGGGCTGTACCCATGCACAGATAGCTCTCTCTTCTAACATCTTTAATAGATTCTCTTACTTGTGACTTCATCGTGTCAACAGAAAGGCTTTCTTGGTGAAGAACAAAATCTCCAAAATGGAATGAGAGTTGTATGCACTCATTTATACATTTATTTTGTATTTGAAAAACACAACACACCCATGTGGTTCTGTTTTTACGTCTAATCCTTCTTCACTAAACAGTTTATAAAACATTTATTCGGATGTGGCTATGAGTTTGTCTTAAGAAGTGGGGTGGGAGGGGCGCCTGGGTGGCTCAGTCAGTTAAGCGTCCAACTTCGGCTCAGGTCACAATCTCTCAGTCCGTGAGTTTGAGCCCCGAGTCAGGCTCTGGGCTGATGGCTCAGAGCCTGGAGCCTGCTTCCGATTCTGTGTCTCCCTCTCTCTCTGCCCCTCCCCCATTCATGCTCTGTCTCTCTCTGTCCCCAAAATAAATAAACATTAAAAAAAAAATTAAAAAAAAAAAAGTGGGGTGGGAGGTACGGATGAGTAGAGAGAAAAGGCAGAAACCCGGGATCTTAAACATCTGATTCCATTTGGTTGATATGGCAAGATGGGACCTAGTGAATCTTTTAGCCTGAGAAAAAGTGCTACGTTTATATATATCTACACAGACCCACATGCTTCTTCCTACCACTTCTAAATGACCTTAAGGAAAATATGTACACAATGATGAAACTATTTAGAAGACAGTTTCTAAAATATCTGGAGTTTTTTCCCACATTGCTAAGTAGAACTTTATCCCTATGAGCTAGAGTCTATCTTGTACAAGGAGGACTCCTTTATCTAAGAGGAGAGGAGACATTTTCTAGCACGCTCTTTCCCCTTCTGGAATAAATACTCTTCACCTAAATAACATCCACTCAGCCCTAGAGTCTGTCCCTGGGTCTCGCAGTCTTCTTTCTCTCAACTGCGAGAGACTTTGAGTCACTGTTTAAATACCCAACTTTTTATGAATATTCATCAAACTTGTAGTATTTGTTCACTATCTTCTTCCATACTATATTATAAGATGCAAGTGAATGAGTGCCATATCTGTCTTACTCACTTCTCTATCTCCAATTCCTAAATCAGTGACTGGCACATCCACATTCTCAATAAGTATTTGATGAATGAGGATTAAGTAAACTAATATATGCAAAGTGCTTTGCTTAACTCCTGGAATATGCAAATATTTGGTATATATTAGGTACTATTATATGAGCTATGACACAGCACTATGAAGTTCTGAACCTACACATGTTTAGCTTCATTGGCAGACTTTTTGAAAGAATGTTCAACATTTCTGCAGGTTCCTAGTTCTCTTTTGTTAAACTGAACTGGGTCCGTAGGCAGGGTTTAGTACCCATTTACCTAAAAAACAAGTTTTAGATTGCATAAAACCAGAAAAAGAACCCCCCACTACTGACTGTGAGATACTGTACCTTCCCTTCTCCTTTTCTATCTTCCCATAGTACTCTAACACTTTGCCTTTGAATATCTTATTACAACAACTTTTAGGGTAAATTATATCCTTCTATTTCTAGTTGTTTTCAGAATATGGAATGGCCTGCAGTGTGTCTAAATGCTGTGGTAATGAGCCATCATACGATCAAATCCCATAGTTATATTTAGATTCATTCCCTGAGTTAAAGCTGAGCATTCTCCATTCATCACATTGTGTTTACAGACAGTCCTTAACTAAAAATTGTTTGATTTAGGACTTTTTGACTTTAAGATGGTATTAAAGCCATCAGCTTTCAGTAGAAACAGAATTTTGAATTTTGATCTCTTCCTGAGCTACTGGTAGAATATTCTCTTATGATTCTGGGCAGTGGCAATGAGCCGCAGCTCTCCATCAGCCATGTGAGGATAAACAACCAGTACACTCGCAGTTCTGTACCCACACAACCATTCTGTTTTTCACTTTCAGTAAGGTATATATTACATGAGATATTCAATCTAACACTTCATTATAAAATAGACTTCGTGTTAGATGATTTTGCCCAGGTGCAGGCTAATATAAGTGTTCTGAGCATAATTAACCTAGCCTACTAAGCTATGATGTTCAGTAGGGTATGTGTATTAAATGCATTTTTGACTTGCAACATTTTCAACTGGATTTATTGGGACATAACCCTATTATAACTTGAGGAACATCTGTCCTTTTAAACCAAACCATAGTGTAGTCTGTACCATACCAGATGTTAGGGGCCATCCTACGGTGTTATTGCCCCGATACCCATTATATTGCTGGAGGCAATAAAGTTTCCACATCTGACTTTTTTAAACTTCCTAGTAATTCCAGAGGAAACGGCAATGATACCTTGTATTCTTGGATTTTTAATTGATAATTCAGTTTGGTTCAAACTTACTCCAGGTGTGATCCTTGTGCCTGGCTAGTTTGTACTTTATTTTGTAGGAAAAGGGGTAGGGAGAGATTCTGAACTCTTTGACCAGATAGTGAGATGACCAAATATGCTCTAGGAAGGTTAATCCAGCAGCAGTGTGAAAAGACAGGTTGGGGCATTTGAGAAAGATGAAAAGAAGGGGTGTCTGGAAAGAGCCATGACAGTGCTCCAATAGAGGAGTTCCTAGGTCAAGAACCAGAGGATTAGAGGTGAGGATGGAGACCCAGGACCAGAGGAGAGGAGGTGAGGATGGGATGAGGACACAAATTCAAGAGCCATTGCAAAAACAGAACAAGATGGCTCTACAACATGAGGAGTGTGAGGAATGAGAAACAGCCTTTGACCCTGGAGGCTAGGAATCTGGTTGTATCATTATCAGTATGGGGAACAGAACAAAAATATAAAGTATGGAGACCACTTGTCTTTGGAACAAACTTAATTTGAGGTGCTAGAAGATCCAGGCTTTTGGAAATGTGAGCTGGAATTCAAGAATAATGTCAGGTCTGCATCACAGGTGTATTGACCGTGGCGTCATCCATTTTGGGAGCCTGGTTCCTTTGTCCCTCCATAAATGGCACAGAGTTTAATTGCGGCCAATCTTCTCCTTACAAGATAGAACATGTGACACGTAAGAGCCTTTGACTTTCTCTTGGAATAGTCTGGGAGCATCACAGTTTGTCAGTCACCCCCTCTGACTTTCTAGAATAGATGCCTTACACAGGCTTTCTACTTAAATCTGGGAACTTTTAGTCATTTTAGAAAGTAGATAATAGGCTCCTATGACCAAGGAATGAAAGTGTAGGGGAGTTGGCCAAGTTTATACAGCCAGTTATTAGTGTCCTGGCCCCTGGTCCTCGGCCTTCCCCACTAGAACAAATGGTACCTTCCAGACCCCGCGTGTGAGGGGATAACAGGTTAACTTTCCCATCCTGTCTCTGCAGTACAGCTTTCAGAGTGTGCATTCAGAATTGTTCTAAAAACCATCGTGTATTTGTTTGGTCTCTGATTTAGTGTTGGTTCTTTCGAAAGTTCTGAGCTTTAAAATTTTCGCTTTTCTTTCCTGCTTTCTTAAGAGTCTAAATATAGTCGCTTGATGTTTACTTCTGTGAGGAACGTTGTCAGTGTTTGTTAACTGGCCGATAGTTTCTACTCACACGTACCACACCCAGTCCTTCCTTCCCAAATAAATGTTTGTTTCCTGGTAATGGTTTTAAGAATCACACGGTTGTTATCTGGAAAGGGTTGTTGCATAGAAATGTGTCTGTCAACCTTCATGGGAGCCCTTTAACCCCAGCAACCCTAACTGATCTTTTATCTTTCATGCCACCTGTCCCTCACCAGCCTCTTCTGTGAAGGACGAAGAGCGGCTTTCTTAGGCTTGGTGAAGAATCAGCAAAAGCAGGAAGAACAAAAAACACACAAACAAGATCTTGCTTATAACATGAAAGGCTACAGTGCATCATTCAAAATTCTAATAATAAAGTTTCACCCAGCTAACAGAGTACATTTCAACGACGTGGTCTATGAATCGGCTCACCTTTACGTTGTAGAAATTAATGCTTTTTATTTTTGGCTTGTTCCCTTTCCTACCGTATAGATGCCTTGAATCTTCGAAATCGACAGGTCATTTGCGTCACCCTCAAAGTCCTCCAACATCTGGCTGTGTCAGCTGAGATGGTGGGTGAAGCTTTGGTGCCCTATTACCGTCAAATCCTCCCCATCCTGAACATCTTTAAGAATATGAATGGTGAGTGATCCCAGGAGTCAAATGTCTTTTAAGCCCTAAAAAAAAGGGAGTGGTTTGAAGTAGAGTTAATTAGCAACACATTTAGGATTTATTATTGCTTATAAACCAAGATCCATTTGGAGATCTAAATAGTGTAACTCCCACTCTTCCCCTACTACTCCCTAGGGAAACAGTAAAATTAACAATTTCATTTATTACACCTCACACGTACAGCTTACTTACTCAGTACAGAAGCGCTGAAGCAGTTCTATAATCTTCCAATAATTAAATTGTAAAGTTTTTTTAATAGTCTTGTGACTACATTGGTAGGTTTTGAGTTTGTCCTTTCTCTTGGTAGTAATTCTACCTTTAGATACTCTGTTAAAATTGCAGTTTTTATTAATTGGCTTAAGATGAATTTTTAAAGCAATGTCGTTAAAATATGATACATATGGCTTGGGAAGTTTTAATATATGTTCTCTCATTTCTAAAAAAAATAGAAAAATAGATAATCTAGTTGATGGTGAGTGCTGATTATAAATGCATGTGTACTGATACATTTATTTGTTTTAATAATTCTATAAGCTTTGGAAAGCACTGATGAGCTCACATGAATCTGCTCTACCCTAACAAAGGCACTAGCAAGTTGTGGTGATCGGTTGGCAGACAGTGGATGTATATTTGTTCATTGAGAGTGTGATTTTCCTTTTATGCCTCTTTGAAAGGATGTGACTCTAATTTTCTTTTATGTTGCTAACTTTGAATTTCCATACTTCTTATATGCATAGCATAAGTCAACATTTGAAGTTAATTCCTGACAGCTATGTAAATAAGTTAGCAATTTAGCGGAACACCGCATGAAAATTTTGTGACATGATCTGCTTATGTACATACAAGAAAAAAAATCAAGCAACAAAACTGAGTGTTCCTGCCACATACAACTCCTTTGTTTGGAAGCACTATTTTTTACATTGTTCATAAATTGCTACTAAAAGTCTCGTTACTTAGGCAAATCATGGAATTCTCAGAAAGTCTTAAGCTGTATTTCAATAGTAGGACCTACTGATATACTCAATATTAGACATATTTGGTTACAAGGACTTCACCTGGAGTTATGGAAGTGTAAGAATGGAGTAAGTTAATATCCATTCCACAACCTCTGAATGGCAGTAGACTTACCGTGGACATTTAGACAAGTTGGTTACTCTTTCAGGAAACTAAAAACTAGGTGTTGGTAATTGAATCCCTTATGACCTAACAAACTAATAGTTTTAGTTAACAGCATTTCTACTTTATGGAAAATGCTTGTTTAAATATTTTTGATTCAGAATTCATAGTTTTACTGGAGAGTGGCATCAAATATCCATGAAGTTATAGAATGATTCCACATGCAAACATTGTTCAATTATGGTTCATAAAAGAAGTGTGTGATTAGCGAGTGTTTTCTGGTAATCCTCATGGAAACCTGTGGGGAAAGTACTATTACTATGTCTGAGTTTTCATCATAAAAGTTGCCCCTCTGTAACTTCTCTCATATATAATCATCTGCTTCTGTACCTGACCATCATGGACGATGGTCACCAACACATCTGCCTTCCCTCACTTGAGTAGGAGCAGGAGGCACTACAACACTGTGTTAATGCCTTTGGGTCCCACAGCAGAATGTACAACTCAAATCTAAGCATCATTATGTACCGTATAAAAGGAGAAAAAGGAGGCACCTGGGTGGCTCAGTCGGTTAAGCATCCACTTCTTGGTTTCAGCTCAGGTCACGATCTCACAGTTCATGAGTTCAAACCCGCATCACGCTCTGTGCTGACAGAGCCTGGGATTCTCTCCCTCACTGCTCCTCCCCTTGTAGCTCTCTCTCTCTCAAAATAAATGAATAAACTTCAAAAATGTAATAAAAAAAACACAAGAAGAAAGACAATGAGAATCTCCCTCATCCTCCAGGAAACCTGTAGAGAAGAAGAAGTCAAGCCACCACAAAGAGATAAATCTCTAGATTATTAAACAAAAGCAGTTGGTTTCTACATCTTTCTCATACTCTTTATTTAATTCTTTAACTCACAGATGTTCACATCCTTAACAAAAGAAGTAATTAGCTTTAGGAATATATCCCTATTTAGATTTTATCAATGTGAGAATTTATAGTTTATACCATGGCCTTAATTGGTCCCAAACAAGGTTAATTATTTTGGAACATTCCTAAATGCATGCACCAGTGATTCCACATTCAACTATTTTTCTGCTTAATATCTCTCTGAAATTTGAGGGGGAAAAAATATTAGCTTTAGCCTCATTTTCTACTTATCTTAAAAACCTGTCAGTACAAAGCCAGAATGCAGTAAGCTGTATTTCCAGAGGGTCATATTACAAAATTGGAGCATTCTGGCTATAAAACTTAAAACTATTCTTCAAAGTGGCTATATTGCCAAAGATCCAGTTCTACCAGAAGGAGCATACGTAAGATTTCCAATTACAATAGTGTTTTTAGGATAGAAATAATGTAACTGTAATACATAGTTTAGTAAATCCCGTTTTATAATTATGGATATTCATATTCACAGAACCATATATACTTATTTTATTTCAGCAGATGTCTTTAGTAACAGTTGTGTTTATAAAAAAAATATAGTAGCAATTTACAGCATGTAACATTAGAAAAAAATTCATCCTTAATTTCAGTGTATTTAAAACAATTCCACACATAGAGTTCTGTTTCCACTTTTTCCTACTTTCACATAAGTCAATGTCTTGTTAAACTCAGATCAAAACAAACAGTCCCATCACAAAATATATATTTTTTAGAATGAGACCAGATACAAATGACAGAAAGAAGGAAAGATTGAAACAGAGAATAGTCCTTCAACTATAACGACCCCGTCCTCTGTCAGCATTCCCTCAAAGTGCAAGCTTTAGCTTAATTCTACTAACTCGTCCTTTTTCGTAATTTCTGGCCTATTTTAATGTCACATGGACTTTGTTGGAGATGAGCAGTGGGCTGAGTGGATAAGGGCCGGACAGACATTGAAGCAAGCACGGGCTGTCAGGCACCCCAGCTTGGAGTCTTCCCAGGGGACCACAGGGAAGCGACCTCAGGAAGGAGCAGACGGGGCTGGCAGCCCCAGTCGACACTTCTGTAGGTGCTAAAACTTACGGCAAGACCCACAAGACTATTCCTGCCCTAAAAGAAAGCGTGGCTTTGTGTATCTCTTTATGACTGTTATTTTTTACAGGGTTTAATGAGGCTAACTTTCAACAGTTATGAAAACAACAGAAGTCTAAAGATGCCAATTACAATGTGGAATAGAGTAGCATCTTAGAGTCAGAAGACACAAATCACGGAACTTCTCTGCGTTTAAATTTCTTTTAGATTCTCCTAAGTCATCTGTGTAAAAGATAATAGCACCTTTTTCGGTAGGGTTGACGTGACAATTCAAGATAATGTGTCCGTAGGCGCTTCACATACAGCCATGATATGAATGAGATAGCCATGATTATCATACAACATTATATAGAGGTACAGTATTACACATATTATTATATGATATTCTATATAAACATTGCAGCACTATAAAATTACTGTATCGCACCGTGAATAGACGGTTGAATGTTTTGTGACCGTGGTTGTGGAACTCCTCCCCTTGGCCCTTCCATGAGCCTGGCTGTGAACACACACAGACTCGTGGTTCCCCAGCTGGGGCAATCCCTTTGCCTCAAAGGATTCGGCTTTCCCCTGCCAAATGCCAGGTGGGTGACCAAGTGAGTTAAGGACCCTGGGATTCATTCAAGAATAACTGGTTTTCAAATCCATCTCTTCCTGACATAATCTTTAAGCTCGAATATGTGACGGATGTTTTGGAGAAAATCACATTTGGAAAAGACAAGCTTGAGTGCCACAAACAAGGGGCCCCTGCATCAGTATCCTCTTTGGAGGATCTGAAGTGGGGTCTAAGTTTGAGCTTGTTTTCCTTAATTCGAAACAATGGATTTTGGATATCTAAACCATGTTGTTTTTCCAGCCACTGCTTTGGGTGAAAGAGAAGGAAGAATTTCTATAATAGCCATTTCTTCCTCCCTGTGTTCTTTCGCAAATGTTATTAAAGGTTACAGAAAATTAAGACAATAGGAATGTTCGATTTATAGCTTCCAGAGATGAAACTGCAAAATTAATGGTGCAGTGTATTGCATTTGAGAAGCATGAAACAATAAATGGCATTAAAACATTTATAGCTAAAATATGGGGCTCTGCCAGCAGATTACAGCTATCCAATCACTCTGCTTTCTGGAGGCAATCCTAATTTCGGTTCCTTTGTTTCCAGCGGCACCAGTAGTCCTGAAACAGTTCAGAGACTCCAGGCATCAGCAATTCAAATAGCACCATGAGTATATGTCATGGAACATGTGAAAGTAGATAGAGTAATGAAATGACGTGTTTATGTGGATGTGGAAATCAAACATGGCCCCTCGCATGTAGGTTTTTCCTAGGATAGTTATAGACTGTATGCCACTACAGACTAATTAAAGTCTATGAAAAGAGGGATTTAAAAATTGCAGTTCAAATTCAGACACATTAAAACCTATAGGTGATGAGAATGCAGTAAATTTGCAACATTTCAGAGTATTTGTACCAGCTCTTTGACCCTGAAGGTTTAAGTCGTTTGAAAAAGCCAGAAACAGTTGATTTCTGCTGGTAGTCACTTAGAACAACTTCTGATGGAAACCTAGGTGTTCTCAATTAACCTGATTCAAATTCTCCCAGAGTTTCTGTGAGCCCAGTGGAACCTATTCTCCATGGTTCTTTAACATGTTGAGGGGTGCCTGGATGGTTCAGTTAGTTAAGCGTCCGACTGCAGCTCAGGTCATGATCTCAGTTTGTGAGTTCGAGCCCCGTGTGGGGCTCTGTGCTGACAGCTCGGAGCCTGGAGCCTGCTTCGGATTCTGCGTCTCCCTCTCTCTCTGCCCCTTCCCCATTTGTGCTGTCTCTCTCCCTTTCCCTCAAACAGAAACAAACATTAAAAAGATTTTTTTAATGTTGATGAACTTTTGGGGGCTGATTGTGTACCAAAAAAGTCTTTGTTTTTTGTTTCATAATTGACTTACATAAAGGTTATTTCACAGAGCTTTAAATTTAATTTTGGAATCGAGGTTTATTCCCTGTGGGATTCTGTCCAATTTTGAGTGTGATTTATATTTTAGAAATTTACTTCAAAGTTTCTTTGAAATCATTAGGTTTATTAGATTTGAAGCCAATTGAATGTCCTAAACTTATTAAGGAACAGATTACAACTACTGTCCCGCCCCCCATTCCTGCAAGTTAGATTTAGAACAATCGTGTGCATATCTAATCTCTTCTGGGTTCTTCCTCTGCTCAGATTTTACTAGTTGCTCTAATGAGAATCCTAGGATCATAACAAAGCTGGAAGATGCATATAGGGGCCCTTTGGTCTGCACCTGTCTCCAATTTACTCAACTACCCTATTCCGCCATAAGTTCTACAAGGTCAAAATGTTCACATTGAGTTTCCTTTCTCCTGTGCAGACTGGGTATAGCACACTTAGAAGAATTAGGTGCTTAATAGGTATTTGTGTTGAATTGATATGCTAACCCAATCTGCATGACCAATACTCGCTTATTCAGTTCTGTCCTAAGTTAGTAGCTTCACTATTTCACGAAGTAACCCATTCTACTTCTGAAAGGAAAGGCACGTCCTACACTGAATTGAAGTCTATGTCTAATGTTCTATCCAACTTACCTGTCTAATCTAAAGCACACTGAATGTCTAATCCCTTTCCCAAATAGCAGGCCTTCAAAAAATATATATAAAACTTTCCTTACCCCTCAACTTTCATTTCTTCGAATTCAAGGTCCCTTTTTCTTCCAAGCATTCATTTTTATAAGCACAGCTTTCCAAATCTCCGGGGGTGGGGAGGGAGGACCCACATATCTGCAAACACCGATGGCTCTGTGGTTGTCTGAGAGCAGCCCTAGGGGACAAAGCATCCTAAGAAAAGTCAAGACTTCTCTGCCCTCACAGATGCACCTTGCATGTGCTCAGCCTGTCAGATGGCCTTACCATTTTGAAATCTACAAATGCTTGCTGAATAAATTTTCTCTTCACTCATACTGCTTCGTTCAAGGTTTCTTGGTTTTTTTTTTTTTTTTTTAACCCAATTCACTTGTAAGAAGCCCATTTTAGGGGCAGGCACATACTAGAAATTGCCCCTGTATCTGTCCTTCTTATGGACCTCCCTGGTCGCATCTGCCAAGAGGCAAAAGTTATTCTCAGAGTTGTCTATCCGTATCTAGAAATACACGACCTGGCAGCCTGATGACCAAGAAAATCAGAATCCAGTTGTGAAGGCTGTGTATTAGTTTCTCAGGGCTGCCCAAACTGGGAGACTTAAAAAACAAATGAGTTGTCTCACAGTTCTGGAGGCCAGAACTCAAGGCCAGTAGGGCCATGCTCTCCAAGTATCTAGGGAAGAATCCATTCCATGCCTCTCTTCTCGCCCCTACCTTGACTCATGGATGCACCACTCCAGTCGCTTCCTCCACCTGCACGTGACCTTTTCCCCTGGGTGTCTGTCTCTGTGTCTCTTCCCTTCTGAAAAGCACAGAAGTCCTTGTAAAGGTTGGGTTAAGGGCTCACCCTAGTCCAGTGTGACCTCATCTCAACTAATTACATCTCAAAGACCCTATTTCCAAATAAGGCCACATTCGGAGGTTCCAGAAAGGATGTGAATTTGGGAGGACACTATTCGGCCCAGGACAGACTGTATACCTCTCTCCCAGGGTGCGTGGAGATACAAATCCCGTCCTTCTAAGCAAAGTTAGAGGTTTTGCAAGCCTTCCACTCCCTCGCAGTTGTCATAACTGACTGTGGACTCCCACTTTCCACGAGTGCTACTCCTTTTCCTTTCAGCAAAAAGGGTTTGTTTAGTTAGGAAAGGATCTAAGAAAGTGTGAGCACAGGAGGTGGCAAGGAACTGATCTCGTCTTCCTTCGGTAATGCTGCAAGCTAAGCCAAGAGGGGAAGCAAATGCTTCCCAACTCGGGGTGCTACCATGGGAACCCCGGAATCACGCAAGGGGGCTGCTGCCACCAGCCGTCCGGAGGACCCAGGGACCCACCCAGGGCGGTGCACTGCACCACTCACACACGTTCTCATCCCTGCCCAGCCTGTGGGGCAAGGGGTCGGGCCACTTTGTGACTGTGCACAAGGACAGGTAGAACAGTACATGGAAACACAAGAAATAGGATAGTGTTCAAGAGCAAAGCCTCTGGCATCCGGTTTCCTGGGTTTGAACCCTGGCTTGAGGTTAACCAGCTGTGTGACCTTTGCTGGGCTATACAACCACTCTGTGCCTCAGTCTCCTTAACTTGCATGGAAGACTGGAAAGAGCTCGTTGACCTGCAGGGAGCGGCGAGGGGGTCACTCTGTGGGGGTGGCAGTGGCATGACGTGAGGGGAAGGGAGGAGGGAATGTGAGTGAAGTCACGTGAGCTCTGCAAACCAGCAGGCAGCAGGGAGACACGGCGTCTACTGCCTGCCTCAGGTTGTGGAGAAAACTGTATCGATGTGGTTGTGGGCGGTCCTTCGGAGAAAATTAAGTGAAATCTATTAGAATTAATATGATGATTTGGCAAGGTGATTAGGAGCAACATAAATTTCCAAGAATCAATATCTTTTTTTATAGACCAGCAGTCAGAAACACAATACGAAATTTGTTTTCTGGATGTTAATCGTCCCTACTCGCAGAAGTATTCCATCGGAGAGAAACTTTCACTGTTCAACTCCTCCTCCTCCCGGTGGATAGTTTTAGTTCCTTCTCTGGATTCCTCATGTCATTTCAGAAGAGGGTTGGAGTATTTCTCTAATCCAAAGGCCTAATCTGGAGGTTGACTGAAAATTGCCTGCCCTAATGGTCTGTTGAAATCCCAACCGTTTTCCAAGACAGATACTACTTTCAGTTTGTAAATGGCTTTTATAATTGCAGCTTCTCTGTGTGAATCCTTCCGAATCTTAGCGTCTGCCTTGCATCCTGCACATTCCGGGCTCACTTGCATTAGCTACAGCGCCTCCCCTCCAACCCCCTGGGTAACTTTACCTAAAGGGGTCAGACTGTCAGCAGAACACCAAATTGCAGACAAACCCATGCCCCGGGAGCATCACCCTAGTCCCAGATTATGTCAAGTTCGGTGTTACCCAGAAGGGCTTGCATAGGTAAGCCCCATTAATCATTTCTAACCTGCTGTAACACGGCTGCTGTTTGTGCAGAAAGAAAGGGGCCGTCTGGGCCCCACTGCCTTCTTGCTGGAGTGGGCCGTGTGTCCTACACCCATGGACTTGACCTTGAGTGAGCATCCTAATCCCAGTCCAGGGACTCTCAGGAGCTAGCACACATTTTTTCCTCCAGAAGTGAACTCAGACACCACGTCCTCTCCGGAAGCTTCCCTGACCTGGCTGTGACCAGCAGAACAAATTGCTCGCCCCCCCTAGGGTTTGCTAACATCTCTCCTGCTGTATAGATTCTGTCCTCTGTCTCTCTCCTCATCTAGCTGCCGGGGCCCAGAGGCAGGGAGAGGGTGGGGACAACTGGCTGTTTGCTCAACCTGCCAAACCACGTTCGGAATTTGTGTGCCGTCAGCCCTCACACCCACTCTGAGGTAGTCCGGAAAAGATCAACACACAGAAGGATGTGCTTCCAGCTGGTTCGCAGTCCTTGGCCGGTACATCCCCACTGCTAGCCTGACGCTGGCACATTGCTGAATAGGAGATTTCCACCAATTCAGCAAAGGCCTTTAAGACATGCCGAGAGAAATCTGTATAATATGCTTTAATGTATTTAAAAGCTCAAGATGGGCCCCAAATGAGCAAGCATGCAAATATTCGCCCAAGAGAAAACAGTGTTCTTTTCTATTTTTGCAACAGAAAGTTTAACTTAATCTGGGCAAGAAAGTGCGTAGTGATTTCTGAAGCTTTAATTTAAGGAGACTCCTATATTCGGCCAGATCATAATTTGTGCTTTTTAAATCACCTAAAATATCATCTATGGATTTGTAGATAATTAAGTCCTCATTCTCATTTTCCTTTATATGCAAATCTTCCACCAGTACCAACAAATGACTTTTTAGCGGCCTCTATGCGGACATTGCAGAGAAAATAAGAATGTCACCAGTGTAATTGTTACGTTGAATAGTCACTATTCATGACATAATTAAAAGGCAAGTTTAAAAGGAATTGGAGACAAAAACTAAGCCTTATTCAGTGGGGGAGCCTTTCCCTGTCTGCATAAAACTTAACAGGGGCCT
This sequence comes from Herpailurus yagouaroundi, assembly GCF_014898765.1. NCBI lineage: Eukaryota > Metazoa > Chordata > Mammalia > Carnivora > Felidae > Herpailurus > Herpailurus yagouaroundi. The sequence continues at coordinate 5,892,677 of NW_024412429.1, read as the reverse complement.
TAATTGTTCTACTCACTCATAAGATCAAAGGCACTTTGAGTCACACAATTTCAATGTTTAGAATCATTTCTTTAACAGATTGATCAAAACTCTGAACTTAATTTGCCCTCAGATATTCTCCACTCCCCCCCGCGGCAATCTGCTCTGTGCTGGAAGCTTGCAGTGGAAACCAGGAGTGGGGTGATTTCCCTTCCATTTCTCTGCGGGTGCGTCATCATCCTCCACCATCTTGTCTCCAGAGGTCCTGTCCCATAGCTTGCCAGGCTGGGGCAGCCGACGATGGTGAGGAGAGGGGCAGCTCTTCAACCTGACGCTCCCCTGAGGTGGCATCACACCCACTCCCTGGGCCAGGTGCCGGTTAAGGCAGATTCTGTCCTGGGGAACATGGCTGGCAGGTCCTCAGTGATCCTTGCCCTGGGGCAGTCGCTCTCCATCCAGAATGTTCTCCGCCCTCAGCCTTCCTCTTCCCTCAACTAGGCCAAGTTTCCCCGCACTCCCCTCAGCTTCTTGTGCCCAGGATCCCAGTGCTTCAGGGAAGCACTGTTACACAGGCTGGAAATGACCCCACATTGGCACCCCCTCCTATGCGAAAAATATACTTGCCCATCTTGGGCGCCAAAAACTCTAGGGGTGCAAGCCCAGGCCCTCAGTTCTCCTGTCCAGGCTCTACTGGATCCTCAACCATGACGGAGCCCCAGGATTTCATTTTGCCCCACTGCTGGGAACACGTTCAGGGCTCTCCAGATGGTTCTACCAGCAGAGCACAGAGAGAGCGCCCTTCAAAGAATTCTCATTGTCTTCTCCCCCCATATGGGCTCGGTTTAGAAGCCCTCCTCTGTCCAGCTGGGGACCTGGTCCCCTAATACTCCTGCAGACCTGCTGCTGATGAAGTGCCCAGGTCACTGGAAGTGGGGAGCCCTATTTCAACTCCCTGACACACCGGTGCTGGTTTCCTTGAGCCAAACACAAAACTGTAGGAGGAATTTTCCACTTAGTGTGAAATCAGCTTTCCGTTTTTATTGTCTTCCTCAAAAATCTATATTTTTCACACTGACAGCATGGAATGTATATAGCTCAGCATAAGCTGACCCATCGATGAAGAAGGATTGAAAAATATAATGGACATATTTCCTTAGAAAAATTGCAAATAGTATTGACATTCCTTTGCCTGCCTGCTTTCTGTATTGTATTCTCTGGTACATCTTGAATTAATGTTCCGAATAATAAAGAAAAAAGTAATGGTGGCAATGCTGTTATGACTAAACTCTCTTCGGTTCCTTCCAAGATCAATTTGCTTTTCTCCCCCTTGAAATACAGTACTTTAACATGAGCTTTCTGTGAGCCCATTTACATCCATTTTGAGATGGCGGTGAACCAAACATGACTCTCCATTCAGCGACGCTTAGATTTTACATGCCTCTTACACCTTCGCCACTGCTTCCCCCAAGTAAACCTGCATTTATCTTAAACTTTATTTAAGCCTTTAAGTGATCTTTATCAGCCTCTAAAAAGCTAATTATTAATACAATACTAACATTTTCAAGCAAGAATGTAATTGGGTCATAATAACAGGATTAGCACCCAGTAATCTCCCGCTATTTTCAGCTTTGTTTCTACCTGTAGGCAAGTTGGATATTTATTTATGCACAGAAAGGGTTTTGAGAAGTTTGTAGTTCTTCTAGCAGAAATCAATGAATATTATACATGCTTGCATGTGAGTGTGTTTATATATTATAAATGTGGTAAACAACCACTTAATCAGATGAATGCGAATGTGGGTCTGTCTAGAAACAGTGGAATATATGTTATCCTTTCAAAGTTTCCTCAAATCTGTAAATACAGAATGATGATACTCAAAGAGAAGCAGTACAAGATTTATACTTTTGTGATGAACAACTAAAATTTCAGAAGCAACTTCCATGAAGATGTTAGGCAACAGTGGAATGAGGAAAAGGAGCGTGGTCCCAGGTCCGTCAAAACCTGCTGGCATGCACCTTTATTTATACACCTGCCAACCTTTCTGTTATTGCTGAGGAATGCTGGGCCTTCTTGCTCTCACCTTCAGGCTGGTCTCACTACCTCTAGAACAACAAATGCACCAGGCTAACTTCAAAAGCTTAGAGCACAATGTGGTTTTTACTGGCTATTTAAGAGATGTCGAAGAGAGGACCACGTCATACAGATTCATTGATTCGTTGAAAAAGAAATTCTTGAGTGCTTACTATATGCCAACATAGCAAAGTCTCCTAAAAATCCTTAAGAGATTAAAAGGGTGCTGCATGCAGCCATTTTCCATTTGTCAAATCCTCCGCAGACTTCCTCACAGCCTTACCCCACGTGAGTGAATCAACGGGCACCTCCACAGCAGACCTGGAGAGTAAAGGTGGTTTCCGGTACCCTGAAGCAAAAAGCCAGCTGTCAGTCCTCATGGCCATTCACCCTCACCTTCTGCACTCTTCAATACCTTGACCCTGAGGTCAGGGCATGGATTTGGAAGAATAAGACCAGATGTGGTGGTAGACCATTGAGATGGTTCAGACAGCAAGACGAGGGTGCTCAGGTGTAGTGCCTTGTCTTAGTAAATGATACAGTGAAGAAATAGAACAAAGTTTCATATCACCTATCATCATTTACTTCTTTGAGAAGAATAGGAATGTCCCCTTCCTTAGTCCTCACTGCACACTATCCATTCCTGGGAAAATCCTGAGAAGACTCTCTCTATGCAGGCAACCTCCAAATATTATTTTTGGGGAGGGGGTTTGGGTTTTGTTTTGTGTTTTGATCTGGTTTTTGTTTTGTTTTTAGTTTTATTGATATATAATTGACACATATGTATAAGTTTCAGGTGTACAACACAACGATTTAATGTATTTTGCTAAATAATTACTACAATAAATTCAGTTAACATCTATCACCCCATATAATTACCTTCTTTTCCCCTTGTGATGAAAACTTTTAAGACCTACTCTTAGCAACTTTCAAATACACAACACGATGTTGTTAACTATAGTCACCAAATATTGTTATCAGCTGTCTCTTAGAATTTTATGAGCAATTTTTGCTGAATCTTTGCTAGGAACACCTTTGTATGTAATGTGTGCTAAATCCTTGCTGAAGACTGCATTATGGTATGTGTATTGTATTTACAAACCCAGCCAAAGAGTATTTGAGATTATTAGTCCTGAAGCTACCAACCGAGTGGATTTGAGAGCCCACTCAAATACATATGATACGGGCCATGAAGGGCAGAACACCATCTGGTGTCTTCTCCATCACCAGGGCAGCCTAATAGACCCAGTCTTTCTCTAATCTAGTAGACCTACTGGGACCAAAATGCCAGAAGCTGGGGTCTTTTTTCTTATCTCAGTATCGTTACTAGAATGGAAATTCTATGAAGGCAGGGACTTTTGCTTCTTTGTCACTGCTTTATCACTAGCTTAAGAACAGTTCCTGGCAGTTCCAGGGTTCAGTAAATATTTGCTGAAGAGAGGGGTATGATGGATGATATATTTGTTTTCTGTTCCTACCGTAGCATACTACTACTTACCTAACAGCTTAAACAGCACCCACCCATTATATTACTGGTCTGTAGATCAGAAGTCCAGTGGGTTTGGTGGGGGAATATGATCGGATTCCAACAAGACTGAAATCAAGATGTCAGCCACGCTGAATTCTTACAGACGTGCTCGAGAAAGATCCATTTCGAAGCTCATCCCGGTTGTTGGCAGAAATCAGTTCCAGGTCGTTGTAGGAGTGGGGTCCTTGTTTCCTGGCTGTTTGTCAACAGAGGGTAGCTCTCAACTTGTAGAGGCTGCCCACCTTCCCTAGTTCATGGCCCCTTCATCTTCAAAGTCAGCAATGGCCGATCATGTCTTTCTCTTGCTTCCAGTATCTCTGACTCCCCTTCTGCCACATCTCATCTGCCTTCCTTTTCTGCTTTAAGGGCCCGTGTGGTTACATGGGGCCTGTGGTCAGTTGACTAGTAACCTTAATTCTGTCTACAAAGTCCCTTCATGACAGTACCTAGACTAGTGTTTGACTGAAGAATAAGAGAACAGGAATCTTAATCATGTCTTTGGAAGAAGTCCTCCAGAAGTTGATACTAAGGCCATGACTGGGATCTTGAAATATATGTTCAAGAGGTTACAAAATTAGTCTTAAACATTTTGTGATGGTAACTCAGCTCAACACTCCCATGTTAAATTCACAGAAGACTGAGGATGTGTAAAACATTCAATGAGTGTAACAGGACACGGAGTTTAAAGACTTTAATTGTCACTTCAGAGTTGAGCCACACTATCTACTGATTCAGTGATTTATATATAAGCAGAGAACAAAATCAAGAAGTTCATTTCCATACATCTTTTAGAAGATTAGCCAGTAAGAAAAAAATAGCATCCCCAGCAGAATTCGATCAGCCTACTGGCCAGTAGTGTTCTCTACTCTACCACATGGCTCCTTGTCACAGACAGTAGATTTCATTTCCTGAGTGATTTCATCAGCATTACCCCAAATTCCCACAAGCCAGCAGCACAAAGGACAGGGAAGCATTATTTTTGGAATTTTTATCCTTGCTTTACAAATAAAGAAGCTAAGAATTGGATCAAATGACTTGCCTAAGGTCACATAATAGAAATGAGCCACAGCCATGACTTAAAAAACAGACTCTACATTCAAACCTGAGCGACAAATACTCTGCAGATGTAAATTGCTTTGCCAGAAATGGTGGTTCTGAGGCAGTTCTGATCCACAGATTGCTTTTATTTAATGTAGTGAGGTGAATGGAAGTTTCATTGATCCACTTTAACAATGATTATGTGCTGTCAAATCGATGCATCTGTTACTGATCTCCACAAACTCACGTGCCTTATAAAGCAAAAATACTTTCCTATCATCAATTTCTATTCTGGAGTCGTGATCAATAGCTTGAGAAAAATTCCTAACACAGAAAACTGGCAGCAAGTTCACCTGATTAAAAACATGAAACATAGAGTATTAGCTACCCCTCTAATCTAGTTCCACTCTTTTTGCCAGAAGGCATTCAAATATATCTTTTTAAAATTTCTTTTAAGTAACCTCTGTACCCAGGTTGGGACTCAAGCTTACAACCCCCAGATCAAGAGTCCCATGCTCTACTGACTAAGCCAGCCAGGTGCCCCTTAAATCTACTTTTTTCTTAATCCAGTGGCATTCCTCCTCACAACCATTGATAAAAGCAGTGTGCATAGTATACACTCCTTGTGGACCAAGTCTTCATGGGAAAAAAAAAAGTATTCCCTAGAGTACATTTCAAAAAACATGTTTGAAAACCTCTTACCAAATATCATCAAATCTAAGATGTAATCGAGTGTTAACGATAATCTATATTTGATGCAGTCCTGAGAAAGAAAAAGTATTGCCAATTAAACTGTGACCCACTATTAGCATCCTGATCAAGAAACGTAAAAACTGTGACTTAATGAAATAATTTTAGTCTAATCCAACTTGCAGAGTGATGTATCAACTGTCTCAAACGTGGAAGTGAAATTATCACGAATGGAGCGAACATTATACACTATTCACTCTGCGATATTCCTGTGTATCCCCTAACCTAATCCTTACAACTGACATATAAAGCCAGTATTAAGACCAGTTTACAGATGAGAGAATTCAACATAGAAAATTTTAGTGTTTTGCTCAAGGTCACTCAGGAGCAAAAGTGATTCACATTTAAATCGGTTTGATTCAAAATGTATTTTTTTTTTCAATTTTTTTATTAAATTTCAGTTAGTTAACATACAGTGAAATATTAGTTTCAGATGTAGAATTTAGTGATTTATCACTTACAACACCAAATGCTCATTACAAGTTGCCCTCCTTAATATCCATCACCCAATTTAGCCCATCTTCCTGCCCACCTCCTCTCCATCAACCATTCTCTATAGTTAAGAGTCTCTTACGGTTTGCCTTCCTCTCATTTTCCCCTTCTTCCCCTATGTTCATCTGTTTTGTTTCTTAAATTCCACATAGGAGTGAAATCATATGGTATTTGTCTTTCTCTATTTGAGCTTATTTCAATTAACATAATATTCTCTAGCTCCACCCATATCATTGGAATTGGCAAGATTTCATTCTTTTTGTGTCTGAGTAATATTCCATTGCATATGTGTGTATATGTATGTGTGTGTACGTACACACATGTACACATGTGTGTACGTACACACACATACATATACACATACACACACCCCACATCTTCTGTATCCATTCATCAGTCAGTGAACATTTGGGCTCTTTCCATAATTTGGCTATTGTTGATAGTGCTGCTATAAACATCTGGGTACATGTATTTCCTGAGTCAGTATTTTTGTATCCTTTACGTAAATACCTAGTAGTAGTGCAATTGCTGGATCATAGTGTAGTTCTATGTTTAACTTTCTGAGGAACCTCAATACTATTTTCCAGAGTGGCTTCACCAGTTTGCATTCCCACCAGCTGTGTAAGAGGGTTTCCTTTCTCCGCATCCTTGTCAACATCTGTTGTTCTCTGTGTTGTCAATTTTAGGCATTCTGACAGGTGTGAGGATCATATCTCGTTGTAGTTTTGATTTGTATTTCCCTGATGATGAGTGACATTGAGCATCTTCTCATGTGTCTGTTAGCCATCTGGATGTCTTCTTTGGAAAATGTCTTTTCATGTCTTCTGCCCATTTTTTAACTGGATTATTCGGTTTTTGGGTGTTGAGTTTTGTAAGTTCTTTACCTGTTTTAGATACTAACCCTTTATCAGATATGTCATTTGCAAATATCTTCTCCCATTACAAAGGCTGCCTTTTAGTTTTGTTGATTGTTTCCTTCACTGTGCAGAAGCTTTTTATCTTGATGAGCTCCCGATGGTTTATTTTTGCTTTTGTTTGTCAGGAGACAGACAATATCTAGTAAGAAGTTGCTGCAGCTGATGTCAAAGAGGTTACTGCCTGTGTTCTCCTCTAGTATTTTGATGGTTTCCTGTCTCACATTTAGGTCTTTCATCTATTTTGAATTTATTTTTGTGTATGGTGTAAGAAAGTGGTCCGATTTCATTCTTCTGCATGTCGCTGTCCAGTTCTCCCAGCACCAAGTGCTAGAGACCGTCTTCTTTCCCACTGAATATTCTTTCCTGCTTTGTGTAAGATTAGTTGGCCATATAGTTGTGGGTTCCTTTCTGGGTTTTCTATTCTGGTCCCTCGATCTATGTATCTGTTTTCGTACCAGGACCATACTGTCTTGATTACTACAGCCTTATAATATAACCAGAAGTCTGGAATTGTGATGCCTCCAGATTTGCTGTTCTTTTTCAAGATTGCTTTAGCTATTCAGGGTCTTTTGTGGTTCCGTACAAATTTTAGGATTGTTTGTCCTTGCTCTGTGAAAAAGGTGGGTGTTATTTTAGCAGGGATTGCATTAGCTATGTAGGTTGCTTTGGTAGTATAGCCATTTTAACAATATTTGTTCTTCAGATCCATGAGCATGGGATGTTTTTCCATTTCTTTCATAAGGATTTTATAATTCTCAGAGTACAGATCTTGTACCTCCTTTGTTAGGTTTATTCCTAGGAAACATTGTTTTTGGTGTAGTTGTAAATGAGATCAATTCCTTGATTTCTCTTTCTGCTGTTTCGTTATTGGTGTATAAAAGTACAACAGATTTCTGTACCTTGATTTTGTATTCTGTAACTGTATTGAACTCAAGCATCAGTTCTAGCAATTTTTTGGTGGAGTCTTTTGGGCTTTCCACATAGAGTATCATGTTGTCTTCAAATAGTGAAAGTTTGCCTTCTTCCTTGCCGATTTGGATGGCTTCTATTTCTTTTTGTTGTCTTATTGCTGAGGCTAGGACATCCAGTACTATGTTAAATAACAATGGTGAGAATTGACATCGCTGTCTTATTCCTGATTGTAGAGGAAAGGCTCTCAACTTTTCCCCATTGAAGATGATACTAGCTGTGGGTCTTTTCACATATGGCCTTTATGATGTTAAGGTATGTTCCCTCTATTCCTACTTTGTTGAGGGTTTTTATCAATAAAGGGTGCTGTGTTTTGTCAAATGCTTTTCTGCATCTATTGAGAGGATCATATGGTTCTTATCATTTCCTTTATTAATGTGGTATATCAGGTTGATTGATTTGTCAATATTGAACCATCTGCAGCCCAAGCATAAATCCCACTTGATCATGGTGAATAATTCTTTTAATGTACTGTTGGGCTCGATATGCTAGTATCTTGTTGAGAATTTTTGCAGGGATAATTCTCCTTTTTCGTGGGATCTTTATCTGGTTTGGGAATCAAGGTAATGCTGGCCTCATAGAATGAGTTTGCAAGTTTTCCTTCCATTTCTATTTTTTGGAACAGTATGAGAAGAATAGGTATTAACTCCTCTTTAAATGTTTGTTAGAATTCCCCTGGGAAGCAGTCTGGTCCTGGACTTTTGATTACTGATTCAATTTGTTTTCTTTTTTTTTTTTTTTTTTAAATATTTTTATTTATTTTTGAAGGAGAGAGAGACACAGAGACAGAGCATGAGCGGGGGAGGAACAAAGAGAGACAGAGACATTGAATCTGAAGCAAGCTCCAGGCTCTAAGTTGTCAGCACAGAGCCCAATGCGGGGCTCCAACCCACGAACTGTGAGATCATGACCTGAGCCGTAGTCGGATGCTTACCCGACTGAGCCACCCAGGTGCCCCATGGTTCAATTTGTTTTCTAAGAAGGCTAGAATCTCTTTTTTTCCTGCTTATAGCTTCTTAGCCAGCATAGCTACCCATTTCTTGGTCATGAACCAAGATGATAAAGGGAGAAGAGACCAGTCTAAAGACTCTAATACAGAATACTTGGAACATTATAACACTAACATCCATCAAAAATGCATACCCAAATTAGATAACTAGGATCTGCATGACTGTGGGCATTCTCGTGCAGTTTTAAAAAAAATAAATTTTTGAGATACATTACTCATGCAAACATAGATGTATCTCAATTTCTATAGTGTTCTTTACAAAACACTGGTAGTCAGTAAACTAACATTGTGAAACCATTTGTAGCTTTCAGTCTTAACTAAACTTAGTTATTATTTCAAAACACCTACATTTCAGACTAATAAATTTCAAATCATAACCCTAAATAAGTAGAACTTTAGTTCTTTGTAAGGAAAGTAGAACTAAATGATAGCATTACAGTGAAATTGGGAGAGTAGGATACAATAGGTATTATAAGAACAGTTCAGCTATAGTTATTATTATAGACAAAGCAAAGCAATGAGTGTTCACATAACAAAGTAAGTACTTAGTAGCTGCTAAACTATATATGCAATTGACACTTAATTTTTTTAACTCATTGTTCAATAAACTTTCCTTGTTTGATGAATTTGGATTGTTTTTATTGGCTAGCAGAATTACTTACTGAATCAAGTGTTTTTTTTAATGCTTATTTATTTATTTTGAGAGAGAGAGAGCACATGTGCAAGCATGGGGAGGGGCAGAGAGAGGGAGAGAGAGAATCCCAAGCGGGCTCCGCTCTGTCAGCGCGGAGACAGACCGATATAGGGCTTGATCCCAGAAACCATGGGATCATGACTTGAGCTGAAATCAAGAGTCAGACACTTAACCAACTGAGCCACCCAGGCACCCCCACTATCTTTTTATCCTAACTATTCACATAGTTCTTCCAACAATTGTTCCAGTCACTGTAGGTGTGTGGATTAAAAATTACCCTTGCCACTCACTCTTCATTCATTTTTTCCAGGTTGGTGTTTTGAGTTAAGCACAGTTTTGGATTACACAGAGGACAGTGCTCTCCTAATCTTGACAAGTCACAGAACGAGTGTTCTTATACTATCTGTGAAGTAGTCTAAAATGTGGCATTTATCTGTATTTATCAGTGCATTCTAGAAAAATGTTTCTATGAACCAATTCTGAAAACCAATCTACTTTTTCTTAGACTTCTCTGCCCACTTTTACTAGAAAATTGATTGCACTATTAAATTTCTCTTAGTTTCCCATATTTTAAAAAGAAAGCATAATTCATTACAAATAAAACCTTTCTAGGGTAATAACCACTTAGCATATAAATGATTTTAGTATTGATATAGCTAAGTTTCTCTAAATAAATAATTTCCATGCCCAACGCATAATATACCAAGCATGCCTGTTACATGACAATTTTGTAATGCAAGAATTTCCATTATAAAAACCTGTGAGATACAATCTAACACATTCGAAGAATTAACACTCTCAGACTGTAATTGCAAGATAAGTTCTAATTACTGTTTAATGTCTTCGTTGAAAATCTTTGGCATATGTATAATGTAAAATTGACTCTGAAATTATGCAATTAATATTATTAGCATTTAGTGACATAATTTGTTTGGCTCAAAAAGCGTTCGACCAGAAAAAAAAAAGTGCTTAAAGTTTGGAAAGTTTAAAAAGTGGCCCTTAATATCGTTAACTGATTTATAAGTTGCTATATTCAGGTAGCAACTCGTTCAACTCGTTCATTGGGTGGTTGAAAAAAATGGTATCTTCTGTAGAAGGTTAGCTGTTTGAAATGTTTTATGACAGGAAGGTAAACATTTTTTTAGAATTCTGTTATCAAGGCCATGAATTAATATGCAGTGTTGTGACATGAGTCTGTGATCTTTGTCAAATCTAGTATAGAAAGTTAGAAATCTCCTCTTAAAAACTGATGTGTTCTTAGAATTGATTACTTGTCTACACTACATCTTTCAAAACATACATATTAGGGAATTGTTCTGCTAATTATATTTCTAAGGTGGCTATTCCTATTTTTAATGGGATTATTTACTTATTAATTTGTCCCAAGGTTGTTGTGGTTTGTGTGTGTGTGTGTTATTTAACTGTCTTAACAACAGCTAACAGTTATTCAGTGTTTTCTCTGTGCCAGATATAAATGGCATCAGATTTAATTGGGTTAAATGCTTTTCAGAATCATCTCAGTTAATCCTCACAAACCCAAGAGGAAGAAAGCATTCTCCATCTAATTTAATTGATGAGGAAATGAAATCAGAGAGATTAAGTAATTTGCACATTGTCAGTCAGTTAGTAAAATGGCAGTGATAACATTATGGAAATGGAGAAAGGAACAAGAAGTGGTAACTTCTATAGTTTTCCCTGTTTCATGAATACTCAGAGTTTCAGCCGCACCTGATTAGTTATCTCATTACAGTATATTAGACAAGCCATTCCAATATATTGATTTCATCTTCCAGTGTTTAAACCAGCCATGTTCCACAAACAACACCCCTAAACCTGTGGCTTGTTCCAAAGGTTGTTTTTTTTTTCTTTTTAATTCCTGTTCCTTAATGAAAAGAGATAATGTCCAGTACTAATTATTCACCATGATTTATGCTTTTAAATATCATGTGTGGGACTGCTCTTGAACAAAAATTAGACCCAAATTCAGTATTTATGCAATAGGTTGAAATTTTTCACCTGGCTATAGTTTATAAAGGGTTTTAGTAAATAGATAACATACACAATAATCAAGGCTTTTATTGCATACATTATATATTCATTTACTACTCTTTTATAGTAGTTAGAGCATGCATAGAGTTTTGCTGAATTTATAACTCCAACCTAAAAAAAAAAAAACTAGTTGCACATGATAATATGGAGAGCTTTTAAAAGTGAGAAATTTTGTCTTAGAGTGTATAGTTCTTCATGTAGTTTGTTCTTTGTGTGAAAAGACAATTTTGCTGACAGTGTTAGTTTTTGCACAGAAGGCCTCATCGTCAGCAGGACTTAACTTGAGACGATTCAAGACAATTGCAAGAAATGCACTTCAGAAAGAAGAGTTTGTAAGATTTGTCCACTGAAAGATGTGAATTAATTGTAACTCGGAGAGAAGGAAAAAACACTAGCTTTACTTTTTGTAAGTTTGGGGGAGATGTGTTGCTAATAATGATCAAGGAAACAGTCATCCCGTCTAGATTATGGCATGGTAGATCTTTAGCTTGCAATATTTGCTTATTTTGAGAGAAAGAGAGAGAGAAAAGAAAGAGAAGAGCAATGATCATGATTCGAACTGCAGAAGGAATTTTAGTAGACAGAAAGATTAAATTTAAAATCAGAAGGACACAGATACTTTTGAACCAGAAAGATTAGATTTAAAATCAGAAGGACTCAGGTACTTTTTAATCAGAAAGATTAAATTTAAAATGAGAAGGACTCCGATTTATACACACACACACACACACACACACACACACACACACACACAGAAAATGTATAGAAGGAATATCAAGTAAAGCCATCCGTTTTAACTGTAGGTATAAGGCAGGGGTGCATTGAAAATCAAGGCCACAAAATGTAATATAGATGACAAATAGGCTCCTTGAATATATCAGTTAGAAGGAGAACTCCATATTCAGTAAGCCTCTTAATATAACACCTCTCAGTAAACTGGCATCTGACCTCTGCTTAGACCCCCTGAATCACATGGTACTCACAGGACCAGAGTGTAACTAATGCCATTTTTGAATGTCTTAACTGATAAAATTCTTTTCTATATTTAACCGAAGTCTTCCTTGCCATAATTTGTTTCCACTTTGGTCTTCATTATATTGTGTATGCCTCACGCAAGTGCCCCCCTCCATCCAGGCCCTACTTCATTTCATGGGCCTTGGTGAATATTCTTATACACCCTTCTTTTGATTTATTGCTTTTGAATAACGTATGCCTTTTCTTTGTCACGTCCTGAATTAAGACTCGGCCTTAATTACTTCTTTGTGCTAACTTTTCCAGACGACGTTTATGTGTTGGGCTTTCATTCTTTTTGTTTTTCCTCCTGTCTATTGGTTTATCCAAACTCCAAATGCATTGTTTAAAATTTGGTTGTTTTTTGCTTATACGAGTTTGCATTTCAAATTACACCATGTCCTGGATGTTTGGGAATGCTGTATTCTTCGTAATGTGAAACATGAATAATAACCCTCTGTTACCTAAGCTTTAGATTTGGCATAAGTGATGCTGCTTGAGGCCAAAGTTCTACACACGCACAAATTTAATAAATGTAGGCGGTCCCTTGTCTCCACAGGATGAAACTTAGGTCACTGTTCTGGCCTGAAAGCAAAATACCATCTTGGCAGAACACTTCACAAACATGCTGACATCTTGATCGTTTTTCTACCTTTTTGCTTATGATCATTTTATTGGACAGCCCAGCTAGCTGGCTTCAGTGACATGTTTCATATTGCCAAAGAAAATCTGTGATTGTATGTAAGACAGCTTCTTTAAAAAATCGTACGTTGCAATCTTTCCATATTTTCTTCCCCTTTCCCTCCGAAATTCAAGCACTTACCAAACTTACTACTTTTCCATTTGCAACTTTGTTTTCCCTCCACCGTTACCAGCCGTGTCCCCTGCCGCTGCTTTAGGTCAGGGCTTTACTACCGTACCTTGTCTATTACAGTAAATTCTTCCCTGCTCTCCATGCAGCAAAAATCACATGTGTGCTTCAGTCTCAATTTGGACAGCCTCCCTGCAATTCTAGGAACATGAGGTCACCACTCTACAATAATACAGGCCAAGAATGTGCCAGCAGACTCTGGTTTTCTTTTCTTTCTTTTTAAGTGTTTCTATCTTCATAGTCACATGGCATCATCTTAGTACCGTCTATCGGGGGAAGACGCATATTTGGCTCCATCAGCAATTCCTCCTCCCCGTGCTTTGGAGGGTCAGCACATACGTTCTTGGGACAAACGACACTTTCGCAAAAGAATACAGGGCAACCATGTCAACCGAATGAATGTTCGGAGAGAAACAAAAAGGATTTCTCACTGTAAAAAATTCTTTGCCTTATTCCTAGTGTGCACGGTGACCTTATCTGTGGTTCTATGAAAGCTTCTGCTAAAGTGATATTAAGGGACAGAGCAAGCACCTGCTTCTCCATAGTGAGACTCAGAGAGAAGGTGGGGCCTAAGATCCCCCAGGGTCAAGGATCTGAGTGGATAACCAGAGCGATGTCGAAGACGAGTGTCAGTTTTATGTAGCAGGAAAATCACAGACAAAAGCATGATTGCTGGGATTTCTAGTGTGGAGAGATCATGTCCTGGTCAAAGCTGTGAGAAGGGAACATTATGGAGAATAATCGGGGTAGGGGGCCAGAGGAATAGGTAGGCCAGCCTCAGGTTCAGCCCAAGAAGAGGTAGAAGAAAACACAAGCACATCTGTCACAGGCTGGGAGGCCACTTTTCTACCTCCTGGGGTAGAACTATGAAGCCAGGCTGCGTGGAGTTAGCTTTCCAGAACCTGCTGCTCCCAATACAAAAATCATGGCAAAAGCCATCCACTCATTCATTTATGAAATGATTTTTGACCGAGTGCCTTATATGCGTCAGGTGCTGTTCCAAACACCAAACACAGAAAAGTGAGCTTGCGCAAATGAAAGCGCAAATATCAATTCCCTCTTGTAAGTTCGAAGTGATGTGACAATGGTAGCAGGCAACAGTACTGAGCGCTCTTGGCAAGAGGTCCTGCGCTAAGTGCCTTTAGCGGGTCATCCAGGCGGCAGCCTACAGCCCGGCTACGTTCTCGTGTGACGCTCCTGGTGGTCACATTGAGCTGTTTAGGAGCTAGAAAAACACGGGGGTGGGTCTGAGGCTGAGAGGGGCCACATAACATCAAGTTCAGGGCCACCTCCTATTTGCACATCGTCCTCTAGCAATCTATTAAAGCAGCCACTGGCCTGACACTGTGGCAACACTTTGATGAGAAGCCTCTCAGACATGTTGCGTTGACACAAACCAGCTAACTGAGATAATGAGACCCTCTTGCAAGCTGATCGAGAAAACTAGGTTCAGTTACTGCTGTTTTGGGGGGTTGTGTGACGCTAGGTGAGTCATTCAGTCTTCCCATGTGTGTCTCTTCAGTGAGCAAACGCGAAGGCTGAACAGCCCCGTGTCCTCAAACATGTTGAAGCAGAGTGGTGGTTTGCTCTTGGCGGGCCTTCTCTGTGACACAGATGCCCCTTGCCCTCCTGTCAGCTCTCCTTTATTCTCAGCCTCAGAGCTGGTGGCCATCCGTTGGCCTCGCTCCCCACCGCCCACTTTTACTCCAGAACCAAAGAAAGGAAAGAGCTGGTTCCCTCTAGCTCCCCCTGCCTTCCCCTCCTCCTTCCACTGAGGTTACTCCCAACTGCCCAGCCCCATCTCATACCTAAACTGCCGAAATCAATGGTTTCTGGACTTTATGATCGTCTTGTAAACATGGGCAAAATCAATGAGATTTCAATACGAGGGTGAGGAACATTAATGTCGACGCTATTGATAATGAGTTCCTTTCCAGAAATGCGAAGTAAATTCAGGGTGTTCCTGCTGCATTTGTGCATAATGAGGCATTTATGCAAACAGCATCCACTCAGGGAGCTGAACTGCCGGGGGCAAAATAATATTCAACCTTCAAGCTTAATAACTGTATAAACTTAGAACTGATAGGAAGCATTCTGCTCTGGTTTTGAAGAGCCTAATTAAGTGTATTCAAGGAGATTTTTTTCAGCCTCCTCCCTTTGAAGCACAGTTGTGGTCGGTGTCAGGGAATTGATGACTGTCTTAATGTTTCATTGTTATAGAACATTCCTGTGATTTCTGTATTCTTCAATGCAGTACCTTTGTTCCTTTGAAATAATCTGTGAGATTCAATGCTAAGCCCTGCTATTACTCCTTCCTATTTTTATACTAAGTGTATTATTAACCAATACTCTTGGCAGAAAGTGCTTGCAAGCTTGGGTGCGTCTCACTCTATCTGATAAACGTGTTCCTGGCATGTAGTATGGAAATCGAATTTTAACAAATTGAATCCTATATCCCGGTGCCTCAGGGGCAGTCATTTTAGGAAATAAATCATATTCTGAATTGTCAGTGAATCTTTACGCCCTAATTTTTCTAGCCAAGTTTTTCAAGTGACTTCATCACAGACCTATTCAAAGACACTTCTTTCAAAAGTGGTCTGTGACAGCCCAGTGACATGGACATTTTAGGTCCGTAATCAACCATTGAAATAACCCACAAGTCAATCAAATCCCCTGTGTGTAAACGGAGACCTAGGATCTCATCAAACCAACATTTACCGAATGCCTACTGTGTGCCGGGCTGCAGAGCTTTATGGGAAAGGAAGATGCGGCCCCAGCGTACCCAGGTGGACTCCATGATGAAGTTTGGTTGTTGGGCTCAGTGGAGAGGAAACACTTTATCTTCCAGGGGACTAGCCTGGACCTTGGAAAGAACAGAGGAATCCTTTATACTTTAATTGATATTAAAATTGCCTACAAGTGAAGTTTTATACGCTATGTAGACAACAAATGTTTCTTAATCAGAAAACCATCCTAAAGATGATGGATTCTGAATTGGTTTTTTATCGCAATGGAGGCATATAGTTTCCAATGTGTGTATAATTCCTCTTATGCCCCCTAGCCTGAGGGATAGTTTGAGTGAAAGATTCTAGGTAGGGGAGAAAACCACAAAGGTCAGGATTTAGGGAAGCAAACTGATTTGACTGATGAGTTAAAAATAACAATAAGCAGAATGAGGGCACAATTTCATAGCAAAGTCACCACATGCCTACATGTAATTTGCTCAAATACAACAAAGTCCAAAGAGCAGGCGGGTCCTCTCCATCCATTCTACAGGCATTCTACTCTTGAGTCCATACTCTAGAGAGATCATGAGATTGGAAATCAAACTCTGATGCTCCTCACTTAGTTTCTACTGTCCCTGGTGTCTAATGATTACATCATGGCCTCTCAGTATATCGGCATCCTAAAAGCAAGCCGCCCACCTTAGCTGCCACATAACCCAAGACTGTTCCTATGTTGGAAGGAAATGGTCTGTGCCCGTGGACATGTGGGGCCTTCCCTAAGGGCTGACTGTGGTACCTATTCCCCACCCACCCTCCCCCACCCTGAGACACAGCACTGTAGGTCAGGGAGGCTTCCTGGGGGGGAGGGGATGATGTGTTTGAATGGAAGTTTGTCTTTTATAAATTTGAGATGATGAGCCATCAGAGTCAGAATCACTCAGTGTGTGGAAAACACCACTTCTGGGTATATTAAAGTAGAGAGCAGGAACAGAGCCCAGGTGCAAGGGAAAACTGACAGTAGCTGCCACTTGGTGACAGTTTTTCTTTTTTCAATGTTTATTTATTTTTGAGAAAGAGAGAGCAAGCAGGGGAGGTGCAGAGAGAGAGGGAGACACAGAATCCGAAGCAGGCTCCAGGCTCTGAGCTGTCAGCACAGAGCCTGACGTAGGGCTCAAACTCACGAACCACAAGATCATGACCTGAGCCAAAGTCAGACACTTAACAGACTGAGCCACCCAGTGCCCCCAACTTGGTGAAGGTTTTTGAAAGAAACAAGTGAGAGTAAGTTTTTGCTCACAGCACTATTTCAGTGATTTAGGGCAGGGGTTCAAGGCCTGAACTCAGGTTTGCACCAAGAGAATGGGGAGGAAGAAGAGCCTGAGAGATGGTGCTTGAAAAATCAACCCAACTAAACATCTGGTTGACTGACGCAGGGGGTGCAGACACAGTGTTGACTGGAAGGGCAGACTCTCGCCACCTGCCACCCTGCAGGCTTTGTGTCTTCACCCCCATCACCCACAGAAGGAACAGTTTAACCTGAGAGATGGTTGACAGTGACGAGGTAGGATGTACAAGGTGCACAACAGGCAAAATCAGGACTTGGATAAAAGGAGAATGAGTCTAGGGGACACTCATGCAGAGCTTTCTAGAATCATTCTCTAGGGTCCTTGCAAACCATCTAGGAAGCCAGCATGGCAATCTGACCTCAACCCACACTCGTGAGCATGGAGCTCCCCCAAAGCTCTGTGGAATCCCTGAGTGGCCCTGTGCAGTGGCCACAGCGCCCTGCTCAGAGGTGACAGGGCTCCAGCCTGGGGAATAACCCAGAGGTGGCTGAGCGCCAAGGCCCTCCGAGATCAGGCAGGTAGTGAAAGGCATAGAGGTTTTGAGGTTTCAAAAGTTTCTCATGAAAAAGCGAGGCAAGGCCCTTATAGGGAGCTATAAATTAGACCACCTGACTTTCAGATAGTTAAATCGGAGAGAGGAAAACAAGATCACAGTCAGGAAAAGGCATTGGTGTTTAATTGTCTTAACCTACAGGTGCAGAATCACCAGCATTTATGATCCTAACATTAGAATGAGGTTGAAGAGAGCTGAGCTCTTACGAGTGATGAAGGCTGATGATGTCCAGTCATCAGGGGTACACGGAAGCCCTGAGGTCTGTTATTGACTCTGTCAGTAACTCATTATGTGGCCTGAGATAAGAGTCTCTGTTTGCTGGGGGAAACAGTGGTGAGAACAGTAATTACTTCCTGGGAGCGCGCAGACTGCCAAGGTATTTATACATCATGCAACAGAGAGAAAAACAATACTTGCCATCTACCTACCCATTAGAGGTGACATCTAGAGAACGGTTTCAGGTTCCGGGATGAAAGGGCATGTGAGTAGCGATGCACCATCCGCTCACGATCGGTCCGATCTTTGCATAACTTAGCTTTCAGAAACGCCAGCGGCAATGATGCCATTGGTCCTTTGAGCTTCTGACTTCAAGTTTCCCCATCCAGGGTTTGTGGCAGAGAAGCCTTGGGAGAAGTGAGACGGGTATTTAAGGACAGAAGTTTTTACAAACAAACAAGGTTACTGCATAGCCGACGGTATTTTATATATAGAACCTCATTTCCGAGTCTTTTGAAGAGAAGTTATTTGGTAGTTTTTCATCTGAGGCTAATTCCACTCTGCTGATTTCATTGGCTAACTTAGTAAAGAAGAACTAGTCTTAAAAATTCAGAGGGTGTCATATTTATTTTCTATACATCTTGTCACTTACTATGTATGTTTGTAAACAAATATGTTTCATTTTTTAGGAGACATATGGCTTCTAACTTGTTTGACTTAATAAGGTAACAGAAGTTCTGTGTTAAATCTGCCTCTAAGGGCTGTACTCTCTCAGTGATTTAATGCTCCAGAGTGTTTCGCTCACGGGCAGAGCCCGATGCTTCGTCCCCTCTTCTCCCCACATCCCGCTTCCCTCCCAAACATGTGAAAGGGTGATCCGTGCAAAGAGGCTCAGAAAAACTCTAAAAAGAGAACAGATAAAGCCTTAAGCTGTTTTCAGTGACCCATGCTGATATCCTTTCCTTTACCTGGAATGGTTCAAAGTGTCCAGTGAATTCTCTAGGACACCGTCTATGGCACCTCAGCCATATGAAAACCTGCAAGGGGACAAGTGTAGGGAAAGTGTCCTTCTCTTGTCACTGTGGTTCCAGAAAGCCTCCATGGGGCTGTTTCAGCCAAGGACAGGAAGACACATGTCCAAGGCAAGGCTGCAATGATCCCACTGTTCGAGCAAGGCTCTCGGAGAATTCTCGGGATCTTCACGTAACTGGGAGGGCGAGAGTCAGAGCGGAACAACCCCAGACCTCAGCCCTCAGGGTTCGAACCCCAGAAGCACCACTTAGCAGTCACGAGACATGTGAGCAAGCTGATTAAGTTGTCTGGGCCCGTGTTCTCGTCTGGGAAAGGAGGATATTAATGGTACTTACTTCATAAGTCTGTTTAAAGGTTGGGGCTAGCATTAGCAAAACATTCAGAACATTGTCTGGCACCTGGCAAGTGCTACGTAAATGGTAAGGACATGGGCTCTTGCTGGCACTACGACCAAGGATTGGTGCCCAGCTGCTCAACTGGATGGGTATTGAGTCTGTTGGGGGAAGAGAAGAAACCCCAGAGAGACTGTTCAGAACAACTCAACACCATTTAGAGGCCTGCTTAGCTATACCCATCTTGGAGTAACGAAGGCCTAATATGTTATTTATTTTGTAGACTTTACAAATGCACACAGGTACAGCAAGGAGACTGAAATCTGTGCTTTTTGTTTATGAATGCTGTGCAGAGGCTGGTTGCTGACGATGCCTAGGACAGCTGCAGGGTGCATAAAAACCACTTCAGTGAGAGTAGGAAGTTAAAGGCAGGGAAAATGCTCGGGAAACAATTCCTCCCCCACCAGAAGTCCCTATTTCAATTGTAATAGAAACTTCCTTTTATGTATTTGTTTGGTTCACACCTTTAAATGCTGGGATTATACTTGGGGGCTCATAATCCAAATAAAATGGCTGGCCACATTCATTTTCTATTTCTGTAATTGAAAGAACAAACGTTCATGATTTCTTTTTTTTCTTTTAAGTTTATTTGTTATTTTGAGAAAGAGAGAGAGAGAGAGAGTACATGTGTGTGAGAGCACTAGGGAATGGTAAAGAGAGGGAAAGAGAGAATCCCATCAGCATGGAGCCCAATGTGGGCCTCAGTGGGGGGCTCAATCCCATAAACCGTGAGATCATGACCCGAGGCAAAAGTCAGATGATTAACTGAGCCACCCCGGGGCCCCAAAAGTTCATCATTTATGGTGTCAGATCAACCTCTGGCTTCCTTTCTAAGACACATTTTGGAAAGTATTAGTTTTCCCATTCATGGCATGAGAAAAAAAAATACAGTCATTTTTTAAAATAAAGTAGTGATTTGAAATTGCTTCCTAAATAGCTAGAGTTTTAGGGGGGCAAGGCTGTGTTTCATAAGGCTCTGGAATGTATAATGTGCGAACTAAGAGGAAACTCTTCTTCTCTCATTGGGGGGACTCTGTGGGGACTGACCTAGTATCCAACCATTTGGGGGGTGAGGTTCTGCCATGTTGTACTCCTCCTGGTCTTCCCGTAGCATCATCTGTAACTTCCCGCACGTCTGAACATATCCCCCCTTCGTTCACCTGTGCACTTTCCTCTGAGAGTAAGCCAGGGGCAGCGTGGTCATTTCGTCTGTTCTCAGCTACTTCATGTTCAGTGTGTGAAGTGTCAGGGTGAGGCATTTCAGCTCCAGAAGATCCTCGTAGAGTGTGAGACTTCTTAGACCAGATAGCTGCAGGTCACAAGGAAGGTGTCCTGGGTTAATGGGGCCTGTGACAAGTTAGTACAGTCGGCTGAGAGGATGGGACAGAGACACAGACACCCTCTCAACATTTAAGCACCTACTATGTGCAAGCCAAAACTCTGCCTCTACTGTCTCCTCCTCTACGACCCAAGTAGTTCTGCTTTCGTGTTCGTTCACACATTGTAGACTTCGGAATAATACTGATTTTAGATAAAATTTTGCAAATAAAGAGTTTCAAAGAGTTGATGTCAATGGTAACCCTGCATGAGTTCTGAAAATGAAGAAGTTCAAAGAATCCTCAACCTGAAGGGGAATGAGGTAGACCCAGACCGTCTCCTGCATGGCCTCATTCCTTTGACATGGGAACCACGCCATACCTCACTAGACCCTGGCCACACATTCCTTCCACCAAATGCCAAGAGGCATCTGACTATTAGTGTTCAAGGACAAAGCACTGCTACATGAATAAAATGGAAACTGTACTAAATTCAAGAGCTGTTAGGTACAGTCTTCCATTTTCCAAAGTCATAAAATAAAAGCAATGTTACTACAAATTTAATGGCTGCAGTTACCCTGACTCAGTAGATATTTGGGAGGATAAATGAATGCCTGAGGTGTGTTTTTTCAACCTCATTTTTAACTTCATCCAGCCTCAGCTTATTCATCATAAAAATAGAAATAATCATTACTTTGTCATGAATATCACATTGGATAAAGCAATCTGTAAACTATAAAGCAGTATACATTGTTCATTTTCTCCCTGTCCCTTCCATTCCATGGGTGAGACTCTGTTGTGATGCTATAGCCTATATCTTAATGTCGTTGAATACTCTTAGGTCTTTGCCAAATTCTACACAAATTCTACATTGTATTTACACTTACATCTGTTTGATGAGTATCTGTCTGTTCCGGGGTTTCTGTGAAGCCTCATAGATGGACCTCACCCTTGCTTCACTGATGGGTTTGATGATCACTCTTATAATTCTCACTTCCAGCTGACCCCAGTTGAAGTAACCCTTCTATATTTGTCTCAGTGCACCCAACATGTGAATTTCACTTCACTTCTCAGTTATAAAGAAGTCTTTTGGCTGAGTTTATTTTAACTTTATGGACCCTCCATTTCATTCTTGTTCATCTTGTTGCTGTTAATCTACAAAAGCAGAAGGATATTTGGAGGAAGAAGGTGCCGTGTTAGTGGTCATTGCTACTAATGCTGCTTTTCATTCTTTTGGGTGCCTGAAAGCATTTAAATTGATTTCTATTTGGACTGGGAAGAAGAGAAAATTCTCGGATATAAATACATTCAGAACATGTAGATAATATCCTAAACAAAAGGAAAGAAACCTACAGGTTTTCTTTGACTTTAATGACATATTTGTGACTCTGACTTGTTTGTATTCTCCGCCTTCATCCTACTTAAACTATTATGTTTTTAAAAAAAGAAAGAAAAGATGGGGCGCCTGGGTGGCGCAGTCGGTTAAGCGTCCGACTTCAGCCAGGTCACGATCTCGCGGTCCATGAGTTCGAGCCCCACGTCGGGCTCTGGGCTGATGGCTCAGAGCCTAGAGCCTATTTCCGATTCTGTGTCTCCCTCTCTCTCTGCCCCTCCCCCGTTCATGCTCTGTCTCTCTCTGTCCCAAAAATAAATAAACGTTGAAAAAAAAAAAATTAAAAAAAAAAAAGAAAGAAAAGAGAAAAATCTTTGTAAATTTATCAAATGAAAATAAGGGAGAAAGACAGGCCAACATTAAAACAATTTGATTAGGGGCACCTGGGTGGCGCAGTTGGTTAAGCGTCCGACTTCAGCCAGGTCACGATCTCGCGGTCCGGGAGTTCGAGCCCCGCGTCGGGCTCTGGGCTGATGGCTCAGAGACTGGAGCCTGTTTCCGATTCTGTGCCTCCCTCTCTCTCTGCCCCTCCCCCGTTCATGCTCTGTCTCTCTCTGTCCCCAAAAAAATAAATAAACGTTGGAAAAAAAAAACAATTTGATTAAAACTTTGCTTTTTTTAATGAAGAAAAAATGTTTAGAATAGTATATGACTTTTAAAAAACATTTTCCATCATCTAAGACCTTGTCTATTGGTTCTTAAGTTCAAGTCCTGCTTCTAGAGCCTCACAGTGTGACCTTGGGTGTGTGAACATAAGTTAATCCTATAAATTAGTTTACATGATACAGAAAAAAATCCTACATTCTAAAAAAGACACCAAAATTGAATATATATATATATATACTGAATTTTATTTTTCTAAAAACATGATATAGTACAATAGAATGAGTTTTCTCATTGTTGAACCTGATGTCCAGCTTTTTGTGGAAATGGCTGCAAATAATATTTTTATTAAGTCTTTGAATTGGTTGACTATTTAAACCTTAATTTAATAGATCATAGTGTAATGATATATAAAATTATTTAATTTTTCTTAAGAACTCTTTGGAAAAAAGGCTGAGGAAATTAGGAAGGAGACTCTGACCCTACGATGAATTGTCCAGAGTTTCCTCAGGGATAGAATCCTATACTAGAGCACAAGCAGGACTAGGGCAGAGAAGAGTGGAGAAGGGAACCAGAGCTCTAGAGCTAGTGAGGAAGATAAGTGCTTCTTACCTGCTGGGGACCTCAAAAAGCAGTATGATCATAGGATGCCCTTTGCACTGCCTACTGTAGGCTCTACAATTAATAATATGGTGGAAAATGTTCAACAACCATTATTCTAATACTCAAAAAAATCCCTTCCGTAGGCATTTTGTAAACCTTTTTTTTTTTTTTTTTTTTTTTTTTTTTAGAGAGAGAGTGCATATGAGCAGGGGAGGGATAGAGAGAGAGAGAGAGAGGAGAATGAATCTTAAGCAGGCTCCAAGCTCAGCATGGAGCCCAGTGTGAGGCTGATCCCACGACCCTGGATCATGACCTTAGCCAAAATCAAGAGTCAGATGCTCAATTGACTGAGCCACCCAGGCACCCCCATTTTGTAAACTTTAAAAACTCTAACTTTCATAACTCCAAAATTATATTCTTACGTAAAAAAAGCAAAGGAATATCTGGAAATTATAAAGGAGGAGGAAGAAGAGAGGAAGGCAAGAAAAGTGTTCTCCCTACTCTAAATAAAATAGTGCAGGGACCAAGAGACAAGTCATTAAAAAACAGTGGAGAGTCCAGAGACAATTCTCAAAGTATGTGAGAATCTCAAATTCAGTAATGATGACATTTCAAATCAGTTGGGGAAGGCTGAAGTATTCAATAAACAGAATTGAATTAATTCGTCTCCATTTAGGAAGAAAATAAAGTCAGGATGTGTTCCTCCCAGCACTCCTCCAACACTTTTCAAGTAGTTCGAAGACTTGAGTGTAAAATACTAAAACTATAAAAGTACTAGAAGAAAATATAAGTTCATTTTATTAAATAATGTCAGAGCAGGGAAGGCATTTCTAACCACAACACAAAACCACAAAACCTCAGAGCCTTTTGGGAAAAGATTGATGGATCTGACTATATAAAAGCTAAAAAATTTGCATATGAAAAGCAACCCAATTTTTCCCAAATTGGGATAAAATAATTTCAATACAGAAAATGGTGAAGGCTTCATGTTCCAAATGTACGAAAATCTCCTAAATAGACATTAGAAAAAGACAAGCGATGAAATAGGAGGAAACAACTCAGAGAAGAAGCATAGCCAAAAAGAATGAAGAAATGATCAACTTCATTGATAATAAACAAATTAAAACCACAATGAGATATGATCCTTAGTGTTTATGAAATTTTTAGAAACTGACATCTTTGCTTATAGTCGATGAAAAGGCAAATAGGCACCATGTTTTGAAAGATAGTTTAACACTTTCTAGTCCTCTGAGTGAGCCTTCCATCCGATCCCTAAACTCTACTTGTAGGAAGCCATCCTACAGAAATCACAACACAGATGTCACTGAAATGATAAAGATTCATGACGAGTCTTAAGTGTCCATCTGTAGGGGAATGGAAGCCTGTGCGGCATTTTATAAAATGAGAGATATATTCTGTCTTGGAAAGAAGAAACTGTTTCTTATAAGAGAAAAGATGCACACATACATAGGGAAGAACGAGGCGAAAGCATGATTCTGTTTATATCCGACAGATGACACGTGTGGATGTGGGTACACACATAAAAACATGTATGTATATTCGAGTAAGAGCAATAGAAGCAATATTGGATGAACAGCAGAGTAACTATCTCTGTAGGGCAAGGGCATGCCTGGGCGAAAGGCTTCTATTTCAATCCAAATATGCCAAGTGATGCTTTCCTTTAGAGCAAGATGCCAAAATACAATGGAATGCAATTTTACTCAAGTACCAGGTGTTGAGTATTGTCTCACTCACCCCGGGTTGGGCCGGTGCCCCTTTTTCTGGAACGGCTGACCTTGAGACAGGGCGCCACAACCACCCCGCAACCCTCTGGCAAATACAGTTAATTCCTCTAGATGACTCCTTCCACTTGTGCTCATTTTACAGAACTAATTTCTGTGACATTTTATTTTTACACAGCACTGAACCCAAGATTGTCTGCAGTATTTACGAGGGCATTTACAAAAGGAACAGAGCAAATGCAGTTTAGACAGATTCCAATAATTCTCCCGGTCTTTCTGACACCAGTGTTTCAGGGTTCACCTTTCCTCTACACACACTCAATTAAATTAAAATATAGCGTATAAAACGGTGGCAAGAGAACCTCAAAGGGCACCACAGAGGTGAAAATAAAACAACTTCATATAAACCATTCCCATTACAAGTGTATATATTTAGATTTTGTTAAAATTAAAACCCAGGATAATTATCAAAGCTTAAAGGCACAGGCCAAAGCAGAAAAGAGACGAAAATGAGGTGATGGTGAGTCAGAAATGCCTGTGGTGTTCACACTGTTTATCCTTTTTCTCAGCCCCGAGCTGCAGGCCAGGCATGGCTACTAGACAGGGGCCAGTCGCTGGGTATCGTGCTGTTTCTCACATCCCAACACGGATCACACACACAGGAGAAGTGCCCACCCCATCCCCCACCCCCTCATCTCCAAGTGGCCCGGGACTTAGGGGAGGCAGGGTCAATTACATGAGTACAATGCTGAAGAATTTGCAAACTCAAATTACAATGGTGCTTTCCATTTTTTTTTTATTAGAAGATGAAAATTAATACCAATAGAGTAGGAGCGTCTTGTCGCTTAAGCGACAAGTCGCTTAAGCATCCAACTTCAGCTCAGGTCATGATCTCACCGTTGGTGAGTTCAATCCCTGCATCAGGCTCTGTGCTGACAGTGAGGAACCTGCTTTGGATTCTGTGTCCCCCTCTATCTCTGCCCCTCTCCCACTCATGCTCTGTCTCTTTCTCTCTCTCTCCCTCTCTCTCTCTCTCTCTCTCTCTCAAAAATAAATAAACATTAAAAAAAAATACCAACAGAGTAAGTGAAATTTAACAAAAGCAGCGTGCCTTCCAAAGCTCTGACTGGCCTCTTTTGCCTGGAGGGGTGGGGGGGCAGCAAGAAAAATTGGTATGTTTATTGACTACATCCTATCAAGTATTTTTCAGCTATGATACTTTATCATATTATGAACTTTCAAGAACAGATTGCCTCAACCTACTACTTCTTGAAACTTTCTGTACCACTTATAACAAATAACCTTTGCTTCAGTTGGTATTTTTGTCAGTTCCTATCTCCAGGAGGGAACACTGCTTGTGATTTCAATCTCCTGAGACTTTGAGCCCCGTGAAGAGGGCTCTTCTGTTTTGTTTACCCCGTGTCCCGGCACCAACCACATAAATGTTTGCTGTCGTAGAATAAGAATCTTCAGATCACTTTTTAACTATATATTCTCATTTGGGTTGATGTTTTATTAGTTTTATTTTCCGGGGCTATGGAATTAGATCAGTCATGACATATAAGTAGCTTGACCATACCCAGAAAAGTATAGGCACTCTTTGTAATATGTACAAATGAGGAAGTTTTATCTTTGGAGTTTACAGAAATGACCAACCATAATGGTCCTGTCATTTGGGTTATGTCATATCACTTGAATACCATATGCCTGTTACAAAGCCCACTTGTATTTGAAATGCACAGTAGGCCTGACTAAAGCCCACCGGTTGTTTTTAAATTATGAGATCACATTTAATTATTATGTCTTTTGTTTCTCTAGATGTTCATATTTTAATATGTCTCACTTGTTTTTATAGCCCATCTTATAACATGAAGTTTAGAATAGGCGCTATTTATTTTTAAATACTCCTTTGTCCATAAATTGTGATTTATTATTTTTCAAAGAGCTTTGAAACTTCCAATTTCAAGAACATTTCTGAATTTAAAGTGCAATTGTTTTAAAATACCAAAATGGTGAGATTATCTGAAGAAGAAGATTCTATACACCCAGAAAAGCCACTTAAAATTGGATGAAATTGAAGAATTAGAGCAAAAGTTTAATTCCCAGAATATTAATCTAGGCTTTCTTTGGAACAAGAAGCAGGACTGAGAAATTGCCCTCAGTTGTAAATGGAGAACGATTTTAAACATCCTCCTAAAGAATTATAATTTAATTCTAGTCAGGAGTAGCTGAGCAAGAGAAAACTTGATTACTTAAGGCACTAAGTATATGAGGAAGAGAAGCATAAATACCTTTAACCACAGTAGCCGCTGAGGTCTGGCTATTTAAGGCCTGGGATTCTGATGGGAACTGCTAGGCTCTATTACGGATGTCCATCCGTCATGGAGAAAATGCATTTAGGATGCCTTTGTCATTTCTCTTGTCTGTAGCCTGAGCTTCTTTAAAAATCAAGCTACAAGCATGCAAGTTATAGAGCTTAATTTACTGCTGAAATAGAACATAAAGTGATCAGTTCAGTGACGCTCAGGCTCTGAGGCTTTAAAACCCTGGTACACGTGACTTGCAGAAGATTCACGTGATACATGCCTTTAGAATACTCACAGGCAAGGTCTCAGACAGCCAGTTAGCCAAAACTGTGTACACATTAAGCACAGAACAACTTACCCCAAGTTGATGAGTAGTGGAAAATTTTCCACTCATTCCATACATTCACCTCATGGAAAACTATTTTTTTACCCGTATCACCAAGTTTCTAGAAGTAATAACTCTTTGGGTATATTTTAAAGAATTTATAATTTAAAAACTCCAATGATAAAAACTTGATAGATTTCTCTATTTTAGTAGAGACCTAGGTGATATGGGTAAATATTAAATACAAGAGAATTCCAAATATTCTAAAAATAATTCAAAATAGTGAGGGAAACCACCTAAAAGCCAGAGATTCTGGTAGCTTAGGCTCTATAGGCATTTCTTAAAAGTGTGTCCTTGGATGAACGCCTTTAGAATCACTGTGCTTGTTCAAAACTGGAGCTTCCCAAGGGACACCTGGGTGGCTCAGTTAGTTAAGCATCCACCTTCAGCTCAGGTCATGATCTTGTGGTTCATGGGTTCGAGCCCTCATTGGGCTCTGGGCTGACAGCTCAGAGCCTGCAGCCTGCTTTGGATTCTGTGTCTCCCTCTCTCTCTGCCCCTCCTGTGTGCTCACGTGCGCTCTCCCTCTCTCTCTCTCTCTCTCTCTGAAAAATAAATAAACATTAAAAAAAAATGTTTAAACATAAAAGTGGAGCTTCTCAGGCTCCCCGCCCCACCCCCAACCCCCGCCGCCAATTCCCTGAATAAGAATCTGAGGGGAGGCATGAGCATGGGTCTGGAATTTGCACTTTAACAAATTCTCCACGTGGTTTTTGCATACGAGCAAATCTGAGAACACCTAATTCAAGATCATAATGTTAACAATTTGGGAGCCAGATTTAGTCCCACGGTAGGAAACTCACATCTGTAGGCGTTCAGGCTTATCGTGACTTCAGCCAAGCAATGGCTTGTCTCTGCCACGGGCCCAAAGATGGACAGGCGAGAGATGTGGATGATGCTGCAGACCTCACCACTGCTGTACAGACTCACCAGCCCACATTTAATCAGGGAGAATTCTCTCCTTTCCTAAATAGTTGCTCCATTTCAAAAATGTGACTGTTACCTGTCTTCTCACGATGAGAGGTTACAAAGTGCTGTGCGTTCAGTGGCTGCCCAGGTCTTAACGATAAGAAATGCTGTCCTGCTCACCAAACCCCCATCCTCCTATTGACCACAAGGCAGCATGGCAGTGGTTAGGAATACAGACTCTGCCTCTCACCCTTAGTAAAGTTATCCGACCTCACTGCACCTCAGTTCCCTTGTCTCCAAACGGTGGAGAACAATGCTACCAAGTATAGGTTGGCTTCTGCATATTAAATGGGTTTACAGCGACAGAATGCTTAAAACGGTGGCTGGCAAATAATGAATGCTATGTTAGTGCTTGTTTAGCAATAAAAACAGGTCTAGTCGTGGGAGATTGTTCCAGGAAATGAGAAAGGTGGGGGGGGGGGTCATCCCCAATCTGGAATGGGCATCTTCTCACAAAGGAAAAGTATACATTGTGTTTCTCTCACAAGTCCTATAAGACAGTAAACACAGTGGAACAAATGAATTAAAAGGGGAGATACAAAAGACAAAATAAGCCATGTCTTAGACAAGGATTTAGGGACCAAGAAGAAAATGGAGTTGTACCTACAGTTTTATAACCATCAGGTAACTTGGTTTGGTGCCTATCTTAATTATGTGTGTTTCACTGGGATGAGGGGTGGTTGTACTTCACCAAGTTTTTGGGGGGACCGGGGCCAAACAAACTTAACAAACGACATCGGATGCGATGGCTAATTTGCCTGGCCCTATCCTCTCTCTCTCTAGTCTTCTGGACCAACATCTGGCTACTTTCCTGTTTCCTTTTCTCTTCACCTTCAGATTAAGTTGATAGCTGATATTTGCCCCTTTTCCTTTTCCCTTGTCATTCGTCTCTCTTCTGTTTTGTGACTTCCTCTTCTGACGCTCTATTTTGAATGCTTGTCACCTTTACTCTCGACTACCTCAACAAGTGCCTAACTCCTGTTGTACACACCTCACCATCTCCAACATTTTTCTGTCAAAACCTGGCAATGACCCCCCGATGATAACGTCAAAACTTTATCAGGTGGTTTCCAAGGATTTTCCCACTTGAGGCTCAGTGGCCTTTTCAGCATCAACTCCCACCACTGATGCCCTCCCCTCACCCACAAGCCACGCTCAGTACAACACGCCCTCCATCCCTTCACCACACCTTTGTGCAGTGGGTCCTGTGCCTGGAATTCTGTTCGGACCTGGATGGGATTCAGTAAGGAAAACGTTGCTCAACCAGAAACATTGTACGACCTGCCATACTGGGTCAAATAGTGTCCCCTGAAATTAAGATCCTTCCTGGAACCTCAGAATGTGAACTTATTTGGAAACAGGGTTGTACAGACATAAATAGTTAAGATGATCTGATACCTGGAGAAGAATTCGCCCTTAATCCAATATGACTGGTGTCTTAGAAGTAAGAGAAAACACACAGAAACAGTCACAACCAGGAGGCAGAACCCCATGTGAGAACAGAGGCAGAGCTTAGAGCGATATTCCCACAGACAAGGGAATGCCAAGGGTTCCTGGCAACACCAGAATAATCTGGAAAGAAGCATAAAACAGATTCTTCCCTGAGATCTTCAGAGAGAGCGTAGCCCAGCCGACACCTCGATTTTGGACTGTGAGGCAATAAATAGTTGTTTTAAGCCGCCAAGTTTCCAGTACATTTTTATGGCGGCTGTAGGAAACTAATAGAGTGGGTATTGAATGGTGAGTACCCTCAGCTATGAAACGGAGGTACCCCCACCCTTCTTGCCTCACAAATGTCATGGGCATCAAATACCATAAATAAAGTGAGTGTGTTATTAGATGTATAAAATTCTACCCAAGTGTGAAGTTTTACTTATATCTTGAAAGTCTTTTAATTCCCTTGCATAATCCCTGCTACACTACTTTGTCCATGTGTGTGCTCAATAAGCTTGTTGAATATTTTAATTTATTATTTTTATGCATTGCATCGATTGTATCTTAAAATGTCCAAACATTGGGATCTTAAGATTCTCTCTCTTTTCCTCTGCCCCCTCCCCTGCTCATACTCTCTCACTCTCTCAAAAATAATTTAAAAAAAGATCCAAACGTAAATACACAGACTCCTATTCAGATTACTGTCTAGTCATTTCTATCCAGCTTTTATTGCATGTAATGTTATTTCAGAAAGACATGATTTGGTTTGTCTAGCTAAATATGAGTAATACATTATAATATTATTTTACTGTATATTAATTTTTAATATACTAATGAAGTTAAATTTCTAAGAGTTTCAAAATAAGATTTATTTAAGATAAAGTGTTTAATTTGTTTTCACAGGTATGGCTGGTTTTATTTATGCTACTTATTAGAAATCTGATAAAGGTATATTTTATTAAAAATGGCTATTTTAATAGCATTCCTTTGAAAGTGCTCATCAATAAATTTAATCAATTGCCTATTCAAACAACAGAGCCAATCTTCTAGTCTTAGCACAATAGAATGATCGCTTGCAAGGAAAAGAAGAATCTAAATACTGAGAATCGTTATTTGTAAAGTGAATGAGAACAGGGGCGCCTGGGTGGCTCAGTCTGTTAAGTGTCTGACTTTGGCTCAGGTCATGATCTGATGTTTCGTGGGTTCAAGCCCCGCATGGGGCTCTGTGCTGACAGCTGAGAGCCTAGAGCCTACTTTGGATTCTGTGTCTCCTTCTCTGTCTACCCCTACCCCACTCATGGTCTGTCTCTCTCTGTCTCAAAAATAAATAAACATTAAAAAAATTTTAGGGGCGCCTGGGTGGCTCAGTCGGTTAAGCTACCAACTTCTGCTCAGGTCATGATCTCCCAGTTTGTGCGTTCAAGCCCTGTGTCGGGCTCTATGCTGACAGCTCTGAGCCTGGAGCCTGCTTCGGATTCTGTGTCTCCCTCTCTCTCTGCCCCTCCCCAACTTGTGCCCTGCCCCCCCCCTTTCTCTCTCTCCCTTTCTCTCTCTCTCAAAAATAAGTAAACATTAAAAAAGTTTTCTTTTAGTTTTAATAAAAAAATTTTTAAAAGGTGGATGAGAACAAATTTCCCTTGAAACCCAACTTCTATTTAAATTAAAACAACTCGAATGTTATTCTTTCTATATTACTTTTCCTCTAAGACTCTTTAAGCAGTTTGCATGTGCCTCGTGGTTAACAGCCTTACAGTAATCCAGTGAAGCCGACAACAGTACCCCTTAGAGACAGAAACTAGACATTGAAAGTTATAAGCAAGTGATTAGCAGAGCCAGAAAGAGACCCTGAGACTTCTGTCACCACACACCCCAACATCTCCTTGGCAAGAGCTATACTCAACTGATAAATTATTTCTAGGCTCTTAATGTCATTTATTAAGTCCCGAAGAAAACACCTAAATAATTCTCAATTATTTTTAATATCAGTTTGGATCCTTGGGAGTGAGAGCAAAAGCTTTATTTCACTTCCAAGTGGACTTCAAATAATATCAGCTGGATGTGCACTAGGAAAATAGCATTTTAAAAGTTGTTCCCTAGAATTAGTGAAAAAGAAAGGAAATGAGAATTAAGGTAAGTAATTTCTGGGTAATTTTGCCTGGCTGCTTTTGTCCATACATTTATGGTGAGTGTGTTAGGTTAAGCTAGCTAAGTAACAGAATGTACCCCTAAAATTCAGTGGCTGAAGAAACAGCACAGTTACTTATTTTTTAGGTTAATGGACCAGTGCTGGTTCTGTCCAGATGAAATGGGAAGAAGAGGTGTCCTCTGGTCCATGCAGTTGATAATGGCTGGATTATAGTGACTGTCAGTGTTAACCAGTGGCCTCATGAGCCTAGTCATCTGGAAAGAGTCATCTGGAGAAGAATATACAAGGGGTTGAATAGCCCAGATCCGGATGTGGTACATATCACTTACACTAATTTTCATTGGCTAGAATTAGTCACATGACCACACCTCGCTACACAGGAGTCTGGGAAATGTAGTCCACCAAGCACTCACATAGGAGAGGAAATGGATGTTAGTGAATGGATCTGGTCTTAAACCCTCTTGTACACCCTTCTCCAGATGACTCTTTCCAGATGACTAGGCTCATGAGGCCACTGGTTAACACTGACAGTCACTATAATCCAGCCATTATCAACCTGCAAAAAGAAAAATGTATTTTTCTGCAAAAAGAAAAATGTATACTTGGTGTTCATTACGGAAGATGGGAAGAATTAACTGATTTTCGTGTGTGTAGTTCCCAAGCAAAAGTAGTTTCCTTCACATTTGTTTCTAAACCAGAAGCAGATCATTTATGGGGTATATGTAATTTGAAAAGCCTCAGGGAGGAGCGTATTGTCCAGCTTGGTCTCCCTGCTTCCTTTTGCCTTGAGAGACACATTCCTCTTCAAGCCTATCCACTAAGGGTCTGCCGCTGGCAGAGGGATGCTGATGGCTTGCTCATAGAGCAGGGCCGGCTACATAATTTGTGGGGTCTAGTGAAAATGAACATTGTTCCAAAGGCAGAAAAGGAGTGCTACTAATGAAGATATAACTTTTTCCTTTCTTCCACGGTGTTTCTCCCCTCCCCTGCACACCTCCCCCCCCCCCCACTCTCTCTCTGTCTGAGGGTGTTTTTTTTTAATGTACATTTTAATGCTATTCTAATTAAAAAGAAATGAAAATTTTTCATTATTGGCACGAATCTTACCATTCATCCTTATATTGTCCAATTCCAATGTTAATTGCAAACATGAAAACATCTAACTTATATGTGAAATCACTGAAATTACACAATTTCAGTGTATTGTATTGCTCGTATATGCATGTGTATTTTGTTCTTGCAAACACAGTGGAAATGTTGCACAAAACTAATTCCACTGTTTTTTTTTATTTCACCTCCTACTATACCCGTATTCTACAAACACTCTGCCTTCAGTTCACTAATGGATAAGGAAGGACCAAAGGGAAAGGGGTTACATGATCCCCTGCCTTTCCCTGCGGCTCTGTGTCACTGTCTTCCACTAAAGTTGCTGGCTAACACGGGAAACTAACAGGAGTAGGAACAGACATGACAACAATGTTCTTCGGTCACTAGTGTTTCTCAGAATGACCCTGCTTCCTTTCTGCATTCAGAGCAAGTTTTGGTTGAAACCAGAAAGCCTGGCCTCCCAAGGCTGCAAGTGCTCAGTCAGTCATGGATGTCACACGCTCACGTGGACCCACATACACGGCGGGTTCACCAGAGTCCTGATCCCACCTGACACCACACACGCTTCCTGAGAATGGGCAGCAACAGGGGCAGGAGGACACATTTCCTCCCGTCTCCTCTGCACACAAGCGTGCTCCATCGTCCCATCCCCTCAATCACAGAACACCGACTCCAAGATAGTGTTACTGAGACGTTCATGATGACAATCACAGCCATTAAACCAAGCACAGGGTCCTTCTGAGCACCGGGTCCCATGCAACTGCAGAGGCTGCAAACCCATGAACCCAGCCCTTCTGTACAGAATCGCCTCCAGGGCTTTGGGAAAGAGGGACTGATAGCTTAAAGCAGTCAAATTACCCGATTCATAAACCCATCTGTATACTAAAGAGCATAGAGACGGAGATCATGATAACATAGACCCACACGAAAGTCCAAAGCACCAAGAATTGTAGGACATACCATTGGTTTGTAGTAGCTTTAAGAGGGAAAAAAGAATACTCTCTTCATGTACATCTGGATTTTATAGCACATCCTAATGTCGGATGTTCTAAAATAAGGGGGGAAACTTCAATTCCCGGACTTATACTAAAGCATTCTCTTTGTCACCATGTGACTAAAAATAATAATAAATTAATATTTGATTTTATATATTTCAAACATCCACAAAAACATAGAGGCTGGTACATAAATACCTGTGTACCCATGAGTCAATTTGGTCGAATCCTAATGGTTTTCCATATTTGCTTCACAAGATTTTAAGGGGAAAAGGGGAAACATATTTCAGAGAACATTGGTGCCACCTGGGACCCCTGCCTCTAATTACATTCCCCCTCCTCTCTCCTCAGAGGTTTTCTGAAATCACTATTTGTCACTTATCTGCATGTTTTTATATTGCAAGTACATATATCCATACCACAAACAATATGTTTTTCGTGTGTTTTCATGTTTTATAGACGGCATAAAAGTGTATGTACCATTCTGCAACATGCTTCCTTGCGTATCGTTATTATTTTGAGATCTGTGCTGCTATGTGGGATTCTAGTTCATCCATTTTAATTACTGAAGAGGGTACATTGCATAAATACACCCCAGCTTATTCATTTTATTGATTGTCATTTAAAATGTTTCTAACGTTTTCTAATTTTAAACAATGATCCAGGAAATCTTCCACATCTCTCTTGGTTTACATAAGCTAGAGTTTTTTAGGATCTATATCTAGAGGTAGAAATGCTTACCTGAGAGTTGTGAGCATTGCGTCTTTAACTCTTCCACATATTAGCAGAGGGTTTCCAATTTACACGTACAGGGGTAAAATACTAGAGACACATCCCTTCACATGGAGACTGACACTTAGAAATGTCAAACACTTTAATTTTTGCTGAACAAACAGGTGTGAGATGGTATCTTTCAATTTGCATTTCCCTAATGACTAGTGAGGTCAAGCATCCTTTCTTATATTAGCTAATCCAGTTTATCTTCTACAAATTGCCTATTTAATGCTTTCATCATTTTTTGTGTGTGTTGGGTTGTTTCTTTCTTATCAATCTGTTATATTTATTTATTTATGGATACTGCTCGTTGGCTGTATGCAGTTCCAGACTTCAGTGTAATTTTCACACTAATTTCTAGATTATAACTTTAATGTAAGCAAGCTCATTTATCCTCTCTCTGTGGTTTCAAATTTTGATCTTGATTAAGATAACTCTCCCCTCCCTGAGCCCACAGATACATTCTTGTATAATTTTTTTCTAAAGATTCAGGGGTTTGTTTCTCACATTAAAGATTTTGATCTTTAATCCATTTCGAGTTGTTTTTGAATGGTGGAATATGGGAATGTGATTGCCCAACTATCATTTATTGAATGTCCCATCCCCACCCATTGATTTGTTCCATGGCCTTGACCATTTATGACATTTCCCTTTACACATGCATGTTTCCTCTCTCTCGTTTTAACTACTGTAGCTTATAACCTACTTCTCCAAAATCATCTGACCTGTTCTTGATTCCTTGTGTGCTTCTATTTGAATTTGAGGATCAGCTTGTCAGGATCCACTGAAAACCCTTGCTGAGATTATTTTTTAGAATTGCTTTGAATGTGCTATAGAATAATTTGTGAGAAATTGACATGTTTAAGGGACTGAATCTTCCTATTCACAAGCAAATTACCTCTCTCTATTGGTTTAGCTCTTTTTGTACTTCATTCATGTTTTAAAATCTTCTTCCATAATGATTTTGGACTATGTTGATTAGTTTAGAAATTTTTTTTAAAATAGTTGGCTTTTTACTACAATCCTTACATTTCCTCCATAACATAATATCTTACATTTACATAGTTATAACTGAAACTTTTGTACAACACTTTGATTTTTTTGCCAATTTAGGGATTACTGGGTGAACTAATGTGAAATCTGTTTTATGCCAATCTATACATTTTGAATAAATTATTCAGTGAAATATTTTTTATAGAGAATCATATGCAATGAATTAAAATATCTTGAATAGACTGGAAATGTTTCTGTTTTGTTTTCATTTAAAGTGGATTCTAAATATGCTAAAAACATAGAAGGATACTGAGTTATACCTATTAAATTACTCAAATATAAAGACTTTGGATGCATTGCTATTTCAAAAGATGAATAGTAGAAGCAGTACTGTTCACAGACATGTTTCTAAATGCAAAAGGAGGGCATTTTTTACTTGAACTATTTTGAGATGAAAAAAGTAAGCACAGAGATTTCATGATAGTTTTGAAACCAGCAATAGTACTGAACTGTGAAATAAGGCGGTTGTCTGTCAGCCCCACTGAAATCACAGTTGTTTAACGAGCTCTTTTTTAGGGTACCTACTTATGCCTTATTTGTGAGTCTCCCAATTCTTTGCAATGCCACACAGACTTTGGAGATGGATTTTAATTCCATCACTATCTACGGCCTACAATATGTGCATTGACTGTAATATAGTTTCCCTTTTTGAATATATTCCAAAACCTCCCCCTGTTCTGCTTATTTTATTCCTCTAGTATCCTAAACACAATGGATTCAATCTTACTCCAAGGCAGTGTTGAATTAATTCATCAAGATCCTCAAAAAAATCCCATCAGTTCAAAGGGCAGTCCAAAGATGCCACGTGCAACAAATGCCAGAGAGAGCTCTACCAGAGAGAGCTCTCGGATCCCTTCACCCCATCCTCCTCACCCCATCAGGTCTTCTGTAGAAACGGGATCTCAGATTGTGTTGTAAGTCCCATGTTGGTCTTCCCCTCCTAGAAATAGTAACAAAACGTATACAAAGTGCCCACAATGTTCCAGATGCTTTATATGAGTAGACTCGCTTAATCTCCCCAACAAAAGTAAGAGGTGGAAACAAATTTCACAGATGGAGAAACTACTGGGATCACGTTGTTGGTAAATCGGAGTCTGTATCCAAACCGAGTGCCTGACTTCCTGGCCCAGTGTCTGCTGTGCTTTCTTCGCGATTCCAAACGATCTCTTCCCTTCCCACCAGGACCCTCAAAGGTGCATGGTGTTTTACCACTTGGTAGGTGAGGAAACGATGGCTCAGCTAAAATGACTTCTCCGGCCTGAGGACCCGGATCTTGCCTGCAGGCCGGCTGCAGAGGCCCTGTGCCCAGAATGACTGATATATGACGATGCAGAGCCTGTCAGGGAAGCCGCAGGAATTAGCATACCCAAGTGCCGAACGCTGCCAACCTAAAATAAATTTCATATCTGCCATCCATTTGACACTAATGTTTTTATAATTACACATTATAAACTGCACATGGTACTTACCTGAATTATAAAGCAATTTAAATATTATCTTGTTTGACACCTCGTTTTGGATTTGAAAGTTTTTCTAACTTGAGAATCAGAACAAAGGTCATGAATGGGCTCCTGAAGAATAAATGAAAATGCCTATTTACAGCCATGGCTGACTATTTGACAAGTCTACCCAAAAATGAAATACCTTATCAGTGTGATAAGCAGTCTCCTAGGAAAGTAATTAACACTAGAGCATTTCTTCTTTATTCCCACCTGTTAATTGTATCGCGGAATAACGATTTAGCAGAAATGTACGTTACAATTCAAATACCTGGTTGTACTTGGGTGATTGTCGTAGCCTCCTGAACGATCTTCCAGGTCCGGCTTTATCTTGCTTCGTTCAATTCTGTGCATCATTTCTAGGATAATCATCCGAAGTCAGTGTTTTTTTTCCTAAAGGATTGGTGAAAACATGAGAGTCACAATGGCTGGTCGGTCATATGCTGACTTTCCCTTCTACCACCGGCATTACCATCCTGTGGCTGCTACTAGAAATGACCACGAACTTGGTGGCTCAGAACAACAGAATGCATTCTCTCACAGTCCTGGAAGACAGAAGACCAACGTCAGTTTCACTGGGCTGAAATCCAGTTGTCGGCAGGGGCCCTGCTCCTTTGTGAGGCTCTCAGGGAAGCTCCTCGCCTCTTCCAGCTTCTGGTGGCTGCTGACAGTCCTCTGCTCGTGGCTACATCCTTCTGGTCTCTGCCTCTGTCTTCACATTGTATGTATTACATTTCCATATGCATTACATTTCCTCTCTGCTTCCTTCTTACAAGGACACTTGTGATTGGACCTAACGTTCCTTGAATAATCCAGGATCATCTCCCTTTGCCAGAATCCTTAATCACATTTGCAAAGATTCTTTTTCCTCACAAAGTAACATTCACAGGTTCCAGGAATTAGGGACTCATGCCCTTCGGATCATTATTCAGCCTGCTATACTATCTATGTGATTTCCAGCAAATTGTTTAATCTCTCTAAAATAATTTTGCTTACCTATTAAATGTGTGCAATAAAAGTATCCATTTCATAGTGTTGCTTGGGGCTCACATGAGATAATTTACATAAAGCGCGTAGCACAGGGCTTGGCAAAAATAACTTGTCAATCAATAATAGCTCTTCGGTTTTTCTATGCAACGATTGCAGTGTCTCTGCATCACTTTTTGTCTAAATCTCTTAGTCTAGAAATCTGGTATGTCCATCCTCTGGCCACCGCAATTTTTCCAAGCTTGTCTTTTACTAATTTCTTTATAGAGCATCCATCGTAGCCAGATTTGGTGGCTAACTAGCCCCTCTGCTTAGTTTTCTTGCCTCACGGTGCCTCTCTTCTTTGTTGCTTCTCTCTGCAGTACCCGACGCTTTCCTCTTTTCTAAATACTATCTGTCCCGCTAAGACCAGATCTGTGACATTCTCTTCTGGAAAGCTTCCCAGCCAGAGCAGTCCAGGGTGGCCACTCCCTCTGGAGACTATCAGTACCACACTTAGAATGCTTTATCAACTCTTATCATGACGGCTGTACTCACTTACACCCCGCTGCACCCAAATGCATGCGAGACACAAAAGACATGGCGGTGATGGAGAAACCATACACGGAGAGAATTCAAGGAAGTCAGACCTGGGCCCACATTAACATCTTATCACCTTAGACCAGAAACAGCAAAGAAATCGTAGGCAAGAAATGGGCCTACAGCCACAGGCCTCCTGAGACGCCATCCACAGAGCAGGCAGTAGTGGCTGGGAGCCTGGCTCCTGTGTGGTCATAAGGAATGGTAACAGTCTCCCTGTAGGATGGAGATCAGGACCAGGCTTGATGCTCAGAGTGAGAGGCTAGATTGGAGTATTTTGCTACTAAAATCTGCTGCCACCTGTTGCCTGATCTGGACCGGTTCGTTGAGTAAAGACAACTTCTAGACAGAAGGGAGTACAGACTGAAAAAGAGTGTGATAAGTGGAAAAAATCCTTTCCACTTAAAATAAGCCAGAAAGTAAAAATTCCTTAACACATGAAGACATCGAATGCTAAAGAAGACAACCAACAAAACAAACTACTAGAACATGTGTCATTCCAGATTATTCTAAATTTATATAATAGTATGAGAGGGACTGAAGTATGTTCTGGGTGTATGAAAAAAATAAACAAGACAATCACATAAAATGTAGAAAGAAGTTCTTTTTTAAAAAAGACTAGAAAAGATGAAACAAGAACACTGGGATATTAAGAAGAACAAGTTATAAACATTGGCTA
This sequence comes from Herpailurus yagouaroundi, assembly GCF_014898765.1. Taxonomy (NCBI): domain Eukaryota; kingdom Metazoa; phylum Chordata; class Mammalia; order Carnivora; family Felidae; genus Herpailurus; species Herpailurus yagouaroundi. Next base: position 5,852,465 of record NW_024412429.1, on the reverse strand, counting down.
AATACAACGCAAAACCTCAGAACATCGATGAATTTTAACCCAGAACACTGAAGAGACTAGTGAGTTGAAACCTGGGCACACCATGACAAAACTGGCAAACATTACAGAAAACATTACGTCGGACACCGGAGAGAAAGGACAGATTGCCACAAAGCAACAATTGGGTCGAGAGTCGATTACCAGCAATGAGAGATACACAAAAATGGAGCAGTATCTCAGACTCACCAAGAAAAAATAAAACTGACTACCGAAAATTTTATACACAGCTAACGTATCATTCAAGAGTGAGGGAAGAAACAAAGACATACAAAGATTAAAAGACTTTCCAACTCAATTCTAGAAAAAATTACTGTTAAAGGAAGTACATCAGCAACAACAAACCCAAAGCTGAAACTGAGAGATCAGATATGAGGGCAAGTCCCCAAATTGACAAAATGCTGGTAAGATTCATTAACTATTGGCTGCTTTAAAAAAGGTTAAAAAAAAAAAAAAACTAAACTAAAATTCTAGACAATGATGGCAGAATACTGGAATATTTGATCCTCAGCTAAAGTTTTATTTTATTTGGGAGAAGGATAAACATACTGAATCTGGGTTTTCCATACATAAATCATGCTGAAAGATTTGCAAAAAAGCATGGAGATGGAAAATACATAAGCCAGGCTAATGTTAAGCTGAGGAAAGCTTATGTAGCAATAGTGTTATCAGGCCAAAAATAATATTAATAGAGAAAGGAGAGACATATGATAATAAGAAGCACAATCCAACAAAGTGGCATAAAAATCATGATCTTATATTGACCTCACAATGTAATCTGAAGTATAAAGAGCAAAAGTTAACAGGATTATAAGAAAATTTGACAAATTCATTATGTAGGAGGTTATACTTCTAACAAACTAATACATCAAATAGTCCAAAAAATATTGAAGACACAGGTTTTTTGTTTTGTATTGTTTTTTTTTAATTTTCATTTCAGTATAGTTAGTATACAGTGTTATATTACTTTCAGGTGTACCCTGTAGTGAGTCCACAGTTGTATACATTACTCGGTGCTTATCAGAATAAGTGTACTCCTAACTGTATCCCCTATTTCACCCATCCCCCCACCCACCTCCCCTCTGGTAACCATCAGTTTGTTTTCTATAATTTAGAGTCTTTTTTTTAGTCTCTTTCTCTCTCTCTCTCTCTCTCTCTCTCTCTCTCTCTCTGCTAATTTGTTTTGTTTCTTAAATTCCATGTATAAGTGAAATCGTGTGGTGTTTGTCTTTCTCTGACTGACTTATTTTGCTTAGCATTATACACTCTAGCCCCATCTATGTTGTTGCAAATGGCAAGATTTCATTATTTTTTTATTGCTGAATTATATATATATATATATATATATATATTTTATTGCTCCACATCCTTAACAACACTTGTTGTTTCTTGTGTTTTTGATTTTGGACATTCTGACCACCGTGAGGTGATATCTCATTGTAGTTTTGGCTTATATCTCCTTGATGATGAGTGACGGTGAGCATCTCATGTGTCTGTTGGCCTTCTGGAAGTCTTCTTTGGAGAAATATCTGTTCATGTCTTCTGCCCATTTTCAGTTGGATTACTTGTTTTTTGGGTGTTGAATTGTATCAGTTCTTTACATATTTTTGGATACTAGCCTTTTATCATATATGTAAATACCTTCTCTCATTCAGGAGGTTGCGTTTTAGTTTTATTGATTGTTTGCTTTGCTGTGCAGAAACTTTTTATTTTGATGTAATCCCAATAGTTTAGTTTTGATTTTATTTCTCTTGCCTCAGGTGACATATCTAAAAAAATGTTGCTATGACCGATGTCAGAGACATTTCTTCCTGTGCTCTCTTCTAGCATTTTTATGGTTTCAGATCTCACATTTAGGTCTTTAATCCATTCTTAGTTTATTTTTGTGTATGGTGTAAGAAAGTGGTCCAGTTTCGCTCTTTTGCATGTAGCTGTCCAGTTTTCCCAACACCGTTTATTGAAGACACTATCTTTTTCCCATTACATATTCTTTCCTCCTTTGTTGAAGATAAATTGACAATATAATTATGGGTTTATATAGTGTGCTTTAAGGTGAGTTTTGACATATAGGTCAGATTTCTACACCCAACATAGAAAATATACATTCTTTTCTAGAATGTATAGATTCTATTCTATTCTATTCTATTCTATTCTATTCTATTCTATTCTATTCTATTGCAAATAGAACATTTGCAACATTGATCATGAAGAATTATTAAATCTCAACAAATTCCAAAGAATCTATCTTATGGAAACTATATTCTCTAGGTATAATACAATTTAAAAGATAGTGCTGCAAATGAATTCATAATTCATAAGTTAAAGGTAAAGAGATTGAAAATAAATGTAAGCCATTCAATCTAAGAATCAGAAAAAGAATGGAGTAAACGAAATAAAAACAGAAAAAAAGAAAAGAGAAAAATTAAGTTGATATCAAAGAAACAGAGAAGATCTGTAAGATCAAAACCTAGTTCTTGAAATAGCTAATAGACAAATTTTCACCATAAGGGCACAGGGGAAAAAAAAGATACAAATAAACAATAAGAGGAATAAAGAGGGGAGTATAGTGGAAATTCTGTCATTAATATGTTGTAAACAAATTTATGCTAATTATTTGAAACTTAATTGAAAAGAATAATCTTGAGAAATATAAATTACCTAAATCAGTCAAAAAAAATCAGAAACCCTGAATAAACCAACAAACAGTAAAGAAACTGAAGGTCATCAAAAGCTGCCCCCCAAAAAACAGAAAATATAACCCAGCCCACTGTGTAATTTTTTCTAAATTTTCAAAGATTATCCCTTTTTCTCATACAAATTCTCTCAGAGAACTGAAAAGGTAATTGAAGAAGATGCAGTTACTCTTGATAGCAAGATTACAAAAGTTAGTCCAAGAAAGAAAATTACAAACCAGTCTTCTTTTAAAATTGTTTAAAAAATGTTTTTATTAATTTTTGAGAGAGAGAGAAACACAGAGCACAAGCGGGGGAGGGACAGAGAGAAAGGGAGACACAGAATCCGAAGCAGACTCCAGGCTCCGAGCTGTCAGCACAGAGCCCGACGCGGGGCTCAAACCCACGAACTGCAAGATCATGACCTGAGCCGAAGTCAGAGGCCCCCAGACCAGTCTTTATGTAGGAAAAATAAATGTAAAAATCCCAAATAACATGTTGTTAAGTCAAAAAACTAATAATACATTATGACCAAGTAGGGTTATCCTTGGAATGGAAGCCTGGTTCAACACCAGAACATCTGTTAATATAACTTAACATAGTAACTAATTAAAAGGGAAAAAATATTTTGACATGTAGAAAAGGTATTTGTTAAATGTCATACTCATCCCCCTGATACGATGTTTTGAGAAGGGTACTTCTGTAAAAACATTAATGGTGAGAAAACCATGAGAAATCTAAATTGAGGAAATTCTGTAAAACATCTGGTCAATTCAGATGATGGAAAAACAAGGAAAGACTAAGAATTTGTCTTGGGCTGAGGAGACTTTGGAGATGGTGATAAGTCAGTGTCATCTCCTGATGGGATCCTGGAATACAATAGACATCCATGGACAAACTGGTGAAATACATATAAAATCTACCGCGAAGTCAATAGTAACAGATCAGCGTTGGTTTCTTAGTTTCGACCTAAGTAAGATGGCAACGAAAGGTGTTAACCATCGGGGAAACTGGCTGAGAACTGTCTGTACTGTCTTGTATCTTCCCTGAAAATCTACAGTTATTCCAAAATAAAAATGTGTGTGTGTGTGTGTGTGTGTGTGTGTGTTTTAAGGGGGGAAAAATACCTCAACACGTACTCATGATGAAGAGTCTTAGCAAACCAGGAAGAGAAAGGAGGCTCCTTACTTTGGTAAAGAAGCCTGGGGCCCCCTGATGCCCAGTCGGCCCGGCCCGGAAGCCGTGGGCAGCCAGCACAGCAACAGCATCACACCTGCTTATAGAGTGAGAAGTGGGGCTGAGCTGTGGGACTGGCCCTGGAGGCTGAGGACTGAGGACAGGGGGGCAGGGTAGGGGCAGAGTGAAAGGATCTATGGAGGAGGAACCAACCAGTGCCCTCTCCGAGTGGAGGTGAGGGAGAGCAAGGTGACTTCCCACCTGAGAGCTACCACCACGGAAGGCAGGGAACACAGAGAGAGGGAGGAAAGGCGGAGGGCACTCTGGGGCTTGCTGAGGTTAAGTGGATGGAGATTTGTGAGGGGACATTTCTAGTAACTAATTGCTTTTTTCTTTTTTCGGAAAAAGTAGCTTTTAGGGGCACCTGGGTGGCTCAGTCAGTTAAGCGGGGACTTCGGCTCAGGTCATGATCTCACGGTTCATGAGTTCAAGCCCCGCGTCAGGCTCTATGCTGACAGCTGGGAGCCTGGAGCCTGCTTCCGATTCTGTGTCTCCCTCTCTCTCTCTGCCCCTCCCCTGCTCGCATTCAGTCTGTCTGTCTGTCTCTCTCTCTCAAAAATAAATAAACATTTAAAAAAATTTTTAAAGAAAGATATCTTTTAAATCTTTTGATTGGGGGCACCTGGGTGGCTCAGTCGGTTAAGCGTCCGACTTCGGCTCAGGTCATGATCTCGCGGTCCGTGAGTTCGAGCCCCGCATCGGGCTCCGTGCTGACAGCTCAGAGCCTGGAGCCTGTTTCAGATTCTGTGTCTCCCTCTCTCTCTGACCCTCCCCCATTCATGCTCTGTCTCTCTCTGTCTCAAAAATAAATAGAAACGTTAAAAAAAATTTTAAAAAAAATAGATAAATCTTTTGATTGATCATGCACTCCATCGGTTAAATAAAATCTGTGCATATAAAATAAATACACAACATACATATAATATGCATTATACATTATGTGCCTTACTGTAATAATATATAGCAGTAATAATGTCAGATGTAATATGCATTATAATATATAAATTACTGAGCTAACATTTGTATAATAAAAACACAAAAATAAAAGTGTTAAAGGGTGATGTCAAAAGAAAACATGAATGTAAATATTTATGTCCCTGCACCTCGTTGGTTTAGTGAATTCGAGGCAATAAGATGAGGGACAGGTCAGACATCTGATGAGTTGATCTGACCCAGGTGCAGAGCGTGGAGACCCTGCCGGCCTCCTTCCCTCCTCCCCTCTGCATCCTGCTGAAATTGAAAGGGAATCCGTGCTTCCTATCACCTCTGAGCTTTGAGGCCGCATCAAGGGTTTCTGGCTTGGTGACCACCAGCCCTCCCCGCCTTCCATGAGAGACAGTTTGTAAAAACAACCCAGAATCTGGAGTCTGGAGGCCTGCGTTTGAGTCTGGTATTCATGTATTTTACTGTATGATCTGGGATAAATTACTCGACATTCTGAGCCTTGGTTCTTTTAATCCAAAAACTGGAGATTATATACTTCTCCCACATATATTAAATACAATTAAATATAACATGTATATACTATATATTACATATATAGTATATGTATATATAAGGGATTGGATGAGGCAATGTGTTTGAAAGTGATTTGTGAGCTAAAATTGACATTTCTCATGATGCCAGGAACTGTGCCAGCATTATTTGTTGTTGCCTTGTAGAAGAAGCTTAGCCATGCTGTCTACATTATCTGCCTACATCTCCCATGGACTGTAAATCCCATGTGTCACTACCTTGTGTCCAGAAGCAGCACTGACTGACTTTTCACAATTATTAGTAGCACTGGTTTTTAACCGGGATTTTCCTTCCCAGGACACACTTAAAAATGTCTGGGGACATTATTCATTGCCACCGATGAGGGCAGAGGACAGCACTGACATGCAGTGGGTAGAGACTGGGGACGGGGCCCCACATCTTACAATGCACAGGACGACCCACAACAGGAAATATAAAGTGCCGAAGTTGACACCCTCCTTGAATTGTTAATCCATCCCCCAAACCTGCGGTCCCAAGAAGAATCTGAATACGCTTGTGTGGGATGCAGAAAGAAACTGACGGGAGAAAGGGCATGGTAATTTGGGTTGCTGGGTTCCGTTTTCTGTGAGAGGCCACTTAGCAACATTAGCACAAGGCCCTGGCCTGGCATTGGACGCTGTGCACAGAAGATCCTGACACCTGCTGGTGATGAGGCGGGAGAGCTTGTCCAGCAGGGCAAGACGATGGAGAAAGAGGGCAGCTTGCACTCCGTCTTCACTTTGTAATGTTAACCTTTTTAATGTGCATTAATTCTCTGGTGGTAAAAACCTTAAATTACTGAATTTCAACCTTACATAAATAACAGTTACATTTTACTGCTTTTCCTTTTACTGGTTTTTTTCCCCCTCCCTTCTGTTTAGTTTTCTGACTCCTTTAAGCATGCAGATACTCTGAAATTTCTGTGAAGTCAAAAAATCCTTCTCTACCAGATCATCATTCGCAGGTTTCTTCTCCTTCCCCTTCTTCCTTTTGCAAATCTGTGTGTGGCGCCCGTCGGTGACCAGGAGATGCCATCCACAGTTGACCCTCTTTGTGGCAATCCCAAGACCTGGTCCTTCCCAGCATACCCGGACCGAAACAGAATCATCACTTACCAAAGGAGACTGGGATAGTTTCGTTCCTACGCTTGGTCACTTACCCTGATGCATTCCATTGATTTCCCAAGGCAGAATTTGAGCGGATCATCTGAATTGTGAATTATTCAGTCTAATGGCATGGAAATTAATAAAGCAAAGTCGTGAGACTGCCATCTGTTTCGAAGTTATCTACTGGTAGATGTTTATCAAGCTAAGAAACTTGCCATATGTGTAACATATTGTCTGAAGGAAAGGAAAATCTCTACTTTCTTCTGGAAAATCCTGACCTCATATATTATATTTTGTTGCATCTTGTTAGGGCACCTTCTCTACTCACAGGTGAATCACATAGCTGCTTTCCGTGTCTCTCTATTAGTTTTTCATAATGGTAGTTCTGAATGGTTCCTGTTTACATAAGGTGTTCAACCTCAATCCACAAAAGGTCTGAAAACATGTTTTAAGCCCAATCTGTTCTTGTGTTTGCCTTACAGACTAACCTGTTTTTAAAACGCCTCTTCAGAAATGATACACTTGAATTTTTCTCATAACGGCTTTTGTCCAAACATGTCTAATTGCTTTGGGGATAATATTCCATTCATTTTCACAATATCCTTCCGAATGTGTACACAATATTATGGCATCTTACATGTGGTCAAAGTACAGCATATGGGGAGGTGGGGGAGATTAAGTGTCTCCCCTGCTGTCAGCCTGTGGAACGTAATTCTCTTCTGAACATCGCTTGCACTTGGGGAGCTTGGTCCTCACTCCCAGGACAATCACTGGGGAGCGTATTGTCTTCCTTCGTTTGCCTGCAGGGTTAGGATCCATGTCTGTTTGATGTGAGTTCACATACTGAACTCAACACAACTCAATGTATAGAATTATAGGAGTGCTTAAGACCCAAGTAGAAGGAAGGACTATGAATATCACAAATGGATACACTGCTTGATATAATATTTAAGCACACCTGTATATTTCCTGAATAGAGAAACATGAAACTTTTGTATTTTATAGGACGTTAGTGGTATGTTTATTTTCTCCACACTTTACTTCTTTAATCCTCGTGACGATCTCATTATATAGATAGGCAGTGTTGGTATGCCCAATTTAGAGATGAGTAAACAGACTCAGAGAGGTTTGGTTGCTATGCTGGTATCTTAAATGTAGTAAGGAATAGAGAGAGCACTTCCCACCCAATTGGGATGCATATGGCACTTCTTCCCATTGTCTCTTAAGTCACTCTTTTCCATTCCCACTGCAACATTTTCCGAAAACTCTACGGACCAACCTTCCTCCATGTCTACCTCCTATGCTTCAGACATCTAATCTCCCTAAAACTCAGCTTTTATCGTCTTTCCCCCTTATTTGAAAATCATCAATAAGTACCACCTGTCCCTGTGCAATAATATATCTATAGGTCCCTGCCCCCCAGTTCCTGACAGAGTTTCCAAAACACTCGTAATTTCCTGGGCTACAGGAGAGCCTTTTGTTGTAACGAGGCTACTCTTAATGGGGTCCTGAGTAGCTTCAGGATGGGGCCAATCACCAGAAAGACCAAGAAGCTTGGAACCTTCAGCCCCAATGCCCCCCACAATCTCCAGGGAGAAGATAGCAACTAGAGATTGAGTTAATAATTGATCATGCCTCTGTGAGGGAGCCTCCATAAACCCCTAAAGTACCTGGTTTGGGCAGCTTCCAGGTGGGTGAACACATCCACATGCTGGGAGGGGACGGTACTCATGTCAGAAGCATCGTGAGTGTGACCACAAGAAAAACACAAGAGTTTTCTCTCTTGCAGATTATCAAAAGGAAATAAAAAATATTTAGAGTATCATTAGAGGCCTATCGTAGCATAATTTCAAAATCATTCTCCCAGGGGCACCGGGTGGCTGAGTCAGTAAGTGTCCGACTTCAGCTCAGGTCATGATCTTGCAATCCGTGAGTTCGAGCCCCGCATCATCCGGCTCTGTGCTGACAGCTCAGAGCCTGGAGCCTGCTTTGGATTCTGTCTCCCTCTCTCTCTCTGCCCCTCCCCTGCCCATGCTCCGTCTCTCTCTTTATCTCTTAAAAGTAAATAAACATTAAAAAAGAAAATTGTTCTCCCACGCTGTCCTCTCACACTAAATGTTTGTTCTCCACACTGGTCCATACACTTACCAGCCTCAGGGCACCATCACCCTGCCTGCCGGATAAAACCCTCAGAGCCCCTCAAGGCCCAGCCACACACCCCTCCACTGGAACAGCAGTAGAAAAGGACTCACCCCTGCATTGAAGACTCGTCACTGCCTGCTTCTGAAGCATTTTATGTGTCTTTTGTCCTCTGTGATGCCCAATGCAATGTCTTTTACATGGAAGCGATTTGGTTACGTTCATTGCTTGCTTGTTACCACCAAAAATGTGAAATTAAGCAGAAAATGTACCAAAAGAGAGGGGATAATATCTCATTACTGTCCACCTGCAGAAACGTTAGAAATTTGTACTAAATCATAGACTATTACAGCATGAGGGGTGTTATTCCTATCAGATGGTTTTTGTTTTGTTTTGTTTTGAATGTGGCCTGTTAGCAACCTGAGTGTTTTGGCTGTCTGTGGCCACTAGGAGGCAGTTTTTATTGAAGGCATTTTCTGTTGTCAGTCACCTTTGTGCCTTTCCGCTGTACTTAGGACAGTGTCTGTCATAGATCATGCACTTTGTGAATATTTTAAATTTTTCTTACGTTATATAAGTTATTAAAATTAATATATTAAGGACAGGTCCAATGCAAAATTTCCATTAAAAAGCCTTATGCTGAGCATGGGCTATAATGTGTGCAAGTTAAATCAGGCCATCAGGGGCTTGTCAGCATCTCACATAGAAAATATTTCTTCTCGGGGCACCTGGGGGGCTCAGTCAGTTGAGTGTCTGGCTCTTGATTTCGGCCCAGGTCGTGATCGCACAGTTCCGGGGTTTGAGCCCCACGTCAGGCTCTGTGCTGACAAGTGTGGAGCCTGCTTGGGATTCTTTCTGTCCCCTTCTCTCTGCCCTTCCCTGCTTGTGTGCTTTCTCTCTCTCTCTATCTCAAAAATAAATGCACATTAAAATAGATATATATTTCTTTTCTGGCCAAAAAGTTGTATCTAAGCCCACCACCTTTCTCTTTAGGGCACAGCACTTTCTGGAAGAATAGGGCAATAACACCTCAAAACCCACACATTCCTCTAAAGGCTCAAACAGCAAGGCGGCATACCCAATATTTAAACACGGTGTGACATTCAGAATAGAGAAAATAAATTCCAGCGGTGCTGCTCTGCTCTGCAAAGTAGCCACCTTCCCTTTAATTCGTTTCTATTTGGTTTCGGCTTTGCATGTGATTTGTGTTTGAGATAGACCCTCAAAGGCCTCAGAGCACAGAGAACTCTAGGCCACTGCTAACGCTGAAAGTGTTTTATCCTCGCATGGGTTTGGTCTGTCTGTGCGACTGGAATTAGACATTCCAGAACCACCGATACAAAGATAACAGATCGGGCACCAAGCCCTAACCGGCTGCTGCGCAAACCGTCAGGCATCATGCGGTGTTCCCGTAGACGTGAACGAGTGTTTTGTGGAAAATCTCTGGCAGGAAAAAAATGTCCCTGATGTCATATTGGAAGCTGCCAAGCTGCGCGGGAGGAAGCGGTGTAACTGGTGACCAGATCTGCCTGAAGGACTGATCTCCGGCCCCCACCAGCCGTTGGCTTCCTTCCCCCTTGGCCCACAGGCCCCTGGGCCACCCCCCCCCCCCCCGCCCCGCTCCCCCTCTGCTCTGGCATCAGAGGCAGCTGGTTCGTCCTGCGGGCTCACGCCCTGCGGCTCTCCTAGCCCCGGACCCGTCCGCACCCCTGCAAGTCTCTGTTCCAAAAACCTAACCAGTGAAAAGCCAGCAAGCCTTCCCTGATGAACTTCTTGAAACCAGTCTTCTTAGGAAACCCCAATGTTCACTTGCCATTGCGTTTCGTCCCACCTGGAACTGACTGTTTTCCTACAACTTCCCTCACAGTGCACCCAGCTGCCAGCTTGCTCCCAGACTCCAGGTCCGGGCCTTCCCCGACCCTGCGGCTCCTTGACACCCTGAAACTTCTAGCTCATCCCTGAGCTCATCATCCTCGCTGTCCCGGGTGTCTGGCCGCCTGATTCTGCCCTCCTGTCTGCTCTTGCTCTGCTCCCTCACCGGGTTGGCCTCCTCCCTCACTCTGCCCTGTAGGCATTGACATCCATCAAGCCGCTGATGACGCCCAGATCCACTGGAGTTCTAGAAGGTTCCACACCTCCTGCCCGCCCGCCAGGCAGGCACCTGTCCCAACCTGTCCAAGATGTTCCCTCTCATGCGTTTCCACCTGGGCCCTAGCAGAAAACTCTGCCTCGTTTCCATTTCTCTGGAAGATGCAGGGACATCAGACCCCACCCTCCCTGGGACTCCCCACTCTCCACGGGTTATAAAATTTTAAACTATGAAAACTTTCATTTGCCCTGAGTCTCGTTCTAGTTATGCTTTGGTTCAATCCCTCCCTGTTACCCGCCTATTTCAGTGGTCTTCTAACTGGCTTTCCTGCTACCGGCCTTCACCTCCCTGGCCCTGGACCCACAATCTGACAGTGTCATTCAAACCATTCGGGATTCCAGACTCGCCCACCATCTTGCAGGCACTGCAGCCTGCCACCCCCTTTGCAACATCAGATAAATTACTCAATCTCTCTGTGCCTCCGTTTACCACCTATACAATGGGAACAATAATAGTAACTGCCTCAAAGGATTGTTGGGAGCATTAAATAAATTAACTTCACCCCTGCTGAGGACATGTGCCAGGGGCTGGGTCAGAGCTAGAAGAGAGTCAGCATTATCACTGGCCAGTCCTGAGTAGGACATTCAGCAGGCCTCACGATCTGGCTCCGTCTTCCTTGCCAGTCTTTTGACCCTCTGTGCCCTCTGCCCTCATGCCTCCCTCTCCTTGCCTTCTCTGCCAAGAACATCTTCTCCCTGTACCCCAACAGGCATACTTCAAGGTCAACTCAATATCACCTTCTTCACAGAGTAACTCAGGCTCACATCACCCATCTCTCATCCCCAGAAAGGGTAAAACTAAGAGAATTATTTACTCCCTCTGTGTTCCTGCTAGCACTTGAAGTGATGACATTTTTTGAAAATTTTTTAATGTTTATTTATTTTTTAAGAGAGAGAGAGAGAGAATGAGTGGGAAGAGGTGGTGGCAGAGAGAGAGGGACACACAGGCTCCGGGCTCTGAGCTGTCAGCACAGAGCCCGATGTGGGGCTGGAACCCGCAAACCAGGAGATCATGACCTGAGCTGAAGTCGGATGCTTAACCAACTGAGCCCCAGGCGCCCCACTTCAGTCATGATTTTACTCCAACACTTATAACAAACAGTATATTATCATTTTGTCTGCTTGGTAGTGACCTCCCTGACTGCTGGAATCTGGACTCCTCCACCTTAAGATTCCGTAGACTTTAAATTAATTAGCTCAGCAAATTCCTACATGGTAGGTCATAAATAAATATTGGCTGAGTTAATTTTTTTAATTGTAAATTTAGTGAAAATCATGACCAAGGATGTTTCTGTGCTGGGCTTAGATTATATCAGTATTGGTTTCGGGTGTTTGTTCTGCCCCCGAAACTTTAAAACCAATTTCAGATCTTCTATTAAAATTATGATTTTAAAAGTAAAATATCTTATTTAAGATTTGAATATACCACATTCCTTTACTTTCTATGAGAAAGCCTAAATAAATAATATACGGATTTTTTTTAAAAAATTCGGCATCCCAAAAAGACATGAAAACTGAAAAATGCTCAATATCCTTTAACATAACTGCAATTTGATAAATATTTTGCATGTTTGTTTGCAAAAGGATATAAAGAATCTTTATTTTGAAGAAGTTGTTTGCTGCAGCTAAAATATCACCATTGTACTCCGCTAGAATAAAACATTTATTGTCCTGAGGTTTTTTTTTAATTCCTTGCTCTTTAGACTGTTGTTTAAATCTTTTTTTTTTTTTTTAATGTGTTACCAGGGAGAAAATGTGATAGCAAATTCCATAGTGTAGAATGGCATGCCCTCCCGCCCTCCCTCCCCACCAACACACACATAACGACGTCTGAGTATGTTCTGATCCGTATCCGCAGGGTTTTGTTCCAGATCTGAAAAAGACAGCCCTCCCACTGAACAAATAAACCTTCCAAAGGATGTGTTTTTCTTTGGTGTTCCTGCAAATTAGCACATGTCTGTGCTGTGTTGTATGGTATTTCAGACAGGCATTTATTGCTTTCCTAAAAAGGAAAATGTGCAAAAGGTATGGTTTGCTTATTCCAGATACAATTCTGTTACCTTTTTTTAAAAATCAGCCTCGTTGGGCATGCATTCAGTCCCATGAATGACTTTACTTTGAAAAGCATGAATATAATTGGAGTTTACCCACAAAAACTCACCCTTTGGTCCAAGAGACATGATATACATATCATATTTAACTGAACTTAAGTATTCACAACTGTAATTCTAGGATAAGGTATCAAATGAAATCAAGGTGTTAGAAATTTACAGATATGTTATATAACAATATTCTTCCTAATAAGTGCTTAGGAAGTCATTTATACTTTTGAGCCCTTAAAATCTACCGGCAAATATTTCTTCTAAAATTAACTGCTTTTCTCTTTTCCTTTAATTTTGGTTTGTTTGCTTTAATGATAGCTACTGAACATAAATGCCCTTTACGGTGGCACTTTCCAGCTGTGCACAGAACTTTATATTTAAGTACCAGTTTGTGATGAAAGAATGCTTTCAGTTCAATTGTCATCCTCATTAGGCGTTTTAGCAATTGCCAATTATTTTTCTAAATTGCCTATTTTAATTAAGTAAAATATTGTGCGTTTAACATTATGAAACGTCCAAGTACTACTTCATCTATAACTAATTAGTGAAAGAAAGAGGAAATAATATTTGGTGACAGTAAGTGGCTATTTATAGAAGAACATGCTTCTGTATCTCTATGCCTTAATTTAAGGGAAGAAATGCAAACTCCTCGTGAAATCCTACCACATAGAGCATCTTTGCTGAAGTAAATCCTCAACTGATCATCTCTTCTAATAAAATGTAAATGTGTATATTCATTAGAGCCAAAGTGTTGAGGACTTTGAGGGGGGATAGATCCCCCCACGTAGATCCCCCCACATTTAAAAGGACCTATTTCCATTTCACACTCACCAGAAAAGAACAAAGCCCAGAATTTAGGAAGGACCTTGATCATAACTGTGGATATGACAGGATCCGTGGTTTGGTTTTGGAATTTCAATCCCTAACTTACTACTGGACCCACATTCTACTCAGGATAAGAATCTATTAAGGGCTGTGTGCAGAGCAAGGACAATTGGCCCCCAAACCCATCTGCCCAGCAGCTTACAGCGATGTTGGAAGACATCAAAAGCCACTACTAACTGACATTGGCAGCTAACTGACAAGCGAAAAAACTTTTCATATACAGTGTTAGTGCAGACTAGCATACCCCCTAAACTGTTGGGTCAAGACAGAGAGCACCCCTGCAGCTCTCTGCCTACTCTGTGCACAGGGGGACAGTGGTGAGCTCCAGAGGGGACGAGGGCTAGTCAAGAATCCTGCTTGGCTGCTTCAGGGCACAGCCAGCATTTTGCAGTCTCGCGAACTAATTATGCACTCTTGATGAGATCATTAGAGGACAATAAAGGAAAATGGAAACAATTTGCAATATGTGTGGACAAATTTCCATATAGCATAATTTTTGTTTGTATTTCAATGTTGGATAGAAACTTTCTATCTTGAGGAAAGATTGTCTGTTTGTTTGTTTTTTTTAATCTCCAGATTGAAACTTAGCCTTTAAGCACCAAAGTATAGTCAGGAACTTTTAATCTTTATGACCAACACAAGGGGATACTGAATGTTTGCATTTCCGATCTGATTACAATGTGGCGGCCCTGCCCCCCCTCCTCTCCCCCCCCCCCGCCACACACACACACACACACACACACACACACACACACACACAGAAAAAGGGGAGAAGAAATCTTGGATTCCCACCTATGCATGTTCAGTGTTGTTTCATCCACCCACTGATGCTGGAAATAATTAAATTGGGAGATTTATACTTTAGGTGTATTTTTATTAAAATACTACTCTTATTTTGTTTTCCAGTGTATCCAACATGCAATTTTAAGTAATATATTTGAAAATACAGAAATAATTAATCTATTATTGTTTCCAGTATAATCATGCACATTCTTGACATTTCTAAAAGAGAACTTCTTACATCAGTCTAGAGCCTATGTCACTCAACAGTTTGAAGCGCCTAAAATGATACAGGTGAACCAGATGGATGGCTCAATGGAGCACAATGGAAGCCAATAAAGACCAATGCACACCACCCTGGAACAGTGATCATCCTTGAAATACAAAATAAGAAAGGAAAGTAATTAGATCCACGATGGGGGGAAAGGTGAAGAGGTATTCATAAGTGAACGCTGAGTACAACTGGGAAAATCGTCAACTGTTTTTGTGACATATCGATATGCCGGCGATTGAGTGTGAGATGCATGGAGTTAATTCTTCCTCAAAATGGAAAGCTTTCAGCTCTAGTATTGGACTCCGTAGAATGAAGTTAGGAAGGAGGAAAAAAATGATTACCAACAATGGTCAGAAACTGAAAGATGCCAGGCTCTAGGTAGAAGGACTGTAGTGATTTTGCACACAGGGGTGATGCCTCTCTAAGGGAAGGTGGGCATTTAACATGAGTCCAAGGGAAAAGCATTTGAATGTCTTCTCTTTCCCTTGGGGTTGTCCCGAGACACCTGGAAGGTGAGAAGAGCCAGTTTCCCAGCCATGGCTCTAGGACTCCAGTGGGGTCAGTGCTCCATAAATGGTGGTGCCCTGAACAGTCAGCCCTGCGCAGCCTTGGCGAATCTGTGCTGATAGATGCTGATAGGGTTGCTGGCCAAACAGAAAGGTCAGAGAGAAAACAGTATAAACACCTACAGTGTCATTATAAAAGGCTTTGTAGGTCCTCTGTGGTCATTTGTTCTCCAGTGCCACTGCAGGGAAGATGAGAAAAGTGGTCAGCAACCTAGATATTTAGGTTAAACATTAGGAAGACCATTTGACAGCTTGGGGAAATACCCTGACAGTTCGTCTTAAAAGGTTATGGACTCTTCCTCATTTGTAGCATGTAATACTACGTGAGGTGCACTTCTGGAGGAATCCTTACATTTTCAGTGTTGAGGCGGACTAAAGGATCATAAACCACCAGGGAAGAAAAGGAATTAAATAAGCCATGCTGATTTGCTAGAAATCACTTCCTCTGGGTCTGGATATTGCTTCCTGCTCATATGCAATCTACACTTGCCAGATTTAGCAAATTACAATATGGGATGTCTCATTAATCTGAATCTCAGATGAATAACAAATGATTTTTTTGTATAAGTAATATTTAGTATAAGTAATAAGTAATGCAATATTTAGAACACTTATCCTAAGACATTCTTTATTATTTATCTGACATGTAAAGTTACCTGGGCATCCTGTGTTTTGTCTGGCAACCACATGTCTCATACATACATGATCTATGTCCTATGATCACCTGTGTGCTACATGCCAAGACTATCACATCAACCAATCAAGCCAAAGTTCCAGTCCTTGAAATACTGGAGGTTACTAGATGTAATTACTACTCTAGCCAGGATAAGTTAAAAACAATTAATGTGAAATTAATATGATTGTAAATATCATAACTGATAATACCAAACGATTTACCCTGGCCTCCAAAGCTCTCACACCTACATTATTGAATTTACTAATACCTCCTGCTTTACCTCCCTCTTCTCGATTTTACATGAAGCTCCCAAATCAGCTGGTGGAGAGCCTGTTTCCTTAATGTGACCTCCCTGCTTGAAAGTCCAAATTGATATAAGAGACTCTTTCCGATCAAGATGTTTCTGCTTCCTTTGCCCCTAAGTCTTGCCCAGTGCTAGAAAATTATAGATTTGGCCAGTGATGAACAGTCAGGTCTGGGAAAATGAACTGAAACACTAGACAAGAGAGGGATCCAGTAAGGAGAGCGGGCAATTCCTACTCCAGGAGCCAGGAAATACTCTCTGGAGCAGGTGGCATTCGAACTGGGCTTTGAAGAATGAGTAAAATCTGGATATGATGCAGGAAGACAGGGAAGGAAAGTGTGGCAGGCTAAGGAGCCGGGTCCAGAGATGGGGATGCATTTAAGAGCGATGAGAGGCCCTGATCGGCTGGCTGTAAGAGGATGCCTAGATTCAAGGAGATACTGACCTTTTTGTAATCTATGGAAACTTTTTGAGTACCATGGCATAATTAGAGCCATACAATAGAAAAACTTATCTGCCAGCTATTTTAAACATCAGAAACTAGGAAGTTAATTAAAAATATCTCTGATCTGTGACTTTAAAAATTCGTTTTCAATATCACTATAAATCCACTCAACTAACTCTAAATCCCATGGCCAATTCAAAACCCCTTTCTGATTTTCTGCCGTCCCATCCCCAGCCCAAGCAAAGATTATATTCCGATCCACCTTTTTGTCTAAGTGCGTCCTCTCATTTCACTTTCTAGCCAAGCCACACCGTCGCTGGTTCTTGGTACACACTGTGCCATTCTGTGGCTTGTCTTCTGCTAGGTCTTTGTATCTTCCTTATTTGACCCCCTCTGTCTGGAATGTCCTCACCCCTCTTTTCTCCAGGTTCATCCTTCAGGACCGAAATTAGTTATCACTTTTTTGAGGGCCTCCCTCTTGAGATGGGCTGAGTTCTTTTCCAGGGCTCTTCTGTGCAATCACTCCTTACCTTGTACAAAATCCTCCCATCCATCTGTGAGATGCCCTGGTTTTGTCTTTGGATCTTGGCTCATGCAGTCTCTCTCCCTTGGGGTGTCAGCCATTCTTCTGCATTCAGCCATCACCTACAAGCCCATGACTCCAAAATTTCAGTCCCAGACTTCCCCCTAAGTCTGTGTCGAACTCCCTGTCTTCCCCAAAGTCTCAGAGGTACCCCAAATTGCTAACCTCTCATCTTCCTCCAAACCTGCTCTTCTCGCTGCATTTCCTCACTCACCTACCTAGTCCGCAGATGAACCTGGGAGCCATTTTAGACTCTTTCTCTCTTCTCAAAGCACCACCACTTGTCCAGCTAGTCACAACCCCTGTCTGTACTGTCCCCTTAGTACACCTTGCATCTAGCAAACCTCTTCCCTTCCATTGCTACTGCCCCTGTTCAGACTGAGGATCTATCTCCCTCAGTCCTCCTCTAAAATCATCTGGGCTTGTTTCCTACTGCTGCTCTAACAAGTTGACAAAGTTAGTCCAAAACAGAACCAACTTACAGTCTTACGGCTCTAGTTCAGACACCCAACACAGGTCCGACTGGACTTTAACCAAGGTTTTTACATAACTGTGTGTCTTTCTGGATGCTCTAGGAGATGCTTCTTTTCCTGTTCCAGCTTCCTGTTCCAGGGTCCATGTGCCAAGGACCCTTCCTCCATCTACAATGTCAACAGCATTGCATCTTTCTACCTTTTTTCTTTGACATCTTTAATACTGCTCTTTTAAGGACCATTATTACATTCATTACATGAGACACATTATCCAGGATAATCTCCCCACCTCAAGGTCCTTAATTTAAGCCCATCTGCAAAGTTCTTTTTGCCATGTAAGTAACACATCGAGAAGCTCCAGGAATGAGGATATGGACATGGAGGGGACGAGGGGAGGGAAACACTTCCTTGCCTACCACATCATTACTGGAGTAATCTTTCTCAAACACAGATTTTACCCTACTTATAATTAGTAAATACTGCATGTAGGATAAAATCCGAAGTTCCTAATTGAGCATATAAAGCTATCCATCCCATGTCAAGTAGCACATGACATTTAAGAAACTATATCATAATGTTTTATGTCTCTGTACCTTTGCTAACTCTGCTCTCACACGTCACTCTTTCCCTATTGAGCACCTCCCCCCCCCCCATGCTGGAAAGCAAGCCCCCGGAGGGTGAGGAGGCAGTCTGACTTATTATCGCATCCCCAGGACTTTACACGGTGCATCATAAATGACAGTTGAAGGAGTGAATGGATGTGCTGAAAGATGCATAGCACGTGTCCCACTGATGGTATTTATGTTTATCCCCAGCTTAACATGAGGATAGTTATCCAGTGGGTAGAAAATATAAATAGTTATGTCTCAGAATTTTAAAAAAAAGAAATAAACTAATTTTTCAGTTTACTACACTACTAGTAAACAAAACCATCAGCACTGGCTTTGAGGATTCTATCATCCCTTATATTCTGTCCCCCATGTCCTTTAGAGCTTTATTCAGCCAACCCTTCCTGCGTGTTGAATAACTATAAAAATTGTCATTGGATGAGAAATACATGGGGTATAATTTACTCATCAGTTGACAACTAATGACAGTTGGAAAATTGGTGGACTTTATTCTTCATATTTCCATTAGGACCCAAAAATCCCATAACTCTTAGAAAGGGATGGGAAAAAAACATTTGTGGAATCACCTAGGAAACCCTGGTGGATAATATCCCTTCTATTCCCCACCATCCTCATGTGAGGTGGTAATTTTAACACCCTCCATTTTATGGGAGAGAAAACCTCAGCTCTGCAAGCCTGAGAAATGCACCCAGGTCTTCTGGTAAGTGGAGGAGTCGACATTGGACCATTGCCTGTGTTTTTCTGCCTCTAGAAAAATGAGGCTGCTCACTGTGTTAAGACCTGTACCTGCAGGGAGTGGCCACCTTAATTCATGTTCAAGCCAGGGAGACCTTGAGATCGGCTTGAGTGCAGAATTACAGTAAAAGGAGCCACAGTGAGGTGGAGGAGGGCGAGGTGGGTTTTAGTAACCTGTTTGTGCACGCCTGACTGAAGTGAACCACTAAACCCCTTTCACCCCTCATTACTTGTGTCTTAGGATGGGGAATGAGCTATTTGAGCTGATGAACCCTGAAAGATCAAAGATTTCATTTTTATGCAAATGGCCAAGAGCAATAAACCTGGAAAAGAGAAGTCGGGAATATAAATTATGGCAGCATGTGTATCATTGAAAGGTGCACAGCAAGCCAGGTTGTTACTCAGAATTAAACTCGTGGCAATGACAACTTCTTAAATTTGTGTTTAAAATTATTTTTTAAATGGGAAGAGATAATGGTAAAATATAACCCTGAATTCCATTGCTTCTGTAATACATCACAATCTTAAGGTGACTTAAGTATGCAATTCTGAATTACATATTATTAAGGAATAATATTATAAAGTCCGATGTGCCAGGCACTTGCTCACCCTGAAGTAGGTTTGAGGTACTGAGAGCTACTGGAATCCAGCTTCATTACCATTCTCAAACTACACATGCCTTCTTTAGTTTTGGAGAACCATTTCATAACCACATTTCATAATCCAATTATTCATCGTGCTGTCATATTAACTATGAGTAGACTATGAGTCTACATTTATATCCACATCCTTCCTGAGTAGACATGTTGCTTGGAGGCAGAACATTCCACTGAAAACAAGCTGCTTTCAATGTCAAGAGCATGGACTTTGCGGGGCGCCTGGGTGGCGCAGTCGGTTAAGCGTCCGACTTCAGCCAGGTCACGATCTCGCGGTCCGTGAGTTCGAGCCCCGCGTCGGGCTCTGGGCTGATGGCTCAGAGCCTGGAGCCTGTTTCCGATTCTGTGTCTCCCTCTCTCTCTCTGCCCCTCCCCCGTTCATGCTCTGTCTCTCTCTGTCCCAAAAATAAAAATAAAAATAAATTTAAAAAAAACGTTGAAAAAAAAAAAGAGCATGGACTTTGAAGTAATGGAGAGCTGGTCCACTCATAAATGATCTACTTGCCAGCTGTGTGAACTTAGACAACTTAGTTAACTTCTCTGAGCTCCTTAGTCACGGATACGGTTGTTCTGATGTAACATGATATAACGTTTTAAGGGATTTAAATATTGCATCTGTCTGGCATTAGGTTAGTGTTTTAAAATGTCATTGTTATTTTTAACTAAAACAAAGGATATCAATGTACTATAAAGGCAGGGTTATTCCAGCCTTATTATACTTGCATTTATACAATTTTATTTAAAAAAAAAAAAACTGTTTTGAGTGGCTGGTGGAAAGAGTATTGGACTGAGTCCCAAGTTATGGGTTTTAATCCTGGCTCTACACTCCCTGCCTTTTTTTTCTTCCTTCCTTAGCCACCATGTTTTTAATATAACAACATTTTACTAAATTCTTTCCATATATTACTTTATTTACTCATGCAGGGTCAAGCAAAAACTTGATTAAATTACTTGTCCTTTCTAGATTCTTCCACAAATAACAGTGTTGAACACTCTCTCAGATGACCTCAGTAATAGCATCCTAAAGGTATGCCTTCAATAAAGTGTTTTCTCATTCTGCTAGAGTTCCAGAGCTGACAATCCTAGAGTTTTCATGACATGATTAGACACTTTCCCCTCTCCTCTGGTGCCGGTCTTCATTCTGTTTCCATTACTGTGACTTCCTCTCCCTTCCTCCCTGAAGATCAACCACCTTCACTCAGCCTACTGTCTTCTTACTAGCCCTTTTCCCATAGAGCCTAGCTTTCTTCCACAGCGTCTTTTTTACCTACTTCCATAGCTTAATTATTTTTATTTTTATTATTTTTCTCTGCATCTAAGAACCATTATTAGATTAAGAGACCCAAACCAAAGAAAATATTCTGTATTATCTGTTTTTGTCAAGTCCAAGGGATGGATTTATTGTCATTTCTTGTATTTTGTAGACACCATAGTTGGATGAGATTTCTTAATTTTAACAGAGTTAATGCTTCCGGGAAACTTAATAAAGATTCTACAGCCATTTTAATAATCAGGAAACGATAGTGAAAATATATCTGTGAGTAGCAAAAATCCATCTACTTCAAAGTCTGTCACCAGCCTAAATAATAATGTTCCCTATTCAGCATCCTTTCTGTACCTCGAGATGTCTTGTCAAGTGTATTTAATATCTAAGATATTTAATTTACCACAGAGTTAACTCAAATGTATTTGTATTACTTTTCATGCAGAGCTTTGCAAGTCGCCAAGACTTAAAATAATGGAGGTCTAACCTGTAGGTGAATAATTACTTTTTTCCTTTTCATGTATTGTACTCACTAAAATATATTGATGCATTAATAAATGGCATGCCTTTTGTCCCAAATTTTAACAAAATAGCTGTCTTACAGGAGCTTGAATTGCAGCGTGCACAGTATTGACATCACGATAGGGAAGTGAGGCATTTTAGTAATTAAGTTAAGCAGTTATTTTGCCCCCACAACTCAATTTTCTTTCCAATTTTCCAACCCCAATTCAGAATTACTGAACCTGAAACTTGCTGAGAAGAATATACATACTCAGCTTAATTTCCCCCTTTACTATGCTTAAGGGAACAAAACCCTCTCTTCTTGGAGGAATTCCCACTACACTCCCTAGACTTTTTCTGCCCTCCACAAGCTATCATATTAAGCATTTAATATGTTGGGCATTCTGCTAGGTTCATTCTAAATATTATCTTATTTATTCATAAGCATCTTCTGTGGAGATGAGGCAGCCGAAGCCTAGGGCTCTTACATGCCAAGGGACACAGAGAGGAAGTGGCAATTGAGGAACACTGACCTGCTAGGAAGTCCGCACCCATACCTGTCCCATTAGATAAGGTGCGCCATCTTGGTACCTCCATGATGCGTCATCAGCACCTGTGTACTTGGCCTCCATTACCTCTTGAATTTTGTTGAATCTCATAGTCTGGAGTTTTGGGTCCTTCCAGGATATGGTTCTAACTTTAATAAGCCTTTTTTTAAAATTTTGTTAAATGTTTATTCATTTTTGAGAGAGATAGACAGAGTGCGAGCGGGGAAGAGGCAGAGAGCGGGGCAGACACAGATTCCTAAGCAGGCTCCAGGCTCTGAGCTGTCAGCACAGAGCCCAATGTGGGGCTTGAACTCACAAGCTGTGAGATCATGACTTGAGCCAGTCAGACGCCCAACCAATTGAGCCACCCAGGTGCCCCTAATAAGCCTATTTTATTTGTCATTGCCCTTGAGTTTGAATCCTCTCCATCAGTGAGGCTAATTTTTTATTGGCCAGGACATGCCATATTAGCATTATTCTTGATAAAAAAATTAGAGTATTCATTTTCAAAATTTTTGGAAGTAATTGTAATATTTCTTATTTCTCATTTTTCCTGCCATTTAATTCCATACCTTGCAGAACATTCCATATCAGGCCATTTAGATCTACTCATTTATTCAAAAATTGAATAGATTCCTTTGCATGGCTCTGCACATTTTTATAACCAGTTCTTCGTTGATGGACATCAAAGTTGTTTCTAGGATCTTGCTACTAAAAGCAAATTACAACTTGTAGATTGTGTGTATACACAGATTTCATGCACTTTCATGAGCACATTCTTTTTTAAAAAAATGTGTATTTATTTATTTTGAGAGAGAGAGCATGCACAGGAGGGGCTGAGAGAGAGGAGAGAGAGAATCCCAAGCAGGCTCTGCACTGTTAGTGTGGAGCTCGATGCTGGGCTTGATCCCACGAATCATGAGATCATGACCTGAGCTGATACCTAGAGTCAACTGAGCCACCCAGGCACCCCGGAAAAATGTTCTTAATAAGATTCGTGTGTTTCATGCTGACAAACAATAACCTTGACCCCTTCTACCCTCTAGAAGTCTAAGAGGTTGTTTGTCAAGGTCCACATCTTCTGAATTTTGAGTTTTGCCTTTGGGTGTTCTTTAGCACCCAGGTTGGAAGGAAGCTTGTTCTGTGGCTGTATATACTAAGAGCTTGTACTACACAGCATCCAGTAGGAATTACCAAGAGCAGCATGGACCTCTCAGAAACCAGGGGTTACTTAGTTAGGTTTTAGAAAAGAATTAAAAATGTAGACATTTATTAAAGATTTTTGGTTTAGCCACAATAGTAATATCTTCTCAAATGGATTTGCATGAAATTTTAAATCTACATCTTTTCAGTTGAACTGGCTAGATGTATACCTGGCAAAAAGCACTTGACCCAAAGGATCAAATGCAACTTATTAGGAGAGATGTATAACTCCATGGGCAGTAAACATCTCTGGAGCAGCCTTGGGTCTAGGGCTTGCTGGAGCCTCCAAAGCATGGAATCTGCCAGAGGAAAAGCTGAGAGTAACCACGCAGCTACTGAGACCTGTCTCAGCCGGGGGAACCAGGAAGGCAAGGTCTGAGCAGGTGGTGATCTACAAAGAGGACCATTCTGCTGGGTGGGATACAGCCAGGGAGAAGCAGTGAGTGGTCTCAGAAACCAGTAATCCTTATCAACGCGGCTCCAGGGTTCCTCAGGTCCTGGAAGGACCTTGTTCTGTCTTGGCTGGACATTGAAATCACATGGGAAGTTTTAAACGCCCCGATGCGGATTGCTATTCCCACTTGTTCCACAACAACCCCAACCCCCTCAAATGCCTCTAAATAATCTGAGTCACATGTGTTCATGACACAGTCTTTTCAGCTTTCATTAAGTTTCAGCCAATTTCTTCCTCTCCTGTTCTATCTGATCCAACAAGAAAGAGAGCATCCTTTGAATTGGCCCATGCAGATTACCAGAGTAGATGCTTGTGCAATTTTCTCCACCTTCCTAGTCCCACAGAGATTCAGGCCTGGGGCTCAGCCTGGACTTGGGCCTTTTTTAAAGCTTCCCAGGTGGTACTGATATGCGGCCAAAGCTAACAACTATAGTGGGACCACAGCTCCCAGAACCGGCAAGAGCTAGTCAAAGATCCAGGCCCCAGCAAAGCAGAGCATAGCGGTGTCCTGTCCCTGCCCTGAAGACAGGCCAGCTAGGAGACTTGGCCAACCCAGCAAGGCCAGAAAGTGCTGGGTTACTGGGCTGGCTGCCTTAACACCCACCAAGGACCATACAGCAAGACTAACTCAGATCTCATCAGCTCAGTCTGCTAATATAATTCAGTTCTGACCAAGTTTAGCCAGGAAACAAGTACAACTCTGCCTACAAGAGGAGGGTGTCAGTAACCCCAGGAGGGAGAGACTAGAGGAAATCAGGACCTGACCTCCTTCTTTTGAGATAATTGGATAATCTCCATGTCCACGGTCTAAAACATGGCAGCAGCTCCCACATGGGGATTTTCGACCATTTCCACATCTGCTTGCCAACTCAACTTTTTCATCAACTCCATTTTTGAGCCATATTTAAACGCTACGGATTTTAATAGTATTAAACATATTATTTTCCATAAATCTTACATGATTTTATTCTTGTATCTAACTTTTTAATTCTATTTTATAAATTTAGAAATTGTCTATAGCAGTTTAAAAAATTTAATAACATTAAATATTAAAATCTATAAGAGAGTTTATAGCAAAATAGATTTAGACCTTCATCCTAAATTCCTTTCGGTGTGAATAATAACTTATTGCATAATACAAAGGTAAGCAAATAATGGCAAAGATGAATTTTCAAAGGGAAACAGAATTTTTAGATCTTGATTATTATTTTAAAGCTATGAATACTATATTTTATTTTTTAATTTTTATTTATTTATTTATTTAGAGAGAGAGAGCATGAACAAGGAAGGGGCAGAGAATCTTTCCCTCTTTCTCTGCCCCTTCCTTGTTCATGCTATCTCTCTCAAAATAAATAAATAAATAAATAAATAAATAAATAAATAAAAATTAAAAAATAAAATATAGTAGTCATAGCTTTAAAATAATAATCAAGATCTAAAAATTCTGTTTCCCTTTGAAAATTCATCTTTGCCATTATTTAGGCTCATGATGTAGGCTCAATCCCATGACCATGAGATCATGACCTGATCAAAAGTCAAAGGTCAAAATCAAGAGTTGGACACTTAACCAACTGAGCCACCAGGTGC
The DNA here is from genome assembly GCF_014898765.1 of Herpailurus yagouaroundi. Lineage (NCBI taxonomy): Eukaryota > Metazoa > Chordata > Mammalia > Carnivora > Felidae > Herpailurus > Herpailurus yagouaroundi. The sequence goes on along the minus strand of NW_024412429.1, from coordinate 5,826,948 downwards.
CCCAACCTATGAATAGTATATTTTTGAAGTAAATACATGTGTGATTAATTTTTTAAGTTGTCGTGTATCAACAATCTTTCTCAGATAAGCAGAAATTGCTTAAATAGACATTATTTCAGATTTTCATTTCTTGCTTTTCTATTCTCATGCATAATTGTGAAATTCTACAAAGTTCCACATTAAAAAAAAATGTCTGACAAGAAAAAGAAGTAAAATAATTTGGAAAATTCTAAGGAAGGAGGGCATATTGAAGGAAAGTAATTAGGAAGTAGAAATTGGGTCACAATAACAAAAGAAAATAGTATTTGTTTCTTTCTATTCCCACTTGTTCTGCAATAACTCTAATCTTCAAATTCCTCCAAATATCTGAGTCACTAGTGTTCATGACACAGTCTTTTCAGCTTCTATTTGATCTCTGCCATTCTGATCCTTTCCTAACTCTTTGAATTAGCTCGTGTAGCCATCCCAGCCCCTACCCATGCACTATGCCACTAAACTAGGGCCCCAGTTGGGGACTTAGGACCCACCTTACCCCAGTGGAAGTGTCCTCTCAGGTCTGTACAAGACTCTGCCATGACTTCTGGTCTATCCTCCACGTCCAATCCATACTCCAGTGGGCTCTGGGGAGTGATGAAAGGGGTCTTGTGTGTATCCCTTGCTTGGGTGACCAGAAAAGAAAACAAGGCTACTTTAAAATCTTGTGAAACCTTTCATTATAGCAGGAATCCTGGGAGCTGGATTGTAAAACTATCAGATTAATAAATATTGCAATATTCAAATGTGTTCCATCTCTCATCTTCTGGTACATTGGTTTTGGACCTAACACTTAAGCTGGGGCCGCTATCACACTTGATTTTAAAACCTTGCTTAACTAGGCAGGACACCTAGCTTAAAGAAAGAAACCTAGGTTTAAATCCCAGTATTCATGTTCACTGAATGGCCTCAGACAAGCCAGTGAGCCATTCTGAAGCCCATGGGGTTGACCTTACATGTTGATCCTATCCTTATGGAGCAGCTGTGGTGATTTGATAAGACAATGTCAGCTCAGGGGATGGATGGATGGATGCGATGGATGGATGGATGGATGGATGGATGGATGGATGGATGGATGGAAACTGTGATGTGCTAAACAAGGATCTGCAACTGTGGTCCTCAGAGACGTTTGATGCCAAATGCATGTATAAAGTATCTCCTAAGTGCCTGGTAGGTATGCTAGGTTCTATGAGAGTTAAAAACGTGAAAACATCTAGTCCGTATCCCCAGGGGCCAACATGTGACCAGTGCTACCTAGTGACAAGTAAAATGCAAGAAAGGATGGCTGGATTCATTCCAAATGGGAGTCTTGAAAAGGTCTGTTGAAGCACAGCCCTAAAAGGGGCTTACAGTTTCTTGAGATGAACATTAAACATATTCTAGACAGAAAGAACGGCATAGCAAAGGCAGAGAGGATGTGGCCCCTCTTCAGAACACAGTCAACAGTGTAGTTGGCCAAGAGTGTGGACAAGGAATGAAGCTCAAGGGCAGAGGGAGGGAAGGCTGTGAGGCGGCCATAGCTGATGCTTCGCTGGAATCTGGTGAATACCAAGCTGGGGAGTTTGATTTCACACCAAAATCTGACAAGGCGGAATTGACAGCGAGTGACTCCATTCATTCAATCGCCCACCACTTACTTACCGTGACCTAGAGGTACCAAATACAGGGAGTACCCTGGGAAAGGGGCCACAGCCCTGGGTGTCAAGAAGATGCCCGTGTCATGGAGAAAAACAGACAAATGTACCAGAAATCTCCATCCTCAAGATAACTGCTGTGATGGGGTGAGCACGGAGGGCCAGGGCACCCAGGGAAGGGTCAGCAGATCCAGGCTGGGGGGATCAAGGACGGAGTTCCCAATTGAAGACTTGCTCCCCTCGAGCCCCCAGGCTTCAGAGAGGTCACTGGAGGGAGGGAGGGCAACAGAACAGGGAGAATGGAAAAGAAACCACTGCAGAGCCAGATGTCCTGGTCCAGGTGCGACGTTGGGGGAGCTCACTTAGGACAGTGGCGCCGATGATGGCTGAACGAAAGACGGCGCTGCGTGGCAAGCACATCAGCTATTTGGCACAAACTTCATGAAATGCCGAACGTATTGCAAAAACTTTATCACGCAAACCGAATACAACTTTTCTTACCTGAAGTTTTCACCGCTTCCGGCCAACGAGCTCCCTGAATCCTTCCAAACGCAAATTTAATACGAGACCGACCCATTGTTAAGAGGAGCACAGGGGCCTGAATTTCCGGACGCAGTGGCTTGGAGCCCCTGTGAGCTGGGCTGGGGGTTGCGGGCAGTGCCGGGCCCCGTCCCGCAGGTGCAAGCAGGCCTGTGCTCACTTCTTCCGTAGCTGCGAGGGCGCTGCCGAATCCGCCTTCTCTCCCTGCTTTCCTCTGTGACTATTTTGCTTCTTCCATTTGCCCTGCACAATAACAACAACAACAACAATGTAGATAAGCGTCAACCCTTTATTTCAACGGCAGTGAAAGAATTGTTTCGTTAATTGGTATATTGATATCCCAAGAACTGCTTACTGTGGCAAGTTATTAAGAATAAGTAGACGAGGGGCAAATTAAACTTTGAATCACCTGTTCCTTTGGGCAAAATGCATAAACTAAATTGACTGCAACCACATGTCATATTATTTACATGGCGTGCACAATTTATTTCCCAAAAATGTGCTCAACAAAAGATTTGAATTTGCTCTTAAGCATATAATGGATCCCACTTAATAGTGACGCTCTCTGTGTGCCCTTCTCTCTATAATTAAATCATATGGAAAAATGTCACAAAGCAAAATAAAATGTATTTATTTCAGCCATATCTTCCCACAGCATGACATGAAGTCTGAAAAAAGAATCACTAAGCATTTTTATGCCATCTGTGCTGGTAGGGGATACGTTTACCAGGCACGTCACTGTAAAATATTCCATTTCGAATTAAGCATAGACTAATTACTACATAGTATTGAACTGAATGAGTACCAAGTTGGACAAAATTCCACATCTGATACAATATTCTTATCTTCTTATATGCTATTTTTTTTTAGCAAAACTAGACCAGTAATGGCTTTTACTGGATTTCAAGAGATCCAAAAGAGAAGAGTCATCGATATATTGTATTTGTATTAAAACCTCCATGCTTCCTCATCTGAACAAAGTTTTGAAAGTATTTTCCAACAGTTGAAATTATAGCTCTCTCATAAGCAGAATATGGATCACCATGACAACTTGGGTAATGACACTATTCGGGGCTGATAATCCCTTGGTGCAGAAGGAGAGCTAAAACGTCCATACCATCAAAACACCCGTTGTTTCAGTTATAGCTTATGAAGCCTAAAGTTCTATCCATTAAAACTTCCGCCTTTCCAACAGAATAAACCTAAGGCTTTACTTTGCCATCATCATGACTAAATTTTAAGAATACTTGTAGAAAATTTTATCTCCTATACTCAATGAGGCCTTTTCACAGCTTGTTTCTGAGATGTGAAAATCCTATACATTTACCACAGAGCTTCTCGATCAACTCAGAGAAGCACCAGACTTCCAGCTTCAACACGGACTCTTGGCTCAGGCTGTATTATCCTTATGAGTTTTTTTCCAAGATGCCATACAGCATGGCATTGTTTGCAGACACATATGAATAATGAAATGTAACTTTCTTTACAAGTGAAAAGCACTTTATAACTATGTTGAGCTCCTTCTAGGTATAAATCTTCCCAAGTCAACAATATTTATGTTAAAACTTCAAACCTAGCTAAATTAAGAAGATAGGATTTACTTGAAAATAATTTAACATAAAATTGTACCATTTCAATCACGTTAGGAAAGCTACAACTCGTGGGGCACCTGGGTGGCTGGCTCAGTCAGTTGAGCGTCCAACTTGGGCTCAGGTTGTGATCTCACGGTTTGTGAGTTCGAGCTCGCACATCAGACTCACTGCTGTCAGGATGGAGCCCACTTTGGATCTTTATCTCCCTCTCTTTCTCTGCCCTCCCCCCCCCCATGAGCATTCTCTTCCTCTCTCTCTCTCCCTCTCTCTCTCTCTCTCTCAAAAATAAATAAAACAATTTTTATTGTTAAAAAAGAAAAGGTACAACTTTTCTAAAATTACCCGCTATACAGTTTGTCATAAAATCAAGGGCTACATTTACTTAGCTTGATTCTACTCAAGACTCTGAAAAGGGGCCCCTCGGTGGCTCAGTCTGTTAACCATCCAACTCTTGATTTCAGCTCAGGTCATGACATCACCTTTCATGAGTTCGAGCCCAAGTCAAGCACGGAGCCTGCTTGGGATTCTCTCTCTTCCTCTCTCTCTGCCCCTCCCCTGCTTGCACCTGTTCTCTCTTTCTCTCTCTCTCAAAAATTTTTTAAAAAGACTCTGAAAAGATTTAAAGTTCCACAGAGTTTTAGAAGTCCCATTTCCTTTAAAACCAGCTCTACCATTTCCCTGAAGCCACTTGACAACGATAACATGTACAAGAGTGATTTGTGAACTATTAAATGGACAAAAAACTCAGTTGTCGCCAACAATATTATTATCATTAAGATTGTGGCAGGTACTCTTTCCAGTTTGGTCCCACGTGTTCCCAAATGAACACAGTACTTTTTTTCTGTGATAGTAATTTTTTCAACTGATTATCTTTATTTTAAGCATTCTTTTGTACACTGCCTTTGAAATTGACCTTAAATATCTTCTGTCCATGGCTTATTCCTCCATGTAACTGCAGGGCAGGGTCCAAATCACAGACGTCAAAGTATCTTGTAGGAAAAAGAATAGTCCAAAACAAATTTATCAAAGCATTGAACATATTCTTCTCACAACCCTATTCTAATTTAAACAACCAAAAAACCCACCTGAAAAAGACTTTAAGTCTCTTTATTTATTTTTTTTAACGTTTTTTATTTTTGAAGGAGAGAGAAACAGGGTGTGAGTGGGGGGAGGGGCAGAGAGAGAGGGAGACACAGAATCTGAAGCAGGCTCCAGGCTCTGAGCTGTCAGCATAGAGCCTGATGTGAGGCTCGAACTCACAAAGCATAAGATCATGACCTGAGCCCAAGTCGGATACTTAACCGACTGAACCACCCAGGCACACCTAAGTCTTTTTTTTTTTTAAGTGAAAATATTACTTTCCTTTGGGCCAGCTATAAGTCCTTATCATATTTACCTCTTAGACTGAGCTGAGAGTTTCCTCAGGTCCGGGGAGGACCACCTTTACCGAAAGAGCAAATGAATCCATTTCAAATTCTCACTTTTATTTCTGTGAGCTAAATTCTCTGGTCACCTACATGAATATTTTCAAATGAGACTTTTTCAAATGTTGAATATTTATGATAGTGCTTTTCCTTCCCAAGTTTTGTGGAGTACTGGAGGTTGTGGCCATAATATTCTAGCACGAAATATGGATTAACTTTCAGTCTGAAAGTTTGAAAGTTAATGTACTGATTTTGCCAGCTGCTAAGGGCGTTGATATTTGAATAAAAGATGCCAGAACTAAAGCTAATACTATTCAATGGTACACATGGTCATTCCCTCCTTCTTTTGAAGTCCAGAAGAGTAGATCTGTCTGATCCCAATTTTGTTATTAGCTATTAATTTTTCTCCAGGTGCTCTGCTGAAACTCATTTGGACCAAATATTATGAAAAACCAAAAATGCGAAGCAGCACTGATTTGAATGAAAAGTTAATTCTAGTCATACTTTTTTTTAAATTAATAAAAACAGTGATGATCTGGGGCGCCTGGGTGGCGGAGTCGGTTAAGCGTCCGACTTCAGCCAGGTCACGATCTCGCGGTCCGTGAGTTCGAGCCCCGCGTCGGGCTCTGGGCTGATGGCTTGGAGCCTGTTTCCGATTCTGTGTGTCTCTCTCTCTGCCCCTCCCTCGTTCATGCTCTGTCTCTCTCTGTCCCAAAAATAGATAAACGTTGAGAAAAAAAATTTATAAAAAAAACAGTGATGATCCAGACACATTGCATTGAGCAAACTTATGATAAAATTAACTACAGTGCATGGCTTCCCATTGGATGTTCAGAAATCTGGTTTAGAGAGGAAAGGAAGCACCATTCTTCAGCCTGGACAAGACAAGGTGATGGTGGCAGCAGATGGCCACGTTTATGAACGATAGACAAGGTCCCTCACATCTCCGTTAAATATCTTTACATTGAGGGTCATGTGCCTGCAGTTTTCTCGAAGCGCCACTAGAGGGTAATCTTCTATTTTTGGTAAAGGCCCAGAATCCTCTCCTGTTGGTACCAGGACCCACCTCACGCATCTTTCAAGGAGAAACATGCCTATTGTGACATAATCCACTGCCATAGGGTTAACTTATCTTTTATTCTCATTATGCTTCTTGTGCCTGAGAACAAAAAAAGACTCTTGCATCAGATAAACGTATCTCTTAAAAGGCATGGTCTCCTCCATGCATGTGCCCTATCCTCCACCTTGCATTGAATGGCCAAGCATCCCACACAGCGGCGTTCACTTCTGCCTTGCCAAAACTGGAGAGCTAAGCCTTTTCTCCTCCCTTCTTTAGGAGTATTTCCATTCCTACTCCTTTTACAACTTAGACCTTTTTGTTCTTTCTCTTATTCTCCTATCCATTTCCATCCAAAGTCTATACACACCTGGGAATCTCTGTATTACTTTAGAACACAGCTCCTAAAAATCAGTTTGTCAAATGAACTACAGAAGTAAAAGGGTTTCACTTGTGATTATAGCAAGATTCTCAGAAATCATTAGGCTTGCTTTCCTGCAAAACAGGAACATAAAGACTTTTGTCTCAACTAGGAGCAATAAAGGTAATTCCATTTGGTTTTGAATTTTCAAAAGACAAAAAAAAAAATATGCATGTCCATCCATAACTTTAAAAGCCAAACAGAACATGTTGGTGGCTACATTAAGAATCATTCAGGGGCGCCTGGGTGGCTCAGTCGGTTAAGCACCAACTTGGCTCAGGTCATGATCTTGCGGGTTCATGAGTTCAAGCCCCACATCAGGCTCTGTGCTGACAGCTCAGAGCCTGGAGCCTGCTTCGGATTCTGTGTCTCCCTCTCTCTCTCTGCACCTCCCTGACTCATGCTCTGTCTCTCTCTGTCTCTCAAAAATAATAAACATTTTTAAAAAAATTTTTTAAAGAATCATTCAGTGACAAGTTGTCATTTGAAGAAATGGTCACTATAAGGCGATATTGACTGGGAAGAAGGAACTTCCAAGGGAGGAGACGCACAATGCCAGTAGCTGGTAATAACACTGGCAGCATGCTAAGTTCCGGGCTGTGTGCTAAGTAATTTATCTGCTTTATCTCATTTTGTCCTCACTGCCCAAAGAGGCAAGGATTGTTGTTTCTAACTCAGAGATGAGGAAACAGGCCCAGAGAGTTCCTGCCATTTGCCCACAAGAGCGTAGTGTTGGAGGTGGGACTCCCTCAGCCTGTCTTCTCTAAAGCATGGGATCGTATCCATTCCCCGTGATGTCTCCCTAATAGCACAGCAATTTCAGTTCTTCTCCATTGAAAAGGCTTCACAACTAATGTAGAAATTAAATAATCTTTCCTCCCAATTGCTCACCATTTGTAAGTCTATCCTGGTCAGCTGGGACAGCGAAGCAGTGATAAGGCAATGGAGGTATACAGTGGGATGAAAAGAGGAGAAAGGAAAATGTAGAGGTTGAAACAGAAATGTCCTTCCTTTGTATTAACAGGAGACTGTGGGTTAAGTGCTCCTTGTTGAAAGTTGGCCTCTGTTGGGCCAGACTGGTCACAGTGCCCTGGGGACCCCTCTCCTGGGAGCGTGCAAACAACAGCTCTCCCCTGATGGGGCATTCTCCACCCCAGACTCCACTACCATGGACTTATTTTTCTACCCAAATCCTAAGAAGACCTTGGACTTTGCACACAAAGTTAATGGACTTGTGACGAGTTAGGACCCTGTTTTGTCCTTGGTCTTCTCCTCAGCAAGAGCCCCGATAAATATGCAAATTACCAAAGTGTCTTCCAAACATAGAAATATCTTTCATTATAATCCCAGGAAGCTCTCAGCTTCTACATTTTACTAAGCCATAGTTATTATTTTAGAACAAGGTCTTGTGCCTTCTTGGTATATACTTAAAACTTGCAAATTGCTTTTTAACGTCTTAAATTTGCAGCCGGCACAGGAAATTTGCCGTTACCCTACCTTGGTCAACTCTGAAGGTTTCGCTCCTTCAGCCTAAATAAGCCAGCCTTAACTTCACATGCAATTCTCTAAATGGAAGTTACCAAAAATACAGCACAGATAACTGAATTTTTTTTCTACTTCAGTTATTTTAATTGCCTGACACTATATTTTGCTTAGGCATCAGGGTAAATAGCAATTTGCCCCTGAGAAAGCCTTTTCGACCCAAGCCATTGAATGATTTTTATTAGTGCACACACATACACACGCAATCTGAGAATACATAAACACTTCAGCAGGTCATTTTCCTGGCAAAAAGAATGCAGCATGCATTGATTAACACAATTTCTTACTTCCTTCTCTTCCACTGGATCTTGAAGCCCAGGTGATAGAGCTTGGCTGGGGAGTCAGGAGGCATGGGTTCTGGGCATGCTTCTGAAATTGAAGAACTGTGAGATCCCTAGAACATTCTAGGCTTCTTGCCTTCAATTCCTATTCTTTAACACAGACATTGTTATGCCAGTTAGATTCTAAAATATTCACAAACCTGAACTAATCATTTTCATACTAGGAATGAAACCTAAGGAGAGAATTAGAGAATTAGGAAGAGATATCAATACCTAGGTATTTTAAATTTGTGTTCAATAATCACGGAGAAACAGAAATAAGTTAAATGTCCACCAACATAAAAATAGTCAAATAAATTATGTTTTATTCCCATAGTGGAATGTTATGTTGCCATTTAAATGAGTGAGGGCATTTTAAGGACATGATAAAATTATCAAGATATAAAATTAAGTTAAAAATCAAGGTATAAAACCTATCTAACAGAATCTTAATTGTGTGTTACTGTGTGCAATCTAAGTACATACACACACACGTTAGGAAGGAAATGCACTTAAATGACAGTGATGTCTGTTTCTTGGCAGGGAGAGTATAAATGATTGTTTTCTTCATCCTTTTCCCTGTTTACTGCTTCTTCCACAATGACCAGTATAATAAGAAAAAAAAAGTTACCTTAAAAATTAAAATGGGGAGCGCCTGGGTGGCTCAGTCGGTTAAGCGGCCGACTTCAGCTCAGGTTTTGATCTCGCAGTCCGTGAGTTTGAGCCCCGTGTCGGGTTCTGTGCTGACAGCTCAGAGCCTGGAGCCTGTTTCGGATTCTGTGTCTCCCTCTCTCTGACCCTCTCCGTTCATGCTCTGTCTCTCTCTGTCTCAAAAATAAATAAACGTTAAAAAAAAATTAAAATGGGGGCACCTGGGTAGTAGCTCAGTCAGTTAAGCGTCCAACTTCAGCCCAGGACGTGATCCCACACTTTGTGAGTTCAAGCCCTGCATCAGGCTCTGTGCTGACAGCTCGGAGCCTGGAGCCTGCTTCAGATTCTGTGTCTCCCTCTCTCTTTCTGCCCCTCCCCTGCTTGCGCTCCTGTCTCTCTGTCTCCCAAAAATAAATAAATATTTTTTAAAATTTTTTTTAATTAAATGTTGAATTGTGCTACATTCTCTCTAAATTTCTTTATAATTCTAAACATCTATTCCATAACCATCTATTCCATAACCAATAAAAAAAATTTCAAAAGTAACAGGATTTGGAATCCCCCCAAACAGTCACTCCTCAGAACAGAAACATCCTATGCCATGGTCTCACCTGCTCCAGGGCAACGCGAGGAAGGACACCTGGGACTATAAAGACACCATAACCCTTTTTAGGACCCAAAACAGGACTGTTCTCCTTCATGACATAGGTTTCCTCCTCTGGGCTCCATCTGTAGGCTCTTGAATCCTACGATAAGCTGGGAGCATCCTAACTTAGGTAGGAATCATCACTCTGCTTTTCTATCTCCCCACACATCTCAAATGATTTTTGCCTCCAGAACATGGAATAGTGATTCAGGTCGCTGGTTCCCTTTTTGTACAAAATGCTTTTAAGGTCACTCTTTCTACGCTAAAAAGCAGAAAAGTACCTTCGTGGGTGTGTGGAAGTTCCCAAAGCAGCAGTTCCCGCCCACACTGGACCAGCACTTCGTGAGCTCCTAGTTTAAAATTGTGGAGTGGTGTTGTCTCATTCCTCCCAGATCTCAAGGCATTACTCTGGGCTCCCGATGTTAAGGATACTCAAATGCATAAAGCATGGCGTGCGCTCCCTTGAGCAGCTGCTAACTGAGCACTTATGACAAGGCAAAAAATCCAAAGCCACCAAGTAGTTCTCCCACCTCCCTTTGGAAGAGAATGCCTGCCCCGGGAACGCACAGCCGGCCCCAGCGCCCTGGCCAAATGATGCCGTTGACCTGGAAGGGCTTTCTTAGGTGACACTTCCTCTCCTGGTTACTGAGAGGGCAATGTTGCCATCCAGTGTGAACGTGGGACAGAGAAACAAGAACTTGACTCCTACAGTTTCCAGTTCCCGATGCCTAGCCATAGGATCAAGGACACTTTATTCTATGGCACACCAACCCCTCTATCTCATCGCCTTCCTGTAAAACCGTACCAAAGCCAAGGCTGACTCACAGAAAGGGATCTCTATTTTAGGGACCGTTGAGGAGAATTGCAGACTCGAGTTTGTCAGTTGTCACTATCGGGAAATTATTCATGTTTTCCACTTACACCGCTCGTAAGAGTTTGTCACTTTCTTATTCAGTTCTCATACAAGGTGGAAAACAGCTGGGCACAATGTCCATGACCATTCTTGTCATGACGGTCACTGTGGTTAATGCCACTGCTGCCACTTGGGGTGCCTACCTTTACCCCAGATCCTCTTTTCATCTTCACAGAAAATATAAGTCCGAGGTCTCATGTTTACTCAGAGAGACGAAAACATCTGTCCAGAGTACAGCTACTTAGTAGCAGAGCCAAAGCATCAACCCAGGTCTGCCAGGCTTTTTTCCAGGACGCCATGTTGCCACATCACCTACTGGTGCGACTGAAAGCTGCTCGTTTTCCCCTTTCTTAGTCTTCAATTAGGTGACTTATCCCAGTCGTCTCATCCTATTTCCTCACCTAGAACTCTATTCCTCTCAACTCACTGCTGATATCTGTTTGTTGAGAAGAAGGGGCACTTGAAATCTGGCCTTTTATGATCTGCCCTTTGGGTTTGGTCTGAGGGGTTGGGGGAAGGAGAGTTAATTTTAAAGCTGTAGGAACAATGTCAGGTCCCCAATCTCTCAGAGGAGGCAATCGGCTTGGACTGGGGCTAAGGAGATTCTCTTGACACTGTGTTTGCAGAGCAAGTGCAGAATTCTTACTTAGATTATACATTTATTTGAGTTGGCTTGGTGGGGAGAGACCCAAGAAGGCTACAGAGAGTGGTTACAGAACACCCCCACCCATTCCAGCCCCACTTTGATGCAGCCCCTCCTGAGGAATTGTGGGCACAATTATCTTTGGTGGAATGCCTCAGTGGATTTCTCTGGAAGCCCCAGGGGTGCATGAAAGCACCAGCTGCTGGGAATGCAGCTCGGGGTACACGATGGGACCTGGGAAAGACTAGGTGCCACATGGCATGTGAGTACAAATTGAACCAGGACTTTCTGACCTCTGGTCCATTACTGGGAAACGTAACGGAGTGCTACGCCAGATGGGATCTGAGCGACATCCATCAGTAGAGGAGGAATAGTTCTGTTTCCTCAGGCACCATTTCCATCCATGGATCTCAGCGCTTTTCAATTATAAGACAACATTTTGCTTCTGGGTCAGAGTGGATCAGAAGATAAATTGGCTTTTTCAATTTTGGGTTTCCAGTCTCAGATACTAGCATCCTTCCTGATTTAATGTTTCAGCTCTCCTATGCAGAGCCCAGGTAAAAAGTCTGGTTTTTTTTTCTGTTACTTCTGGGTGCTTACCTAATGGAGGGATTTGGGTTTCCTGGTCAAAATAGCCTTAACTCGGGGAAATAGCAGAATACAAATAGATGAGTTGAGGGATTATAAAACGTTAGGTGTCCTATCTTGTCTCCCCCTCCCCGTGAGGGCTTCTTCCCTCTGTCTGCATAGAGGCACTCACTCCTTCTTTACTCCTCACACTTAGCTGCTTCATTTCCTCAGGTGGCCAGGACTGTTACTGGGCACAAAGGGCAGGCAGCAAAAACACACACATCCCTGACCCTCTTGCAGTCACAGCCGCATCAAGAAGAGTTGTGAAATATCCAGGCTAAATTTTACGAGAGGTAAAACTTTCCTATTCCTTACTGGTGACACCTTTCCCTGTGAGTGGAGAACAAAGGAAGATTCTCTGTGTTCCTGCTCACCTGCACAGGCAGTACACTAGCACGGCCATGCCCTTGACTCCCTTTCTTTTGATTATCATCTGTTTATTCATTTAGTAAATATTTCTTGAACACCTGTCCAGTAAAAGGCACTGTTAAGTGCTGGAAATGGAAAGAAAGCAGAAGGAAGGAGAAAAGGAAGGGAGGGAAGGAGGGAGGGAGGGAGGGAGGGAGGGAGGGAGGGAGGGAGATAGGGAGGGGAGGAGAAACTCAGGCCAAAGTCCTGTCTTTAAGGCGACTGCAGCAAAGCTCAGGAGATAACTTATACAGGTGTCGTAGACAGATGCCAATGAAATGCTATTAGAGCCTGGTTTTAGAGATGAAGAAAGTTTTCCTAAAACATTTTGCCTAAACTTCAAAAGCCAGGCAGATTGGAAAAGCACATCTGCGCTGAGGAATAGTGTGAGTCAAGGCTGTGTACAGAAGTAACAGGTTTGCAGGAGTCGTGGCCCAGGAGAGACCCAAGAGAGAGAGAGCAGAGGAAGAATACTGGAGGGTGTTGAACGACAGACACTCCGGGGAGTCTGGCTTGACACCACAGGCAATAAGTTGCCATTGATATTTGCAAATCAGCCCTGGGCTCAGGGCCAAAGAGAGTGGCAGCTACTTGTGAGGTTTGGGGAGTTGGGGCCGGAGTCAGGTGAACAGGCCCCAAGGTGACCACGCTGCCAGGACAAAGTGGGGGGGCTAAACCAAGGCGGCCAGTGGAAACCACAGGAGACACTGTGCAGGGGCCACAGCACTGCTGGACCCTCCCAGGCTCACACATAACTCAGCAGCAGCTCATTTGTGGACGCTGAGGGGGGCAGGGAGGGAGAGAGAGGGATCCGGGAGTATCCATGTGAAGCCAATAACCGAAAACGTTAACCTGTCTAAATTACCAACGTAAATCTCGTGCTGCAGAAGCAAAGCAAGCCAAGACCAGTTCTGTTTAAGAACACCTGTATGTGAGAGAGGAGGGGGGGGTAAGGTGGTGGGGGACCTAGGAGAAGAAAACCAGAAGAGCCCCATGTCGGAGAAGCCTGCAGCAGCACAGTTTCCAAAACCAGGGTCTGGACGCTGTGTAGAAGCCACAGAGAGGGAAGAATAGGAAGAGCCAGCAGGGACACTCCTGAAGTTGGGCATGTCACTAGGTTGTGGCCATTGACAGAGGGGAGGTGTCGTGTGGCCTTCAGCCTGGGAGGGCAGATCTCTTGTCCTTCCTTTCTCCTTCCTGAGCTTCGAACTCAGATGAGAAGGCTGAGGCTCCAGCAGCCATTTTTGTCTACGAAGTAATCTTTAGACAGAAGACCCACGCAAGACATTTAAATACGAAAGCAGAAGTCCAGTTCTCCGGTGACTTTGTGGAGCTCGTAGACTTCAGAATAGCCACATTTCTCCTTCCAGACTTTTACTGATGTGAGAAGGAATACGTTTCCGTCTTGCCTGAGCCAGGAGTACGTAGGGTTTTCTGTCACATGCAAGCACGCCTGATCTCTACTGCTAGACATAGTAATGAAAGTTTGTGCATTGATGGCGTGGGATCTGTCTCCAGGCTCCCTGGCCCCGGTGCCATAATGATCAAAGGCCCGGCTTCTCGGTCTTCCTTACAACCACCCCACGGACACAACAGAGGAAAGAAGGAATCAGGCGCAGCAGTTTCAGCATTCTATATCATTGATAATTTTGTGGGACCCATTGCCTCTGGAGTGTTTCAAATTGCCACTCAAAGATAAAACACTCATGTATTACAAGCAAATTCTGATGAAATTACATGTGACAATTCCTATTTGGGTTGATAGAGCTTTTCCTTTAAAAAGGCCGATCGCTTTCTGTTCTTACAGAATTAAAGTTTTTACTTTTCATTTGTGATGAGGTGAATTTTCAGGTTGATGAAATAAGCCACGGAGACTTACCACTTGGGACTTGATAAAATAGCTTAAGTTTTAAAGTGTAGGTTCCTTTTTCAGAAATGGAAAGATGCTTTATGGTAAAAAGCTTCGCGGCCTGGGTAGCCCTGATATCTTGCTGTTCTTTGCTTCTGCGCCTCGCCTTGAAGGTGCGGGGAATCCGCAGGACCCCTGCCAGGGAACGGAGCCCAAAGGGAAAGAAGCGGGCACGGTGACCACTCCATCCCTCCTACCACACTGACCCCCTGCTGAGCTGCTCCTAAGGAAATGAGGCACAGAATCCCACCACTGGCCTGGATGCAACCTTGGTCGTTTAATGTGCTTGTTAAGAAAAACGTACAGGCTTAGCTGTCTTTGCATCCCATGTGTTTGTGGCTGGACTGTCCGCTCCCCAAGGGCAAAGACCGTATCTGATAGTTCTTTAGACCCGTTTTAGCGATATCCAACGCACAAGCCATGAAATGCTGTCTCAGTCTACCCTACCCATTTACAAATGAAAGTCTGAAGCCTGGATGAGGGAGCCGCCAGCCCAAGGCTACACAGACCGGGGCCGTGACCTGGCACGGATCCCAGCCCTCGTGAAACGCTCATGAGCTTTGAACACGTGCTTGGCGCACTGAATTTTACTAGCTCAAGCCATCCAGTGGCTACACTTACTTCAGGAGGTCTGTCTGAAGATGACGTTGACTCTGAAAGCACTTGTGTCATCCGGCTTTCAGCTCTTTCCAGAGCCACGCAAAAGTTTTGTTTTTATCCTGCTCACCTTTATTCTTCACCTGCTTGTCCATCCAATCTGCATCTCTGATGAAGGGGTGAAGCTTTTTGCTTCACCTGCTTGTCCATCCAATCTGCATCTCTGATGAAGGGGTGAAGCAGATTAAGTTCTGCTGCCCGTGTCCTCGGCATACTTGCATCCCCAGTGGAAAGCCGTGAGTCACTCACCTGATTGGTACTTTCTGGAAAATGAGAAGCTCATAAAGATAAGTGCTTCTTTCCATTTGGGGAGCGTGATGCTTGCGTTTATCAACAAGAATATTCAGTAAAATGTCGTGAATCCTTTACCAGAATTTTCTACTAACTGGTACTACCCACGATAACATTATTTACAATTATACTCCCATACTGAATAATCAGTTGACACCAGTTACCACATACATATGATAAGTAGATCATGAGAATCCTGCTAAAGAGCCTCACTGAGTTTATGAGAGAGGGTTTCTGGACGGTCACCATGAAGTGGTCTATGGTGCTCATATGCTTCTAAGCAAATTCTTTGCTTGTTCGAGCATACAGAAAGGCCAAAAAAGCTGTTTCTTAGGTTGATACCATGCAGAAAATCAGATTTTACTTGTCTTTTCTCAAAGACTACCCACAAATTGCTAACAACAACTGGTGCCTCTCGTGGACTGACCGCTTCATGATCACCTGCCAGACCCTGCGTGTGCCTTGCCTGGTGGGATCTTAATTCCCATTTTATACATTTTTTTTTTCTTCCTGTCTTTAAGTTTTTTGTTTTGTTTTTTTTTTTTTAATTTTTTTTTTTATTTTTGGGACAGAGAGAGACAGAGCATGAACGGGGGAGGGGCAGAGAGAGAGGGAGACACAGAATCGGAAGCAGGCTCCAGGCTCCGAGCCACCAGCCCAGAGCCCGACGCGGGGCTCGAACTCACGGACCGCGAGATCGTGACCTGGCTGAAGTCGGACGCTTAACCGACTGCGCCACCCAGGCGCCCCAAGTTTTTATTTTAATTCCAGTTAGTTAACATACAATGTTATGTTAGTTTCAGGTGTAGAGTGCAGTGATTCAGCAAATTCCATACATCACCCAGTGCTCATCAAGACAAGCGCCCTCCTTAATCTCCATTCAATTCCCATTTTATATATTTGAAAATTAGGGCTCAGGCAGTTACAACATTTACCCAAGGGCACTCAAAACAAATCACAGGGTCAGGGTGTGGCCCAGATATGTTGACTCAAAAGCTGTGTCTCTACTCAGCTTTGCAGCCTCTCCCAAAAGTCACAGCAGTACTAAATCATTTAGTCAACTGGACAGGCACCCGTGCAGGAGAGACTGGGGCTCAGGGACACTGGGCTCAGGGGTGCTGGGCTCAAGGGTCGTGCCCACAGTGCTGGTAGATGCCTGCATAGGATTTGAAATACAGTCTGATTCACTCTAATACCTGTGAATCTAACCATATCACCACCGCACCAAGGGCTGTTTAGTAAACTAAGGGTTAGGTTAAAAAAAAAAAAAAAAAAAAAAGTATGTGATACAACCTTGTTAAATAGGAAGCATTAGCAAATTTTACCTACCCACATAGCATCTGCATGGCCACCTCAGTGATCCAGATGGCCACTTGGGGACAGTAGAGGCTCAGGGGCAATGAGAAGCTGAGCAGAGGCCAGAGATGAAAGAACCAATTCTCAATTATTCTGTGGGTGCCTAGAGACGAACACTGTGAACTTGTTCCTGGTCTTGGAGTCTCATGCCAGCTGTCCTCCCCCCCTCCCCTCCTTTAGGCACCGCCCAAGGACCTGTCCCTGCAGAAGCATCCACATGTGTGGGGACAGAGGGCCGGAGATTTTTTGCCCGAGTTGGCAAAGACACGTACGCACGTCTGCAGCCCACCCTGGCCGTCGACACAGTGTCGCTGCTTTATGAACTGGGCAGCAGCTGTCACGAGCCAGTTACCTCCAAAGTTTGTTGCAGTTTCTCATTGCTAACCATTCAGTTACTATAAACGTGTCTTATTATTTTTTTTAATGTTTATTTTTGAGGGGGGTAGGGGCAGAGAGAGAGGGAGGCACAGAATCCAAAGCAGCCTCCAGGCTCTGAGCCATCATCACAGAGCCCGATGTGGGGCTTGAACTCACAGACCTCGAGATCATGATCCGAGCCTAACCCTAAGTCGGACGCTTAACCGACCGAGCCACCCCGGCACCCCGATAAACGTGCTTTAAAGGCGTGAGGAAAAGTACCGTGCACAGGGTAATCACCTGAGTCAGTGCTACCTGGTCAGCACTGAATAGGAGGCCCTGGTGAGGCCGGGAAGCAATGCTGAGCATCACGTTGCTGATTCAGGAGATAGCACTGGATCAGGACCCAGCCAGCCCCAGTCTGCGACTCACAGCAGCCTTGTTACTGACAGTCCTCCCTTTTGGATGGGGTCTTCGACAAAGCCCGTAGTCACTTCCGATCCTTATAGCTTTCCTGCTGTCAGGTAAGGTGCAAGGATTCTTGGTCAAATTTCAACTCAAATAGGTTACCTAGGAACATTCTTAGGGTTTAACCTACTTAATTCCCCTAGTAGTTTCAACTGAAAGTGAAAGACTTTTCTAGGCCCTTTGTATTCCACTGCTAGTTGGTGAATTCGCTGCTACCTCTCCTCTTTAGAGAGATGCTGCTTCCCACCCATGAGTGAGATCATTGCCTGCACCTATTCCTACAGATCTGTGTTCAGAAAATCTGCTGATGGATGAAAGTTACTGAAGAAATCCCAATACTTTAGGCTTCGCTTCGATTAAGAGTTGACCCCCACTAATTTCTGTGCTACTGAAACAGTCACTAGAGTCACGATATATCCAGAAAGAGACTCTTGCTGTTCAATGTGGTGCCCAGTCTCATCATGGGTCTGCTATACATCCTGCAGGCTTTGTTGGAAAGAAGGATTTCTCAGGCTCTAATTTAACAAAGTTAAGAAAACACGTATTTCAACACTGACATGGATGTGAAATGGTAATTCCTTACGTAAATGTGAACTTGCACCTGTATTATCTCATCTCATCTTCCCAAGTAAAATGGGGCTGTAAACATTCTCCTGTTTTACTGAACTGAAGGAAAACTGAAACTGGTACATGTCCCCTGGACCTGTTGGAGGCCACAGAAGTAGTAGTTTGCAGAGCACTGTCCCATTCGATGGCTTTGACCTACATCAACAGGGACTCTGCTTTGCTAAGCCTGAGGAGAGTGGTCGCTAAGCTGGGTTCTGTGAGTCAGGAGGAGGAAGAGATCCTGGCCGCCTTTTTCAGTTAAGGAAGCTTGTGAAGGAAACACCGCTTGGGGAATGGGTAGGATTTGAATAGTCTAGAAGACGCAGCCGTGAAACCTTGTGCCAGGTCTGTGCTGCGAGACCAAGAGACATTGGTTGAATGAGTGAAAAATGAGCGAGGGTGGGTGGTAGGCACCTGAGATCAGGAAAATGAGCTAAGAGGGTAAGGAGGCAAAAGTTCCCCGGGCGTGCTGGGGGCGGGGGGGGGGGCGGGGGTTACTGTGAGGACAGTGGCTCTGGGAGGGCATCCCTCTTGAGGAGTAAGGACAGGAGAGGCACTCTGCCGTGATGCAGGGAACCAGTGCCAGGCCAAACGGCGCTGAGCTGCGCTGCTTTTAACCAAAGAACTTTATCCTGACGACAGTGGGAAGCCAATGGCCACTTGTAGGGAAATGATATGAAAATCCAGTGTTTTAGGAAGATGAGCAGGGAATAAGGCACAAACCATACAGAAACATCTGATGCTCCTGATTTTAAGAGCCTCACCTGTGCCCCTCTAAATCCTCCTGTCAGCTCTTTCATAAGTGGGAAGCCGTGGACTTAAAGGTCAACCTGGCTGGAGGCATAGAGTTGAGAGAAAAGAAAGAAAAAGAAACACCTTTAAAACTTCCCATTCTTGACTTGTTACCCAAGGAGATGTGTTCCATGGGCATTCTTTTCATTAGGATTTTTAAGCTAATCGCCAGTAGGCTTTATAAAGAATTACAAAGGTTTCCCTACAACAGTCATTAAATGAAGTCATTTCCTATGTCTAAGGTGATCAAATATGCTTCTGAAATTAAGAACATGCAGGTTTATGATAAAAATATAGCCGTAATGAAACCGTATGGCTTTATTGATTTTATGATAAAATATCTCCTTTTTTGCCTTCTTAATTCGCAATGAGATGCTGATTTACTTTGAAATAAAATATGGAAAAATCCTGTGCTGTAGGAAGCTTGTCACTCTAATGGGTGTCTTGCTCACTAGAACAGTATTTTGGCTGTACTGGAGCACATTGAAAGGAATTAGATTTAGCTCTGCCAAAATTTCACTGTGAAAGAGTTTGCTATAACAGTGTTTTATTATATTCTTATTGAACTTCAGCCAGTTGAAAATAGAATCTCCTCACCATCCTTTTAAATTAGCCTTAAACTGCAGACAAAAGACAAAAATCAATGTGCAAATTTAGCTTCTTGCACGCAGTTTCTTAAGAAACTTACCCTGGTGCTAATGTGCGGCTCTCATAGATAATAGAACACGGAGTAATTGGAAATTTTAAAGTAGCATTTCTTATTCAGTTGAGGTCCATTTGAATGTCTCGTAAGTCCTGTCCATAAATGGTTTCTTTAATGCTACAGGTTATACTGAGTCTCTACATATGGCTCAGTGCTAACTCAGTAAACCTGTCCCTGATATGTCTCCTGTGCCCTGACAAATTATGGTGAAATTCAGAGTATCAGACTATAATGAGAAGGGTTAGAAGAGAGTAGCGCCTAAACAATGCTACAATCCATTTAATGTGATATTTCATTAGTAACTGCAAAGAGCTTTGAGCACCTAGACAGGAAAAAGAAGGGAGCATGTGCCCGTGCACAGATCATTCCCTTCGGCCACACCAATGGGAATGATGTCTCTAATCGCTCCAAGGGGTACAGATGTGAGTTCTGAAACAACCCCAGGAAAAAAAAAAAAACATTTGAATTCCTTAAAATGTCCCATCAGACCGTGGCTGGTTAATTCAGACTCCCCTGTCTCACTCTCCTCCAGCCCTGGACAAGAGAGACCAGCAAGATAAGGAAACACAACCTGGCCTGACTCAGGGCACTACTATAAAGAAACCTATGTAAAGGCACCTCGCAGTGCGAGGGAGAGAAAGCTGACCATTCTTGGAAAAGACAGTGCCGCGGGCTTCGCAAACAAGTGCGCCAGTGTATGGGAAAGATAAGAAGGGAACCACTGGGCTCCATTGGAGACCTGGTGGCCACATGGAAACGGGACCAATGTGCAAATTAGGCCAGATCACTGAAGATTTGTTTTCTGGCCTGATACCTGAAAGGCTGGGAGAGCTTAAGCCAGAAAGGCGATGCAATGAACAGAAACCAGAAAAGGAATTAACCTAGCATGCATGGTCCAAGGCGGCCCAAACACTATCAACCGCCAGTGACGGTGGGAGAGGTCCTGAGGCCCCATCAGGCAGCCCCGCGGGCCGTGAGGGAGGAAGAGAAAGGGGGGATGAGGTTTAGTTGGTGTCGTCACAATCGATTTTTACTGAAAACAGAAAGTGGGAACAATTGGCCAGAATAAGCCCGGATTGTAATAGAAAATGAAACTTTTAAAAAAGAAAGATCAGAGGACCTTGTTATAAAACAAGCTACCAAAGTCCTGTAACATAGGGACATCTTAATAGGATGTTCCAAGCACGGATCTTAAGTTCAGCCTGAGTAAAGTCCCAGGATAGTTTCCAGTCCTCATAAGAGCTCTACCTTTTTTTTTTTTTCCCAATGAACAGGGTTTAATGATGTTAAATGCTGTTGCTTTCATAATCGTGAATTTCACTGCAGAGATATTAGCCAATTTTTAGCAGAACACTAGATGATAAAAAAAAAAAAAATTCCGTAAGAAAAAGAACAAATCATATGCGCACAGTGTAAATGGGTGGCCTAGTTACGGCTTCATCATCTTTCCATCATTACCTGATAAGCTCCTGGAAGAAATAACTAGATCATCAGCTTAATCCCACCTAAAATACCCTATAAAATTCAAAGCTACCACCTTAGCTTAGTTGCAGCCGAAGGGAACTAAGGCTCACAGTCACAAAGCAGGAATACAAACTGAAATGTTCCTTATTTTTATGGATCGCAATCAATTTCCTGATTCTGAGCCCCCACACTGCCTAACCAGGTCCATTCAGGACACTGCAGTCAATTCAGGGGGATCATTTTGCCACATTTAGGTTTAAGCTGCTTCCCTGATTTGTTCTCTCATCTATTCTAAGGCCCAGGAGATGAGCCTACCTCCCCCTGGGCAGGGGGGAGGGCCGCTCCCCACCTCTGTCTGCTTCAGCCCAAGGTAGACGATGGCAAGTCTTCCTCAAGCGGTGACTGGGCCTTTCTGCGAACACTCTCTCCACCTCCGCTTGTAGCCACGGGCACCTCCGAGTACACATGACCGACGACTTTCTAGGACCCTCATAATGGGCTACCTAGCCCCCAGCTTTTGTTGTGTATCCGCTTTCCTGGCAAGCTTTTGGATCTACTCTCTTCTGCTCAGAATGGAGTCCCAGGGGTTGATTCCAACACCCTGGGCCAATATAGCCCACCTGACATTCGTGTCCCCACAGCCCCCCCCACAGCCCAGCGACAGGCTACACATGGCTCCAGAGCTGCCATTGGAAAGCAACGTTCCATTGTGTCCACTCTCAGATTGCCCTCCAGTTTCTAAGGGAATTCCCTTATGGAGCCAATGCAGTTTTAGAGAACTGTTTTCCCTACTTGCGCCCCAAGCAAATCTGCCTTATATTCTTGCTGAGAATTTGGGTTCTTGATTCCATTGGCCCAGTTCTAGCACCTCTCACTGGGGCAGGCCGGGCCTCCTCCTGGCAGGTACATACGCACTTCAGACTACTGCTCAGGACCACTACCTTCTGCACCCCAGCCCCATCTCATGCCTTCAAAAAGGGTGTTCCTGGGGCGCCTCGGGGGCTCAATCAGTTAAGCGTCTGACTCTTCGTTTCAGCTCAGGTCATGATCTCACAGTTCATGGGTTCGAGCCCCACGTTGGGCTCTGTGCTGACAATGCAAAGCCTGCTTTGGATTCTCTCTCTCCCTCTCTCTCTCTGCCCCTCCCCAAGTGTCTCCCTCCCTTCTCTCTCTCTCTCTCTCTCTCTCTCTCTCTCTCTCTCTCTCTCAAAATAAATAAAGTTTGAAAAAAACAAAAGGGCATTCCCTTCAATTTAGCTTGATAGACTTTACTTCTGTGCAGCAGATATTTACTGACCACCACTCTGTGTCCCTCTCTCCCCCACACACGCCGAAGGTGCCATTCTGTCCAACTCCTGATGGACACAGGAAGCATTTCATCAGCCTCGGTCCCCCGTGCATCCTCAGTACACCCGGAATGACAACTTTGGTGGTTGCTAGTGGGCGTGAAATCTCGACATTCCCTGCCACTTTGATCCCTCTCTCTTCACTAGCACTCTCAGGCTCGTTCCCTCCACCCACTCTGGAGTGGCTGATCCTCCCTACCCTCCTGGACAGTTTCATCCACTTCACTTCCAGGTCAGCAGTTCCCAGGTCTATTTTTCCAAAAGCCTGTCCTCTCCTGAATACCAAACTGACGTCTTGAACTGCATTTTAGACACCCTAATTTTGGTATGACCAAAACTGAATTCATCGTCTGTTTTCCATACCTACTCCTCCTATTTATTGCATGCCTGATATTTATCAATAAATCGTTCATTTAGCCACCCCTTGGGTGCCATCTTGGGTTCCATCGTCTCCTCACCACCCACATCCAGTCAATTCACCTGGTCGTAGGGATCCACCTGTGAAAGCCTTCCTTGTGCTCTCCATCCATGGTTTCTGCCTGAGTTCAGACTCTTCCCATCTCACTCGTGGACTGGTACGTAGTCTCCTGGGACTCCACGCTCCTGTCTTTGTTAGTGCACCTGCATGCTCCCATGAGAGCTGTCTTTCTAAACACGAAATCTCATCCCGGTTCTCCTTTGGTGACAACAAAACTCCCAACTGTGATTTTTGCAGCTGGGTGGGAGTTGGGTGCACTTAGATTAAATATTTTTCTAAATGGAGTTATGTGATCGGTGCAGAGTCCCCAAACGCAGCCCTGGCTTGCTTCATAACACAAGGAAATAAACCCCAAATCAACCATTCTTTGTGTAGGGAAAGCTCTCCAAAATAATTATCTTCTTTGACGTGTACATAGTCGGCATTTACCAAGCGTTTAATTAATGTTGAATTGACTTGCTACTGCATAAATTATTTTGATGACAGCTGATGCAAAAACCTGTGCCCGATCGAAATGATTGGTTAATAACTCTGAATCAAGGAATGTATATTTAGCCCCCAAAAGCTGCTGTAGAAAAATCTTATGTACTCTCTTAGGTGTGACCTTGATAAAATTCTAATTTGATGCCCTTTTTGAGTCTACCCCCTCCGTGATTAAGAGTCAGGGCACTGATACTTGGGTCCAAAAGCACTGTCGCTTCAAAATAAGGTCCATATCAAGGGATTGGCCCCGCAACCCAGAAGTACTCTCTAGTTTGGAAATGTCAAGCGTCTTTGGTTCTATGGTTCTAAAGGCCAGCCTCCCCTTTTACTTTAAGTGGGTCTTCTCCTGCCTTGTCTAGTTTCATTTTTACAATATATTCTGCACCAAAATTTCTTCAGTAGTTGCAAGTGTAATTTAGTCCATGTCCGTCCTTATATATGTTGTTCCCATGTTGTGTCTGAGATCCCAAAAAAGAGTTGTCACTGTCCATCCACATATCATGTAGTAGCAGAGAAAGCATTTCTTTCTATAAAGCAAGGATGAGCTTAGGATTTTTCCCAATGCTATTCATTTGTAGATATTTACTAAGAACAATTAAGGAACGTATGCTAGAACTTGCAAAATGGCTTTTACATTTTCATTCTTCTTGTAAGCAATCAGCATACTTTCCTTTGAAATGGTAGCAACCCTTCCCTTTTAACCTAACAAAATATGAAAGGATAATTTTTTTTAAATGCCAAAGACGGTGAACTGGAATGATACTGCGGAAAACATTCTGCCAAAACAAACTAAAGTAGAGATTTATAATTCATGTATGAAACCCTCTTTGTATGATCAAAGAGAGCGTCATCTGTACCACTAAGTTCTATGTCTAACATAATTTTGCTGAGGAGGAATCAGGCACGAAATGAATTGATAAGAGTTTTGCTCACAAATACATAATAGCTGTAATGACTACTTCTGGTTTTGGGCAGTGTAGTTCTATAGGTGAACATTTGGCCCGTTTGTTAACACGGTGTTTTAAGAATCCTTTTATAGATTAATGAAAAAAGAAAAGTATCTACTGCTGCCTGGGCATTTATTACATACTATATTAGAGAATAACAGAAATGAACCAGCTGTTTTATGCCCTGCACATTTATTATCTGATACCGTGCAAGGCTGAATGCCCTTGTCAGTCATTTATTGAAGCAAGTGCTTCAATCCACACTTAGCTTACAGACTGTGCCAGTCTCTCCCCTGTTCCCTTTTCCATTTCATTTTCCATCAGAAAGTTTTGCATCATAGTCTCCCCGGCAAGCTAGCTCCACGTTGGTTTCTTTGGAAAGAGATACAAATGAGTTTCGTGAAAATGTGTTTAAATGGAGCCACCAAAACATCGGCATCGACAGAAAGTCAGCCGCTCTCGGTGCCACTGGCACAAGCCAGTACCTGACAAGGGCTTGCATTCACAGCCCCCAGTTTATGCAAATACGGGCACACTGGTCACCCAGGACATGCTTGGTTAATGCTTGCACGGTCAGGCTCCCAGGTGGCCTGTCGCTTGTTTTTGTAAGTTATATCTGGTAACAGCCCAGAGCCAGTATATAACTCATCGATAAAAGTAGAAGGAATGGACTCCAAAAAGAGGAATGATGACTCCAGGTGGGCAAGGTCAGTCATCAGCAGAAGAAAGTAGGTTTCTAATGCAGGTCTTACTGGTGTAACTGTGGCCAGATTGCATTAAATTGGTTTTTCCTTCTCCATAGGAGGCAAATGAGGAAAAATAGCTCATTGCCATCCTAACAGAAAGTTTTTAATCTGTAAACCTTATCAGCAGTGACTCATTATTTGCCTATTAGGAGCCAGAAAACTTGCCTAAATATAATATAAATAGAATCTCAATGGAGGTGTAAATATTCTTCAACTAAACTCAAAGTCCCCAAACATCTGCACGTATGTTTGTTCTTCAAAAGCACAATCATAAAGATGGGGCCCATCGGCAACGATCTGCCTCGAGCCAAATGTTTGAATCTAAGTTTTCCAAAGCTAAAATACAGATTAAGAAACAATCCGGTTGGTATGCAAAGAGTTGCATTGGACTCGAGTGCTCCGACTGGCCCCACAGGATGGGACTTCGGCTCTTAAGCAAGGAGCCCAATGCACTGAAGTAATTCTGAAGGTTAAATATTCTGAAAATCGTCTAAAGGCCCTGCCTAGCAGCACAAGGGACTTTGAAAGAATGTGCTTTCTTATGAAATCTGAATTTCTTTCCTTAGAGAAAGTAAAAATGATCTATTTTCTACTTTCTTCTGATCGGACTTCAAAGGTCAGAAACATTAACAAGAACAAAAGTTAGTATGAGCAAGCTAAGCCCTCAGTGCACAACCTCAGCAAAATTCGTGGCAGGGCCCCCCCCCACCCCGGAATCGGGCAAGAGTTGAAGTTTCCTTCTCTTGTTTCAAATGAATCCACTCATCTGTTCTGTGAGCCCACCCAAAAGACAAAGCCAAAACCAATCTAAATCTTCTTTCCCTGGTGATTCCCATCTTATTCTGTCTTCTGCTAATGATGCCCACATGGGCAGTGCCGAGCGGGTTCGGTCCGCGCTCCTTTGCCGCTTTCCCCGGTAAAGTTCATTACCCAACGATCTCTTAGCAAGTTTTTTGTGCTCCTGAAACAACCCCAATCAGAAATCCCTTATTTAGCGTGTATTAAAATATCGAACTTAAAATATTATTTGCATATTATTTCAATGCCATGGAAAAAAAATATTACTTGAATTCAGGATTGGAAAGGCAGTATTAGTGAACCCTGAGTTCAAGAGAACAACATAAAATATGAGCATCTTGTCCTCACCCCTCCCACCTGGATGGACAGTCATGCCTCAAACACAATAGTAAACAAACCGATTTCATCATTATCCCTTCAAATCGAATTATCCCTCCAAACCAAATTCCCTCCATCCTCTGAATCAGATTTCTGTTAAAGACCCCACACAGCTTCACCTAGGTGTCAAATCTCAATGTCATCTGACTTTCCCCTCTTTCTGACCTCCACATGTCTCTGTTTTGCCTCATCACCCTCTGTGACACACCCCTCCCACGCCTCATCGCCTTTCCCAGCGCTAGTGTCCTGGTCAGATCCCTGTGTCTCCATTGCACTAATCCAGTCTGTTCCGTACTCTGCCATTGACCACACTCTGTGCCATCATCCACTGGAAGTCGCTGGCCCTCTCTGGCCTGAGCCATCTCTTCTCTTGAGTGAAGGCACTCACTTAGGTCCCTAAGAAGGTTTCCCCCAGCTGTGAGACCCTGTGATTTGACTTGACTTATATCCCCCACTCTTCCCAGAGAGGAACTTTGGGTTCTATTCATCTCAATGTTTGTGGACCGTACTTTATACCTCGTTCTCTGTCCAACAGCAGAATGCCACCTTCTCCCCATTCCCACCTCCAACCGTAAAATCCTTTGTGCTTCAAGACTATTCTCAGGTAACCTCTTATCTGACAACATCACCTCTGTCCATCTCTTTTTCTCCAAACTAACGTAACACTTGTCTTTTATGGAATATACATGTTGCCTTGCCCGTGTTACACATGTCTTATACCCCGAAGTAGACTGTAAGCTTCTTGAAGACTATGGCTCACTCCACTCTCTCAGTATCCCCTCCCAAAGCAGCAGTGCCTTCCACGCAGTAAGCACTGAGGGAGTATTTGTTGAATTGATTTCAATTAATTCAGTTTTTAACTGAATCAAGCAAGGGATGTCACAAGCTTGCTTTTATAACTAAAGAAAGCACAATTGTGCAGCTGTCTACAGAGTCTCTGGGGGTTGGAGGGAGTAACACAGGGAGAATCCTCAGAAGCCAGCTGACTGCTGGTCAAACCAGGTGCAAGTTGGGAAAAATTCTATAGTGAATGAAGGAAAATAAGACGCACAGAGGAAAAGAATACCAACATTCTTGCAAATGAGGCTTTAAGTATTATTTTTACAAAGAATACAAGGATTATTTCAGTTCCCTTGTTGACTCGTTTGTATGTTCTTCCTACAGATACTTTTGGAAAAAGACCTATTGTTTGTTTTGTTCTGTGCTGACACAGTAGCCATTGTTTATAACTGTAATCATGGCACACATAGTTGAAAATGTGGGATCGGGGACAAGCTGTATTTCCCCCCCTGCTTCTTTAGACAGTGAATACTGTGTTCTTTATGTCTTATCACAGCTCTTTTGTCAAACATTTAATGATTTTTCCCCCAGACAAATTTGTAGCTGGTTATCAACCATAAAGATGTCTTTATTGCCTTGTTTTTACATATTTAAACTTTTGTAGGTAGGTCTCAAGATGAGCATGAATTAAGGTGTTTGTTTCACTTCAAATACATTTTTTATTATGGTGTGGAAAGCTAGATTTCTCCAACATGGATGGCTTACATAGAACTATATTTAGACTTGATGAAAATACACTTTATTTAAGTATGTGTTTGTACCTTTTCCGGAGGGTGGTTATGCCTGTTGGTTCCCAGGTCAGGTTGTATTGAAATCATTTGTCAAATATCACACAGGCACGGACACCTGCAACTTTGTGCAGCACGTGGCTGTCACTAGATTTCTCGCTGCAGAAAGGATCTGACACACTTCTCCACTCTTGGGATTTCCATTTTTCCAAATGCCCAAGATTCCTTACTCTTCGGTAATTCATAAACCTGAGACCAAAGCCTTTGAGAAATAAAAAAAAAAAAAAATCGTTTTTTTTTTTACATCATAAATAGCAATTCTTTGTTTTTCCTGGTTTAAAAAATTACAATATGTTCCTTGATATGATATTTGCAAGCTTTAATTCAAATGAATATTTATGACAAATAAAATAAATTTCAAACACATTTGGCATGTAACTTCAGGGCAATTTTAAAGTATCCATTTTTTAAGTTGGCGGTGGAGTCTACAAAAAGTCTTAATGTGCCACTTTATATTTTTATGAATATCAAATTATAGAACATATTCTGCGGCTCTCACCATTTCCATGAGACTTCACTTAGATTGAAGGGATAAAAAATGATTGTCAGCCTTTCAAATGCCTAGAGGAAAACCCTCTAGTTTTGTTTTCAATTTGTTTTCAAGGGCTGATTTAAACTTTTTAAAGACAATGTGTGAAGAGTCAAGGTCAAAGTCAGTACTTTCACCATTATTCAACTTGGACTGCTCTAACTTCTCTGACAAAGTATGAAAAACTACTAACCAGGCACTTCTTCCCACAGATTAGGAGATGTACAATTTTTAAGATCTAGATGTTGTATACAAAACGTGGGCAACATACACTCTTCCCTGGGAGCAGGATGGAAAACTCTAAAGAAAGATATGGATGCCTCAGCCTTTAGCCAAGGAGTTTCGTTTTTTAAAAAGCTTTGTATTGGGGCACCTGGGTGGCTCAGTCGGTTAAGCGGCCGACTTCGGCTCAGGTCACGATCTCGCGGTCCGTGAGTTCGAGCCCCGCGTCAGGCTCTGTGCTGACAGCTCGGAGCCTGGAGCCTGTTTCAGATTCTGTGTCTCCCTCTCTCTGACCCTCCCCCATTCGTGCTCTGTCTCTCTCTGTCTCAAAAATAAATAAACGTTAAAAAAAAACTATTTGAAAAAATAAAAAGCTTTGTATTATTTAATTAGATAAATTTTCCTCAAAGATGATTTCTCATGTTTTCATATTCTAAGTTAAAAGTTCTACCAGCACATCATATTTTGAAAGTATTCTTACAAGCATTTCAAGTAAAAATGTATTTTCCATGTTGGGTATTTTTAAGCATGTTGGAAAACATATGGAATCAGAGACTTCTTCAAATATGTGTTGGATTAGAAGACAACCTCTTGGGGCACCTGCGTGGCTCAGTCGGTTAAGTGTCCTACTCTTGATCTCACGGTTCATGAGATCGAGCCCCATGTCGGGCTCTGCACTGACAGCACAGAGCCTGCTTGGGATTCTCTCTCTCCCTCTCTCTCTGCCCCTCCCCCCCCAAAGATAAATAAATACTTATTTAAAAAAAAGAAGAAGACAATCTCTTAATACTGGACAACAAAGAAGGCATCTGTGATGGAGACTATACCCACCACACTTTTCAAGTTTTCAGACTCTGTTCTCCTTTCTATGGAGAGAGATCCCATACCTAGTGTCCCTAGTGGGCTGTGTTTACTCAGGATGTCCCAGAATTTAGTTTTAATTACTTCTTTTTCATCTGTGCCTTTCTTTCTTTCTTTTATTTTCCAACCCTCCCCTTCCTTCAGATCTTTCTGCCTGTTTTTATTTTGGTTCTTTCTCACAGCAGAACCCCCAAGGACCCCCCCCCCCCCCAGCTGGCGATTCCCTGGTTCTTGGATGCTCATAGCCACACCCCGCCTGCCCATCACATACACGAGGTTTACCAGGGCCATTCTGTCCCTGGTCTCTTGGACTAGATGGAGTAAAGCTGGGGTTATGCTGTAACTGGCACACGTATACGGAAGAGGCTGATGCTTTTTTCAGGCCACGGTTGCTCCAATCATCCAAATAGCCTTTTTGTAAAGGCACCGATACACAAGTATTTTGGAGTTACTAAAATTAGTCATGGAAATTAGGATGTGCAGGCCCGCTCGGCCACTGGGAATTAGGCCGACTGTCTAGAACCAAGCATGCTCTGCTTCTTCCTTCTCTTTCTACCTCCTTTTTCTCGCCTTCCCCCCTCTGTATCTGCCTTTGCTTGTCATCAATACATGTTGCAAGCATTGACATTTACAGATATTCCAAGTGTTTCTTTTCTAAATCAGTGCCTTGCCTTCTGTCCTGAGACTGGTCCCTCTTCAACTTGCATCTTGATGTGAAGTTGTCCTCCAGAGAGAAGCCACTTCCATTGCCCCTCGGCTCTCAACTGTTCGAAATGAGGCAGTTTGTCAAAAGTAACAGTTGAAGGAGTCTGTTTGCCCACACACAAGAAAGATTGTATTAAGGGATGTGTTGGTCCTCTCAACCACATACAGATAAATGACATTTGATTGTTTTCATATTTCATTTTAATGTTCTACAGATTGCACTGCCTAATTGTTAACTTCCTTTATAATTCCTTAAATTTCAGTCCTGTCTTGAAGCCATTTAATCCAAAGAGGGTGCTGCTAAGGAAAATGTTAACAATGCACACCACCCTAACCACGTTTCTGAGACCATGTCTTGAGTTCAGTTCTACTTACGTCATAAATTTGACTGTGAAATCTATTAAGATATGTATCCAATGAAGAGCAGCATTGAGCAGCCCTCCTCTTTCCTTCTCACATGTCCTGATAACACAGTGTTTTGGATTCCATGTAACTTCCTTTTACTAGCCACCAGGAATTCCCCCATCTCACATGCCCCACCCCCATCTCCTGGAAATACACTTTAGAGACTTTTTACCATAAGGGAAAGTAGGCAGAAAGGGATCCCACTTGTACTAGTGCAACCTGAAGCCTCAACAGCTGAGGACAATTAAACACCTTGTCCAGTCTCCATCCACTCCCACCTCACCCCCATCTTAACCTCGTCATACTTCTTTCTTTCATTGCCTTGCCTAGAAACAGAGCTTGTGTGCCTGAAGATGCCATTTCCTGTCCATGCAATCACATTGTTGTCCTCCTGAAGTAAAGTTTCAGTCCCCACCACAATTCCACAATTGCTATCTTGAAGAACCATGACTTGGATATTGTCAGATTTGAACTTTCTCTCCTCATAGCCTCTCCTCTGACTGGCTGACAGCACAGCCCTCCCTCTGCCTTGGCTTGGCCTCTGAGCCCCCCCCCCCCCCCCACACACACACACACAGCTCGGCGAGCATTCCCCTCATCCTCCTCTCCTTCACTCTCCCACTCCCTGCCTGGCAGTGGCAGTGATGTGAGACCACGGTGAGATGGCCTACCAGGCCTCTGTGCCAATCACTCTGTGCTTGGTTCTTGCTCAGACCCTGCCTCTTCACTTGCCTGCCGAACTTTTTCCCCAGCTTGTCTCATGGCCACAGCCAGAGCAACACGTCCACGGTCAAACCCATCATGTTCCTCACAGAGCCACTGAGAGAATTAAGTGATGACGTTCAGCTGTCAGTTACAGGTGCAGGACATGCCTGCCGCCATGACCATCTACACCTCTAAAGTGAAAACTGTTACTGCTACTGCTTCCCAACAGCCCCTGACTGCTTGTTTGTGTCCCTGAAGGACACTACCCTTCCTCTGCTCAACCAGCATCTCAGTATTCCGGTGATCCTTGACTCCTTCCTCCCTTTTCTGCACATCCTATCTACTTCAAGACCTCTCCTGTTCCAGGGTGACTGGGAACTTTCTTCTGGCCGTAACTTACCATGTGACATCAAACAAGCTGCTGAACTGCCATACACCTTGCAGAAACAAACTAGAAGTAATGAAATCTACCTGAGCAGGATGTGGGGTGGCGTGAAGCAGAACGGTGTCTATAAACAATAGAGCAGAGCAACGTGCTTGGCGCTTGGTAATGGATAAGTGTCACCTATTTTTGTTGTTATAACTGTTGACATTTTATCTGTGTGAAACTCCAAGGACAGTTTCTGCAGTTTAAGAAGGAAGAGAGGGGTGTCTGGGTGACTCAGTCAGTTAAGCGTCCGACTCTCAATCTTGGCTCATGGTAATGATCTCATGGTTTGTGGGTTTGAGCCTTATGTTAGGCTCTGGGCTGACAGCAGGGAGCCTGCTTGGGATTTTCTCTCCCTCTCTCTCTGCCCCTCCCCTGCTTGTGCTGGTGCACACTCTCTCTTTCTCTCTCAAAATAATTAAATAAACTTTTAAAAAAAAAGAATAGAAGCCAAGAAATAAGATATAAACAAATATAGCTACATTTAACACGAGACCTGGGATGAGTAGATGTTCAAAAGATAGGCAGATAAGCAAGTAGGTAGATGATAGATAGATAGATAGACAGACAGGTGGATGGACACACAGAAAGATGGAATGAGAAAGATGGCAGGCAAGGGAGAAAACAGAGGTAGAAAAAAAATATGTTGAATTTGCGGTTGTATTACTGTGGTTATTTTTATTTTTACTTTTTATTTATTTTTTTAAATTTGTTTTTTTCAACGTTTATTTATTTTTGGGATAGAGAGAGACAGAGCATGAATGGGGGAGGGGCAGAGAGAGAGGGAGACACAGAATGGGAAACAGGCTCCAGGTTCTGAGCCATCAGCCCAGAGCCTGGATGCGGGGCTCGAACTCACGGACCGCGAGATCGTGACCTGGCTGAAGTCGGACGCTTAACCGACTGCGCCACCCAGGCGCCCCTTTACTTTTTATTTAAACACTTGAAACTTAAATTTTCAAGATAGTTTCCTTTTCCCCAGAAAAGAAGATCATATCT
The DNA here is from genome assembly GCF_014898765.1 of Herpailurus yagouaroundi. Lineage (NCBI taxonomy): Eukaryota > Metazoa > Chordata > Mammalia > Carnivora > Felidae > Herpailurus > Herpailurus yagouaroundi. Next base: position 5,794,234 of record NW_024412429.1, on the reverse strand, counting down.
TATTAGTGGTTATTTAATTTTTTCACAGTAAAAGTTTTCCCTTCAAACATAGTTGTAACCGGCTTTCTGTTAGAGTTACTCAGTTCTCATCTCTGCAGACATTTTCGGTGCTTTCAACTGTTTCCAGAGTACAAATCTGTTATAAATCACCTTTAGCTCTAAAGGAAAAAAAATTAATATCTGCAAATGCTTTTGTCTAAAGGTATATCATCAAAATAAAGTCCCATTCACCCATCGTCCTTATGAAACTGGTGATTATTTTCTATTCTTATTTTAAATTTTCTCTCATTACCTTCCATTTTAAGGGAATTGACAAGGGAATGATTCAGAGCAAGGGCTATGTTATCTTTCAAAGGAATATAGAATTAGCCACATCCAAACGGAAATTAAAAAGAATAGCTCTCCAGGCCACGTCACATGAACAAAGCAAAAAGTTGCAAAGTTGTGATGTCATATAAAGCATTTCGAAGCATATAAGGCACGGTGCAAGGGTACTTGTCTTTTTAATATTAAAGAAGAAGAGGTTTCTAGATATGTATTTATCTGTGTGAGTCTCCCAGCTCTTGATAATGTGTGCCAATGTCTTCAGGGAAATTGGAATTAATGTAAAAATCTTTATCCAGTAATACATTTTCTTTATTGAAGTAGCCATTTTAATCCGGCCCTTCAGTGTAGCACGTCTTAACCAACGAGTGGAATCATTTATTCATTAAAATGATTTTCAAATTTTTAGTTTTAGGTAACTGAGGCTCTGAGCAATTAAGGATCTAGGTCATGGTCACACAGGCAGAAATGGCACATCCAGAATTCAAACCCAAACAGTGTAGCCCAAAGGTGTCACCCTTACCTGACAAGCTTGGTGCCTCTTGAGCACCCAGTACCTTCTTGGAGGAGGGGTGTGAACACGGAGGGAGATAATGTGGCCAGATTAAATGTCATTGAAGAGGATGCATGAGGGTAAGCTGTCTTCCTGGAACTCCTTCCAGAGCTTACTTCCTCCTCCTCCCCAGAGGTAACCACTGTGCCGTGTGGTTCTTTTTTATCATCATTTTTACTTTTTTTTAAAGTTTATTTATTTTTGAGAGAGAGACAGAGCTCAAGCTGGGGAGGGCCAGAGAGAGAGGGAGATGCAGAATCCGAAGCAGGCTCCGTGCTCTGAGCTGTCAGCACGGAGCCCAACATGGGTGAGATCATGACCTGAGCCAAAGTCATACTCTCAACAGACTGAGCCACCCAGGCACCCCTGTGCTCTGTGGTTCTTAAGCTTGTTACATAAGCACAGGTGCATGTATGCATACACACAACATAGTTGTACATACACACATTCATGCACACAGATATATATACCCATACACACATATATATACACTTAGGGATATATATATATTATAGGTAATATAGGTTACTGTATAGGTAATGTTTCAGACATTTTAGACATTATTAAGTGGCATAGAGTATATGTATTTTTCTATGAAACTTGCCTAAGGGTATAAAACATTTGGCCATTAAGGAACAGAAAATGACAATGTCTATTTTTTTATTTTAAAATAATACCAGAAGTGTTATACTTGGAAGGGCAGAAAGGGAAGAAACTACTTTGATAAAGACTGAGAACCAGAGAACTCTTCTACTGATACCAGATCTGAGTCTACATATAATTTTTATTTTACAAGATAAGAAAAAAGTAAAACGACTTATTTTCTTCTACCATGAAAAAGGGAAGTCCTAGGCCTGCTAGTTCCCCAGAACATTTGGCATCACCTGAAGAGGGAGTTTTTCTCTTGGAGCAGTCAGAAACTAGGACACAGGCATCACCTCAGGATGAGACCCTTCTTCCCCAACCCACACACACACACACACACACACACACACACAAACTGTCCCAATGTCTACATGACTTTTGGTTCCATGATCTGTAACATTTGCATGACCTCACTCTAAGGCAAATAGCATTAACCTTGGATTTTAAGCGCCAAGGTTATGAACGTGGGCACGTGTCACATACTTCTGAGTTCATGCATACTTTCCGAGCAGCACATAGCCATGAGTAGGAGAGGAAAAAGGATTGGATTGCATGAGCGACATTCCAGATGTATTGATAGAACTGCAGCGAGACTCTTTTTCCTAAGTGAGGTCAAATGTTAACCTTTTGTTGCTCAAAATGAGAGGAAGGCCTGATAATAGTGATTGGTAAACCAATGAGCACTAAAAGTCCTCAGTAGCTTCAACATTCTTTTATGATCCTTGTTCTGGATAGCACCTTGATGGGGTGGCCAACTTTCCTGGTCTGCTCCAGACTGAGAAGTATGCCAGGATGCAGGGTTTTCAGTGCTAAATCTGGGATGGCTGGTCGACCTGTGATGTGTCCTTGTGCTGGGACACTGGAGTACACACCGTTTCACCTGCATTCCTGAGCGGCCTCACACCCGGGCACTGGGCCATTTCCAGCTCCCAGAAGCCAGGGTCTGGGCTGGATCAGCAGAATATGGGCGCCCCGCCTGTCAGCAGTCTCTGTCCTCTGAGTACTGTCTTAACATTTCTAATCCTCCTATGACAAGGCTTTCATACACTCTGGAGAACAAGAGTTTTCCATAAACTACACTTATTATTTCTTACCTTACAGTTCGTAAAAGAATGATAAGGAAAGTTAAAGTGACAGAACCATGTGGGAAAACATTTTTAAAGCAGCATTATGGGAAAAAAATGAATACTTTAACAGTATTCTTGAAAACTTTTAATTTACAGAAACAGTTCATCATAAACCTGTCTTTATACTTCACTGGAGTGCATACGTTTTATTAATTCTTATTAGTACATGTAATTTTTCAAAGGATCAGGACATCTCAAATATCAGTAGTTTCACACTGGGGTGTTTCTCAGTCCTGCTATCTGCTGGCATACATCCACGTCCCGGTTTCTTTAGAAACAGAGCCACAGAGGAATGCAAGTGCTTCTGGCACAAGAGAGAACAGCCCCTTGTCGGGAGGCTTGTAGGAGATCTAGCTGTGTAAAGAGAGTTAGTTTCCTTGTGACCTCCAGGCATGACGTGGGATTCGATCACCCAGCTCATAGACCCCTTTCTTATCTACCTCCTGCCCCAGTTCAATTCAACAAATATTTACCAACAGCCACAGGTGCTTGGGGGAGAAAGAGAGGAACGAGCCAAGACCCCACACTCAAGAGGGGGGTGGGGAGGGATACCATGCCCTATAAGTGCCTGAGCCTGTAGATCTGACTCACCTAGCCTCAGTATCACCACATCACTTGTGTCACTTGGGACCAGCTACTTGAACTGTTCTGTTTACATGTGTGGAAAATGGGATGTTAACCCACCTTGAGGGGTCTCTGAAGGGTCAAACGTATGCAAAGGCTTTATATGTCCAAAGCTCATTACAAAGGTTAGTTGCTATTTCTACCCCCTTGATAACTAAGGAGCATTGGCTTAGTGAGACGGACATGGCCACACGCCTAGAGGCCAAGCTATGAAGTCAGAGGCAGAGGAGTTAGGTAGGGCAGTCATGGCAGAGCCTTTCCCAAGGTGGGGTTGGCGCCGGACTTTGAAGGGCAAAAGTTGGAGTAGCCAGCAAAGGTAGAGGGGTGTCCGGCAGAGGGAATGGTGAGCGCACACACAGAGATTTCAGCGGGCCAAGGGGAGGTGGGTGGAATTAACATTTCTGGGTCTGTAGTTCCTGTGGCTCAGGAGACATGTGTGTGCTAGGGAGCTGGTGACCAGAGCTGTCCCCAGTGACACCAGGGTAGCAGGTGAGAGGGCACAGAGGAAGGAGGGAGGCAGGCCAGGGTTTCATGTAGTCACTGGTAGGTAGACACTAATTAATAACTAAGGAATAAAAACGAAGTGTGCCTGAGTGGTAAGCCCCATTCAACAAATGACCTCGGATCCCTCTCTGGTCCCAGCATGGTCCCGTCTGTCTTTTGCTGCTGTTGAGACATTATATAAACGTGTGTGTGTGTGTGTGTGTGTGTGTGTGTGTGTGTGTGTGTATTATAGATTCAGATTTTCATTCCAATGTTTTCCCACATTCTGCCAACAGTAATAGAACAAGTTACATAAATTGCCACCAACTGTCAAATTTTCAGGATCCTCCATTCTCAAAGTTCAAAGAGAAGTAGTTGTAATGATGCGGAGCTAACCTAGAGAGGCTTCTAGCAAACAGATCCTGGATGGATTCTTTGCCTGCGATTTCAGTAATTTATACCAAAAAGATGAAATTTAAAAATATGCAATTTTGCCTAAATCTCATGAATAATTGAGGGGGGAAAAAAGCCAGATTATCTGGGCCTCAGTAAGTACTTCTGCATCGGGTGATAAATAAAGCATTCCTAAGGAGTGGGTAGGAGGCCAGGCTCCCACGCCAGGCTGTGAGAGTTCATTGCCGGGGCACCTCTCCACCTCCAGTCTGTTTGATGGGCATGGAGGGCATCTCCAAAAGTGAGAGTCTGGGGAGCCACAGAGTGTTGAGGCGCCCCTGGGGATCCACACATACGCCCTGGGGCCCGAGGCTCCTGCTTGACACAGCTGAGAGCCACAAAGCAGGGAGATCCTTCCCCGCCTGTCACAGTTGTCACTGGGCTCAGACTGCTTTACTTAAGCATTCCGAGGTGAAGGAAGCGCCCTCGCTGTGGATCAAACCCATCATTTCTGAAGATGTCTTCTGATAAGAAGCTTGGTTTGCCCAGAGTTTGTGGTTGCTGCTTTTCCTCCTGTAGTTCGTTAGCTCCAGTAACACCCGCCCCGGTGTGCATCTGGCCCGGAGTGCCCTGGAGGAAGAGAGAATCCCGCTCCTTCTGAGTCCAGGGGACAAGAGTAGCAAACTCTGGGCTCGTTCACATCCGCGGTGTCGCCAGCTCCTCAGGAAAGGCCGTGGGCCGTGCGTCAGCGCCGTTGTGCTCTCGCAGCTTCGTAAGACTAATGACTTCGAAACTAAAACAGCGAAGTTACCTGTCAGTTAGGTGCTGCCCCGACGAGCTCTTCCTGGGTAATGCACCTGCGATGCGGGGCACATCTAGGCAAAGCTGCGGGGATCGTGGGGGGGGATGCAGTTGTTGCAGGCGTTGGTACCTGAGTGGGATGTGATCGTGCGCTAATTAGTCCCCTGTAAAGAGAAAATAGATGCACGCAAATCGAACCGAGCGCACCTTTTCGTGGCAAACAGTGATTTCTGAGAAAATCGTCATGAGGTTTAAAGGAACTAAAATTACGGAGTGAGGCCCGGTTTGAATTCTGTGGTCGGTGTGGGAGTTTCTCATCGCCAAAGGGCAGTCTCTTCCTTGTGGTTACGCTCATAGGCCCTGGAGCACAGACCAGGTCTGTGTTTGCATGTTTTTGGAGAAAGGTTTGGAGATAGGACTGTTAACATAAGTCGGCCTCAAACTATTTCTCCTCTAGAAATATTTGTACATTGGCATGGATAGGGGAGAGAGACCGTTGAGGTCCCAGATTCTTTCATTATAAATTCCCCAACGCCTCTGTTCCACTGGGAACCTGGGGTTGTAATGCACAAAAGACCTAGAAACTGGGAGATACCCAACCAGGTAATAGGAAGATCCTAGAGCCGAAAGTCACAGCAGGTTATCAGGAGCTAAGAATGGAGGAAAGCAAAAGATTATATAAAGGCATGCCAATTGGGGAGGTGGGGGAGGAGGGTTGGAGGAATGTTTAAGAGAACAGTATGTTTTGGCCCCTGGGGAGTTGTTAGGTGGAGGTAAACTAAGGGCGAGAGTGAGATTTCTGCTTGCCTCTTAGGTTTCCCAAAAGGAAACTAAGTCACACGTAATCTCAAATTCCTGTCGGAAGAAAGAAATGCAAAATAAAATTCTTAGTTTAGGAAGTTACATTGGGAGAAGGTGCCAATATCTGTTTTTGTTATTTTCAATTTGTGAAATGCCATACTGCTTTTAAAAAAAAAATGTTATTATGCGTTTGAGTTTACTATCATCACAGTTTGGTTTGTGTTGAACGATTTCTCTAGGATTTTACATTTTTTCTTTCATAAATTGTAAATCTTTGTCAACGTTCCTGCTATCTTTTAAAAAGCTTTGTAGAAAATGAGAAATTTCTTTAAATGAAAAAAATTTTAGTAGCATAAAAACACACACTCCTTTGTGATCTACTGCCCAAGTGGCGTGTATCTCCTACTAAGAGATCAAGCCCTCCTTCTAAGAAATTATTCTCTGCCTTTGTCCTTTTTTTTTTATAATTCAGGTTGTGGCTAGTCTCTCTGCTGAAATAAAAATAATGACCGCTGCCTACTTATTAAGTCTTTGCCAGATGGAACAGGTGATGCCCAGTGTTTCACGAGTCTGAAAACAACAAATGTTCAGTGAACAAAGCCATGAATGTGTAAGGCTTAAAATTTTAAACATAAATAAACTTCAAGAAATTCCAAAATTACTTGTCAGTCTCAGAAGAATCCTTTGTTCACATGTGCTCCATTATATACCTGCCACTTCCACTAAATTCAACTCCCTCTGTGTATGTGTGAGACCAGCACCTTGAAACAATGATGTGCAAGCCCCGTTATGTTTGTTTTTCTTATTTTCTGGCTCCTCGCTACATAATGCATAGATGGTAACCTGATTCAGATCAGATTACAGTGCATGCAACTAATTTCCTTCTATAACATGAAAAGATAAGATAGCCAGGATCCATAACTGTCTCTTTGAAGACAGTGGAAGGACCTAGTACTCATAATCTTATTTTTGCAATAAAATTATGAATCACTGTTCACCAGTATTCAGTGCAATAGAATACCAAGTGAGACCTGACTGTCTTAGAAAAGGCAAGCTCTCAATCTGTATCTACCATATGGATGTCGCTGAGAAGGAGTTGAGATAGGACTGCAAAGCTGTCAGGCGATGGAGAGCATATGGAAATGGTCTCTTTGGGGCCACGGACCATCAGTGGTGCTTCGTTTTCTCTTCACAGTTGTCCAACATATTGCCACTGTCTATGCGAGCATAACTTAATAGCCAATTTGAATTCCACTGTAGCTAAACTGGCATTGCCCTGTTAGGAAGCTAGCTGACATTGCACACTTTGGTCCAAAGTTGATTTTTGCTTTATTTGCTAAATAAAGCAAATACTCCATAAAGACTTGAGATAACTTCTATTCATAGGCTATTTCTGAGCTGTTTCTTTTTTTTTATCTTTTTTTTTTTCCTGTTCCTAAGACATAATAGACTCCATTCCATCAAGGCTAAAGATAATGGTGATAATGGTGGTTTTTAACAGTATACAAATCAGGAAAAAGAAAGTAGAAGAAATCAAAATGGAAGCTAAGTGTTGTTTTAAAAAAAAAAATTGTTAGATTGTTATGTTAAAATTAGAATTTTCTATATATTAATCAGTTGTCAATAAAAAGTACAGAAATGAAATAACAAATAAATATGCATTTTGTTTAGCTGGTTTTTGACATGCTCTTGGTTTTTGAACTGCTCTGGCCGATCCTACCTTAGGACTTCATCTTTTTGGCATAGCTCTCTAGGATTTTAGTGCAGTGGCTCCCAAAAAGAATGCTAAAATATTACTTACAATCCAAATGTATATATATTTTTTTCTTTCTGTGAAATAAAATATGAACTAATTTTGAGAAAGGAACAGTTCTGGACATGTATTTCCTTAATGTAAATATCCACCTTGTGGATGTGAATTAACATCTCTTAGAATTGATATTACAACGCTTGTAAGAGAAAAAGAAATAAAAGCACTTTCTAACGAAAACATTTATCTAATGTCTAACGTGAGATTATTAAGTAGAAAAATGCGTTAGTGAACATGAGAGGATATTTTTCTCCTAATTTATTCCAATTTTCCTCTTTTGTGTTAGGCTTTCTTTAAAAGATCTAACAGGGGTGGATAGACAAGCTATGTCTGTGAGTAGCTACAAATAGAAGCACAAGTCAAAGTAATCTATAGCCTGGGGCTCAAGTGCATTTACTAAATAAGGTTGTGAGCAATAGTAGGTACATTTTTCTGACACGTTTCCCTGTTGACAAGGAGTTGGGTGAATTTAGTGAAGGAAGTACACAGTGAACTATTGTTAGCGTTTATCAGCAAGTGTGATGAGTGGCCCTGAAATAGAGCATCTTATCATCCAAATTTGTCAGTAGCCTTAATAAAGAGTAGCTGAAGGAGATCTAAACAGTATGAATGTGACAACCCACCTCACTGTGAAGGTGGAACTTTCAGAAGGAACCAGAAGATAGATTTTGGTGGGTAAGGTTGATAGTAGTTGTGAGTTGGTCTAGCATTTTATTTGTCATTGATCATTTCCTAAATCTATAGTAAACACACACACACACACACACACACACACACACACACACACACACACTACAGTGAATTGTTGGGTATAGAGTAGAGATGGAATGGTACAAACAACAAATACTTGTTAGTATTGACAGGTTCTGGTACAGGGATTACCTAATTTCACAGATGAGGATAGCACAAAATGAGACAACTACTACATGATGTTTATTTTAGAGTAATATTATGACTCTACTGAGATTTGTAATTTCCTTCATATTGATTTTTTTACATAATGCATGAAATAAACATACATCACCCTAGTTAATACTTGAACAAGGCCCCCACACATTCAAACCATAATTTGATAGGAAGCATATGACACAAAGGAAAGATGACATTGTAAATTCATGACTGAAAATTGTTCGAGGTTATTCCATATGTCTGTAACACACAAATGTATAGTTTCACATTTTTAATTTTTCTTGAAAAAGCCATTGTGACTCAGCAGTAAAACAAGGCTGAGACAATCTATTAAATCAACATTCTATTCCACAATGTATGCAGTCCTTGAGCCAAGCCACCTAAAAGTCTGTTAAGATCATCAGACTGTGCCTGTAGAGGGACCTCAGTTCTCAACCGAATGCTTTAATCTATCTGCTGGCCAACATCTTCATAAGGATCATTATTGCTGTGAAATGTGTGATGCCCATGAAAGTCATAGCTTATTATTCCATATATATTTTTTAAATACTATTAAAGGTAACATATCAGTCAGAAGAGTAAACAGGCAAGTATACTGAGAATATAAAAAGAAGGCCAGCATAATATCTTAATTTACTCCTCTTCAATGGACTTTGTCTGTAATCCATATACATTCCTTTTCAAGTATTCCTAGAACTATTAAAGAAGTTTAGATATTTTTATACCAAGTTTCCATCCTTTCCACCATGCACAGTATCCTTCTAAAATGTAATACATTGCTGGGGCGCCTGGGTGGCTCCGTCGGTTAAGCGTCCGACTTCGGCTCAGGTCACCATCTCACGGTCTGAGAGTTCGAGCCCCGCATCGGGCTCTGGGCTGATGGCTCAGAGCCTAGAGCCTGCTTCCCATTCTGTGTCTCCCTCTCTCTCTGACCCTCCCCGTTCATGCTCTGTCTCTCTCTGTCTCAAAAATAAATAAACGTTAAAAAAAATAAAAAAATAAAAATAAAATGTAATACAGTGCCAAGTACTTAGTCTACAATTACTGTTGAATGTGAGGACAAAATATGAGATAGATAGATAGATAGATAGATAGATAGATATAATTTTAAAATATCCCCATCAGGAATAAAGCAGACACAGGGTGTCTAGGTGGCTCAGTCAGTTAAACATCCAACTCTTGACTTTGGATCAGGTCATGATCTCGTGGTTCATGGGTTCAAGCCCCGCATTGGGCTCTGTGCTGACAGTGCAGAGCCTGCTTGGGATTCTCTCTATCCTCTCCTTGTCCCTGTCTCTCTCCTCTCTCTTTCTCTCCCCCCCTTCCTCAAAATAAATAAATAAACTTAAAAAAAAAGAATAAAGCAGAGACCACCAGAGTGGAGAGTAAGCTAGACATGGGCTCAGAAGGTCAGGGCCCTACCAGGTGCAGCCACTTTTGCTGCTGTCAACAATAAACTCTGAGCCTTAGTTCTCTCTTCTACAACACATGGATGACGTCTACTGCAGAGATATGTTGAGGAGACTGAATTAAGGCACATTAAAGCAGCCATTAAATGTCTGGATTCAAGCTAGGAGTAGACTCTCAATTAAATTCATGTACCTGTTCCCCTTGTTTATGCTGAAATGAAACAGTATTAGTTCATAGTGTACCCAGTTTGTACTGAGTGATACAACACTGAGTTTTTAAAGAATTCCCCTCTTAGAATAATGCCAAATACAGGACATACTAAATAAGACATTGCAAACTATTTAAGTCATTGAATAGCCATGTTTAGGGGGAAGAGAAGGCATTTTGTTTCAGGAGTCCAAATGTTGACCTGGTCAACTCTCCTCATCCTGGGCAGTCCCATACCCTATCTAACTAATCAGGATGTAAATGAAACTAAAGTTTTGAAACTGTAAAAATGCCTTCCTTCAAGGAATACTAACTTAATTGAACTCTTTGTTACTTCACTAGAGCCTTGTTTGATGATACTAATTTTTTTTTTCCTTAGGCTTGTATGATAGGTTCTAATCACAGAAACTTTCTCTCTTTAAAAAAAAAAATCCCTTTGGCTCTTAACACTGTCATTATGACAGCAACACTTAAAGTTGACCTTTTTTTGACAGAGTAAAAATTCTTCCCCAGGCAATGTGGTGATTCTTTAATGTTTATGTACAAATTATGCAACTACCTCACATAGCACCAGGGACATTTCATAATCCTGTGTACTCCCCTTCCTTAGCTTAGTGAAAATATTAATGCTGGCTTCCAGTAATGTTTTCCATGCAATAGAGTTGCTGTTTGATAGATTAAAGGAGCAGACACTTGAAGTCAATCTAAATAATTGTTTTAAAATGTATCATAGTGAACAAAATGTTCTTTGTTATCCTAGCCATCAAAAATGTAAAGCTGACATTCACAAGTTTTTTCATGAGAATTTAGAACTTTACCATGTTTGATTGAGTATTTTTTTTCCAATGTTTATTTATTTTTGGGACACAGAGAGACAGAGCATGAACGGGGGAGGGGCAGAGAGAGAGGGAGACACAGAATGGGAAGCAGGCTCCAGGCTCTGAGCCATCAGCCCAGAGCCCGACGCGGGGCTCGAACTCACGGACCGCGAGATCGTGACCTGGCTGAAGTCGGACGCTTAACCGACTGCGCCACCCAGGCGCCCCTGATTGAGTATTTTTATAACTTAAATCTAGGCACAGGTCTATATAATGGAACTTTAAAAAAAACTCTTTGGACAAGAACGAATACTGCGACTTTCAGTATTTACATCTTAAAAAAAAACTCTTTGGACAAGAACGAATACTGTGACTTTCAGTATTTACATCAATGGCACATAATAAAATGACTCATCAAAACATCAATAAAAGATGGTTTCCAGGTTTCTTTCCCTCAGAATGAATTGCTGTGTGTAAGCAGTTGAAATGTTTGAGCCTCTTGGTTTTGCAGTCCTCTCAAGCTTGGTTGGGAACTAGAGACATAAACAAACAGGGGGTGTGGGATAGGAAGTTCTTCCTCTTCCAATAATTTGTCCAAACCACTAGGTGGTGCCCAGCACAATCAGTGTTCACCTGCCACGGTCAAGGGGTGTCAGAGTCTGAATAGTGAAGAGATATTCATATGCACCAAGACGGGAGAGGGGTGCAGGGCAATGATGACAGTGGGAGATTGGTTACATGCAGAGGTAGATCACATAACTAAATATAAAAAGGATAACAGGAGCCAAGGGAGGTACATATCTGGAAAGATAGAAAATTAGAACATATCCTGTGGTGTAGGATTAGAATTAGAAACATTGGTGTGGACTTGTGTGTGTGTGTGTGTGTGTGTGTGTGTGTGTAGAAATAAGTCTGGTTGTAGTGTAGTTATCTGTGTGTAGGTATAGTTCTGTCCACTGAGAGGCTGGGAATAGTGGCACCCCAAAAGCAATGAGCACAACTAGTGCCTAGATTCTGGTTTCTAAATACCATTCTCTCCAAAAAGGAACGAATCCTGCTTGGAGAAATGGTGGATTCCAAGACTAAGGCAGGGAAAGTACAAGATGAGCCTGAAATAGCTATAGAGGGAAGGAAGGAGGGAGGGAGAGAGGGAAGAAGGAAGGAAGAAGGAAGATAAGGAAGGGCTTAAAGAAAAATGGGACATGTGCAACAGACACAGATGGCAATTTAAAAGGGCCCCAATGTCCAACCCAGGAACAATTTGAGCATCAAAATAAATAATGGTAGTAAAATGGAGTATAAGCCATTGAAGAGATTAGGAATTGGATGAATCCATGAATATACATAAATAGATAAATAAAAGTTTGACAGGGAACTTGATATACATAGTCTCATAGCATCTGTTTACAAAATGCTTGTTGATTACAAGGGAAGAAGGGCAATTTTATCACGGAGATGCCTGGCAGGCATAACCTAAATCAAAACATCAAAGTTTACATGACCAATAAGGGGACAGATCGAAATCATATGCCACCTGATAGAATGCAATGTGACATCCTTGCCAAAATATAAAATCTGAATTTAATCATTAGGAAATATCAGACAAACTCACCCTGAGGAACATTCTACAGAGTAACTGGCCTGTAATCTTTAAAAATATAAAGGGCATGAAAGTCAAGGGGGAAAAACTGTTCCAGATAGAGAATGAAGAGGCGTCACAACTAAATAGGACACATGATTCTGGATCGGAGCCTTTTGCTGTAAAGAATGTCAGTGGGACAATTGGCAAAATTTGGATGGAGTTGCACATTAGGTGGTATTAACATATCAATATTAGTTTTCTGGTTGCAGTGTTTGTGTTGTGGCTATGTAGGAGAATGTCCTTGTTTGCAGGGAATGTACACTAAATTATTTAGGGTGTTCCTTCCTCAGTGACCGAGATTGAGTATCTTTTCATATGATTACTAGACATACATATTAATTTTCATACAGAGTCCCTATTTACATTCTTTTTTCTATTGTTTTGGTTGTCTTTTTCTTATTGATTTTTAGGAGATGTTTGTAAATTAGCTTTATGCCAACTATATGCAATTGCAAATATCCCCACTTCAAGTATATAAATAAATGCACTGATCTTTTCTTCTAGAACATTAGAGGTTTTGTTTGTTCTGTCTGTACATTTTGTATCTCTGTTCTATCTGGAATTTATACTGGTGTATATAAAGAGATAAAGATCCAGCCATATATTTTTTCAAATGGTTAGTCAGTTGTCCCAACATCACCTAAAAAATAGCCTCTCTTTTCTTCACCTTTGAAAAGCAGACTTTATCACAATCTACAAATTTCCACATTATTTGGATTATGGACTCAGGTCTCTTCCTAACCGTTTCCTCTCCAGTTCCAAACTGTTTTCATTGTTAAAGTTAAATAATATGTTTTAATAGAGCAGTGTCCAATAGAACCTTTGAAACGTTCTCTGCTTTTCTATTCAGTATAGTAAGCCATTCATCACACGGAGTTTTTGAAATGTTGTTAGTTTGACTGAGAAGCAGAATTTTTTTGTTTTATTTATTTTTAATTAATGTATACTTCAAAAAGCCAGATGTGGCTTGTGGCCACCAAATTGGACAGCAGAGTTTTAATATTTTCTGCAGCCAGTCGCTATTCATTTACCTTCTTTCCAGAATCTGGCAGGCTATTCTCACATGTTTATGTTTCCTTATTTTTTTCTTCTCATAAGAAAGCTAGATTTTCTGACTGCCCATAAAAAGCCCCATTGAATCTATCGGACACTCCAAATGGACTTGTTACACTTCAAGTATTATATATTCAAGCCTTCCTTTAAGTCCTTCAATAGAGTTGTATAGCTTTCTTTATATAACTTTATACATCTCCTTTTCAATTCATTCATAGGTATTTTATCATTTTCTGTTTCATTATCTTTGTTTTGCTATTATAAATGACTTGCTTCCTTCCATTTCTTGTTACTGTACTTTCCCATCAATTATTATTTATTTTATTCTTTATACATACTGCAACTGTAGTATGTATATTTGCAATCTTACTGAATTCTCTTATTTATAATAGTTTTTTTAGGTGATTCACTTTATATTTTCTAGTTATTAGTCACAAAATCTACAAAATATGGCATAACTCTTCCTTCTAATATTTTTATTTATTTCTCTTGTTTAATGTCATTGCCTAAAATTTCGCTAATAATTTTAAATAGTTGTAGCAATGGTCAACATTCTTGTCTTGTTTTACATTTTACTAGGAATATTTTTAGTGTTTTACCATTAAGCCTAATGCTGACTTAAAAGTATTTATCAATCCTTATCCAAAAAGCTTTTAACATCAGAAATGAATGTCAGTGTTTTCAAAATGCCTCTTTTGATATCTCCTATATGACTTACCTAATTTGCCTCCTTTAACTTTTACTACTGTATATTCATTTGACCCCTTTATAAATTTTTTATGGGTCCACCTATATATTCAGGAAATAAATGCCACTTAGGTTGTGGTGTGTTTTTCTAATACATTACCATATCTCTTTACTAATTACTAAAATTGTGTAATGGAATAATTATCTAAGTTAAAGGTATTCTGTCAAGTTTTGGTCTCAGCGGTATGCTATGATCATTTAAAAGAAAAAATAATGGAAGCTTCTTCCTTTTAATAGAGTTGATGGGGAATAGTAATTCCATGGAAAGTTGAATTAATTCATTTCTAAACTCATCTAGGCATGGCATATTTTTAAAGGTCATTTATTGGGGCACCTCTGTAGCTCAGTCAGCTGAGCATCCAACTACGGCTCAGGTCATGATCTTGTGGTTAATGAGTTAGGCTCACTGCTGTCAGCCTGTCAGTGCAAAACCCACTTCGGATCCTCTGCATCCCTCCCACTTGCACTTTCCCAAAAACTAAAAATAAATAAATAAATAAATAAATAAATAAATAAATAAATAAATGTAATATATTAGTAGCTTTGGTAACATCATCCATTGCTATTAGTCTGTTTTCTGTCTCCTCTGGAGTCAATTTTAGTAGATCCACTTTCCTTGACTAAGTACTAATGCCATTAACCAAGTAATAAATTCAGAAAAAGAATGAGGAAATATGACGATCTTAGTTTTAGGTATGTTGAGTTTATGATGCTTATGGTACCCCAAGGTGGACACAAGCAAAATAGAATATATGTCTTAGAGATATTTATGAGAGACCTGGGCTGGAAAGACAACCACCTGCATGGTTGTGTTAGTAATGAGATCACAAAGAAATTAAGAAAAAATGGTCACTGGTAGGATCCTGGAGACCCCCAACATTTAACTGGAGACGAGAGAGCCAACTCCTATAAAAGTATACGGAACCAGTTTCCTGTCCACTTGCATTAAAGAAAAAGGACACTGGAGACAATGCGGAGACTAACGTTGGGAGCAGCAAAGAGGTATCCCTTCCCCAAGGGGAGAGAATGTGGGTGATAGCTGGAGGCGGGAGGACTTTCACATGGTCAAGGAGCCTGAAGCAGAAGAACTTGTACCAAAGCCTGATGGAGAACGGGGCAAAAGAGATTTGGCATCATCGGATTCATAGCACTGCCATCAAGAAAAAGGGGGGGGCGGAGAAAACTAAGAGGAACAAAGGCAAGATTTTTATGAGAAATATTTATAAATGCTCGGAAATTCAATGGAGAGCTGGGCTAGATGAGAAATACAAGAAGAAATGTAAAACATAAATTAGAGCCTGATGGCTTAAGAAAATCAAAGTTAAGTCTTACCGCTTCAAATACCCCTCCACAGGGGCACCTGGGTGGCTCATTCGGTTGAGCGTCTGACTCTGGGTTTCGGCTCAGGTCATGATCCCAGGGTCGTGGGACTGAGCTCCGCGTTGGGCTCTGCACTGAGGGCGGAGCCTGCTTAGGATTCTCTCTCTCCCCCCCTCTGCCTCTCTCCCCCACTTGTGCCCTCTCCATATAAAATAAAATAAAACAAATAAAACTAAAAAGTAAAGAACAAAGATCCCTCCATGAACAAACCCACCCACCCTCCACCATCCTCTGTGTATACACACAGACACGCACACACGTACACATACGTACAGTCACATACATACACACAAGCATACACTGTGCAGTGATAATATTGTAAGAATGTAAAACTCATGACTGGCAATGTTGCTATACTTTTCCTCCCTTTGCAGTCCAACTTATTTTAATTCTTTTTACTCTCAGGGCACCATCTTCCAAGAACAACACAACCTATTCTTTAAGGCTCTGCTGTTACTAACCAGCACTGGCACTTTACAGTATTTGATCTGCTTGCTTTCGACTTTCCTCATCTAATTAAATCCTTGAATAATCCATATAAAAACAATGATCATTTATATTTGCTGTATCTACAGAATTTTGTTCCCCATGAGGAGCTTTAAAAGACCCATTAGTACTCCACTAACATGCCTTTACAAACCTGAATCTTCCCAATTTTCACTCAAAACTTCCTCCAAGTCCTAATGGGACTAGGAGGGATGAGGGCACCTGTGCAACGGGGTAAACTCAGGCTAGCAGTGGAGGGTGAGCTAAGTGAGGGCTTAGCCTCCCTGCAGAATCTAGGGGTGCAGCTCTAGGGCTCTAGGTATAATCCCAGAAAGGCTCCAAATGGTGGCTCAGACTCAAGAAATCCACCCACCTACACCAGGAGTTCAGCCTGAAAAGAGAGGAGACAGGAGTGGGTCGGAGAGTGTGGGCAGGTCTAGGTGAATATCAGAGCCCCAACAAGAAGGACTGGGTGCAGGGAGAAGCCCAACCATAGAGCAAACCTGTGATCCAAAGCCCAGAACCATACAGCTCAGACAGGCGACACGCTGCCTGCCTATTCCTAGGGAATGCATATTTGCCCTTTCTTCGGCAACTATTTCATTCCTCCTTCTTTGTTAATAAATTAGCTTCTTGGGGCACCTGGGTGGCGTAGTCGGTTAAGCGTCCGACTTCAGCCAGGTCACGATCTCGCGGTCCGTGAGTTCGAGCTCCGCGTCGGGCTCTGGGCTGATGGCTCAGAGCCTGGAGCCTGTTTCCGATTCTGTGTCTCCCTCTCTCTCTGCCCCTCCCCCGTTCATGCTCTGTCTCTCTCTGTCCCAAAAATAAAATGAAACGTTGAAAAAAAAATTTAATAAATTAGCTTCTTATTTTCCTAAGAAAACAGAAGCATCGCGTGAGAACTAACACACCTTCCCAGCAAAACATATACCAACTTACCTACATCTGCACCCATATATCCAGCATCCCATCCTAATACAGACACAGTGCCCTGGTGCAGTTATCTAAAGTCAGCCCCTCAAGTCCTGAAACCCACCCTCTCCCACCTACCCAAGGACTTCATTTCTGTAATGATTCCACTCTCCAGTGCATGTTTAAAAAATTCCTTCCTACCCACATTCTCCATTTTCTTCATCACACCATTTCTCTGTTTTTCTCTTCAACAAAACTCCTCCAAAAGGCTGACCATGCTTCCTGTGTCATCTCTCCACACCCGCCCCACTTCATCATCACCCAGTCAATGGCTCTTTGTCCCCTCCATCACATTAAGATTTGTCTTGTTAAGTCCCTGAGACCCTCCATCTTGCCAACCCCAGTGTTCAGTGCTTTTTCCTCATCTTACTCAAATTCTCAATGACTGTAACCAGTCCAGCTGCTATGACACAGGCTCCCAGTGTCCCCTCTCTGCCAGCTCACTGGTTGCCCCCTACCCTGTGCTGGCTCCTCTGTCCCCTCTGTGCCAGCTCACTGGTTGCCCCCTACCCTGTGCTGGCTCCTGTGCTCCACAGGCCATGGGGGCTCCAGCTCAGGCCATCTCTCTTCTCCAGCTGCACCTTGCAACAACTCTCCCTATGGAGGTAACCTGGCAATCTCTGGAGACCGTTTTGTCACAGCTTTAGGAAATGCTATGGGCATGTAGGGTGTCAAGGCCAGCGATGCAGCTATAGACATCCTACAATGCAAAAACAACCTTTCCCAATAGACACTTACCTGGTACAAAATAGTGCCTGTTATGTTGTGCAACTCTGTTCTAGTTCACAGTTTTAAACCACTTTATATACAGATGACTGAATTGATGATGTGTATGCTCAGCTCTAACCATCTCTCTAATTTGTAGAAACACCTGTCTACTCATTTCACCTGTTTGGCTATCTAAATAGGCAATTCAAACATGACTTCTGGCACACAACTCTTTATCTCTCCCCCAAATTTCCATCTTGGTCAATGACACCAGGTTGGCCATAACCCTAAACATCATCCTTCACTCTCCTCTGTCCTCAAGTGGCACCCCAGACCATCAGTAAGCCTTGTGATGCTCTCCTCAAAACATATCCTGAAGCCAGTCACTTCACACTCCACTCAGACAGACATAGCTTCCCAAGCCTCCACAGCCTTGACTAGGCTTCTGCAGGAGCGTTCGAGTCTCTCCTTGCTTCCACTCTTAATGCTTGAAAGCCTATTCTCCACATAACATCCAGGGCTACTGTTGTTTTGTTTTGTTTTGTTTTGTTTTGTTTTGTTTTGTTTTGTTTT
>NW_024412429.1:5768443-5775758 GCF_014898765.1 Herpailurus yagouaroundi | reverse complement strand
TTGTTTTGTTTTGTTTTGTTTTGTTTTGTTTTGTTTTGTTTTGTTTTGTTTAAGCAGGCTTCGTGCCCAGCATGGAGCCCAATGTGGGGCTTGAACCCTAAGATCAAGACCTGAGCTGAGATCAAGAGTCAGATGCTTAACCCAATGAGCCACCCAGGAGCCCCTCCAGGGTTACATTTTTAACACATAAGTCACGTGGCACCACTCCCTTGCTTGAATACTTCCCCGTGGCTTCTTGTTGCTCTCAGATAAAACCTGCATCCCCAAAGGGCGCCTCCAACTCTGCCTGCCTGTGCGGCCTTGCTCCCCACTGCTCTCTGCCTCACTCCCTGCATCCCACACACGCTGGCCTTTTCCCTGCTCCTCAGAAACACCCAGGTAATTTCCTACTCAAGCTAATTATGATTTAGACTTTTGGCCTGGATCCTCCTTCTCCCAGCCCTTCCCAAGGTGCACACCATTGTTCAGATCTCTGTCCAAATAGCCATCCCCAAATGGCCTCTACGGACCATCCTATGGAAAAGCAGCTCTTCTTTCCTCCCAGGGACTCTATCCCTTCCCTTGCTTTATTCTCCTTCACATGACTCTTCGTAATCAAATCATTGTCAACTATTAGCTTATTACCTCTCCCCTGCTCTAGAGGGTGAGCCCTATTCTGGTCAAGGATTCTGTCTTTTCACTGCAGTGATATCTAGATGAGAGATGGGCACAGAAAGAGCTCGAAACATATGCAGAGCAAATCGCATATCTTCTGCCGCAGACGGAGCCAGTACCGGGGACTGGGTGGGACGCGCAGGAAGGAGAGGAAAGGCTTCGTCTTTATCATCATAGCTCCTATGTTTGGAGAGCACTTTCTATGGGCTTTCTCGGACATTACCTCCTTTATCCAGGAGTTGTGGTCCTCGGTGCTCAGCCCTGGTGCCAGGGCACCCAGGCTCACTGCTAAGTTAGCACGAGTGGGACCCAGGTGGAGGTTCATGATTCACCCTCGTCCCTCCACCACAGGAGACTCCAGAACAGGAGAGGAATGTAAGCTTGAGAGCCCAGCTTTAAAGCAGCAGAAATAATGTAGGAAAAGATGGTGGTTATGCAACTCACCGAGTACCACAGATTATCTATAATATATCATACCCTGACTTAAATACAGAAATTGCAGCCAGCACTTACAACCACAGGACAGTTTTTGAAAGTTCCAAACATAGGTGCGATTTGGAGATACACATTTGCCTATCTTTTCTTTCATTACATTTCTTAACAGAATATCCAGAGAAGTTAAATGTTGATGATTGCATATAAATGTTACAAATAGTATCTGGAATGCCATTATTGTCATTCCTAATAATGGTTAAAATATACTGGGTGTTTACCAAGTGCCAACTATCATCCTAAGGGCTTACCTGGATTATTTTACTCAATCTTCCCCAAAAAGTCAGATTCATTATTATCCCCATTTTTTTATTTTAATTAATTAATTATTTTTTTTAAACTTACATCCAAGTTAGTTAGCATATAGTCCAACAATGATTTCAGGGGTACATTCCTTAATGCCCTTTACCCATTTAGCCCATCCCCCCTCCCACAACCCATCCAGTAACCACTGTTTGTTCTCCATATTTAACAGTCTTTTATGTTTTGTCCCCCTCCCTGTTTTTATATTATTTTTGCTTCCCTTCCCTTGTGTTCCATCTTTTCTGTGTCTTAAAGTCCTCATATGAATGAAGTCATATGATATTTGTCTTTCTCTGGCTGACTAATTTTGCTTAGCATAATACCCTCTGGTTCCATCCACGTAGTTGCAAAAGGCAAGATTTCATTCTTTTTGATTGCCGAGTAATACTCCATTGTGTATATATACCACATCTTCTTTATCCATTCATCCCTTGATAGACATTTGGGCTCTTTCCATACTTTGGCTATTGTCGATAATGCTGCTATAAACTTGGGCCAGGTGCATGTGCCCCTTTGAAACAGCATACCTGTATCCCGTGGATAAATACCTAGTAGTGCAATTGCTGGGTCATAGGGTAGTTCTATTTTTAATTTTTTTAGGGAAAAAAAATTCTGTTTTCCAGAATGGCTGTACCAGTTTGCATTCCCACCAATGCAAAAGAGATCCTCTTTCTCCACATCCTCGCCAACATCTGCTGTTGCCTGAGTTGTTAATGTTAGCCATTCTGACAGGTGTGAGGTGGTATCTCATCGTGGTTTTGATTTGCATTTCCCTGATGATGAATGATGTGGAGCGTTTTTTCATGTGTCAGTTGGCTATCTGGATGTCTTCTTTCGAGAAGTGTCTATTCATGTCTTTTGCCCATTTCTTCAATGGATTATTTGTTTTTTGGGTGTTGAGTTTGGTAAGTTCTTTATAGATTTTGGATACTAAGCCTTTATCTGATATGTTGTTTGCAAATGTCTTCTCCCATTCTGTCAGTTGCCTTGTAGTTTTACTGATTGTTTTCTTTGCTATG
This sequence comes from Herpailurus yagouaroundi, assembly GCF_014898765.1. Classification (NCBI taxonomy): domain Eukaryota; kingdom Metazoa; phylum Chordata; class Mammalia; order Carnivora; family Felidae; genus Herpailurus; species Herpailurus yagouaroundi. The sequence continues at coordinate 5,773,290 of NW_024412429.1, read as the reverse complement.
CAGAAGCTTTTTATTTTGATAAGGTCCCAATTGTTCATTTTTGCTTTTGTTTCCTTTGCCTCTGGAGACCTGTTGAGTAAGAAGCTGCTGCGGCCAAGATCAAAGAGGTTTTTGTCTGCTTTCTCCTCGAGGATTTTGATGGCTTCCTGTCTTACATTGAGGTCTTTCATCCATTTTGAGTTTATTTTTGTGTATGGTGTAAGAAAGTGGTCCAGGTTCATTCTTCTGCATGTCGCTGTCCAGTTTTCCCAGCACCACTTGCTGAAGAAACTGTCTTTATTCCATTGGGGATTCTTTCCTGCTTTGTCAAAGATTAGTTGGCCATACGTTTATGGGTCCATTTCTGGGTTCTCTACCCTGTTCCATTGATCTGAGTGTCTGTTTTTGTGCCAGTACCATACTGTCTTCATTATTACAGCTTTGTAATACAGCTTGAGGTCTGGGATTGTGATGCCTCTTGCTTTGGTTTTCTTTTTCAAGATTGTTTTGACTATTTGGGGTCTTTTCTGGTTCCATACAAATTTTAGGATTGTTTGTTCTAGTTCTGTGAAGAATGCTGGTGTTATTTTGATAGGGATTGCACTGAATATATAGATTGCTTTGGGTAGTATTGACATTTTAACAATATTTGTTCTTCCCATCCAGGAACATGGAATCTTTTTCCATTTTTTTTGTGTGTCTTCTTCAATTGCTTTCATAAGCTTTCTATAGTTTTCAGTGTATAGACTTTTCACCTCTTTGGTTAGGTTTATTCCTAGGTATTTTATGGTTTTTGGTGCCATTATCCATTTTTGAGAGAGAAATTTAGGCTTAGAGGTGGCTTATGACTTTGGAGAGGTCAACAGGTGAGCGGCAGAGCCAGGCTGACATCAGAGGGGGAGACCTGACCCACTCGCTCCCTTGCTCTGACAACATCACATTAGACGCAAGACAAAATAAGAGGAAACGATATAGTCCAAGAATAAAACAAGCATTACTATCTGCAGATTGCTATTGGAAAAGCCTTAATGACAAGCCAGTATTGTGAAGGCAAAATCCATAAGAAAACGATGGAGCTGGTCTGCCTCATCTGTTAGAAAGCATTTCATTACCTTGTAAGTAAATATTACCTCATAAAATAAATATTCTTCTTCCCCACATTTTATTCAGAGTTGTGTTTCCCTAGTTCTTTGGACCTTTGTTTCCTTGTTCTTGTGTTCCCCAAATAAGATGGAGCCTGAAGGTAGGAATCCTCAGAAAACTGCTTCACCTCCAGGGTCTAAATCAGGGAGTTGAAGGAGTGGTAACCGCGTGGGCAGTAAGGGTAACTATCCACGTGTGGGTTCCTGTCCTCACAGCGACTCCATGATGTACACATCATCCTTTTAGTAACATTGCCATTTATTGCTAAAGACTCAAGCACGGGGCTGAGGACTCATGGATGCACAGTGTGTCTTACACAGAATCCAGAGTCTTGTGCTTCAATCTGATGACCAGGAAAGGAAGGCTATAAGTTCCCTTGTAGTCAAGGCAACTATTTAAAAATAATAGCAGTTTTAAATAAGCAAGAAGAAGTAAATAAATAAGATTCCATAGAAAGGCAAAGCTCTGTGATATCCTTGCCAGTGTGTGCTGTACAGGAAAAACACTTCATTTCATGGGATTTGGAGAAAACTCAGATTTCAGTGTTATTCAGACACTGATGGCAGGGAAGACTGTGCCTGTTACTGGCCCCACCTCCAGGCTCAGTGCATTGGAGAGAAGAGCCAAGGACCCCAGGCCCTAGGAACTTGCACGGCCAGGCTGGTAAGGGATGGAAGAATATTTTTTTTAACGTTTATTTATTTTTGAGACCGAGAGAGAGAGAGCATGAATGGGGGAGGGTCAGAGAGAGGGAGACACAGAATCCGAAACAGGCTCCAGGCTCTGAGCGGTCAGCACAGAGCCCGACGCGGGGCTCGAACTCAACGGACCGCGAGATCATGACCTGAGGTGAAGTCGGCCGCTTAACCAACTGAGCCACCCAGGCGCCCCGAGGGATGGAAGAATATTTTCTAAGCACAGCTCTGGGATCTTAAGATCTGCTTGAGGGTGTGAGTATATAGATGGGCTGCATCCTCGTGACCCAGACATGTTCAAATTCAGTGCAGAGGATACCAAATCTACAAACCAAATGGAACATATTCCATAAATAAATAAATTAATTGAAATGATCAAATTATAACAATAAACTGGTAAGTAATTTTTAGAACTTTTATGATAGAATACAGAATTCATTGAAAAGTCAAGAAAACTAACCTACTGCAAAGAATATTTCAGTACTTAATGTGTTTATAAAAGAAATAGATTGGAATTCTTAGGACCAGTCTTCTGGAAATGGAAGTTCCCCAGGATCCATCACCATCAGCTGCCTCACTGAGTGTGCTGTGAGGGTGTGGGAGACTGCAGTGGCTGTCAATAAGAAGAATGTGTGGACAAAAGTATGGTTCAGAAAACCACTTTCATAAGAACCATTTCGTGCAAGCCCATAAATAATGAGGAAAGGGTAGAATCAGTAGAAATCCTAAAAGAGCTGAGATATTTGCCCAGTTTGTACCAGAAATAAATTAAGAAAAATTAAGAAATTTGAACCACTGAGAAATAATGTAGGCTCTGCAGACATCGGATGAATAAGGAAACATTTATAAATGTTAACATCTATGAAATTACTAGGTCTAGACTGCATGCATCACAAGTAATTAAGAGAATTGACTATAGCACTTAAAATGTTACTTTTGAAAAATCACATAGAGTTGAAGTAATATCAGAATGCCTTAGAGAAAGTTAATGATTACTGAGCTCAGAATGGGAAATAAATAAGACTATAGTATCACTGGGATTATTTGACCTAACAAATAGACATATCACCTTAAATAATTACCAAATAACTTTTACTAAAAAAAAAATTAGAAATATGGTAGGCATGTACCACACATAAGAAAAAAGAAGTAACAAAAAAGAATATCCAGAATAAATTAAAGGGCGCCTGGGTGTTTCAGTTGGTTAAGCATCGAACTCTTGATTTCTGCTCAGGTCATGATCTCATGGTTCGTGGGATAGAGCCCCACATCAGACTCTGGGCTGACAGTGCAGAGCCTGATTGGGATTTTTTCCCTTTCTCTCTCTCTCTCCCCCTCCCCTGCTCTCTCTCTCTCTCTCTCTCTCTCTCTCTCTCTCTGTCTCTCTCAAAACAAATAAATACACTTAAAAAAGAACAAATTAAAATATCAAGAAGAAAATTGTGTCTTCCACTGAGAAAGCATTGACTGGATGCCAGCTGGGTTCTGAGCAGTGTACTGGACCTGAGCTGGGCAAGGGCAAGTTTGAGCAAAAATGAAACAGGGTCCCTGCCCTCAGAGAGCCTGCAGTATGGTGAGGGAGGTAGATGACTCCACGTGCAGAGCACAAGGGAAAAGTCCATACTGTAAGCAGAGAAGTTGGAGCCAAGGGTTGTAGGAGCACATGATTTTAAACAAGGGAAAGGGAAGGGAGGTGATCAGAAGAGGTGTGTAGAGGGAAGTGTTTTTTTGCTGGCCTTGGCTTGTGGTGGTTCACACTGAGAGAAACCTGTCTAGGGAGAGGCAGATGCCTGAAAATAGGCCGGGAGGTCTCAGTTGTAAGGGCAGTGCCTTTCTAATTGCATTGTTTTTCTAAACAGTGGATGGAAAATAAAATAGGTGTGCAATGACTGTGTGAGTCAGATTTCCTAGAAATAGACTCTGAGATGGAGATTTTCATGCAGAAACAATACCTATAAGAGAATGAAATAGGACTGGCCAGAAGGGAGGCCGGACTGCAGTATAAGTGGAACCAAGGTCCCAGGCGATCTTCCACTGAGGCAGGGACTGGGTCTTTGTGCCCAAGGACAGCTGGACATTGTTCAGTGTGCACTGCCCAAGGCATAGGGTAACTTTGAACAAGGAACTTCCACATCAAGAGGAGGGCAAACCCCAGGGAAGGGCCCTATTTTCTAGCCCTGGGAATGAGACCTTCAGGTCTGAAAGGGATCTGGGCAGCCCTACAGAGCAGCCTCCACAGTGCATGGTATCGTGAAGTGACAAACTAATGGAAAAGTGTTTGCATCCTTTACCTTGACTCCTCCTTAAATAGCCAGTTGGATTAAAAATCATGAAAATCCATGTATGATTTCATACTAATTTGCATCTAACATACAAAAAACATGATTTCCTGCTCTCTTCTAGTGAGTGAGAAATTGAAGGTGCACCATATATACATAACATGAGGCTAACAAGAGAACTAGAAGCCATTACCCATGGCCTCAAGAAGGATCAGGTACTGTCAACCTGCCTTGTCACAGGATGTGCATTGGGCTATGTTGGCAGCAGCACAAATAGCTTTATACTGACCCAAATCACAATGCTTTAACACTAGGCTCTCAGAAACGTTCACTTTTACACCCATACTCTCATATGCATTTGCAAGAAGATGGGTCCAGATGGGGCAGCAGCTAGTGCCACAAAGATGAACTGCCTGCCCTGCAGGAAGGCCCAACCTAGAACCTGGAATTGTTAGCACATTCCTTCTGCCATATTGATATGACTCACCAGAGATAAGAAGGGAGGCAAATGCAGCTAAGCTAGTTCTGTCCACTGAGAGGCTAGGAATAGTGGCACCCCAAAAGCAGTGAACACAACTAGTACCTAAATTTTGGTTTCTAAATACCATTTTCTGCAAAAAGGAACCTATCTTTCTTGGAGAAAGGGTGGATTCCAGGACTAAGGGAAAGTACAAGATGAGCCTGAAATATCTGTAGAAGTGGGGAGGAAGGAAGGAAGGAAGGAAGGAAGGAAGGAAGGAAGGAAGGAAGG
>NW_024412429.1:5763329-5768433 GCF_014898765.1 Herpailurus yagouaroundi | reverse complement strand
AGGAAGGAAGGAAGGAAGGAAGGAAGGAAGGAAGGAAGGAAGGAAGGAAGAAAGAGGGAGGAAGGGAGAAAGGGAGGGAGGAGGGAGAGAAGGAGGGAGAAATAGACCTAGAAGAGTCCCTGGTGCATAGTGGAAGCTCACCTTTGCTGAATTAATTAATTGAAAATTAGGTTGTAAGTCAGTTTACTGCAAAAGGATTAAGATAGTGATTCTACTCCCTGACAATGTAATATCATTAAGTAAAACTGTTTTATATCAAAAATTTCCTTTTATGGAAAATGTGCAATCATACTTTGTTAAACAAGTCTGGTGATACTGAGGGGGATAAGGATCCACAGTGAAAGGGCGTGGTAATGTTTATAAAATTCCCCCAAAGTAAAAATTTCAGTGGAAAATAAATGTTTATAAATTAGAATAATGCAGACTGGAATAATTATCTGGGAAAGCAGCCTATATTTGGACATGTCAAATAAGTCTTATAGGTCATGGAATGAGTTCTCTTATGTTTTTCCATTCTAGATGGCTTGAAATTTAATGTCTACTCAAATGTCTAAAACTATAAAACACCATCTAAAATAAGTTTTCCAAATTCCATTTCACTTCCTTCCTGAAACATAAAAAAAGAGGAAAGAGATGTTTAATCCCAAGAGATTTGACTCTTTGGTGTTTTATTAAAATAATAAATCTAACTACAATAAAAAGCTTTAAATTGCATATCTCAATTTAAAAGTGTTTTGCAGGGGCCCCTGCATGACTCAGTCACTTGAGCGTCTGACTCTTGGTTTTGGCTCAGGTCATGATCTCATGGTTCGTGGGATGGAGCCCCACATGGGGCTCTGTGCTCACAGTGCAGAGCCTGCTTGGAATTCTCTCTCCCTCTCTCTCTGCCCCTCCCTTGCTCACACACTCTCTCAAAATAAATAAACTTTAAGAAAATAAATAAATAAAAATAAAAGTCTTTGCAAAATCATTTCCAAACATGGATTCTTCTGCTTCTCAGAGCAGTCAGATTGGAGCTTACAGCTGGCTTGCCAGAACAATTTTATGGTTTAGCAAAGAATCATCTGGGCTTTGCCCTGGTAAGAGTTCCAAAAACGTTCAGTCTAGGCTTGAATTACCAGAGCCTCGGCACCAATGCCATATTAATAGTCAAATACCATCATCTTTCCCTTTAATCAATTTCAGAACTTTTTAAAAATAGTAATCCCTTAGCTGTCAAATGCTGTTGGGAAAGACTTTTAAATAGTGGTAGGAGAAATCTCTGAAGAAAATTGGAACAAAGAAGAATTTCTCTAAGAAAAGAAGAGAAGGTAGAGGAGAAAAGTCTGGCTTTCTCTTCTAAGGACCAACAGATTCCATAATTCCTTCAGTTTCTGTATCAGTGAGACTCTAAACCTTTTCCAGGTGATATTAGAGGCATTTTCAATTTCAGGTCCAAAGATTCCCACTAAGCTCCTATAACTTAGAACCTAATTCACTTCTGACCCCATAGTGAAACCGTGAAACAGTTTTCCTCTGGGCATTAGAATAAAAGATTAATATGACAAATATAATTTTGCTATTGTTGACATCCTCCCTAGCGGCATCGAAAGGACTCCTTAAATCCCTGTTCACTTCCAAGTGGCAGTCTTCCAAAGTGTATTGTGCTCCTTTCTGCAGGCTCTTTGCAAGGACTTTATGTCCACATATGTAACATTTATGTCATCTGTTACATCTTTTGAAGAATTTTCCAAATGTGAGCCTTCTTTACTACACAATACTCCTTTAAGATCAAACATTTCGTAACTGACTTTTAATCTCTCCCTAGAAGCACAAATAGCTCTGTTCTTCATATTAGGAAATTATGCCACTTGAAATACAAACTATCCAAATTACAAGCCACCAGTATTCATGAAGTACTTGCTGTGTGTCTACACATCTACTTCTTGCTGTTGGGAATACCAAAAAAGGTACCCCCCCCCTTAAAAATCCCTAAAACATAGTTGAAGATACAAGTAAAAAACACAGGATGGTAAGTGGCAGAATGCTAAGTTACTGTAAGTGCAACAGAGTCGGGGAGGGTGTCCCAAAAAGTTATCAAAGCTTTAGGTTGTCGGAAAAAGCTCTCTGGAAGATGTGGGCCTGGAATTGGACTCTGAGCAGCAGTATATGGAGAAGGGAGATAGACAGAGCATCCCTTTGTCTGGGAAGGCAGAGCCATGGGAGAAGTCTGGAAAACAGTAAGGACTGTAGTAGGTAAGATGGAGAAGGAGAGGTAGAGGTGAGTATGCTGAATATGCGGGGACAGCCGAGAGGCAAGTCCCTCCCAGCCAACCCAGAAAATGGAGACCCAGACAGGGGCTGCTGGGATGGGCCCCGTGGCTGCTGGCAAAGTGGGTGGTATGGACGTGAGGAAGCCAACAACACAGGCAAACCAGCCACAGGCCAGAAGGAACTGGGCACCGTCGCTTCCTGCCCACAGCTGCACCCATGCTCCAGAATTGCTTCTTGCTATCTTCATCTCCTTCCTTCAGCCAGTAACTTTTCTCCCTTCCCATTAACCACTCATGGCCATGCCAGTGAATGTGCTCATAGAATAAGGAGAAGAGTAGTCCACACCATTTTACTCACATCCTGCCCGATCCTGATCAGTTTCTTGACTAACACACTTCGGAAGCAGCGAGAGCCTGCACCTGCACAGAGCACAGGAGGGTCATGCTGCTGTGATGGCTGCACCTTGACATTTGCCCCTGTGCAGATGGACACAATTTGATACAGATTCACTGGCTACTTTGCAGGTCATTACAACTTTGATTCCAGTTCATGTCACCTGTTCAACTCAGCAAGAAGAGACTTCACAAAGTGTGGCTCAAAGAGGCTAATAATCCTGGACTTACCTCATCCCTTCCGCAGGACCAGCTCCCAACTACTGACTCAGTTGTCCTGCTCTCCACTTGGTCTTTTAGCCTACCCTCTGCACACTCCTCTTCTCTGCCTGAAACTAGCCACATCTACTTCTTCCGTGCTCCCTACATGCACCCAGGACCATGGTGAGGAGAGAAGGGCCAAGAGGAAAGCCAGCATCTACATAGCTGCCTGCTTGAATCCTCAAGAGGACCTGGGGGATATTTGTCCCTGCGGTTGGAGAGAGGAAGCAAGCCCTCTGTTCTTGCTGTGGTTTGTGCTCAAAGGTGCCTGGACCAAAGAGGAGAACATGATGCCCCCATCTCTCCTCTACTTGAACACCTGCCACAACCTCCCTCTACCCTTGACCTACACCACTTGCCAACCAGAATCCCTGAGTAATTTCAGAATCAGTTGACAATTGTGAAAGTTGGCCACAGGATGAAGCCCATGTGCCCTCTCAGAGCTAGGACTTTACACATGCAAGAGCCTCCCTAGACCCCAGACTGCCAGACTGGCCACAGCCCAGCCCAGGAATGCTGAGAGCTCCATCACGGCATGAGAGCAAGTTCTTGCTTTGCTCACCTGGACTTGGTGTTGAGTTGGCATTTGCAGACACTGCCTTTGCAGACATTCCACTGCAGTAGGTGTTGAAATGGACAAATAATTATTTAGAACAAATAAAATAAACCATCTCCTATGCAACCTACTTACTTTCAGAGTCCTTCGTGCCTGCTCTGCTCTCAGAGTCAACCCCCGTTGACTGAGACGCATTCTACAAACCACAGAGACCCATGAAAAGGGCATGAAGGTTGGTGACTAAGGACAGGCCAATACGGTTACGTTCATTTTAAAAGTGCTTATGACCAGGCGAACGCATAAAGAAAGAAGATTAGAGTCACATTTTTATAACCGAAGAGTGCTTCCTGCCTTGAGTGTGACATCCACCGGGGCTGGCAGCTCTAGGGGCTCCTTGGGTGCTCTGACAAGGTGCCCCAGGTCTGCATCTGAGCGTCCTTCTGATGTGGTGGCTCTTAGTTCTAGCGTGCAGGCTCAGAGGAGAGCCCTCTGTCCACCTGGGCACAAGAAGTGAATGAAAGAGGAGCTAAAGAGGGAGGAGAAACAAAGGAAGAGGAGGGGCAGAAGGAACAAGTGAGGGTACGGCTAAGTGAGAACAGTGAGAGGATGAGCAGCAGAGGGATGAGAAGGGCAAATGCGAAGCGTCTGTGTGTTGTTTGCATTGTTACTGGACGTACACACTGAAAACTTCGAAAGTTGCGTACTGTACCTACTAAAGGTACAGTAGGGAAAATGAGTTGCTACCTGTGGACCAGAGAGACGAGGAACCCGTCTCTGAACCCAGGTCAGAAATCCTGGCGGTAGGAAAAGACGGACAATTCCCTGGAGATGCCAGAGTAAGAAAACAGTCCAGTGACCTGGGGACACAGCAGATTAACTAAGATTCCCCCTTGGGAGATTGATTCCCAGGTGGAGGCGCTGAGTCCCACACAGCTGGTCCCTGTACCTTGCCTCCAGGAGCCTCTACCCCTAAACCAACCCTCAGCCTGTCCTGATCTATTCTTCCAGCTGACACCCTTCCCCCAACAACAGCCCGACATCCCCCTGGGGTTGCAGGTGAGTGTCTCTGCTCAGACAGGCCAGCCAGCATAGCAAAGGACATCTCCTGGGAGAAGATGGGCTATGCAAAAAAGCTGGGACTTCAGACACATTTTCCCACCAAAAGTTTATTATGTGTGGTGATATTATACAGTACTATCAGCTTGGCTTTTGGTTGCCATTCAAGTCTTTTTTGGTACAGTTTGCTTCACTGAACTTTTTTCACAACAATATCATATGTTCTCTCAAATTTTCACCTTAACTGATTCATGATAAGAATAGCCTATTTACTGTCCTTGGTGTCCTTCTCACCAACTTGTGTTTTATACCTGCTTCTTGGGAAATTTAAACAATGTAAGGACAAAGCTGGAGATGGATGGATGTGTGGATGAATGGACGGATGGACGAACATATTGATGAACAGAGTGTGCCTGCCAATCAAAACAAGGAATTAGAGAAGGAATCCAGGAGGGGAAGGCCTGTAAGAGTTTTCTAGACATTCATTTGGAAAGAAATACATTATTTTCTTTTTTTTTTTAATTTTTTTAAATGTTCATTTATTTTTGAGACAGAAAGAGACAGAGCATGAATGGGGGGGGGGGGG
>NW_024412429.1:5604229-5763229 GCF_014898765.1 Herpailurus yagouaroundi | reverse complement strand
AGAATCTGAAGCAGGCTCCAGGCTCCGAGCTGTCAGCACAGAGCCTGATGTGGGGCTTGAACTCACAGACCGTGAGATCATGACCTGAGCCGAAGTCCGATGCTCAACTGACTGAGCCACCCAGACATCCCAAAATACATTATTTTCTAAATCACTTTGAATAGGTTAAATGATTTTTGTGTGCTACCACCCAAAAGGTAACTACCCTGTGTTTCATTGTATGAGAAAAAATTAGTGTAAACTATGAGTTTAATTATTAGTTTTTTTTTTGTTTTTTTTTTTTTAATTTTTTTTTTCAACGTTTATTTATTTTTGGGACAGAGAGAGACAGAGCATGAACGGGGGAGGGGCAGAGAGAGAGGGAGACACAGAATCGGAAACAGGCTCCAGGCTCTGAGCCATCAGCCCAGAGCCTGATGCGGGGCTCGAACTCACAGACCGCGAGATTGTGACCTGGCTGAAGTCGGATGCTTAACCGACTGCGCCACCCAGGCGCCCCTAATTATTAGTTTTTTTAAAAAATGAAGAATGTTGGGTGTAGAGCTTATGAGGGATAAGGATAAGGAGAGAGACCACTGTGGGGGATGACCACAACACTCTACATAAGAAATGCCAGTGGTTTCAACATGTTAGTGGCAGAAAAGATGGAGAGAAATGGAAATCTCTGAAAAATATTTAAGAAATATAAAGAAAGTTCTCAATAATGGAGAATTGGATGTCTCCATCCAAGAGAGCAAGAGCAACGAGTATAAGATGAAAATAAGTCTTCAAAATGGGAAACACTCAACAAGAAGCAAGTTTGTAGGAAGGAGAGAAATAATAAAGTTGCACTTTTATTCATTAAGATTTACCCATCTGGGGGACATCCAAGTGGAAACGTTCCCTAAAGCACTGGACATTTGGTTCTGTAACTCAATAAGAAAACTGCCTGATAAGAAATAATAGATTTAAGAGTCATCTGGTTTCAGAGGATAACTGGAGTCATTAATGGAGTTGATGGTCTGTGGAATGTAGTGTCGAGTGGGAAATGAAGTCTAGGGGGATTCCTGAGAAACACCTACATTTAAGGGACAGATAGCTCCCAAAGGATACTAAAGGGAGGCAGCCAAAGATATAAGAGAGAAATCAGGAGAACTGATTTCCATGGAAGCCAAAAAAAGAATGTGTTTAAAGAAAGGGGGCAGAGTCAAAGATTTCTTCTAGAGGCAAAGTAAGACAATGTCTAAAGAATGTCCATGGAACTGAGCAAGAATTCTTGCTCTTGGGAAGAGCAGTTTTCACAGAGAAAGAGAACAGAAGCCAGATTGCAATAATCAAAACACTAAATGAGACATGATGAAGAGAACAAGTGTAGGCAACTCCTTCAAGAAACTTAGTTGTAAAGAGGATAAAGGTCAAATTTCAATAGCGTTTTGTGGATAGGGAGAGATATGTTGTTGGTTTTAAAATGAAAAAGATATGGGGCACTTGAGTGGCTCAGTCGGTTCAGCATCCAGCTCTTGATTTCAGCTCCAGATCATGCACGATCTTGTGGTTCATGTGTTCAAGCTCCATGCTGGGCTCTGCGCAGAGCCTGCTTGGGATTCTCTCTCTCTCTCTCTCTCTCTCTCTCTCTCTCTCTCTCTCTCTCTCTCTGTGTCTCTCTCTCTGTCTCTCTCTCTCTCTCAAAATAAATAAATAAACTTTAAAAAAATAATAAAAATGAAATGAAAAAGACATTACCATGTTCAAATGAAGATATAAGCTCCATGAAAATGAGGATACAAAAGAAAAAGGAAATAATCTATTCAATGAAGAATCTATTCCCTGAAGAGATGGGAAGACATGGCTGGAAGTACATAATAGGAAAAATTTGTCCGAAATTAGAAGGGGCTCACCTCTTCCATCTTAATAGGAGAAAAGAGGGCAGGATGGATGTTTCCGGCATGGTCTGAGCACTGTAAAAGTACCACATTTCCTGTTGCTCTACAGTTATACCCAAGACCTGTAGTATTTTCCCAGTTATATTCTACTGATAGTCCTGAAGTGTATGAGTATATTCCACCTCCATTAATTAACCATGGTATAACCTTCTGAGGACAGAGGCTCAATTAAAATAATTTCCCACTTTCTTCGTTGTTCATAGCCACCCTCCACGAAGATACTTGATAGTCATAAAACATCACTTGAGCAAGTGGAGGTGGTTTCTGTGACTAGAAAATTTATGTCTCAACAGCACGGTTCTCATTTCCATAGCATGAAATATCTGCTTCCAAATTCCTCAAGATCCTCCTCCTTTGAGATGGGGCTTTCTTTATTGCCATCCCATGTCATTCATACTTTGTGTTAGCATCCATAAGCCTGCAAAGAAATGGCATTCTTAAAATATAATCTCTTGCCGGAGCCAAAGGGAAATTATTAGAAATATCACATTTTTTAAATATATTTCTCTCTGGAAAATGTTCTCAGTTCCATGAGGTTTCAATATCAATATTACAGAGATTTGTTTTTAAATTTTCAAAATTTCCATACTATTCTCCACAGGGACCCTTAAAGTGTACAGTTTCCTTTTTAAAATTCTGCCCTCGGCAAGCCAATTTAGTTTGGTTTGGTGTTTTAGTATTGTCAAATATTGCTTAAAAGGAAGAGGCTTTAGGAAAACGTACAAACTTTTTGCTTTCCCAGTGATAACTTGTGATAGAACTGATCTCCATTTACTTATGTAACTACAAATGTCTTTTTATAATGCTGCCTATATGAAAGCAGTACTAACTGCAAGGTACTTGGGAACTATGATGGGTTATACCACACAGAGTACTATACAAATGTCAGGGCTTAGTAAGGTAAAAGTTGGGGGGATGGAGGCACCTTGGTGGCTCAGTCAGTTGAGCATCCAACTCTGCATTTCAGCTCAGGTCATTATCCCAAGGTTGTGGGATCAAGCCCTGTGTCAGACTTCGCTGGGAATGGAGCCTGCTTAAGATTTTCTTTCTCTCTCTCCTTCTGCCATTCTCCCCTACTTGCATTCTCTCTCTCTCTAAAATAATAAAATAATAATAATAATAATAATAATAATAATAATGTAAAAGTGGAACCACTGTTACCCTCTCATCTACCAAATTCACTGAAAGCAAATGCAGTTTTACCACCAGGTAGGTTTCTTAAACAACACTACCCTTCTCCACTCCTTCTAGCGCCATCTTGAACTCACCTTCTCCTCCCATGTACTCTTTCAGTTATCTGTAATTATGATTTATTTGTGTATATTTATGCTTTTTTAGCTTTTTCACCCTTTCAGAAATTAATCTTTGTGACCAAAGAAACTGAGTTGAATCTCTTCTATGTATTCCTAAGCATAGGTATACTTTGAGCACTCCACAAATATTTGTCTACTGACTAGTTGAAGATTTAATCTTAACTATATGCAAATGAGATTCATCTTATTTTCTAACTCAGATTGGTTGGCAGTATAGCTGTTACATAAAATTTTGAGCGTTTGTCCACCCCCAGGAGAGTAAGTGGCCATAATCAATTAAAATTGTCTACTGTAGAGACTTCAGGGGCAGTGAGGGGATGTAGGGAATACACAAACCTGTGCCAAGTATTTGACATCTGTTTTTCAGGGGATATTGAATAGTTGTTGGATTATAGATAAAAGCGTTTTAAGATATAATAAAGATATGATAATAATTAGGTAGCACGATGAATTTAAACAGCCTTAAATATGTGATACGTGTTTGGTTGGTTGTTTGGAAGATTTGGTTGGGGTTGGGGGTGGTGGTGAATATTTTCCATCTCTTTAGTCTGACTAATTTTTGGTCACACAACCATTTCATAAGATTATATTGGGATTGTATGCATCCTGGTTTACAGTAGTTTTATTTTCTTGATGGACATAATCTTATATAAATGGATTTGTGTCTTGGTGAATATTTTCTATACAAACATTTTCTATCAATGTAAATAATTTGATTAGAAGTTATTAAGTAGAGAGAAATCTAGTTTTATTTCCTTGTTTCTTTTGCTTAAGTGAAACAAAAATGCTCATCTTTTATTGAGAATGAATGCAAGATCAACAATAACCTTATTTTTTAAAATAATAATTTTTTTAAGACATAGTGAGTTGGAATGGTGTCTTTGTCCTTACAGTTACTGTGTCTAAAGCCACATTTCTGTTCTCATAAGATAGTTCCTGTGAAAAGAAATTGAAGGGCTGTAAATTGTATTAGTGTAAAGTCACAAATTAATCACTTTCTAACCTATTTTCTCTTGAAAACTCTTTGTAGAAATCTGCCACAAAATGCCTCATACCATTCAATTTTATAGGTTATTACTGTATGTTTTGCTTGGTATTCTAATCCAAGTCATTAGGAAAAGGTTGTAGTTCCCAGCTACCATTGTCCTGCTTGACATCAATAAGAAGATGCTTTATTTATATTATCCAGTGTTATTTATTCCCTCCACAATGTATATGCATTTCATATTCTACTAAAATCCCTGGGGCCTTTCATTGATCACTTAAATGAAGGATATGCCTTAAGGAACAGCTGTGGAAGATAGTTTTATCAAACCTTTTATGTAAGATTGCAGCTATATTTCCATTTGGGTTAATTGAATAAGAAAATGTTTGATGATGGTATGGACTAACATCAGAATTAACTTTACTCTGCAATTGATTTAATGACCAAAATTGTTCATATGCCTATTGTTTAAGAATGTATTATATTTCAAATGAAACAAAGACTATCATTGCCCCCTCTTTTATTCCATTATACTACACATGAAAATATGTATTGATTTAGGAAAATATCTCAACAGGAGAGTTTTATAAAACAGTAAGCAGTTAAATGCAATCAATTCCAGAGTTCAAAACTCACCTTTTACATACAAATATTCGTGCTAGTTTAATTGAATCTGTCACCTACAATGGTATCACATTTGGGGAGAAGGATTTAAACATGAGTGCAGCACAGAATTTGGATCTAGTTTGTATGAAAGGAAGTTTTTTAAAGTGCTGACATAATGAAAGAAGAAGTGATGTGACAGATTCTTTCTGCTCTCAGTTCCATCCGAAGAAGTCCTTTTTCCCTAGTGTACCATACAGGGCATTTGAGCCAGGTGACCGCTGGCGGTCTCAGAACAAAGAAGAAACACTTCCAACACCCATCATCAAGGACTTCCACAGTCTCAACTCTTACACTTTGAATAACTCCTCTTTGAGTTCTATTGACTTTAATCTTCAGTTTTTTCAGTGTTATAGAATGGAATATATAGACTCCCCAGAAAATTCCTCTCATGTAGAAAGCTCTCCCACCCAAAAAAAAGGTCTCCCCAAATGTTAGCTCTTTGGTATTTCTATCAATCACTCTTTCTTCTTTGTCTTTCATGCTTCAGTTAGACCGTCTCCTAATACCTCAACATCACTTTTGATTTGTAATCATTGATAAGATTTATTGCTCTTTACCAATAGAAGTGAGTTTCATGAACAAAAAGATAGTGTTTGTCTATGTCTGTGTCTCCAAAAATTGGCCTAGTGGTCAGCACCTAGTGTGTGCTAAATATGTTTATTAAATCAATTGAAAGATAGCTTTTCAAATTTCAGATCTAAATCTCATCACCTAAACAATGACTTAAAACAAAACAATGATTCTTTTTGCGTATTTTCCTCATTTATAAAATGAGACTAATAAGATCTCTCTGGGTTGTGATGACCAAATAAAGTAATAGTTGAGTTGCAAAAATATTGTTATCTTTCTAGCTTCACATAGGAGGACTTCTGTCAAGACATTCTACATGTCTGACTGGTGTACTCTTATGCCTTGTTGACATTCAGCAGATACTGCCTGCCTGCTGGAATAAGTCTTCTTTCATTATAATCTTCTTAAGGCACTTGCTTGTTCTCTTGATTTCAAGGACTACCTTCATAAAAGGAAGACCCTCCAAGATCTACACTTTAGTATTTGGTCACTAACGTCTCCCCAGATTCATGTCTGTAAGAATTACAACCAAGAATCCTTAATTGGACACCTTGCTCCTTCTGTGCACTAACATTAAATGTCTGTCCCATCAACTCCTTATCCATCTTGCCATTAGGAGATGGAGTGCACACAGCCTGAGGACCATCACCCTTTCTTATTTTACACCCACACTACATGCACGTCTGTGCTCTCCCACACATGGAATGTGCTTGTGAATCGCCAGTGGTTGCAACTGGACTAAATCAAGGGCTTCTGCTAGGCTTTTGTTTGGTGAGTGGGACCCTGGGTGGGGAGATGACAGAGTGGGGAGGAAGTGTTGGGAGAAGATTGAGGTGTGGGTTGGACTCTGTTAAGAGGACAAGGAAGCTCTGATAGGGAAAGGAAATTTAAGAAAAGGGGCAGAAATATCTTTCTAAAGTTTGGGAAAAGTTTGGTTATTTGAAATACAAAGCACTCTATGACCTACCTCGTGAAGCCTTCCACAAATTCCATAATTAAATATTTAATGCTTACTTTTGGTGTTGAATTTGGGGTCTATAGTGAAGAAGGGTAAGGTCAGGGGTGATGGAAGAGGCCGGGTCAAACACATCCAGCTGCCTATCAACATCCATTGCTTCTCTGACCGGTGGTGCTTATTAGAATCATCTGGGGGTTCCTGGGTGGCTCAGTTGGTTAAGCATCTGACTCTTGGTGTTGGCTCAGATCATGATCTCATGGTTTGTAAGTTCAAGCCCTACTTTGGGCTCTACGCTAATGCCTCAGAGCCTGCTTGGAATTCTGTCTCCCTCTCTCTGCCCCTTCCCCAGTCACTCCCTAGCTCGCTCACTCTCGCTCTCTCTCTCAAAAATAAATACATAAATATTTAGAAAAGAATAGTGGCACCTGAGTGGCTTAGTTGGTTGAGTATCTGACTCTTGATTTGGCTCAGGTCGTGATCTCACAGTTCTTGAGTTCAAGCTCCATATTGGGCTCTGTGCTGACAGTGCAGAGCCTGCTTGGGATCCTCTCTCTCCCTCTCTCTGTCTGCCCCTCCCCAATTTGCACTCTCTCTCTCTCTCTCTCAAAATAAATAAAGAATAAACTTAAAAAAAAAAAAGAATCATCTGATTCCTCTCCCTCCTCTGACACCTCCCTCACCAGTCACCCGGGGCTGACTCTGCCCGTGTAATACGGCTCATAATCTCCCCTCTTTGGGCTGTATTCTCAGTTTGATGCAGATTAATAATCTTAAATACTTCTTTTTCCAGTTTTTGCTCCTGCTTTGCTTTTTGGCACTTACAAGGTCAGTCTTCTTTAGATATAAAAAACACACAGCCTAGAACTCTTTGTTCTCTTATCCAACAATGGATGTGCACTCCTGGCAGGTGGTACCATACTAGAGGTACACAGCACAGGAGAAAGGACCAAAGAACATTCCTGCAACCAAATCTCAGCTCTGACCCCACTAGTTGGGTGTCTTGAGCAAGTTACTGCTCCTAAATAAACCGGGTGCTCTAGCAGGTTTTCTTCACAGCCTGTAAGTTGGGGTTTTCTCCTTTTATTCCTTTGCCATGTAGGTATTCATGTTCTAGAAAGATCTCTCATGACATGTATTTGAAATTTTACAAAAGAAAAAGTTGAATTACTTTTTTAATGTTTTCTAATTCCCTGGGAAAAGCAACTTAAGAATGTCTTTGATATATTTATATGCCAATCTTCCTTCAATTCTAATGGAAATTACATATCAAATTGATGTTTGATATTTTTAAGCATACTTTCTAGTCAAAATGGTTTTTTTTATGTTTATTTTTGAGAGAGAGAGAGAGAGAGAGCATGCACAAGAACAGGGGAGATGCAGAGAGAGAGAGGGAAACAGAGGACCCAAAGTGGGCTCTGCGATGACAGCAGTGAGCACTATGTGAGGCTGGAACTCGAAAACAGCAAGATCATGACCAGAGCCAAGTCATATGCTTAACCGCTTAACCGCTTAACCGACTGAGCCACCCAGGCACCCCTAGTGAAAAGGTTTTATACACCATGTCAATTTCATTAATTCAGTCAGGGAAGAAAAGGCGATAGCTAGTGTTGAACCAATACATTGCAAAAGCTTCATATAAATTTATATATTCTCACTGGGGGAAAATCAAAAAAATATCCAACTGGATGTTTTTGACACGATCTCACTTTATCTTCTCAAGCCTTTATTGGATTTTCACATGAAGAAAACCAGGAAGGATTATAGGTTAGAATATAAAACAAAGTCTTTAACTTTACGATTATTCCAACTTCTAACAGAAAAAAAAGTGTGTGTGTGTGTGTGTGTGTGTGTGTGTGTGTGTGTGTGTGTGTACAATGTACCATCCATCCATGATTTAGCTGTTTCCTTATGGGGATAATGTAGCCAGGGCTCCACACAGCTTTCTCAGGTGGCTCTCAATCTGACATGACATGGGAGGGGGGACTGGTGGGCTGTCCAGTAAGGCACAAAGAAGGACGAGCCAGTATCTAGAGAGCCAGGGCAGTTAGGGAGCCACTGCCCAGAATTGGCCAGATCTGGGGAGAGAGTGAGGAGCCACCATAAAGTTGAGTCTAAGTGGCTGCATGTGAGTAATCTAAAGTAAGGTGCATGTTTCTATCCTTTGAATGAGAGTAAGGTGAGGGACTGTGTTCTACAACCAGTCAGGAACCAGAAAGGATAAATGGGGGGATGGGGGGGGGGGGTAAAAGCTTAGACATGCACATAAACCCAGAGATGGGGACAATGAGGACACCATTGCAGAAGATCTTGATTCTAAGTTGGAGCTTAGAATGTCAGGATTCTGACAGCCATCTGTGAATACACATGGTGGGAAAACGAGTAAAGGGCAGAGGTGAGGGAGGATTCTGATTCGGAAGTAACAAAATGTTATTGCTTAATTGGTTTATCCAAGGTTAAAAGACTTTTCTTAAACCATATTATGTTACCCAAAGCTCTAAACGCTTAACTTTGAGTTGTAATTTGTGACTGTTTTCATCCGGGCAACAAAAGATGTGGGATCAGAAGTCAGAAAATTAAATTAGGTTCATTCACAACCAAAGGTCTTTTCTCCCGCCCTGTGGGACCTGCCGAGTCAAAATTTCATCTCCCTTCTCCTTGCAGCATTTTTAGGTAAAGGATAGTCATCTGATGAACTGCACTAAAAGCTAATCACTAACAGACATATCAGCACCCACACTATTCTATTAATTAATGCCGATGTGTGTTGTGCATATAACAAATGCAAATTACCTAAGGGGGCAACATCGATTTTTTTTCCCCTCATGCCTTCCTCAGTGCAATTCAGATGCATTTGGAAAGCGCCACTTGGTGATGGGTAGATTGTAATCATTGTAGCATTTTCCTCTTGATTTATAAGGCTCAATTCCTTTTTTCAGTTATTTGAAATGTCTTCCCTAATAAAAGACCAAAGAGACAGTATTTTTAGCATCAGACACAGAAGGGTGATATGACAATATAAAAATTTCTTATGATCTAGCAAACATTTAACAAATAAGGAAAATGAGGATTGCTCATCCAATGTTTTGGCCTCGATAGATTTGATTAATAAGGCAACTAGAAAAATTAAATATGGATAAGCCACAGCACCTTTAGAATGCTTAACAGATTACCGACTTGTGTCATTCATAGCAACAAATGTTTTCAGGCTGAAAGAAAAAAAATTTTTTTTTCATTTTACTGGAGGAGAAGATGATGTCTCCAAATATTACAGGGAATTACTTCTTTTGTGTTCAAATGAATTCAAACCTAAACCAACATTTAAATAGGCTTCAATCATGAATTGCAAATTGCAGTTGAAATGAGCATTGTTTTGCTGATAGTTTAGTCTGAAAACAATTGTCTTTTTCCCTACTAATATAGTGCATACTTGATTAAGTGGGTTTGGTTTTTGGTTTTTTTTGTTGTTGTTTTGGGGTTTTTTTTTGGTGGGGGTGGGGTATTTTTTTTCTTAACAAGCCAATATTTGAATAAATGAATTAACCCAGGGAGACCAGCCGAGGTCCTGACCCAAGTTTGACTTTTCTCTGTACAGAAGTGTCATCCGGGAGCCTTCGTTCCTATGGTGGTAGCGTCCGGTGCCCTTGATTGCACTCCGTGTTTGGGAGCCATGGTCCTGTCATTAACAAATGTCCCTAACACCAGAGTCTCACTCAGGCTCCACAGCTGTCTGTAGCTGACACTGCCACGCACAGTCACTGCAAAGACCTGAGTGTCACAGGGCAAGGAACCAGCACGTGCTTGGCACAAACATACGCCTTCAGTAAAACTCTGTTAAGGAGACTGTATTTGTCTTCTATAGACATACCCAAGAATGCGCTTGCACTCACAGGTGTATTTGTAAGTTATACTCCTAGACTCTCGAGGCACTGTCCATGTTTGTCAGGAGATATCTGTAAGATGAGATAGATAGTTAGACTCCACACGCACACACGCACACACGCACACACCCGTACAGGGGCAGGAGCGCACGTCATGGTCCCCAGGCACTGTCTCACCCAGCCCTGTGGTCTCCTGGGAGTTCTGGACATGGTCCTGTGTGTTCATTCTCTAACTTTGCTAAAGATGCTTCGAGACCAAGGAAACTTGAGTCAAAACCTGAAATCTTGACTTGGTTGAAATCTTGTTGTATCTAATTTAGAAGAAAATAATTGCCTTAATTGTTGCTGTTGAAAAGAGAGAGAAATTTATTCTGGGAGTTCAAGACCCAGCTGTTGAGACTTAGTAAGCGAAGACACAGGACCCGTCTCGTACTGGCCAAGTACACAGGGCCTGTGGTTCATGTTAAAAACTAAACGTGGTCAAACAGAGCACGCAGAGGCTAAGCAGACATTTACGAATATAAAAGTACCTAACAAAGCATTCTTACGTTTGTGGTCTCTAATTTGATTATACCGTAGGCTTTTTCTGCAGCCACTTTTGTGTGTTTGTTCGGTGATTCACAAAGATGAATGCTTTCGGTACCATGTTTGATTGCATTTCGCTCAAGACTGAAGTGTCTTAATCTCTAATAACGTCTTTATTTTACTTTGTAGACCAGGGTAAGGCAGTTCACTTGACAGCATTCATTCAAACTGTTTTCAGTAGGTTTTTTTTATTCTTTGTTGGTTTTGGTTTGGTTTAGTTTTGCTTTTCCTGAAAGGAGGACGCCTTCCTTAGATCTCTTCCTTAATTTTTGCAGTTACGTTTCGTTTTGGTAGGGCTGATTTATGGCACTTTTCTATATGAGCCTAACCAAGGATCTATCCTTGGATCATCCAGGGTTTTCTGTAATATTCTGTAATATTGGACCAGGGGGACTTAAAATGGACACGTGAAGTGCACACTGTAGGCATTGAAAACATAGTGCAGCCCCTTGCTCTTGTACAAATAGTGTGAGAACCCCTCTGTCATAGGAACGACCTGGCTGCCTTTGTCGTGGGCTTCCATTTACAAAAGGAATTCCTTATTGCTTGTGCTCTGTGTTTCAGAAAAGAATGCTTGATGCTATCTATATTTCATCCCACAAGGCCCCATCTGATCAGTTCAGGAGCAGTGAGGCTGAATCCAGCCCTGGAAATTACAAGTCCCACCAACTATTGTGACTTTAAGTACCTAATTTAGGACTACGTGAAATACTGCTTTGCTTCTCAAAATATCTATCCTCTGAAAGTTACCAAGCCATTCAGTTGCCAAGCTGATTCTTCATTTTGATGTCATCTTTTGGGAGAGTAAAAGGGAACAGTGCAAAAATGAAGGTTTTTCAAGCACAAATGGAGCCAGAACTGGAGATTTTGACGTCGGTAAACATTACAGCCACCAAGAAATCGCAGAGCTGTCAAAGCTGCGGAGGTTTTAATAGAGGAAAATACATTCTGTTACCTTTTGTTTTTACTAACTCGGTGACACAGAAGCTAGCCGCCCTCTCTGTGAGTGAAGGAGATAGACAAGACATCCTCCCTTTCTGCCACGTGCTACCATCACCATTTTTGACAGTGTGATCTTTAAGTCAGTTTCTATTTCTGAGACTAAACTCTTCAACAAATAATATTAATTTTGAGCATTTCATACATTTAAAACTAATTCAAAATGAAGTAAGACAAGAGATTACAGTAATTTGTTTTTACTGGAAGACGCCTCACATGCATTCGGTCGCAGATTATTATGCCCTTATCTTTTAAAGTCCACTCTGGGAACATTTTTTAACTTCATTCTACACTGTAAACTATCACTCTTTCAGAAACATACAATTCTATCAGAATTATAATTGTAGCCTAAAGATAAATTTAATTTAGTTGGGGTGCCTGGGTGGCTCAGTCGGTTAAGCATCCAACTTCAGCTCAGGTCATGATCTCGTGGTTCAGGAGTTTGAGCCCCGCATCGAGTTCTGTACTGACAGCTTTAGAGCCTGGAGCCTGCTTTGGATTCTGTGTCTCCCTCTCTTTCTGCCCCTCCCCAGCGTGCGCTCTCTCTCTCTCTCTCTCTCTCTCTCTCAAAAAAAATAAATGAACATTAAAAAAACTTTTTTAAATAAAGATAAATTTAATTTAGCAAATTATCAGGCTGGATGCTTTTAATATTAATCAAGGAGAGGGAGCCTGGGTGGCTCAGTCGGTTAAGCGTCTGACTCTTGATTTCGGCTCAGGTCATGATCTCACGTTGGTGAGTCTGAGCCCCGTGTCAGACTCTGTGCCTACAGTGCAGAGCCTGCTTGGGATTCTCGGTCTCCCACTCTCTCTGCCCCCCCCCCCCAACTTGCTCTCCTTGCTCTCTCTGAAAATAAGTAAACAGTAATATATATGTATGTATAAATCAAGGAGGACTCTAGTTAAGTACAACTTTGTTCATTCCAAAACAATCTACTCATGCCAGGCTTCTCTCTATGGTCTGGATAGCCATGTGTTAGTACAGCTGTAGGGACCATTATCAGGGAGGACAATGAATCAGAGGGCTAATAGAGTTCTACCCTCTGTCCTCTCCTAGTCTTTCTTTGTATCCTTTCCTTGGTGACCTCATTAAGTCTCCCCGCTTTCAACAGTGTCCATGCACTGATGCCCCGTACCTGACCCTGCTCCATGCTTCTAACACCTTAGTTCAGCCTACTAGTAAGTAGCTGCTTTGGGTGGCCAGTAGACGCCCCACTGAACGTATTTGAGACAACTCTTGACTTGCCCCTGGACATTTTCCATCCCCCCATCTAAGTCAATGGGACCACCATCCACCCACTTACCAAGAACTGTAGAGTTACCTTGCAGCCTTCATTTCCTTTACCTCCTCATCCAATTTGATGGTAAAACTTCAGTGTTCTACTCCATTATCTGGGTGAATCTGGGTATTCCTAAGTCCTTCCACCAAAGCCTCTCACCTGGATTGCTACAATAACTTCTGAGAAGTCCCTCCGTTTTGACTACCATCTGTTCCCACTTCAGTAGCCAGAATGGTCTTTCTCAAAGTTAAACAAAATTGTGTTACTCTCCTGCTTTAAAATCCTCCAAGGACATCCCACTACATTTAGAATAAATTTCAATGTCCTTATCATTGCATGTAAGACGTAACATCATCTGGCCCTTACCTAATTCTTTGGCTACATCTCCTCTCTTTCTTATTCAGTATTCACTATTCAACATTCTCCCATTCCACCAGACATCTTAATTTCGTCACATTCCAAGCTGGCTCCTGCCTCTCTGCCTGGAACATTCTTACCTTCATTCTGTACATGGCTCCTTTCTCCTCTTTATTCAGATTGCTGCTTAAGTGCCACCTTCTCATAGAGGCATTCTTTGACCATTCTATCTTAAGTAGGGATCCAGACCTATGGGCTCTGACACACTCTATCCGCATACCCTGTTTTATTTCCTTCATAATATCCACAAACATCTGAAATTTAGAATATTTGCAGTACATACACCTAGAATATTTATACATCTGTTTCCTTAGTAGTTGTAAGATTCAGCCAACTACAATGGCAGCACCATGAGAACAGGGAGTGCATCTTGTTCAGAGTTGCCCTCATTCCCAGAAGGTGCTCAAAAAAGACTTTTGAATGACTAAGTTAGAAACCCTCATTTACATAAAAATACTCATTCAGCATTTCTACATACTGATTTCTCCACATCTTTTCACAAAGGATTTAAAAGCTTTAAGCAAAAACATATACAAGAAAGGTCAAAAATAAAAATCTAGCACCAAAGAAAAATATATAGGCAAAAAAAAAAAAAAAAAAAATAAAATACACAAAAAAAAAAATTTTAAAAAAAAAAAAAAAAAAAAAAAGTAAGATGCTCAGTTACAACATTTTCATGAGAAAGTAGCAAAGTAGGAAAGTATACTGTGCTTTAAGAGAACCAAACTTTTCCTAAGATTAAATTCTAACTGAAAGTTCTCCAGGGAGCTTTCACACAGTAAAGGACAATGTCCACAGCAATATTTGTAAAGCAAATGCAATGGTCCTTTTCAAATGGCCGGTTCTTTCATAATGGCCAAGGGCCCAAATTAAAATGCAATACAATGAAGGGGAATCATTAAGGGGCTGAGTTAATATGCTCCAAGAATATAGTATTCCGGTGTCCTTACTTGAACCAAGAAATGACTCTCTTCTAGAAAATTCACCTAATAACATAGTCAGCATTGTTTATTGCTAAGAATTAAGGTGATTTCAGTAACTCAATGAAAAGTTGCATTCAAGAAATGGAAATATAAACACACCCGTATTTATGCTGCTCCAGCTAGAAAGCTCTCCATCTGCTGGGCGGGGTGTTATCCTACATTCGCCATGTCCCTGGAAGAAGGCTCATTTTTTTCTCTTACCAACATTCTTCCAAATATTTTTCCATTCCCTATTAAAGCTTGCTCCTGGGACACTTTTTTCTGTTAACTTCTTTTATCCCATTTCTCCTCTTGGTTTATGGTCTATCTTCAGTCTTGGATTACTTACTATAATATTTTTTTTAAATAACTATTATTACTAAAACTGTTAAAAATATCAAGAGTTGCCATATACTTTATTTTCTAAAAATCGAAACCCTAAGTCATTATCACTACAGATATTCTGTCACCCATGGTGACATTCAGGAGTTGATACAGAGCAGAACCAGAATTTAACTCAAGCAATATGAAGTGTTCCTTTGACGATATTTTAAACCGGGTCTAATTTTAAAGGCACTTTTTGAAAAGTACTTCTGGAAAGTCTTCAGTGAGCCTCAGGCGAAAGCTGTGGTCACTTCTACTAGGATCCCCTCCATAATGGATCTTTAAGAAACATCAACAGTGGGGATGCCTGGGTGGCTCAGTCGGCTAAGCAGCCGACTCTTGGTTTTGGCTCAGGTCATGATCTCATGGTTCTTGGGATTGAGTCCCCTATTGGGCTCTGCGCTGACAGTACAGGACCTACTTGGGATTCTCTCTCTTCCTCTCTCTCTGCCCCTCCCCTGCTTGTGCTCTCTCTCTCTTTCTCAAAAATCAATCAATACACTTAAACACACACACACACACACACACACACACACACACACACACACACGTGTTTTTCACTTTTTTCCTATGAAATTGTTTTTTGTCTTATGTGTAAAAACCAGAATTCTTTGAGGGATAGGCTTCTGTAATATTGGCATGGGTGGAAACGCATTTCCATGTTTACAGACACATCATCTCTCCTTCCAGCAACAGACTTCCTGGTATAACCAAGACCATTTTAAGTTTGCCACGAAATCACCTCCAAGATGCTCGACATGCACACCCCCAAACACAGAACGGCAACCAACCTTTTCAACACTACTCACGACTTTGCAAAGGGCAGCAAGACAATGACAAGAAGGGTCTACTCGGTGCCAGGCAGGGAGGTTTTTGAATGTTGCAGGGATAGGGTGAGGAGGCTGTCACAGTCATGTGCCCCCGAGAAAAATATCCCCTTTTATTTTTCATTCAGCTGTCACTGAGAATCAAAGAATGCATTGGTAATTGCTATTGTCTGTAGGATTTTTTTTGTGGTTCACAGCCAGATGACCACCCTTTACTGAAAAGCTCATTGTATCAGGTTTACTCAGCCCCCTTCCTGGATATCTTGTGTTCTTTTTGTTATAGCCGACAATTTGTGACCCCCAAAAGTTTTTGCTACCACATTGCTCGGTGATTCTAATATTTGCCATCGATAGGCATACCTACTCGTAATGTAAACACAGAATTGCAAGAAACAAAGTACCCTCCTTAATGTAAATCGTCTGACGGCTTACCTGAAGGGTGCGCTGCTGAGGTAACCCCGATTCCCCTGTCCTGTTAAGCAGCAGAATTCCCAAGTTCCGACTGAAGTCCAGATCTAATGCAAAAATCTATTTGACCTCTTACAACTACTAGATTTTCTAGCAATGCTGAATAAGTAATGACCATACCCACTTCGAGAGAAAGCACATATCCGTCTGCCAGTTTAATGCCAAACCAAGCCCCTGGCTTGTTCTCAAAGAGACCAGCACCAGGAAGTCACTTGCATTTCCCCTGGAGAGTGTTTTCCTAGCCGTAATAGACAGAGAAGCTCATATATAAGAGAAAACAATTTTCCCCGGACACTTCCTGTCTGAGAATTGGTACAGTCTAGCGGGGCCTGTACACTGAATCTAGGCTTCCCCCCGAATCTCGGGTGCGCTATAATTTGGCCTGTAGAACAGCAGTTGCCCTCAAACTCAAATTTCTCTTTACATCCCAGCGGGACGTAAATGACGTGACTCATGGTTTCAAAAGATCTGGAAGCGCTTTCCAATATAGATTGTCCCCTTAAAAACAAAAACAAAACTGGTGTCCATTTTCCACAAAATGGTGCTATATTCATTTGTTATATTCATTCAGTTTTTGTAGGGCCAGCGTAGTGGCTGATTAGATCCCGATTAGCAATAGAAATCTTCAGGTGTGGCTATGCATGGAAAGGTCACGACTTCATTTTGGTTAAGGAGCATCGGCCTTTTAGCAGCGGGACGCTGAGCAGCCAGAAACGAACCCGGCCCTCCTGGCCTCCAGAGCGTGCGGTTGGTGCCAGGTTCACAGGACAGGTTTCGAGCACGTTAAGGCCCCCCGTGGCACAGGGTGGCCTGGGGGGAGGGTGCTGAATGCCAGGCCTGGCAGACTTAGCAGCCCGGCAGCGGTCCCTGTGGTTTCTGGCAGCAGCTTACAGGCCAGGCGAGCTCGCACAGGTGAACAGGGGGCTGGCTGCTCCGGGGGGCTCCTCTGGGTCAGTTCCTCAGGGCAAACTGAAGTTGGAGGCGGAAAAGGCTGTTGTTTAAGCCGAAGAGAGTCCTTTTGTGCCAAACCACCATCCAACCTCTTTTGTTGCTCTCAAAAGGGAAGTGACGGCCGCTGGCTGGTCTGAGGCCAGGCGTCCCTACAGCGCTGGTCAGATGACACGTCCCTTCCCCATGGGCAGTTTCAACCACAAGGGATGGCGGTAACCATCCCCCCCCCCCAGGACGCATCTTCTAGGACCACCACTGGTGGTGTTCTTCCAAGGGGCCGCAAGGTGATGAATACACATTGTAATCATCACGTTAGCCGCCACAGGAAACCACAGTCACCCAGTGTTTGTCCGCTTATGATCCCTCTATCCATCACGTACAATCCAGTGACAGCTAATGAAACAACACAGAGTTCGGACCAATAAAAACAGAGAGACAGCAAGACGGACTGCCTACCCAGCGACTGCACCAAAATTTGCCGCAAAACTGAACTTGCATCACAACCATTGAAAAACAAGAAGCAAAAAATCGGAGGGGTTTTGCCCACTGACTGCCTGTAATGGTGCTTGGCTGTGAATTAATTCACAGTGAAAATGCTTTAGGGGCCTCGTACACAGCCTCTCCGTTTAGTTGGAGGCAAGCACTGCATTTTACTACTTTTAAAAATCGCACATATTAGGAAAGAACTAGAATGATAAAGCTTTTATTGGAACTTCTAAGACTTTAGCCCTGCGCTGTTCAGGTTCTTGCATGTTCTATGGTCTAATGGGAGACCATCCGTGAGCTTGTGAATCACTGTGTTTTGGTATTTTGTGGATCCTAAACTGGCATCCCAATATTTGATCAAAATCTTTAGTAGCTTAAGTAGAAGAAACACATCTTTCCCACGGGTTCTCAGGTATTTTCAACAAGTATCTTGAATACATTCTTAGATTATATTAATTTCCCTCTTTAGCCTTCTGCTTCTTTGGCTAAATACCCCATGCGGTCATCAGTAGAAGGCGTAAGTGTGAATAATCCCCATCATCGGTCCATTCTGTATTGCCGTCTTTGGAACCTCCGTAGAAAAAGCACAGGCAACAGACACAGGTGACGGTTCATTGTTGGCATGTGATATAAAAGCAGAAATATAAATACCATAGTACTCAGACCTCCAGGACATCTGAGACGTAATCATTTAACAAATAGGTCTGTAATCATAGTTATTACTATGGGAGACAGTGAGGCCTGAGTTGGAGTTTTTGTAATTTACTACCTAAGTGACTTTGCATAAATTTCTTAACTACTTGGTGCTTCTTAAAATGGAATGATAACAATACTGGTGATTATTACTGTTACCTTTATTATTTTGGTGAAGATTTAGTGATACAAGGCTTATACCTGGTATAATACAGCCACGTCTGTTCCTAGGAAAACCTCATGACCAGTGCAGTAATCTGTGTTACTTCTCCAAACCACAATGGGCTCCCAGGGGTGTCTTCTTAACCTGCCTCACAAGACCCTAAGCTCGGAGAGACAAGTGACTTGTGACTTGCAGGCGGAATGAAGGCCTTGCTTGCATGAGATAAGCCATACTCTGCTGTTATTGGCAAGCATTCTATCCATTCTTGAATATTCTATAAGTGTGTATCGATTACCGAACATGTGCCAGGCACCTGTCTCCAAACAAGGCAGGGACGCTGCCTCCCGGAGTTGAGTCTAGGGGTAGGAAAGAGACAAGCAAGGGGACAAATTGAGGAGCGGGAAATGTCAGAGGGTGGGAACCGTTCCTCAGAGAATAACATGGCAAAAGGAGGTACAGCTGACTGGGGAAGTGAGGCTCTGATTGGGTACGTGGTATTTGGTGACAAGAACCTGCCGTGAGGAGTGTGGGTCAGAGGAGAGTAAGCCTGGGGCAGCCGGAGGGGAGAGCCTGTTGGAGAGGATGGGGGCTCTCTTTCTGGAGAGACCTGACTGGTGCCTTGAGTTAGCATCTGAATGTTTTCGCCCACCATCTTTCTGCTCCTAGATTCTGGCTCAGCCATTGTCGGCTGGGTCGTTTATTTTTCAGCTAGTTTATCTCCTGAGGGGCAATTCACTGGTGCTTTCCTCAAGGGTTCACAAAGAAGTTTTTAACCGGTTGACAAGAAGAAGATGTAGTTAGCAAAGGATCTGGCTCTTAATAAAACCAAAGGCTCATAGCGGCCATATTAAATCCTTAGTGGTCACTTAGAAAACCAGCCAGCAGTTCCGCTTCAGGGTGTTTATCCGAACCAACACTGTGGTTCGTGTGTGTCCATATATATACACACATATGCAACGGAATATTACTTAGCCGTAAACAAGAATGCAGTCTTGTCATTTGTGACACCACAGATGTATGCACAGGGCATTATGCCGGGTGAAATAAATCCGAGAAAGACAAAAAGTCTATGAGGCCACTTACACGTGGAACCAAAAAATTGTTAAAAAATGAAAAACAGAAATGACTCACAGATACAGGAAACAAAATGTTGGTTACCAGAGGAGGGAGGGGTCGGGGGCGGGTCAAACAAGTGAAGGGGATTAAGAGGTACAAATGTCCAGTAATGAAATAAGTCAGGTCGTGGGGATATAACATACAGCACAGGAAAGAGAGTCAATAATACCGCAATAATTTTGTATAGTTGCAGATGGTAATAAGACTTATCACGGGGATCCTTTTATAATGTGTAGAAATAGCAAATCACTCTGATATACACCTGAAACTAATAGAATATTGTATGTCAATTATACTTCAATTGAAAAAAAAATGTTAAGCTTGGGTCACAAACAAAATTAGAAGCCTTGAAACTCTGAATGAGTAGGTTGTGTTAGAATTATGCCCAGTGTGTGTGTGTGTGTGTGTGTGTGTGTGTGTGTGTGCTATTTCTCCATTAATTGTTTGACCTATTCAGATTGAAACAGCCACAAAGCAAGAAAATTCTAGAGAAATCAGAAAATGTGAAAATTTGACGAGCCTTTGTGATATTTCTAAGAAATAGAATTCTATTAACCAAATCAAATTGGTTGGAATCCAAAAGCATTTTAAAGTTCCAGAACAAATGTCTAAATGTCTATCTAACACTGAGGGGATTGGGGATAGAGTACAGTAATCAAATATCGTCTATCCATACCCTCTTACTTCACAGGAGAGGAAACTGAGGCCCAAAGAATTTACACAGTTTGTCTGAGTTCACACAGAGGCAGTCGTAAAATCAGACCCAGAATTAATTTGCTGTATCTCTTGGCCCATTACTCTGAACTGCGTTCTAAATTTAGAAATATAATGCGTGTTATCGGGGCCAGAGTAATATTAGAAGAGGTGGAAGTAGCATAAAACTATCTTCCCTCACCAGGTGCCTTCCTAAGCCTGACATTCCGCTATTAGGTAAGCGTTCTTTGGGAACACGAATTTCCCAGTCGGTCTGCTGTTCAAATGGAAGTGGCCGTAGAGATATCCTGCCCGCCCAGCCGGAGGCCACGTGTAGCTGGGGCAGGAGAGAGGACCCTAAGGGTCCCTGGAGCCGAGACCCTGCAACAGCACCCCAGGGTGGGATGCAGTGGGTGGAGGACGGCTCGGGAGAAAGGCCAGGCGGGGTGGGTGACAGGACGGAAGTGAACGCCAGCCGTGTCCCCTGCCTCCCGGTTTGCTGGGCTGTGCCTCGGCACGGAGCCTGCCCTATTAGTCAACAATTTCAACATCGCCGTCAGCAAACTGAAAACGCAAGTTAAAAAAAAAATCTCATTCATCATGTAATATTTCTAATCTGAAAACTGACATCGGAGTTTTTGAGGAGGCTGCTTTGGGATGAATTTCCTGTTGGCCTCAAAAGACCCTGAGACCTCATTAATGACCAGAAGTCCACCTGAAAGAGAGAAAGCTGAGGAAGGGGCCAGGGGTAGGAAAAGACCCCGAAAGGGCTGCTTACTTTAGGAAAAGGCACAGCGATCAAAACAAGTAGCCCCATTGAAGTAGAACTTCACATTCCACCCTTAAAAAGTCCCAACAAAATGCCCCATTGTTATTTGTTGTTTTGCTACAATTAATAGACAAAGAGATTGTTAGGCAAGACCAGAGCTGCCCTGTCGGCACATAGTCTAGGTTCTTTGGCTTAGGAGTGGGCTCAGAGGGGCTTAAGAAGTGTGGGTGGCTCACCCCAAGGTCATTCTCCAGGAACAGGTAAATAAGGTTCCTGATAAGCCTCAGGTTAAGTGGCAACTGTAATTCAATAGATCCAAGGACAGTGAGAGCAAGGCTGTTCCGGAATCTTCCACGGAGCAGTGGTATGGCACCCTCCCAGCTCTGCCGGGCCATCACTCCCTCCCTGCCCTCTTGTCCCCACCCCGAAGGCCAGCAGTGTGTTTAGGAGGTACAGCTACGTCACTGAGCTAGGTCGGCCCGCTGTCTGCTGGGGTCTTTAAGCATGACACAGAACAGCAGAGATCTTCAGCCGCACTCTTCCCCTGATGTCTATTGTTATCTTAATGCCTTCTTTTTCCCATCGAGTCTTTAATTTGCAAACCGCAGGCTTTCTAAGGCTAGTTCTCCAGTACACGTCAGAACAGGGCTTATGCAGCACAAAAGAACGAACCTATCACACTGAGAAGTTAATAGTTAACTGGACTTAAACCCATCATCAACCAGGGAATGTGAAGGACCCCACGTCCGTGGCAACATCCAACTAAAATAGCACCTCTCCCTAAGACCGGATTTTGCCTGACTGCGCTTTTAACTGTTACACAAGGGGAACTGTTACCATTGCTTGGGACAGCTCAGGAAAAGGCAGCCTATAGGAGGCAGCTCGGCTGGGGCCTGGCTACTGGAGGACAGGTCAGAACTGGGGAAACCAGCCTGGCCCTACTTGGTGTCCCGGCAGGCAGGCAGGTGACCTGAAGCCAGGTGCCTTCCATGCGCAGGAGGTAGCTGATGAGGGGGTAAGCCACTCAGGGTGGGCCTCGAGGAGGCTGATGTGGTTGTCCAGGCCAAGAGGAGCTGTGAGTCCTGGGTGGGAACACAACCTCCATCCCAGAAACACATACCAAGACAGATCAGACCGAAGGTCATCCAGGGATCAGACCAATCTGATCACCTGGGAATCATCTCCAGTAACAATACATCCTGACTCTTACTGGAACTGAGGAGGCACTGAATGTCCTGAAGTTTTAATTTGTAAATAGTCGAATCTATCACTATTAGCTTCGTATCTTCCTCAATTGCTTCAGTTCTTCCAAAGTTATTATCCTTCCAGAGACTCATGTACTATTCTCCTTCCTGCTAATTTTTCTGTGAATTTTTAAACATATTTGACTTTAATTTTCTTCTAGTACACAGAATAAGATGTGGATCTAAATTAATTTTTCTCTAATGTGCCATATCTCAAAATTATATATCAATTAATCCACCCCCACTGTTCCGTAAAGCCTGCTTTACTGTGCATTAAATCTCTACTCATAACTTGGTCAGTTTGCACTCATTCCACAAATACACACTGAGGCCTCACCACACGGCAGGTACTGTTCCGAGTGCTAGAGATACAACAGTAAACCACCAAGCTGAAATGTCTGAGCAATTTTGGTTGGAGGAGACAACAAACAAATCAACAAACTATGTAATCTATCAGATAGTCATCGATTCTATGAAGAAAAATAGAAGGAAGAAGGGGAATGAAGACTTCCAGCCAAGGTGGGCTAGGTGCAATTTAAAGTCAGGTCAGGGAAGACCTCACCAAGATGGAGACATGTGACAAAGACCAAGGAGTCACGGGCACATGAGGGAACCATGTTGCAGCTGATGGAAAGCAAGTTCAAAGGCCCCGGGGGCATGGCATGTTCAGATGACTCACAGAGGCCATGGTGGCCAGACCAGATGAAGAAGAGACGTTGTGGGAGAAGAGATCGGAGATGAGGTGGTCAGCAGTTCAGGTAGGCTGCCTGTATGGACATCAACCGTTACCCTGAGTGAGATGGTGGGTTTGTTTCCTAGGGAAACAAATAGGGGAAGCCCATCAATTACCACATTTTGGAGGCCAAAAGTCTGAAATAAAAGCTTTGGCCATGTTGGTTCCTCATAGAGGCTCTGAGGGAGATTCTGCCCCATCCCTCTCTCCCAGCTTCTGGTGGTTAAAGACAATCCTTGGCATTCCTCGGCTTATAGAGTCATCACCCCAACCACTGCCTCCATCGTCATGTGGCTTCCTCCCCCCTGCGCATCTCTCAGTGTCTCTTTCTTGTCTCTGTCTTCTAAGGACACTGGTCACCAGATTTAAATCCAATTCAGACTTAAATCTGGGATGGTCTTTAACCAGATCCTTATTTGATCACATCTTTAAAGATCTTATTTCCACACACATAGATAGTGGGGTAAGGACTTAGACCTATCTTTTGGGAAGGCACAATTCAACCCAGGACAGATGGGCAGCCATTGGAGGTCTCTGAACACAAGAGGGAAAAGATCTGATATCGGTGAAAAGGATCACTCTGGCTGCTGTGTGGGTATCCACAAGAGGGTCAAGGCAGAAGCAGAGACCAGTTAGGAGACTACACTGGTTCTCCAGGTGAGAGATGATGAGAAGTAGTGGAAATAATAGTTCCATAAAAGGTAGAAATCCTTGTTATAGAAGATGTTGATTCTGATCACTTAGTCCCACTGATTTAAAATGCTATTTTTTTCCACTATCAAATCATTTTGATCGCTCTTTCTCTATATCTTTAAATATCTGATAGAGTTAATCTTCCCTTCTTCCTTTTCCTAGTAAGAACCTATTTTCCTTTTCCTAGTAAGAAAGAACCTATTGATTTGCATGAGAATATTTTATCTTCTTATTCAGATATATATATATATATATATATATATATATATATATATATATATATAGTGTGTGGGTGTGTGTATAGATATATGTAGTTTATAGATACATGATTAACCGATAGATAATGTGTCTATTAATGTATTCATCTCTTATTATCATTTTTAAGATTTTTAAAAAATGTCCTTTATAGCAACTACATACACCTCAATAGGTTCATTCCCAAGGGTTTCTTCCGCAAGCAGAGAGGGGTTGATATTGGGATCAGGATATCACATGTGCTGGTGGCTGCAGATAATTAGCAAAGCTATTAATTTTGGTATGCTCATTTCAGACCAAGCATTTTATTGAATCATTTTATTAAACCTGATTATTTTTGCTGACTTCTCTGCATATTCTGGTTTTCCATTATGTTAAGTGCAAATAATGATCTTTTCTCTCTTTCCATTATCATACCTCTTTATTTTTTCATGTCTCATTGCATTAACCAGAGTTTTCAGAATGCGATTAAGAAACCGTCCTTGTTCCAATTTTTAAACAGAATTTAATTTGTCTATCCATTAGGCACAATATGGGCTCCTAGTTTCCACAACTTTATCATGGTAAAGAAGTAGTCTCTATTCCTAATGTTTTAATATTTCGAGGAACATTACTAAATGTTATCAGTTGTCTTTTAGACATTTACTCGTTTAAATTCAACTTACTGATGTTTGTTGTACTAGTAGAATGCTCTCCTGTTGAATCCTTCTTGCCTTGTGCCACATCGCTTCCAGAAATTTCCTTTAAGTTGGCTTAGAGAAACATTCCCAGGTGTTCATTTTTGCATTTCTTTGTTTCTTGTTAAAACTAGGCATCCGCTTCCTTTTGGTGACATCCTCCTTATAATCAAAATTCTCATATCATATTTGCCACATTTCGATGATTGTGGCACCCTGGGAGAGGATCTTAGAGAACTGCCTACCAATGGTTTTTATCAACACTTCTGGAAAAGCATTAGCTTTCTGTATCAACATCATTATAAAAACGCATCTATGAAATGGCTCTAATAACTCCTAATGCCCTGGGATAATAGCACCGCAGTCCTTGTCTCCTGGGAACTAATGGCAGCCGGCAGACTGTATAGCATTTTACAGTGTAGAAGCCTTCTCCGTGTAGATTATCGCGGGACAGCGTAACTGTGCCCATTTTTACAAATGAAGAATCTGACCGAGAAGATTAGGAACCTGCATAAGGTCATCTAATGGAGCAAGACAGGTGAAGACAGAACCCGAGCTGAGGAGTCCCGATGCAGACTTAGGTCTCCCTCAGAGCCCACACTGAGGCACCGCCTGGCAACCAACTTAACATCTACAGCAGAAGCAGAAGCGACAGGACGGTGGCGCAGCAACTTTTCTGCAGAGAGGGTGAAGAAGGTTCTTCTGAAAGCTCCATGCTCCCAAGTGCCACTTCCCAACTGCCACCGGCGGGGCGCGCCCCCCGGCCCCTTCGTGTGAGCCCCGGGCTCCTTTGACATGCGGGGCTGAGGCCCCCTGCTCTCTGCCGTCTGCAGACTCCGTCTCCCTGTGCCACGCTGGTTTCAGCATCTAGCTCGCAAGCTTCCTCTCCATCCCAGGTCCTCATCTTCCGGTGATCTCCATATCCCTAAGGGAGGCCCACCGAAGACCACTCCTTTTACTTTCCAGATGTGTTCCGTTCTATGGATCGTTTGACATCACTTTAGCCACCTAGGCCCGTGGCCTCACTTTGAACCTTGGGAGGACCTCTCCTCTGCAATACTCCTTCTCACCGGTCGTCCCTTGTCCAAACTGTCCCTCATTGTCCCATTTGTCCTAGGCCTTTCCTACTCAGGCTGGGCCACATGGTTGGTCCTTCACACAGTATAAGACCTTTCATTGGACTCCCATTCATCTCAAGAGCAGTTCATCTTAATGGCAGCTCCTAGGGGTAAAGGGGACAGTGAAGTTGGAGGAGGAAGGAGAACCGGAAATCTTTGAGGAGCTAGCTCATGCTGAGGTCCCATGGCCTAGGGGATATAGCGGAGCTTCAGGTTGGAAGAGGGGCTGCCTGTGTTTCTGATGAATGTACTCCCGCATTCCGCGGGAGAACGTCCGACAGCTCCAGCCCCAGCCCTGGGCTTGTCCTGTGTGCCTCAAGCCTACGCTCTGGCTCTGCCCTCCAGTGTAGATCTTCTCTTTCATTCCTTCTTCCCGTGCCCCGTGTCGCATCCTCCAGTCTCCAGGCGCTGTCACGGCACTCTGGTACTGCCGTCGCCGGCCGGCCATCATCCAGAACCTCGGCGGACCCCTTGGCCAGCACTTCCGGGACTGGGCTCTGTCCCACTCTCAGCCTGGTCCCTTGCCATCCGGCTGTGCCTCATTTCCTGCCACAGGGAGTCCTCTTCAAGCTCCTACATTGGTCCAAATTGGTCTGGTCCCTACTAGGCTTCAGAGCCAGCTCACAAAGAACAAAGGCCAGTTAGTCTCTAACTCTGCAATCATTCAAAGTTTAGTCTTTAAAACGCAGAGATTTTTCTGCTTCATCTACCCACAGCTCAGCAACTGTATTTCTACAGCTATTGTTATTCTATTTCTGTTCCTAATTGCTATTATAGAAAACCGTGCCTAGCTGAAGCTTTGGGAGTTGCCAATCTGTGGGCTCCCTTCAAATGTAAATGTGTTATGCAAATGTCTTGTGGGGCTGGGAGTGGGATACTGTGGTCTTCCCTGGATTGAGACAGGAAAAGAATACTTTCTGGGATGGCTGAGAAATAGAAGACAATTCTCTCCCCTCCTGATTTAAATACACACTGTTCTGAGATTGTTCCTGTCTCCAACTTCCTCTCCCACTCCAACAGCTGAATTTAAAATACTTGCTACAAAATGCTACTGCTTAACTGTTTCATGGTCACTCCCTCTGGGGACGCAGGCATGCTGGCCTGCTGAACTGCCTACCCTGAGGGGGGGCTCAGTGTGTTGGGGGTAAGATAGACGCTGCTAGAATCTGGGAACCTCTTTTTTTTTTAATCTGGAAACTCACCTCTCTAAAATACTGCACTGAAATGGATTAGTCACTGTGTTATCAGCAAGTCCTTCAAACAACAGCACTGATGGAGACCATGCCAGTCAGAGAGCAGTTCCAAGTCATTGAAAAGTGGCTATTCAAAGTCAGTGAAGGTGTCCTCTTCCCAGGAGGTCTCTGACATTGGAGCACTGTGTCTGTCACCAGAACTTTCTCCGTCTCAGCTCTCCTAGCTCCTGTGCCCACAGCTGCCCTCCCCGCCTCCCCTCCATCCAGGCCCATCTCCCTCCTGCCCGCCAACACCAGGAGCAATGTGGTCCAAAAGAAAGTTCTCAGCTTCTGAAGTAACAAGTCCTCAAACCCACTGGGATGTTGACTTGGGGCTCACCGTGCTGTGCCAGACACTCTTCTGTGAACTTGACAGTATTTATTTACCTGCTTTGAATTCATCCGTAGCCTCTGTGATCAATACTGCACATTGCTGATGTTTCCAAAATGGTGGGGGGGGGGGAGGTTACCGCACATGCTAGAGATGTATCTGGTACATCCTAACGTGAATTAAATGCTAAGTCATATGAAAGTAGAGGGGCAAATCAGAAAATGCTGGGAAAACAGCCCAAGCCCCATGATGTTTAGCTGTTGGTTTTGCACACTGTCCTATTATTTAATATTCCCTGCAGCTCCACCATATCATTCAGATCTCCAGAGGAAGAAAGGGGAACTAACCTTTCGTTGGAATATCAGTTATGTTCTCAAGTGCTAAAAATACTTTAAAGTGCAATTAGCTTATTTAAGAGGCAGAGATTATATAGTTGTGTGCCTGCCTTGTAGGGTCACTGGGAGGATAACAGGGGTGGGTAATATACATTTGTGCTCTGAGCACAGTAGGAAGAAATTCTTTGTGTAAATTCGAGGTGGCTTTGTAATTATCCAGCAAGATCAGAACCTGATCAAAGAGAATCGTTCTGATCCATGCAGTTACAACACCCTCCGACTTTTTCTTAGGTTTAATAATATATTACAAATTGACACATGTTTGTGAACATGATTTATGGTCCAATTAGATCCCTGAGAAGGTGCCATATGAATGCCAGTTACGTTCTACCCTTTACTGATTTTCATGACAGATTTGCCTAATAGTTCCTGTTACTGTAACAGCCTTTGTCGTGTTCTTTTCAGGGAAGAAAGGGATCACTGACTTGCATAAAGTATAAACTTGCCCCAAATTGTGAAAAACAAATAAATTTACATGCCAGACTCAAAGCCGCGCTTTTTAACTTTGCTACTGGAGACAGGTCCTTCCTGCCACCTCCCCCGGCCCCCGGCCTCTCTGAGGTGTTGCGGACACATGACTTGCATTGGCACGTAGATGCGCCAAGGCCCCGAGGAGCCCAGGAAGAACTCTGCAACAGTCTACGAGCCAAGGAGACTCTAATAGGATGGCCGACCTCACTCCCCAAGAGAGAACTATTAGCTTACAAGAGCTACCCTAATAGACCTGCTACCAGTATGGTAATACCAGGTCCTACTGTGCACCCAACCCCCTATGCACCAGGGACCAGTCCCTCCACACCAGAGAAAGCTCTGCTATACTAAAAAATATGCCCTGATCCGTGAACCCTTCTCATTTGGATCACAAAAGCTCTCTCATAGCTTCTCCTATACGGTCAAAAAAAGGTGGGAAACTTTCTCACATGAGGCACACATTTTCTTCTGGCAATATCTGGAACTAAAGACCCAGAGTAAGGTTAAAAACGACATGCTCACTGAAACAATTTATGAAAAGCCTATTACCTAGCAATTTCATATTTGAATGTAATTATGTTAATGTTATTAGCACATTATGAATGGTACTAATATGATTATTGTTTTGTGTGGTATTACAGGAAATTAATTTAAATGGATTTACATATTTTCAGATAAGGGGCACCGCTAACATGGATAAATAAGAAAGCTGACGTTACTTTGAAACAAAAATAAACAGTAAGAGAAAGCTGGGTTGTGACTTCATTTGTAATACTAACTCGGGCATTATTGTGGCTCTTTTGTTAACAGAAACATTTTGCAATTTCAAAAACGTTTTTCTTGTTTAAAGGAGCAATCTGGGGGCGCCTGGGTGGCTCAGTCGGTTGGGAGGCTGATTTCGGCTCAGGTCATGATCTCACAGCCCGTGAGTTCGAGCCCAGCGTCAGGCTCTGTGCTGACAGCTCAGAGCCCGGAGCCTGCTTCAGATTCTGTGTCTCCCTCTCTCTCTACCCCTCCCACGCTCACGCTCTGTCTCTCTCTGCCTCTCTCTGTCTCTCTCTCTCTCAAAATGCTTTAATAAGCATTAAAAATAAATAAATAAATAAATAAATAAATAAATAAATAAATAAATAAATAAATAAAGGAGCAATCTGAATTGAGCACTCCGCGCCCCTGGGGTGTACCTTAGCCCATCCATTCTACACTTGAGGGACTTGACCATCAAGGGATGAAACAAGTTACCCCAAATTGTACCCAGAGTCGCAGACGACACAGTAGTCAAACTCCAATTGCCTAGAGCTCGACTCCCACACCTCGATCACTGGGGCATGCAGCTTTTTACATCAAACCCTTTAGGCTTCTAATTAAATGAGGTGGGGCCTCTGAAAAGTCTCCTTCCCAGGAGCTTAGTGAAAAGAAATGCGTATCCAAGAGTCCCCATTTGTGTCTGCATCCGGAAGGCAGACTTCCGTCCAGAGCTTGCTCTCTACGTGTTTCCTTCTCCTCCGAGGGGACAGTCTCCCAGACTCACTTGAGCACCTGCTGTCGGGAGTCAGAGCTCTGCTGCCAGGACCCAGTGCAAACGGGAAACCAGTGGCCTGCCCACCACCGAGTGCGCACTTGACCCATGCAAACAGTCAGTGCTGGTTGAAGTGATTTGAGAGCGAGAGACAGAGAGGTCCCTGGGGATGGTCCGGACAAGCTGCCCAGGGGCAGAATTTGGGCTGGGCCTGGACACATGAGCTCAACTGGCCAATAAGACACTCGGGGCATTTGAGGTCAGGGGAGCTGTGGGTGCAACAGGCAGAGGCAGGAATTTGCAAGGCATATTCGAGGCAAACCATAGAAAATAGAGGGTAACAGTAGGTTGGTGACAAATTGCAGGTGACCTGTAGGCAAATGGTGGGGGACAGGCGGGGTGTTGCTGCAGGCTTTTAAAAGCATGAATTGGACAAGGCGAGAAGCCACGTGCTGTGCGGAAAGAGTTGGAGAAGGAAGGAGCAGGGTTAGGAAACAGGAGTCTTTTGCAAGTATCTAGGCCTGGGGTGATAAGGGCTGGGACTTCTGGGAGTGACGGCCACTGCCAGAGAAAGGACAGTATCTAACCCGATGCCATAAGCCGAAGCTGCCAGTCTCCAATTTTATAGTGACACGTGCTGATGATGGGCGATTTACTTCTACACTGAAAAGTTCTTATGTCTGTGTATCTTCAGCACAAAGTGCACAGCGGGGTCTTCTGAAACACTGGCTGAGTGAATGCAGGCATGGAGGTGTGAATGAACGAATGGACTGCGATGAGGGTCTGTTGGAGTTCATTTCCTGACGAAGGACAGGGACTCGAGGCGTTCTGATAAGCTCGAGAGGAAGCTGCGAGAGGTTTCGCCCTGGCCCCCACGTGGGCTACATCACAGATGCACAGGACCCAGCTGGCCCCCACCCTTTTCTCAGGTGTTTCCTGCCGGGCCTTTAGGGACGCACTTTCTTTCCGCGCTACGGGACGACTACCGGTTTCTCTTCCCAGTGCACTTGAGGTGGACATTCTTTTGGCCCGTGGGTATTTGTTTATTAGTCTTAAGAAACGTGAGTAAGCACAGTATCCAAGTACAGCATGAAATGATGGTATTCATTCATACGCTATGCGGTTGTAGGGAGGATTTAAAGACTTGATAAATCTAAACAGTTTAGATCAGTCACGCACGTGTAAGAAGCACACCCTGTCAGCTCTTGCTCTGTCATCATCGTTATTATTGGCCTAACAACTTGCTCCGCCTACAAAATTCTAAATAATTTCATTCTAGGCAGACTGAATGAAAATAATTCCTTAATTTTATTTTTAGCAGTGCAGACTTTCCTGCTTTCCTTTGAAACAACAGCTGGTTTTCTAACCAGTACCCAGGTGGTGTGTTGGTGATTGAGGTTAACTATTCACCAGCGTTTTATTTTAGTGATTAAAAAAAGGGGGGGGGGGCGCCTGGGGGGCTCAGTCGGTTAAGCGTCTGACTTCGGCTCAGTCACGATCTTGCGGTTCGGGAGTTTGAGACCCGCTCTGTGCTGGAGCCCGCTTCAAATTCTGTGTCTCCTTCCTCTCTCTCCCCCAAAAGTAAATAAACATTAAAAACTTTTTGTAAAAATCTAAATTTTTATATTAGTATTTACCATAATAGAATGTTTCTCAATTCTGAATCAAAGATTAATAGCATAATATTTTGACTATTATACAGCTCACTTCTGCAAATAATAATTTGATCCATAAATCTAAATGAATATTGGTGTATCTTTCATTATTTAGCATTAAAATCATTCTGTCATTACTTTCTAATTATCTTTTCATGAAAGAAATAGTAATAGACAAATTCCTATAAAGTAATTTGTGTTTAATTGAATTAGTAGTTGTCTTTGATTAAAGTATTCTAAAGCCATTATGAGATGAACGTCTTGCGTATATCAGATTGTTTCTACCTATGTTATCAAGATGACTAGAAATATCAACTATAATGTTTATGAAGGAGAAGTGCAAATGGGTCCATTCTTCTCTTTCAGAAAAGTGGGTAAAAATAGGGGAAGTCCGGGGGGGACAGGAAGGAGGTCAGGCAGGGGTGGTGCTGGATGAGCGGCTTGGATCTAAGAGAGCATTCTACCTCCCCACTCTCACATGCTCACCGTACCTACCTTTTCCCCGACATTTGCTGATCATGTACTCCATGCGAGCAATTTGCGGAGGGCCTTGTGTGCATTACCTCTTAATTCTCAAAACGGTCCCATGAACTAAGCACCTTTGCTGCCCTCATCTTGCAGAGGCTCTCAGGCTCGCCAGATCTGAGCCAGGCTGAGGCTGGTTCCTGGGCTCATGTTCTGGATCACTGCCTCTCTTGACAGCCACAAGTTTGGGGAAATTTCCCTCTCCACGGGCTACTCTATTTCATGAGCACACGGCTCCTTTCTGCCCGAATATACAGTTAGCACCTCACTACATGGCTTAGCTTTAAAACAGAAAATGTCTAGGCTGTGTGCCCAGAATCTGACCAGAGACCTGGAAGTCAAGGGTCATGAAGGTCAGAAAGACAGAGGGTACTGAAGAAGGTGTGCACCTGTGGCCAGTTGGGCATCTTGAAGAGGCAATGGAGTACTCTGGATACTGTCCCTGCCAGAGATACTGTTCCATGAACCAGGCTCTTCTGAGATTTTTACCCTCAGGGGCTGGGCCTATCTCTCGGCAATGCTCTGTTGACAGAAGTCTTCAGCCATGAGAATGTCATGTTCATCCCTGTGCCCACAAACGACCACCACACCCTTCCACAAGCCATAGGCTTCGTTCTCAGTAAGATCCAGCCAATTTCTGTCTCAGAAAGGGGCATTTCTGCCCACAGCGCATCATGCAAATCCATCAGTGTATGAGTCTCAGTCTTTTTGTAACAAAATTATTTATCTTGGCTCATTTATTTACCAAACAGCTATTGAATGCCTACCGTGTACCAGATCGTTAGCAGGTCTTTGGTCGAGAAATGAGCTGACATATGAGAATAGAAGGTGCCCTGCTTCAAAGCCCTAATTTTTTTTAAGGATTTTTACAAATTTACATATCCAACAGGACCATAATATTTCACACCAATGCTACAAAAATCTATTTTCAATTAATGGAAAGCTTAGATCATCACACATATGAAAGGTATAGTTTGTTCTTCTGAAGTATCTACCAAAACTCAGATTTTATTAGTAAGTTATTAGAGAGGACCTGCTTAAAAGGTTAGATTAAAAAACAATTTTTTTGTATATCAATTCTACTTATATATTGCAGACCCTCTCAACTATTATTATTTTAAAATAGTTTATTCTTAGAATATATCATATAAATCCCCTGTCGTGTTTAAATTATTTACTCTGTGAGTAAAACCTTGCTAAGCAAGCACATCTCAACACAGTCCTAATAAATTATTACTAATTCCAAATTAATGTATTCTGTCTTTTTTCTCTTCTGATTGCTAACTTTCTAGTATTTTACCATGCTCTGTGAGGATTGGCAGGTCTGGGAAAGAAAGCTGAGTAATATTCAGACCAGTTACTTCCACTCTTAAGAAGAAGTGTTTATAAGTAAGAGATGAGATGTTGGTATTTTCAGAATACTGCTTAGGAAAACATTAAAATAATTTAAAAAGAAAGGAAACTCAGTTGAATCATAATGAAATTCAACATATTAATTTTAAATGAATAATATCTGTTGAAAAAGCAGAAGTAAACTGCATGACACTTTGAAAATATGGAAGGAGCACCCAGGTGGCTCAGTCCGTTAAATGTCTGACTCTTGATTTAGGCTCAGGTCCTGATCTCAGGGTTCATAAGATCGAGTCCTGCATCGGACTCTGCACTGACAGCACGGATCCTGCTTGGTATTCCCAATCTCTCTCTCTCCCTCTCTCTCTCTCTCTCTCAAAATAAACAAATAAACATAATCTTTAAAAAAGAAAATATGGAAATATTATAGGTGATAATCTTCCACTCAAACATCTGCATTTAAAATCTCAACCGTCAAAATCTTTTACTTACCGGATAGAATTTATGACCCCACATTTCTAGTATAGTAGGAATATTTGCTTTGTTGGGTTTTTTTTCCCCATAAGAAAGTACTAATTTAGTTTGCGGATCATATTTTCTCTCTGACAACTAAGTCCTTAATTTTGTTTAAATTGTTTTATGATTCTATCAGCTAGAACATCAGATTCACCCACTTTCATTCTAAAACAGAAGGTTTACCTGCTTTTATGTAATATCCATTTGTGTTTTACTTTATCTATGCTTCCTTAAAAAGCAGGAAATTGGATCTGGATCACTGTCCTATTTCTCT
This sequence comes from Herpailurus yagouaroundi, assembly GCF_014898765.1. Taxonomy (NCBI): domain Eukaryota; kingdom Metazoa; phylum Chordata; class Mammalia; order Carnivora; family Felidae; genus Herpailurus; species Herpailurus yagouaroundi. The sequence goes on along the minus strand of NW_024412429.1, from coordinate 5,729,156 downwards.
CTCTTTACACTGTTAACCCTCAGGCTACCTATTGCTGTCTCCCTCACACCTGGCATTTCTCCTGTGCATGGAACCTAATGTGTATTTCCAGCCTGGGCAGATAGACCAAAGCCATGTGCTTCCCCATTTGCCTTAGTTGCTCTTTCAGACTATATTCAGCTTTCTGTAAAAATATTAAAATATTTACTGGTCTTTCCTAGATCCTAGCAACAGCCAGTTGGAGATTACAATTTTCAAAAGATCTCATTCACAATTATAAGCAGCTACAACCAAAACGGTGTAATTCCTTGCAGTAACTGTACTAAGAAATCTGAAGGACGTCTATGAAAGAAACCCTTTGGGAATTTTGAAGACTGGAATAAACTGAGAGACATACCTTCTTGGTGGAAACTGCTCATGTAGTGATGGTCCTTGGTTTTGGCCCCTAGCATCTGGTAGCAGGCCCTTAGTTTTCTTTGGGGACTTTAGCCTTGCCATTACAAACCCTCTAGGTCGGGTGGGACCTGCGAAAGCCCTTCCCGTCTGCCTGGCTCAGAGGTGAGCATGTGAGTCCAGCTGGATCAAAGGGACACACAGAAATACTTGGAGATGGTTATGTGATTCCCAGTGGTGGATCCTGAAAAGGCCCTCCTTAGTTCATACCAGCCATATTCCCAGACCGTCCCCACTTCCTGCCTTTCTGAGATCTTGTTCTTCACATTTTTTTTTTTTATTCTCTAAGCTACCTCATACCTTTCCAGTAAGTGCTTTTTATGCTTAAGTTATTTAAAGTTAGTTTTTGCTTTGAGTCAAGAACTCAACTGTTATCATTTGATACTGTAAAGATGCTTCACCTTGAGTTAATGAGCCAGTTGGAGACTTTTGTGGATCTTCAAAAAGGGGATTCACATATTCATATGGGAGAGTAAATGGGTTAGAAAACCAAGTAAGTACTGGGAAGAAAAAGAGAAAAGAATGAGATGTTTGCTCTACACATCTTAAAACTACAGTAATTAGGGGCGCCTGGGTGGCGCAGTCGGTTAAGCGTCCGACTTCAGCCAGGTCACGATCTCGCGGTCCATGAGTTCGAGCCCCGCGTCAGGCTCTGGGCTGATGGCTCAGAGCCTGGAGCCTGTTTCCGATTCTGTGTCTCCCTCTCTCTCTGCTCCTCCCCCGTTCATGCTCTGTCTCTCTCTGTCCCAAAAATAAATAAACGTTGAAAAAAAATTTTTCTTAAAAAAAAAAACTACAGTAATTAAAATTTGTGGCCCTAACAATAGTATAGATAGACCAATGTAACAGAAATAAATCCAAAAGTATATTAAAATCACTTAATATTTTATAAAGATAGCATTCCAAATCAGTGAGAAAGCAAAAAATCATCCAACGAGAGATGCTACGTTAGCAGACTAACTCCCTGGAGAAATGGGGGGGAAAGGAATTGTAATAATTAGGCCTATTTTATACCATCACTAAAATTTAAAATTTTTTTTTTTAATGTTTATTTATTTTTGAGACAGAGAGAGACAGATCATGAATGAGGGAGGGTCAGAGAGAGAGGGAGACACAGAATCTGAAGCAGGCTCCAGGCTCCGAGCTGTCAGCACAGAGCCCAACGTGGGGCTCGAACTCACAGACCGTGAGATCATGACCTGAGCCGAAGTCGGCCGCTTAACCGACTGAGCCACCCAGGCGCCCCCCATCACTAAAATTTAAAAATACAGATGACTTGAAAAAATTAAATGTAAAGTGAAATAATTTTTTTTAAAGCCAAAATATAGCACAGGCAAATATAATATCAGAGAAAGGAACAATAAACAAAAAGATAGATTTGATTATATACAAATGAAAACAAATTGTGTCAGAAATCCATCTGTATTTATGCCTGTGTATTTTAATCGCTGGTGTTTCTTATCTGTTCCACACACCAAATGCTGGCATTTTAAAGTGTTCCTAGCAATTGTTGTATGTGTAATTTTACATGTGAAATTTGGAATCAGTGTTTCTAGTTAAAATAAAAAACCTATTGCCACTTCTATAGCAATCTCTTTAAATTTAAAAATTAACTGAAGTAGAATTGACATCGTCATGATGTTCGGTTTCCAAATCCCATATACGGTATGTCTTTCTATTTGCTCCTGTCTTATGGGTCCCTCCATAGTGTTTTAAGGTCCTCCTCATATAGGTTGTATAAAAGCTATTGAAGTCTGTATATTAATTTTCAGTCCTACTACTGCATTGAATTATTTTGCTTATTCAGTTGATTCTGTTAGGTTGATGATAAAATATGTATCTTCCAAACATTGGATATTTTTTCTTCCCCTTTCCAATTGTTTACCTATAATTCCTTTCTAATAACATTGGCTAGTATCTATAACATGATAAATACTAATGATAATAGTGGGAATGCTTGTGGTATGTCTCCATTCAGTATGATGCTGGATTTCAGACTCAGTTATGTATATTTTAACTTATAAAGGAAATTATTGCGCTCTGTTTTTTATCAGTAATGGTTGTTGAATATCATCTAGCTTCTAATCGGCATTTGTAGAAATGATCATAAATGTTTTTTACATAATCCTTAATAGAATGCTTCATGAATAACGTTCATAATAATGAATCATCTTTACATTTCTGAAATAAGCTATATTTGGTAGTAATGCATCAACCTTTTATTATGCTGCTGGATTTTGTTTGCTATTATTTTATTTAAGATTTATGCTTCGGGGCGCCTGGGTGGCGCAGTCGGTTAAGCATCCGACTTCAGCCAGGTCACGATCTCGCGGTCCGTGAGTTCGAGCCCCGCGTCAGGCTAGCCCCGCGTCAGGCTCTGGGCTGATGGCTCAGAGCCTGGAGCCTGTTTCCGATTCTGTGTCTCCCTCTCTCTCTGACCCTCCCCCGTTCATGCTCTGTCTCTCTCTGTCCCAAAAATAAATAAACGTTGAAAAAAAAATTTAAAAAAAAAAAAAGATTTATGCTTCAATATCCATAAATGATATTGGCCTATTGTTTACTTTCTCTACAACTTTTGTGTTTTGTATAATATTATACTTCTTCCAGAAAAAAAAAAATTGGTAGTTGCCCATTTTTTCACCTTACACTCGAAAAATACACTGCATTTGTGGAATTCTTATGTCTGGGCCTAGTGAGTTTTTGTTTTTGTTTTTGTTTTTTTCTTTTGATTGGGAAGACAGTAGCTTTTTAATAGCCTTCTATTTTTCTCCCATAGAAAGCAAGTCTTTTAAGATTTTCTATCTCCTCTGGGGTCAGTTTTGACAACTTGCATTTTCTTAGAAATGTTTTCAATTTCTGCAAAGTTTATATTTGTTTGCATAGAATTGAACAAACTAATTTCCTATGTTTTTTCCAATTCCCTTCATTTTCTGTTTCTCACCACGTCCCCCCCCACACACACACACACCCTGCTTGTTATTTCTTCTTTGCACATTCTATTTTTTTTTATTTGTTTTTCTATTGGGTTGTATCTTTTATTGGTTTTTTTCCCTTACAAAAACATCTTTTAGATTTATTTTGTTACTGTGCCATTTTTATCTTCTAATTTAGCTTTTCCTTTTAAAAAGTTTCTTCAGATTTTACTCAGATTATTTTGGTGCTGTTTTCTAACTTTTTGAGTTAACTTAATTTTTTTAATGTTTTATTTCTAATTTATTTCTACATTTCTATTTAATTCTAAGCATTTCAGTGGCCTCTTGTAACTTCTGATACACAGTATTTTTATTATGCTGTCCTCTATCTGTTCTGTAATTTGGGATTGTATTTCCTCTTTGACCTAAGATTGCTTAAATAAAATCAAGTCACTTGGTATTTACCTTTGCTTTTGTTAAATATATTTGTCTGTCGCTTGATATATCTGCTGCTTCAAATGATGTTCTTTAACCCCCAACTGTTGCAAATGAGGCAATCAGAAAATTACCTCTATTTCGTGTCTCCTTTCCCTCTTCTTCTTTGCTAGTTGTGTCATTTCTAAATTGTCAGAGCATATTTAATATTTATATGTCTTGCCACCCTAATTCCCACATCGTTTTAGTCTTAGTTCTTCAGTTAAATCTACTGAATACCCAGCGCTGATCATGTTTGTTATCTCTGGATAAACTGAGGGTTGACCTCTAGTAGTTTCCTCAAAAAAGGAGACAAACGGAGTTCTCTAACATCACATTTTTTTTTAAGTTTATTTATTTTTGAGAGATCAAGAACGGGAGAGGGGCAGAGAGAGAGGGAGACACAGAATCTAAAGCAGGCTCTAAGCTTCAAGCTGTCAGCACAGAGCCCAACACGGGGTTCGAACTCATGAAGTGCGTGATCATGACCTGAGCCGAAGTCGGATGCTTAACCGACTGAGTCACCCAAGCACCCCACTAACATCACATTTTCAAAACTGGTTGTCTTTAGCCTTTGTACTTGGAGACTAGCTTGACTGAGTCTAAAATCACTGATGTATTTTATTTTCTTGAGTTTGGATGGATTTGTCTCTACTGTCCACTGACCTTGGGGGTACCCGTGGAGAATTCTGAGACAAACCTGAGTTTTCCTGCTTATAAGTGACTTGATCCTTTTGTCTGACTATCCAATGATTTTTCTCTATATTTGAAACTCTGTAACATAGAATATGTCTTGGTGAGATAATACACAGGGTCAGATCTTCAAATCAGGTTCACAAGAATCAGAGATTTTGCCTCATTATTAATAAGTCAGACGGTACAAGTAACTTCAAGACACAGGGAAAGCATGAAATCAGACTGTCTGCATGGCTCCCCAGGTCCTCCCTGGACACATCAGGATGCACACTCTGACAGTCAACATTTGAGGTAGGTCCCCAAGGAACGTGTGGAGAGTATCACTTTTAATCATGAAATATCTCTGTTTTATAGACCAATAATTGGCATTTTTCCCATTATGTTTCCCTTAATAAACCTTTGAGGAGGTTCAGAGTGTATTTACAAGGAGATTTGGTCATTTCTTTCTCTCTTTCTCCACCCGTACCCCTACCCTCATCCCCAGGATAGAGAGGATGGGTTGCATACCTACTGGTCAGCTTTCCCTGACACATGGTGTGCTCTTCCAAAATATGGGCTCAAGTCTTCCTTTATGTTAATAATGGTTTCCTGAATTAAGTTGTTGTTTTTTTTTAATATTCTGTTTCAGTTACTTTTCCTCTTCAAGACCTCCAGTTATGCATGCTTTAAAAATCTCTGTGCCTATCTTCTCTGTCTCTGACTTCATCTCTCCTCATTTTAAATTCCCTATTTCAGGGGCACTTGAGTGACTCAGTTGGTTAAGCGTCTGACTTCAGCTCAGGTCATGGTCTCGTGGTTCATGAATTCAAGCCCCACATCGGGCTCTGTGCTGAGAGCAGAACCTGTTTCAGATTCTCTGTCTCCCTCCCTCTGTGCCCCTCGCCTGTTCTCTCTCTCTCTCTCTCTCTCTCTCTCTGAAAAATAAATAAATATTTTTTAAAAGGTCCCTATTTTGCTTTGATTTTGCTCAAGTTCTCTCATTTCTATTATCTATCTTTATCATGTTTTCTGTAGGACTGCTCTTCCCGTGCCCCTTTCAGTTTGATCTTCCTTTCTATGAATTTTTTTTCTCTTCTTTCCTGAGTTCCACCAACTCACTTTTCATTTCCTCTGGTGGTCTTCCTCTCTGTCCCCTGAGATTTTGTGGGTTTGCTTTCGGGCTCTTCCCATAGTCGTGATTCCTTCCTTGTTTATTTATCAGTTTTTGTTAATTAAGTTTTAATGTTCAAACTTTCATCACTCTTGGCACATTCGGAGACTCCTGACTGGCCATGTGTTCTTCCCCAGCAAGTTTCAGGACTCCTTCCTGTGCAAGTTTCAGGACTCCGTCCTGTGCTTTTCCTCAGAGTATCAGTGCTGTGCCAGCTTTGCTCTATGATGTGAATTCGACTTTCCAGTCACTTGGAGGCTCTTCCTGTGAGAGAAGAGGGTCTACTCCACAAAAATAGAGTGCTCCTGCCTTATTGTATTATCTGGGAAGAATTATTTTCTCTGCTTCCCCGAAGCAAATCAATCTAGGAGGCCATCTGTGTGCAGCCTGCCCTGCTCACTCTGTGTCAGGGTCCCTGCTGCATCAAGTCACATGTCCAACACAGTCATCACAGGTGTTTGGGTGGGATGGGGAAAGGGGGTACGAGGGTTCCACATGTTCGAAGCTGTATCTTAGAAAGTGTAAACTTGCAATGTATGCGAAATAGATGGAAAGTCAGGGGAAATCAAAGAACTAGCACAAAGGCTAAAAAATAGCAATAGCTAAAAATCGAGTTAAATCTTTTTTTCACCTCTATATGAAATCTATACAGGGTACATTTAATTTCATTTAATTTCAGAAATATAAATCTATAGCAGGCTCTCTAGAAAATGAATCTTCAAATTTGTCATTTTGAAGATCAAATGTAAACAGCTTATATTCAATAACAACCGATTCTAAGTAAAATACAGTATTCATCGAATGATGCTGTGCAATTGACATATGCTACGTATGAGTCAGGCTACATTGAGCTAACCTTTTGATCTAGTAATTTAACAGTCCAGGAAATGAAATGAGGCTGACTCTATTTCAGCACACATTCCAAATTCAATTAATTTTAACCAATATATTGACAACATTCTCTCTTTTCTTATTAAAATGAGATATCTTAAACATTCAAGATACAATCAGATGAGTGTCATGTCCACAAAAAGCAGATCAAGTTTTTTTCCAGAATTTTAAAAAAGCATTATAGATTAAATCATTGGCAATAAAAGCATTAATTTGAATATTCTGGCAGGTCTCCCCTTGAAAAATATTCTTGTTTGGACCACTTGAAGAAAAAACAGTGCAGTTTTCTTTTCCTCACCGAATAAAGCATTCAGATAATGTTAAGATGTTTAAACTGAAGGTGCCATGGAGAAAAAATTCCACCTTAACAGATTTTGAATCAAAACCTGGGAGGTGATACACATACTAATCTTAATATGTACATAGGCTCACAGCATGTAAGAAAAAGAAACATTACCGCCCCCTCTAAGTAGTCATCAGGTCAAACTTGTCCTCTTAGAGACAAAAAGTTTGAATCTGGGCGCCTGAGCGGCTCCGTCCGTTAAGGGTTGACTTTTATTTTTGGCTCAGGTCATGATCTCATGGTTTGTGGGTTCGAGCCCTGCATCGAGCTCTGTGCTGGCAGTGAGGAGTCTGCTTGGGATTCTGTCTTCCTTTCTGTGTCCCTCCGGCGTTCTGTCTAAATAAATAAATAAATAAATAAATAAGCTTAAAAAAAAATTAGAATCTAAACAAAGCTCTTGGTCAAGAAGTCTCAACTCAAATCCTGCCTCCTGCATCTCTAATTGACTCTCTACAAAAATATTCTTCTCACCTTTTTATAAAAGAAAATGCACTTAGGGTAGCTTTGCTAGGAGAGGTCTTCTGCACTTCCTTTACTCATCAAAAGTGACCGGAAGCGGCAGTTTCTCTCGGCAAACACACTTCCACGTTGCCCCTTTTCCACCCTTTCCAATGCTGGTTTTCCATCCATTGCTACAGTGGCCCGACACGTGCACAAATTTTGAGTAAACATGTGAATTTTGGTGATTACTATCAAATGAAAGAAGTTCTTACCAAGCTGATATAAAACATATTACAGAAAGTGTTTCACCACTGGTACTTGGCATTCGATACTTTGGTGTATGTATAATTCAAAAATCATTTGGGGAATATTATATATGTTGCTATATGGTATTATAATGTCATGTTATATGACGTATTTTTATGAAAGAAAATCAAGGTCAAATTTTAAGTTAACTGGAAGGGTACTTTTAATTCATAACTCATTCATAAAAGTGTGTGATTTTAATGTAAAGAAACAGTGATAACCTTCAAGAACAGTGTTTGATGATTCTGTTTGGTGATTGATGCATATTGTGGGGTCTGAAATCTTTAGTCACGTGCACAAAACTCCTGATGATTTCTCAAAAGACCTTAACTTAAAGATGTGGAAACTGGTGAAGGAATTGGCTCTTCCAATTTACAACCAGCAATTACATGTCAAAAAAGATTAGAAACTCATGGTCAAGGGGCACCGGGGTGGCTCAGTCGGTTGAGCGTCCGACTTCGGCTCAGGTCATGATCTCGCTGTCTGTGAGTTTGGGCCCCGCGTCGGGCTCTGTGCTGACAGCTCAGAGCCTGGAGCTTGCTTCGGATTCTGTGTCTCCTCCTCTCTCTGCCCCTCCCCTGCTCATGCTCTGTCTCTCTCTCTCAAAAATGAATAAACGTTAAAAAAAAAAAAAAAAAGAAACTCATGGTCAAACTGAACAAAGAAACAAGACATGCATTTTGAAGATTTTATTTTTCACATTAGGATGCCACGAACACGATGTTAGAGCTATATAGATAAGTGCTGTATTTTTCCAGTAAAAACAAATTGAAAGAGCATTTAATAAACAGATTCATTTTGCATTTTTTTAAATGGTTGCTGTCCAATAGAATTATAGAATTGTAAAACTCTGAGTGACTCAGGGAGTCTCCTATCCCTGTCCCCACCGTATACACAAGCAAACTGTTCTTCAAGGAGACTGCAACTGACCCGTGGCCACACCAAGAGCTGCCTTCTAGACTGGACTAGTTGTCACATCATTAGTCTGTCATCACTGCCCTGTGTCCCAACAAAACTCATAGGCGTGCATTTCTTCTACACATATGATGAACGGCGGTCTAGCAGAAGGGGCCCTGAACTCAGAGCTGGGAGATGTGAGCGGTTGTTGGAAAATTGCTTGTGAAGGTTCTAAGTACACTTAACAGATAAATCTCATTTTAGATCATGTAAAACTTGGGACAGAACAGTACTGTAACCTAGATGGCATCATCTCCTGATGGCGTTTGGGTTCCAAATGTGTAGGGCCACCTGCCTCCCTGAGGATGCTGTGATGTGTCCACCGGCAGAGCTGTGCCCTTCCCTCTAACTTGAAACTGTCCTCTCTCAATGTTCCCTATTGAAGCTAATGCTGTGGCCACCTAGCCATCTGTAAAAGGCAGAAACACAGACGTCCCCCTCACACCCACCATCAAATTAAACACCAAATTTCTATCTATTTTTTGTATTTTTCAAAGTATGGCATCATCCATCATCCTAGAACAACCTATTATGATCACATTGTACCTGGACAGCACAATAGCCATCTAGCTTATCACCCTTCAGATGGTGTCCAAATGGTAGCCAAAATATAAAATTAATAGCTACTTACAACCATCCTTCACATTTTATTTTACCCTTAGAATAAAAATGAATGACTGCCATGTATGGGGCCCATATCACCTAATGTCACCTGACTCCAGAATCACCTGACTCCTGCTCATTTCGCCAGCTTCACCTCAAATACCCCCTCCCTTCCTCCAGGTCTGCTACACTTATCTCAGTTTCTGTACAGGTCAACTCTCTTCCACCTCAGGGTCTTTGCTCAAACTGTTCTCTTTGTCTGTAATCCTTAGCAACACCCCCTTTCCCTCCTTATTCTTCCATCAGGCTTGCCCTGAAGCATCCCAACTCAGGGAGCTCCCCTGACCCTCTATGCCTGCTTAGGCTTCCAGGTCTTATGTTCCCATAGCATAATAAGTACATGTTTATTTAATGTCCCTCTTCCCTGCTAGACTGAAACTCCGTGAGGTCAGGGACCGGGTCTTCTGTCAGCCACCATACCCTCAGTTCCTGGCACAACCTTGACATCCAATGAAAAGCAGAGTCTATCTTTGATTTACTCTTGCTGCACATCAGGGCCAGAAAAGCCAAAGTCGCCATGTTTAGCTGTGGGTGAAGCCATTAGGAAGATGCTCAGTCCAGAGAGCTAAAGCAGAAGCAAAGTCCAAGGGAAGGAAGGCAGAAACTCTGATGGAGGAGGAGTGATGCCCACTTCTGCAGGGGCAGAGAGCAGACCTCGCCTCTCAGAAGAGGGAGGCGGCTCTCACAGTGGAGGCTGCGATCAATTTTTGAGACGCATGGGCCAAGGCTTAATTATGAAGCATGTCCTATGCTGATAGAAGTCTGTCGTGGGGGGACTACTGCCCACAGTAGGAGGTCCAGGAGCATCGCTGGTTTGATTTCAATGCCCACTACAAAGTGAGCCCACCTATTCACCCAGGCTTCTGGAAGGAGCGAATGGCCCAGAGCTCCATCATGCCATGACATACATGCTTAGTTGTATTGATTTCACTCCTGAATCTGAGGAAAGTGCTCTGTTACATGGTTCTGTCATGTAAATCACTTTTGAAAATTATTCTTGCATCTATGAAATTATGCATATTTTTGAACATGATCTATCTCTATCTATGGAAGTGGAGGGGTGAGTGGAATATTTCATCAGAATAACTATTTCCTGACAATCCATACTGTTTTATAGTCCATGTCTTTTGGAACGGATGGGAGTTCATCATTCAGTGGTTTATAAAATCTTACAGACTGAACGAGGAACTCACATCTGTTACGATTGGTATGGATGATAAAACTGGTGTGAATTGTCCATAAATATTTATTGGCAGGAAATACCAACACGTATTGCTGTTTTTAGGAAAATAATGCATATTTTATTATTGATACATAAAGCAGGACATTTATGTTTACTACACATAATAACATAGTAATAAAAAAATAATATTTTGTAGAATATCAGAGTGGCAGAAACAAAGACGAAATTTGGGGTTCTAAAGCTAGTTTCACACAAACATTTCTAGACACACTATGAATATGAACCCCTTTTAAAGTCTTAAAAACTTTAACTTAGTCAAGAATTGGCAATTGAGTTTCAGGATCAGAATACAATTATAATTTCTACTTTAAATAATAGATGGTCACAAAAAACCATCTTCCGAATAACTGGTAAATTCATGATAAACTCAACAACACTAAGTTCTTTTTTTTAATTTTTTTTTTCAACGTTTATTTATTTTTGGGACAGAGAGAGACAGAGCATGAACGGGGGAGGGGCAGAGAGAGAGGGAGACACAGAATGTGAAACAGGCTCCAGGCTCTGAGCCATCAGCCCAGAGCCTGATGCGGGGCTCGAACTCACGGACCGCGAGATCGTGACCTGGCTGATGTCAGACGCTTAACCGACTGCGCCACCCAGGCGCACCCAACACTAAGTTCTTAATACGAGCCTTGGTCATCTGCCATAAAACATGTTCCTCACTGAATTCCATATTGTCTCTCCCCCTTCCCCCCCAAAGAAGCTCCTTTGAGGAAAAAATTTTCCACAATGAGTACCTTTAAAAATCTATAAATATGTATATGTGTATATATGCATCCGCATATGTACATATGTGTATGTGTTTGTATGTACATGGATTGCCTTAAAGACCATCTGATCCTTTTTTTTTTTTTCTGAAGAGCAGATAACACATAACAGTTCACATCTAACTTTGAAGAGTCTCTATGTTTATTGGTTGGTGGCCTTGTCAGATGAAAGCGCTTTTTCTGGGTGATAGAAGGCTACAAAATCAAGAGCCCTGAGGAAGGGAATTTGTGGGCAAACATCGAGTTCACATTCATTTCTGGTGTTCCTTGTAGGTCAGAAAAGACAGCGTGCTCTCGCCTTTCATTTCACAAAGTCTAGTCAACATTTTAAAAACCTGATCGATCTTCCTTGTGCTTACAAAAGGGAAAGGGACCCCTCCTCCAGCAAACAGAGCCGAAGGCCGGTTTCCCAGCCAGCGGCCGGAGAGCTTCTGTACCCCCACACCAGGGCCGTGCAGGAACCCCACACCTCCTCGCCCCACAGTGACCCCAGAGGCCTCTTGCAAGTGCAGTGCTGGGGTTATAGCCCCTGAGCTGTCTCACACAGCCCTCTCAGGTTCGCTCTGGCAAGTCCACAGTCCTACATTTCTTACATCTTTCGTCTACATTCTGACATCCTCTTCTACAGTCACCCAAATGAATACCCCAGACCTTGACAATTGACACCGATGCTCTTGGGACATGTGAAGTTGAAGTGTTGGGGCAAAGAACACCAGGGTGTTGTGTGGTGTTGTGTTGTGTTGTGTTGTGTCTTTGCTGGATATATGAAATTATTTTTCACGTTTGTGGAGATTAACTGAACGTGGTAGCCCAAGTACCGTCTTGCTCCTGGTGCTTTGTAGGGTGTGGAATACTCACGAGGTGGGCGTGGCTTGGAGGGGAGGGGAGATGTTCAAAACACAGCACAACTGAACTCGTTCTTTTGCTTTGTTGTTTTCTTAGAAAGTAAGGTAATGGTTGTTGAGAGATTAGGCTTCCAGTTTCGTCCTTTCTTTTCTCTTTTCTCCTCAGAATTTAGACACTATTCAGATAACATTGATTCTGAATCATCTTTTTAGAGTCCGTTTTTCAGAAAAAGATATTCGGCTTTCAGCTGGTGATGATGGCTAGTTGTGGAACCTCACCGAGTTTCTTGGGCTTCTTTCTTAATTGTGATTTCATGCACTTGAAATTCCAGGTGCTAATAGTGTTGGAAGTGATACACACACACACAAATAATTACACATAATTATTAATTATTAATATAAAAATATAAATAATTACAATAGATTGTAATGTGTAATGTATATTATATATAATAGTGTTGGAAGTGTCATCCGATTTACCTTCAGAAGGATGCGGAGGCTTCAGTCAGATGACCTATGTACTTGGCTTTGGTAAAGAAACCCCTTTCTTCCCTCGTGCTCTGCGTGCGTGGTATTCCGCCGTAGCCGAGGCACTAAAGGCAGAGGTTGGAGTGGTAAGAGCCCACAGACCTGAGCTCAGGTGCGGCTCTGAGCCCAGACAGCTCTGTGCTGCTGGACCAATCACTTCCAGTTCCTTCCTCAGCCTCAATTTCTCCATCTGTGAAGTGAGGATAAGACCTATCGTGTGGGACTGTGGAGAGAAATTGATTCAGTGTCTATAAAGTGCACACCACAGAAGAAGCTCTGCATAACTAATTGGCTGTTATTAACATTATCCAACATTTGAAATTCAAAATGAGTGTAAAAGAATTTGGCCATTATCATCATGTCTTTGAGTAGGAACTAAAAACAAACAAAACAAAAAAAAAGCAACAACAACTAAGAATTCCTTATTGCCAGATTTATAACGTTGAATCATTTTACGCAGCACTTTACCTGGAATTTGAGCATAAAATTGGTTCTTGGTTATCTGAGAAACATCATAATGTATAAAGAACTTCTTATCACAAAATAACGACTCATCTATACCACCAAACACTTGTGAATGACTTTCCTCAATTGTCTCCTCAAAAAACAGAGGACGTAAAGTTGTTTTATATAATATCTAACAATAGCTAAAATGACTGTAGTGTGACAGGTATGCATGTGGTAAAACTCATTAGGTGCATTCTAACAAGAAATACAAGCACGTTTAGGACCGTACGTTCTTTCGGGTGACTTACTCGGCGGCTTCTCTTCATTAATGCAATTAGCTGTGAATTGCCACCTCGAAGATCAGAGGACTGTGACCAGTAATGTTGAGACCAAGTGATAAAAGCAGTCCTCCGTCAGGGAGGACAGGCGTCAAGGTCAGCCGTGTGCCATTGCAGAGCTGGACTGGGACACTCGGATGGGGGCTGAGGGTGGTCGCTTGGAATTGCCCGTGCTCGTACCCGCCGCACGCGGGCTGATCCTGGGCTCTGTGAAGGGCCAACCTCCATGTTGAGGGCTGCTGTGGTCCAGAGTACTTGGCTGTGTTTTAATTCCGTTTGTGTTAATTTACCGACTTTCCTGATCTGGCATCAGATGCATTAGGACCAAATCGGTTAAAAGATGTCTTTCTTTACCGGATTCCTTTTCCTATCTCCAAAGCACTTTACCTAATGATGTCACAGATCGTAAGCGTCATTACATTTCTTGCATTAGTCTTGTGTCAGTGTCTCTTCTGTAAATATCTCTTTGTCCGCTTTTCTACCGACTTCCTCAATATTTCTTTTTATATGCTTTTAATTTTTTAACTACTTAGGATTATATTTGCAAGAGAATTCAGTGAAAGCTAAGAAAGCCTTATAACTCATCTGGTTCTGCAGTGTGGTTCTAATAGCCCCGAGATGAGCCCAGTCTAAATGCCAACAACAACCAGTCGTACATCGGTCGATAAACACACGTGCCACATGCAGCAGTGATGTGATCCCACCTAACCCTGTGCTGGCCCCCGAAGGGAGTTCTTGTGATCCCCTTCTGCCTGGAGGAAATGGAGACTGGCAGCGTCTAATGACTCGCTCGTCCAGCTCCTGCGGCTGGTGGGTGGACGCTGGGAGGGTCCTGGAAGCCAACGCTCCCAGCCTTTGCCATGCTGCCTCTCAGCTTTCTTTGGGCTACCTGTTTCCCCAAATCATTGCTAATCCTCACCGCGTGCCAAAGCTGAATTCACTTAATTCACACGCACCCAGAGCAATCACTGAGGGACTGGCTCGGTGGGGTCAGGTTTTAGCCAGAACCTATTTTATAGGAGAGAATTTTCTAAGGGACCAGAAATGTACGTAAGCGCCCAAATCTCAAAGCCACTGCTGCCCCCCCTCCTTCTTTTGGCTCATGGAAGTGTGGGAGCAAGCCCAGACTGAGCAGGTAGGAAGAAGCCACCGGAGCTCCTGGGGCTGGGGGGCGGGGGCTGGGGGGCGGGGGCAGGGTCTGCATCCAGCTGCCTCCTTTTTCTGCGGGCCCAGCTCCAAACCTCACTTCTTTCTCTAACACTCGCCTGCCCAAACTCTAAATGAGGACACCAATAATAGCGCCTAGCTTCCCAGTCGGTTGCAAAGGTGAGATGAATTAATACATTTAAGCACAGTACAGCACGTGGCAATAGAAAACACTCAACAAATGGCAGCATTATTATTATTTTGTCATGGTTCTCAAGGGGAAGCACTCACCAGGGGCCCATTCACACGGGGTCATTTACAAAGGACACTGCATTACATGAAGTCAGATCTGCATGAGCTGAAAGTGAAGTCCAAGGTCAGGGTGAGGATGGGCCATTGCCGGGTGCGGCTGCATTCCTAGGACCTCCTCTGATCTGTCTCTTCCATACCCACCCCCACCCTGATCTAGGATTCCAAAGGAAACTATTTCCCCTACAAATCCTAACACTGACTTCCTTTCTCAGAGGACATGACTGACCATTTAATCCAAATCCCTTATGTTTCTGGCCTCAGTTCTGGTGGCTTCACCCTGGGTCTTGAGTCCCAGACTTCTGCCCCACCTCCAGATGACCCCTCTGCTTTGACCCTGCCCTGTACCTGGCATACCCATGATCCCTAGCGATAGAGGTGCAGCTAGGAGATGAGGGACAGACTCCTTCCACCCCACAGCAATATTATTACATCATATTCATTTTTTCAACAAATGATTCCTCAACACCTACCTATTAAGAGAGACAATATAGAGGATCCAAAGATAGTTCCCGTGTCAAGGAGCTTAATTCTTTTTTTTTTTAATTTTTTTTAACCTTTATTTATTTTTGAGACAGAGAGACAGAGCATGAACGGGGGAGGGTCAGAGAGAGGGAGACACAGAATCGGAAACAGGCTCCAGACTCTGAGCTGTCAGCACAGAGCCCGACACGGGGCTCGAACTCACGGACCGCGAGATCATGACCTGAGGTGAAGTCGGCCGCTTAACCGACTGAGCCACCCAGGTGCCCCAAGGAGCTTAACTCTTGTTACTGAGATACTTTCACATTATCTGTAAAATGGGTACTTGGTGATAACGATTGTATAAACAGTATACGCACCTGTGTAAATGATTAAAAAGAAAGAAACGTGTCTTCTGATTTTTGTGATCAGGAAAGGCGTTATTGCACAATGAAACTTTAAAGATTTCAACAAGCAGAGGTGGGAAAGGAATCCAGCATGAAGGAATGGCATAAGGAAAAATGAGAAGTTGGAAAGCCCCTTACCCTTGGTTGGGAATAACAATTGTCGTTTGGGGCCCTAATGTTCTCATGGGAGAGGACTGGAAAGTAAGGGTTGGCCCCAAGCCCATTAAAAGGGGCTTAAGGCCAGGCCAAGGAAGCTGAAATTGATCCCACAAATAACGATAAATTTCCAAAGGCTTTCACCAGTGGAGAAATGCAAGACAAAAGTTTTAATTCATTGGTGATAAAGGATGCATTTGAGGGAATAGAAATGAGGCAGGGAGACTGGGGAGGTTAGTGCAGTGGTAAGGCAAATTCAGAGTCAGATCATAAGGGACCGAGTGTGGTGGTACCAGAGACAGAGGGGCAGCTGGCATGACAACAGAAGGGATGTGGCGTGTAGGACGGGCCTGAGTCACTCCTCTCTCACAAGTGGCAAGTCCAAATTCTTTTGGTAACATAATCCAATGTCTAACATTTTTCATGGAACAAAATTTTCACTAAAATAAAGCATAATATATTCAGAACGAAGGAGGAAATGTTCTAGTTAACCGTCATTTGGCCAATGGTTGTTTTTAATAGCTCAGATTCAAAGATGCTTCTCCTCCCTAACCAGCTTTATTAATATTCTTCAATAATATTAGTACTCTAAACCAGATTAATTCAAAATTCAGTTTCTTCTGGTTCTCTAAAAAGATGTCACTCCACGCCTTTCGAGTCCACTCGTATGGACATTGCCTCCTGACCAGGGCTCACCGAAATAAGTGTGCAATCTCACACCCTTGCAAGGATTTTTTTCAAAGATAGAAACATACAGATTGATCCCGAATATAAAAATCAAACATAGTGCTAATATTTATTAGACATCTTCCCACCGTACCAATGAATTATTCAAGTTACTAGAAAAGATTTTCCATTACTGGCCTTTGTTGTTGATATGAAAGGTTTAGCAGCAAGTAACGTTTCTAGAAAATCCTGTGAACCATGTTGTTCTCTGGAGATTTTAATGACACTTGGGTCAGGAACCATAATCGATCATGAGCTACTGATTCCAGCTCTAATGGTTGAATGGAAGGGCCTTGATTCCTTGTTTCTGGCATCACATGCACACATGTACACATGTTACCAAAGTTACTTCTGAGGTTTGGCATATACACAGGCCCAAAGCCAGCCCACGTCTCCATGCTGGTAACCAGATAGGCTTTGCGAAGGGCAACAAAGTACAACAGTGGAATTAGACCTTTCATTTCTGGGATGATCCAAGGCAATGCAGCCTTCTCCATCAGGTGGCTCTGTAACTGACAGCTAATTGTTACATCAGGGATAATGGGAATATAATTTTTCGGAAATTTCACTTATTACCTGTATACGTGGTCCGTGAGATCAGAAAGATGTGCAACTAAAATGTTCTATCTTCCACATGAAGAATTGGGGAGTTGAGAAGATGATATAAAGACACTATTACCTAATGAAGTCCCCACGATTATCAGAGAAAGTTAGCACGCATACTCTAAGGATTACGTGTACATGTATTAACGCACATCAGGTCCAGATATATAAAGAATATGGGCTCGCTGTGTTGAAAGTTTTTTAACAAAAGGTTTAATCATTTTTGAGAATTAAACAAGGATCTAGAAAATCATGTTTTTCACCATCAGTGAGGAACAGAAGAGAGATAACTGGAAATAAAATAATAGTACAAACCACACTTGGATATTTTCTCATAGTCTAGTAATATCTTCTAGCACTTTTCTCTCTTTTAATTCCAACCTAGATTTCATTTTTGCCAGGATGCCACCTCGCTTGATACCTTCAATAGCAATTACAGAATATGGCCCAATTATTTCCTTAGGAAAAAAACGAATTTTTTTTTTGGTTAGGAAACTTGATATTTTAATGAAAATGATCTAAAACAAAAAAATGCAATTGTAGCAAAATAGATGAGGAAATTGTACTTCTTTGTATTAAAATATTTTTCATAAAACATTAAAAATATATTAATGAGACTTTAATCTCATACAAACAAGTTAATCTTCTCTAATATTGTTTTATGTATGTTTATATGAAATTGCATGGGAGTAAAACAAATTATGTCATCATAATATTGTTTTGTTTCCCCTACGGAAATACTTGTATGAAACAGTTTAAAAAGCATATTCTAGAGGGGGAAAGAATCTTAGACTTAGTGAGTATGGTATCGTTAAACAAGTTATTTTCTTAGAGAAGCAAGGAACATGACTGAAAACAAAATTTACATTTCTAATTAGTCAGTAAAGTTCATTTGTCAATGTTGGTCTCAGTTTTTCCTCAAAAGTTAAATGGCAGCTGAAGGAAAAGAGAACCACTGGAGAAAATTTGGAAAGGAAAGAAATATTTTAAAGGGTCAGATAGACATTTTTTTTTAACCTTACCGTAAAATTTTCTGACAACCATGTCTGTGCTCGCATTTAATTTTCACTAATCTTGGTGACTCATATTTTGTACATTACTCCTTTCATAGAGTCATTCCAAAAAAATTGTAAAGACTTGAAGGAATTTAGAATTTTGTGTGGTTTTACTTGCCGTCTGTCTTTTTAGATCTGTAATGACCGGGGTCCTAGTTATGTAGTTTTTTATAGGATTAATCAATGATTTCCGGACAGACTCACCACTGGAATGATGGCTACAGCAGTGAGCAAAGATACTCAGCCCTGCAGTGTATTTCATGCGTTTTATTTCACCGTGGTCTTCCAGAGAGGACAGTCATTAGAACTGCCAGCAGCTTCTCAATATGAGAAAAACAACTTTAAATGCTTCACGCTGATTTCTGTAAACAGTTTGCTTTCTCTTAATTTACAACATTATATCTCATACCAGGCTGTAACTACATAAGAGGAGGTGGGAAAAGTCGTATGTCCTGACATGTCAATCCAAATCATGACGTTTACCTGACCTCATTGAACGGCCTGTCAGTCATCAATCTGACCTCGCAGTAGTCCGGTGCAGATCAGAAGTTTAAACTCCTTTATAATGTTTGTTCCTACCTTACAATCTGCTCTCGATATGATATGCAACTTTCTTTCTGCTACAAAGCTTCGTTTCATGAGTTAAGTTGAAATAAGCATATGTAAAGACCTTCTTTATCTGATATTCACTAAAGAGGACAGGCAGGTTCATCATCAGACCTCAAAACAAAATTGACACAACTGTGCTTATTTATGCCTAAAAGAGATATTAGCACACTCACTGAAATGCATCTCCAGCCAGAGGTCAGGGTTAAGGTTATTGGCATGGTGTCATAAGGGCGCTCATGTTGCACCTGTCTGCACTGTCCATCGCCTGAAGATAAATAGTAGACTTCAGTTTCCAAAATAACAGTGATGTTCTGTATGGCCTCGTTTGTAAATAGCCCAGTTCGGAGTTAACCCCAAAGTCTTGATTGAAGACACATTGTAAATGAGAATCGGACCAGACAGCTCTCCGGGTCATGCCTGTGACTAGCCTCGTTAGTAACTGAGCTTGGCCCTTCAGAGGGTGGGCAGGTGGCTCGCTGAGTGGATGGAAAATCATAAGGAAAGGTTGTAAAGAAGGCTTTTTAGAAGCCTAATCACTATAAACGTTCCTCCTTCTGGAAGTGATAATCAATTGCTCTAAGTAATTTATTGATTATGCAATTTCCTCCAAAATCCACAGATTTCCTCCACAATCCCTCAGATTCTTTCCATTCCCAGGGTACTACCGCCTGGGGCATCTTTAGAAATAACAGCGGTTTCTTCAGGCCGCCCTGCCACCCTCTAAAGAAACAGTGCCTGTTGAGTCAGCGAAAAAGAAGCGAATCCCAGAACATCTTGTGCTCTGGAAAATCTAACTGGAGAGATCTTGCCACTTCCTGGCTTCCCAGGATATTATGAAACTTTGTTTCTCTCATAGAAACTACCCAGTAGAGGGGCGTCTGGGTGGCTCTGTCGGTTGAACGTCCAACTTCAGCTCAGGTCATGATCTCGGGGTTTGTGAGTTCAAGTCCTGCGTTGAGAGCTGTGCTGACAGCTCAGAGCCTGGAGCCTGCTTCTCATTCTGTGTCTCCCGGTCTTTCAGCCCCTCCTCTGCTCATGCTCTGTCTCTCTGTCTCTCAATAATAAATGTTCAAAAAAAAATTTTTTTAACAAAATTAAAAAAAATACCCAGTAGATAAATAGGCTAAAGATAACAACAAGTCATTCTTCATAGAAAAAAAATGAACCCCACACAGCAAAACAACAACAACAACAAAAATGTTAGCCCTCCTTAGTAATTTAGGGAAATGCTAAGTAAAGTAACCTTCAAGTAACATTTCATTTGTCCTGAATTAGCAAACAGAATTTTAGTTATAGCACCCAGTGCTGTGATAAACAGGTAAACTCATATGTTGCTGGTAACATTATAAATTGGCATAACCTTTCCGAAAATCAATATGGTAATGTATATATATGTATACATTCACATCAATAACTACAAAATGTTCGCCGTCTTTGAAGCAGTAACCTCGCTTCTAAGAACTGGTTTGAGGCAATAACGCAAATAAAGAAAAAGAGTGTGCACACAAAGACATTTATTACATTATTATCAAAAATTGTGCGAATCGGGAAGACTTAATGTCCCTAACTCCCTAACTAGAGGAAGTCGGCTACGTAATTTACACTCCTTCAACTCCGTGGCTGTTGGGCACAAAAGTTACAATGACACAGAGCGTCTATCGATAGTGAGGAGGGTGGATGTGAGAACTTGGTGGACTCATGCTCTCTGGTGACAGCTTCTTCCAGCCTCAAGGCCTCTCCTTGCGTTTGCTCTTTGGCACAGCGCGTCCCTCCCCGGCTGCTTGTTACAAGCCGGTTTCTTCTCAGCATTCAGGTCTCTACCTAAACTTCATTTTCTCAGGAAACCCTCCTGGTCACCAGCCCGGTGGTCCTAGCCCTCTCTGATCACCTATTTTCCAGTCCCTGCTCCAGCTTCTCACTGTCTGAAATGCTCTTGGCCGTCAGTGGTTTGTGGACGTACCTTCCCCCTCTTCCACCAGAATGCAGACTCACGCGTTTACCAATCTCGTTCACTCCTCCTCATCTGCTAGGAAGTACACAGTGGGTCTTCTTGAAATCACAGAAGTTGGAAGACGTCCTCTGGGTTTATATTAGAACCTGGTTCCTGATGTCCTCTGTGGATTGACCGCCTCATTCCTCTTCTCCCCAGACTGGGGAGTCACTTTGCACACAGTGCTCAGAGCAGGTGGGAACAGCGTGGGATCACCAGGCAGGCTGCTCTGGGAAGCAAGGGGCCTCCACTCCGCCTCCGTGACAGGCAGCCGATCTCTTCCACCGTGGGTGCTGCTGCAGGCCCCCTGCCACAGCCCCAGCCTGTAGACACGTCAGAGGCAGCCAGCCTTACCAGGCCCCCTGCAGTGAAGGCCGGCCTATGAGGAAGCAGGGCAGGCTATGGATTTGGTATCTTTCCAGAGTCCAGGAAGGTTGTCTGGCCTATGCTAGACCCCCTTGACTCCTGAAATCCCCACCACTAAAGCTACTTCTTTAAACACTTTTTTAAATGTTTATTTATTTTTTAGAGAGAGAGAGAGGAACAGAGCATGAGTGGGGAGGGGCAGAGAGAGAAGGAGACACAGAATCCCAAGCAGGTTCCAGGTTCAGAGCTGACAGCACAGAGCCCAATTTGGGGCTCGAACCCACGAACCATGAGATTATGACCTGAGCCATAGTCGGACACTTAACCAACCGAGTCACCCAGGTGCCCCTGAAGCTGCTTCTTTCAGCCAAGTGTCTCTGTAAAAATATAAACAGCCCATGGGGCGTCTAGGTGGCTCAGTCGGTTAGGCGTCCGACATCGGCTCAGATCATGATCTCACAGTTCGTTGGTTCCAGCCCCGCGTCGGGCTCTGTGCTGACAGCTCCAAGCCTGGAGCCTGCTTCGGATTCTGTGTCTCCCTCTGTCTGCTCCTCCCCTGCTCATGCTCTGTCTCTGTCTCAAAAATAAATAAACGTTAAAAAAAAAAAAAATAAACAGCCCAGATCTAAGGACCTACCATCGCATGGCAGATCTTCAAGTCCAAGAACATAGGTCTTGTCCATAGAAGCATGTAGAGGGGCAGTGTTCCTTAGTAGACAGTATTTCCAGAAGACTGAAACTAAATGGAATGGTTTACTTTGAGGCTTTGGATGTGAAGGATAATAGTTCCCCCATAGGAGGACCCCAGTGTAAAGGAGGACAAGAAATCAGTTGAACTCTTTGTCCAGGTCTCCTCCTCAACCTCCTGGAGGTCCTTCCTCGTGCAAGCCTAACGTAGTAGTAACCATCTGGAACACAGTTTGCACATATGTGCCTGTTTGCCAGGACATTTGCCCCAGTTTGATCAGAAGCTCTGAGTCTACGGGAGCCTGGCCAGGGACAGGAGACATGAGGTCCACCACCATCCCAAGAGACCCAGGGTCAGGCTTTGAAGCATCTAGAAGAGGAGAGAGGGCTTTTTTTTGTTTTTTTGGCCAAAATAGCAACCTATGCAATGAAGGTGGTAGATGGAGGGATTTTAGCTCTAATAAGAAACAGGAGGACAAGTTTCCTAAAGCCCAAGGTCAGTGTGCTGCCTGCAGGGCCAGGACCTGAGCCCAAACATTGCTCCAATTCTTCCTTCGGTTTCACTGTCTCTTCTCCAGCATACTGTTCTCTGTGTGGTCAGTAGTAAGCAAGGACACCTTCCTCTGTCTCTGTCTCTCTCTCTCTGTCTCTCTGTCTCTCTCTCCAGCTACTTGCTTGATATAAAATGGGAATTGTAACACACTGTTGTCAGTATGAATTAAGCGTCGATTAATACCTCAAAACACAAACTAAGGAAATCCACATATGCATTATTATGCAAATATTAACTCCCATAGTAATGCTACATAATTATGACCTAATTGTGTCTTGAGGCACAAGTGTCAGGTTTTCATTCAAAGACAGATCCACTTTTTCCTGTTGGCTTACTAGGACTGCATCTCACACAGTCAGCCAGCAATCCAGGGAACAGGCTAATCACGAACCGTGCTCCTGAAATTAGAAAACTCAGGACTTTGTTGAAGCAAAAGAGAAATAAGTAGGGCCACGAACGCAGAGCGCCATTTGCAATAACCCATCTTTTCCCCCTCACTCAATATGCACCAGCATATTGAAATGTACCTGGAGGACAACAGAGCTTCGGAAACTGCGGAGTGTAACCTTAAGCCATAAACAGTTGGCTTAGAAAGTCTCACAACCACGTGTCTTGATGGAGACACACGCAGGATCTGAAAAGCCAGTCTAGACTAGGACGAGAAACCACACCTGAGTAAGACCACCCGACCCCAGGGCTCTGCATTCATGGCGAGTCCAGGTGACAGTAAGGATGTGCTCTGCGTGACTTGAAGATACAGCAACTCAGGTCTGCTCCTCTTCGGAGGCTGTGAATCAACCCATTTTATAAAAGATAAAAACCTGACTCCCTGCTGTTCCATGGGCTGTCCCTCCTGTCCTACCCCAGAAAAGAGTTAAATTATAGACAGTTCACTGTTATCCGGGAGCAGGGAAGCTGACACCCTCGTGGCTGAAACTGAATCCTCGTTCAATAATTGTTGAAATGTATCAATAGCTTGTTAAATCCACAAGACCTAACATATATCCTCTCATTTTATCCTTGTACCTATCGTTACAGGTAAGTATGACACCTGTTCCAATCAGGGATTCAGTAACAGGCTGAAGGTCCCATGGAGCTGGGATGCAAAGCCATTTGTGTTCAACAAACCTGTGTGCATTTCATCGTCTGCTGGCCTCAACCCCATGGGGATTCTGCTGTTTTATTTCTCGCTGCCTTTGTCTACTTACCCCCTCTTAAAATCCTGATTCAGAGGCAAATCAGTTGTGTAGACTAAACTGAAGAATCTCAAATGATAAAAATGTAACTCAGGCAAATAAACATTTCTTTATTCAAAAATACCAAAAATCGGCATATTTCACCTATCAGCATTTCCAACAAGATTTGTTTCACTTCTCATGCAACCCCAATTTTGCTGCTGTACCAGATTAAATGGCCACATTTTCATTTTTTCCCCCAAAATTTAGATACCTTTTTTTTAACTGTGTGTCCAAAACTCCTATTGGACTTTAGCAAAGCCTTGAACCTTTGTAAAAATTTTGTTAGGTAAACTCTAGTATTTTCAGATTGGGTTCTGCAACAACACACTTAGTGGCAAAGTGGATGTCTCTTGCCACATTTACCTCAGCAGCGTAGAGGCTGATAAAAGTTGATAGTCAGAGCTTTGGACAATATTGCAAGGTTATTTTGAACTGAGACAGCCATAAAAGGCTAGAAAGTTTTAACTCTGTCACTTCTACGGCAGTGAAGGCTGTTCAGCCCAGCAGATCGGTCTGATTTGTTCATTTAATATATCATTTTTGCATTAATCGAGCACAATTGATGAGAAAGATTCCCACTCTGTAAAATTTCCAGCTAATGGTTTGGAAATCTACTTGAATTTTGCACCCAATAATTCATTTTAGAATTTTCAAAGAGTAGATAGTTTAGGCAAGCTGAGATAAATCCCAGACAAATGGGGAAACATCTGATCGACGTGTGTTTTCATTGTAAGCACCATTAGTGAGTTTATCTAATTAATTATTTTCTGCAATAGAACAGAGGCCTTTTACTAAAAGGTCTTCCACTTTGCAGACCCATGCCCTTTATAAAGCCTTTCATCTAAAACGATTTAACCAAACTTTGTTATGATGGCGATCACCAGTGTGGCCCTACAAAGGCTTGAGATGTGAGTTCGTTACATAGATGAAAGTTCTAACAAAGGTAATTTGGAAAATAAAGCTCCCCATAATTTACTGCATTTGCTGATAACATTTGTTAGAAATCTGAAATTTCTCTTTTCATTTTTGTGCCTCAATTACAAAAAAAAAAAAATTAGAGCTGAAAATGGGTTGTATCATTAAAGTTTCTTGCTGATGGAAAACTGTAATAACAGCTGTCATTTAGGTGCATTTATAAAGATTTTCAGTAAAATTACTTCCAATAGGTTTGCCCCACTCCTGAAAGCAGCAATCAACATTTCTTTTCCAATTAAAATCATGTATTTGGTCATCTCTGGAGCCGGTCGAAAATTACCATACGGACATATAAGAAATAGTATTAAACAAAATTTAGATATTAAATGAAAATGCCATAGGAAGGCAGCATTGTCTTCATCTTGAAACAAATGTTGCTAATAAAGTGAATGGGGTATTCTGATTTTTTATTTTGAAAAAAAAGTTCTTTCAAATTTAAGGGTGATCCAAGTAAACCTCACTTTAAATTCAAGAAGACTTTGGAAAAGAGATGAACCTATCTGACTATACAGAGCCCCCATGCACTTAACCACATTTGATCAAACTTGTCCAAATTCACAGAAATGCTATTTCCATGGATAGGAACTTACAAGCATGTAAGTAATAAATAAAGAATAAGCATTAGGCAAATAGCACTACATTTAACATATAGTTTATTTAGAACTGAATTTGCTTATATTGTATCTGGCTTCAGTAAACCCACAAAGTAGTAATTTGTTCACTCATTCATTCCTTTTACAAATGTTCAATTTGCATTTGAGGCCAAATGAATGAAATTTATACTACAGTAGTATGATCCTGCCCTTCAAGAGGTGACAAAATGTAGGAAAACTAAGTGAACATAAAACACTTCCCAAGGGTTCCAGAGCAACATGTAAATAAGGAAGGTGGATGGATTGCTGGCTATCACACTAGGAATTCAAAAGAAGGAAAGACGACTCTGGAGGCAACTTCCCCGAGGAAGTAAGTCCAAAACTAGCCTTGAAGAAAGGTACCAGGAGATAGAGGGGAGCATAGTGCTATGGGGAATTTCAAAGACATGAATGAAACTGTGCACGCAGGGGTCAGGAAGAAATCCGGACTGAGTGGAGCAGGAAGTCTTGGTGAGAAAGAGCAAAGTATGAGGAAGAGCAGAGCACAGAGGTCCCAGATGATTGGGAACTTGACTTTGAGTCATCATACAATGTGGAGATGTTGGTTGTGATGGGGAGAGAACGCGATTAGGAAAGTTAACCTGCAGGGTAAAGGAGGAAGAGGAGGACGTGAAAATGGAAAGGCAGAATAGACTACTAGCTCCAACCCAGAGGGGCCTGGGCTATTGGCAACAGACCTGCCAGGCACTACACAGAGCAAACTGAAGAAAGCAAAAGGGCAGAATCAAAGATGAAACTCATCTGAGCCCAGACTCGGGGCTTGTGAGACTCATGAAGTCAGCGCTCACCTCTGGGGGCCATCGGAGGGCTTCCACGCAGGATTAGACCCCACCGGGGACTATGCAAGAATCCTATGAAACAGTGTCCTGCAGGAACACTAGGAACCCTTGATCCTCATGGGAATGGGAACCTCAGACTTCGATCCATAACATCCTCAACATCTGTGGCTTTGAGTTGTTTTTTTTTTGTTTGTAAGGATCTAGAAAGATCTAGAAGATTCCTACTTTTTACCTTCTCGCCCTCTTCCTACTATCCTGCCGCTTACCGGTTTTCCTAGCACCTTTGGTCTGACGAGAGCAGGTGTCCCTCCACAGACAACAATGACACTCTGGACAGTGGCTCTCAGGCAGCTTTTCTGTCTTGTGCACATTAAAGCCCCACCGTTTCCTATCTTAGTACCTATCTTTGTTAAGCTAAAAGAAATCTGAAGAGGAGCTTTGCTTTTATGAAAAAAGGACAAAATGAAAAAAAAATAGCATTCAGCGCACACCCTCAGCAGCCAGAGGGGCGCCACCAGGCTCTTTCCCTGGGAGCTACACTCAGCATCAAGCCGCCCACCAGAGCTTTGAACTGTGTCTGTGAGCATCTGTGCTTTACCTTGGTGTATTTCCAGCATCCGTTAGCAAGATATATCCTAAGGTACCAGAAGAGCCTAAGAGAGATTATTTTTGGGGTCTGGGAACACTCAAAAATTCTCCCATATACATTAAAGGTAAATAGTTCTTCGCTTTCCACCATTTTGGCTTACAAAAGGTTTCTTAGAAATGCTTTCTTTTCAGATAGTGAGGGAAACCAGGAAATCGTAAATGCTCCTAAAGACGGGGGTGTGGAATGTGAAATTAATCCTAGAATTTCTCCCTATTCCTCATGTATTCTGTGGCACAGAAAAAAAAGTCCTTGAAATCAGTCATCCCTGATTTTCGTCTTTCTGCACATCTCAGTAAAGGATGTCATTATTTCAAGCACTTGTGATGAAGTAAAGATAGCATAATAGTCCATATCATAAAAAGGAAGCTTAGATGAGCAGTTTGCTGCCTTGTGAAACATGAATTGATTGGTTGTACAAGTCAAATACCTCCCCCCACAGATATTTATTCCCCTAGACCCTCTCTCCCATGGCATTCCTCCTTTATGGACTTGAGCTTCTCCTACAGTTAGAAAGGCAGAGTTTCTGCTACCTTGAACACCACCTATGTTGACATGGGATGCTTACACCTCTCTTTCTGGATCTTCCTATCATCCTTCTTGCTGCCCTTGGGCAGACACCTGCCATAATTTCTCTTTTTCAGTATCACTTACTTTTTGTGTTATTCTGTTGACTTACTTCACCTTCCTAAGCAGAGTTTGCTCCTCTGTGGAGGGGAGTCAGTAAGTAGCTAGCTCATAGGGCTATTCTTTGTTTTAAGTGACATTATGTTAGTGTTACAGTCATTATTATTATTCCATAGTGAGATAGACCAGTGAGGAATCAATTTAGGACAGGGCTGGACTTGGAATTCTCCTTTTTAGAAGCAGTCTGGTCATTGAATCAAGTTGGCCAACAAGAAAAGAGATACTTTCACTCCAAAAGCTTGAAGCCAATTTAATTCAATGGCCACTGAATCTGTTGTTATAATTCTGTATGGGGATAAATTGGTCGACCCAGCCGTTATTTTCAGTATAACTTCCAGGTTAAAGTAGTCATTAATCAAAGATAAACCTAACCGGCCTTTTTGTACTCTTGACCAAATCACTATCCGTCGACTATATTTAAAAAATCAACCCAAACATTTGGTCTTTACTGTAAGAAGTCAAAATCTGTATCAACTTATTGAAATAGCAGGATGGAATAACTTTTTGCAGTGTGTCAACAAATAATTTGAGTTTTTGACAGTGTTTTCCTCCTTCACTAGAATTATATAGCCATTGGTCCTTTCGGGTTTTCTTAGAACTTGATTTGAAAGCTGAATTTGATGCTTATGAAATTTGTGACTTACTTTGGAGAATTATGCATTTGCTTTAGGACCATCTTTTCAGTTGAAATACAGTACATCTCTTGAAGAACCATCATTTCCAAAAGCGTGTTCCAAAGTTGTATTGTGGTCTTACAAAATGTAATGATAGGATGGTAGGAACCAGAGATCACTCAAAGTTCAATCCCTTCGTTGTACGGGGAAGGTAACTGAGATTCAGAGATTTCAGAAGGCATCTAGTAAATTATTGAACACTGAAGCTCCTAAGTTGTTGGAAAACTATAATGCAAGTCATTTGCCTTGATATCCAGTGTTATTTTTACTATACCAGTACATTCTAATGTCATTTAGGGAAATAAATCTAATTGGCAGTTGGGAAATGGAAATTGTTTAGAAATTTTCATTGTCTCCCTGAAGGAAAATTTTAAAATTTAATTGACAATAGGGCCAAGATCCATGATATCTTCAATTTCACAAGTGATCGGTGCCCCCATTCAGAGGATGAAAACCCTTTCTAGAGCTTTTGAAACTGTGATGGCTTAGTAGCCTCTTGCTTTAGTCACCCAGCTCCTGTGTCAAAAAGAGAGGAAGAGAGAGAGACTTCCAGCTGGGAATCGAGGTCTTGCTTCAAAGCTTTTATCTTCAGAGGAAAGAAATCTTGTGAATTTCATTAATGTCAACAAGATCTGAGAAGATGTGAAGTGTTTAAGCCCTTGGGCATCTCCAGCATGCCAAATGCCGTGGTTGTTATAAGTTATTGGTTGCAAAAGCATTGCAACTTTGATTCACACCCCCCATGAATGAAGAGACTTTGGAAATAGCCATTGTAGAGTCATACTTAAGGGTATATTGAAAACCATCACTTTCCAAGAAGATATGAAGTCAGCCAAAGAAACGGCGGCTTAAGCTTGGGTTAAACATGAAACACCCGGAATTCCGAATGGGGTGGCATATGTTATGGTTAGGAAACAAAAGACTAGTCTTCTCAAAGTACCATAGCAAAGCTAAGAAGGAAAACAAAAGAAGCATTGGTGTAGAATTCTAAAAGCAGATAACCTCAAAGCATCTCCCCAAAAGGGTCCTTCTCTTAGAATACAAACCGGAATTGAGTTATTGGGTTTTTCTTCCCCCTTCACTTTCTTCTCCATTCTCTCATCTCAAAAATGATCAGACTGGAATTCACAATGGTTTCCACTGTACTTTTCCAAACTTTATGGGAGAAAGCCCTTTTATTCCAAAATAGGCAACTGTTTCTATTAAGTAAATTGAGTCCAAGCTAACCCCAAATAAATGAATATTTCTGGCAAAACAAATATTGACAATTTAAACTAGGTCTTGAAATTGAAATGTTCTTAAAAAACAAAATATATCTGGGGCGCCTGGGTGGCGCAGTCGGTTAAGCATCCGACTTCAGCCAGGTCACGATCTCGCGGTCCATGAGTTGGAGCCCCGCGTCAGGCTCTGGGCTGATGGCTCAGAGCCTGGAGCCTGTTTCTGATTCTGTATCTCCCTCTCTCTCTGCCCCTCCCCCGTTCATGCTCTGTCTCTCTCTGTCCCAAAAATAAATAAACGTTGAAAAAAAAAATTTTTTTTAAAACAAAATATATCTTAAAAAGAAAAACTCAAGAACAACACCTTCTAAACCTTTTCATAAATATTATGAGATACCTTTTAATGACATATCTTTTTTTAATGAAGTTGTCTTTTTAATAAATCTCTTTTGGAAACTGTTAGTTTTATTCTACTAAAGCTGACATCTGCCTAAATATCAGTAAGTGTGCCCAAGGAATTACTGTTTGGGTCATCACAATCTCCTAATTGCTAAATCTACTAAACCCAAGGGAAAAATTTGTTCAGAATCATCCAACAGAAAATCCGTGATGGTTCAGTATCATCAAGAGACACGTTACAATAATAATATTTGCAGTACATTCTACCTGCGCATACCTGCCAAGACCTGAACCCAGGTCCCGGAGGCTCACTTTCTCCATGATGATGATGTCGCTGAAACCCAGTCTGAAGCAATGCAGCTTTTGAGCTATGACTGAAGCTGTCACAGGCTACAGGTCCCGACAGGTAAAGCTCCCTACAGTAGGTCTTTAGAGCTCGGGAAATATTTTAGTTCAGCATTCGAGAAGCCAATAAATGCCTTTTCTGATCCAGAAAGAAATGATTTGGCTTCTCCTTTTCGCATTTTTTTTTTTTAATCTCACTGTCGCTTCAGGGAGATCATCCAGCCCCGATGGGCAAACACCGCGGGACAGGAGTTCTTGCTGCCCACTCAGCTCGCCAGCCATTCCACCTGGGTACATGCTGTGACAAACGTGCTCTCCGCGAGTCGCTCTCCATCAATGGACGCTCTCAGACCGAGAACAGCTTCGGGCCGGACTTGGCCTGGATTCACGTTCAAATACCGTGTCTGCAGAGTGCCCATGCTTGACGACATGTTAGACCCCACACACGAATGGCCAGAGAAGGGCGTAGCCAAACCATGATGCGTCAGTAGCAATTAATTTCAAAGCCCTGGTTTTACGGCTGTTGTTTAGCCTTAGGTGCGCTGAGAGCATCGGTCTGCCTGGCTCACTGTCTGGTGTGGCCAACGGCTGCAGCGGATGTTGTGCCGTCAGGTTGATCAGCCTTTTGTCTGAGAAATGTGCTGATTCCTCCAGTTATTTAAAGAGCTGTTGTACTCCGAAGGGGTAACGTGAACCGCCGTTGCTGGTGAGCGTGGGGAGTTAACGTCGTAAGTTCGGAGTCTGGACATCGTTTGAATCCTGCCTCACCCTTTCCCGATCCGCTCAGGTGGTTTCGCACTGAGTTTCCCAAGCCAGTGCTTCCTTTAAGGGAGTTTGGTTCCTTGGCTTCGAAAAGCACCCACGTGGTGGGCAGTTTCAGGATGACAGGTGGATGGAGGCACCCCTCCCATGGGATCCCGCTCCTCCCTCAGGGGGTGAGGCTGCCGCTTGGGCCAGGAGATGCCCCCAAAGTCACAGAAACGTTTCTCTTGAAATGGTGCCTGCTAATTATCTTAGGTCGTGACCAGAAAGTGCACGTTGATTTCATAAATTATTTCCTCTGTTAGAATCACGTTAGTACTGCTTCAGGTATGTGGAATAAACATTGTTTTATATTTCTCATGCTTCAAATAGTGCTTTCACTTCCAAATAACTCCTTTGCGTATTACAGTTCGTGTAAGAGTAGCTACACATTTAAGACTATTTACCAAAAAAAAACGTTAGAGTCAGAAAAATCCAAAATTGAATTTCACTGTGCTTGGCCCTCCCTGTGGCCATCTGTACGTCCTTTTACCACTCTCCATGTGTCTAAGATAAGAAGTCTGGGGCGCCTGACAGATAAGGGTTCTCTCAGGACACGGGTTCCACTGACCACCCACGCAGTAAGGGACACGCCTGTGGCTTAGAGGCTTCGTGAGGTCAAGGAGCATGAGCCTGAACTTCCTTCCATGGTGGGTGCATGTGATCAAGGCATTCGACAAGAGGGGGATCAGTTAGATGACCCCAGCTGGAGGATAAGCTCTCCCAACGACAAGAGCCCCTTTTTCCTGTATTGGAAGCGGAGATGTGTCTCACGTCATCTCCCTTTGAGGCGGCCCTTGGTGACCGGGTGTTACGGTAGAGACCTCACGGACACAAGCTGAGCTCCTCACCAGGAGGATGCTGTCGTCCAGATGCAAGGCTGTGATATACACATCCCACTCCTGACCAATACGGCACCTGGAAAGAGCAAGCACCCGGGGAAGGACAGTTTAAAGAGGGCTGTATAGAAAAAAAGTGTGTTGGGGTGCCTGGGTGGCTCAGTCGGTTAAGCGGCCGACTTCCGCTCAGGTCATGATCTCACACTCCGTGAGTTCGAGCCCCGCGTCGGGCTCTGTGCTGACAGCTCAGACCCTGGAGCCTGTTTCAGATTCTGTGTCTCCCTCTCTCTGACCCTCCCCCATTCATGCTCTGTCTCTCTCTGTCTCAAAAATAAATAAACGTTAAAAAAAATTTAAAAAAAAAAAAGAAAAAAAGTGTGCATGTGATGACACATATTGCCTACGTCATCAGCATTTGCGGCATTCAGAATCGTAAATGCACTGACAATAGTCCCTAACCGGGCACAACTTTCAAGCCCTACCTGCATGCCTCCTGCATGAAAGCATCCCCAAGAAGAGAAACAATACCCTCGTTCGACTCTGCTTGCATAGTATCCCTCTAGAAAAGTGGTGTGGCTGAAACCGCCACTTATAGTCCTATTTGTTTGGTTATAAATAAAACATCTCTCTTCCCTCACCAAAGTATCTTTCCAGCTGCTGGACATAAAACAGATTCCAAGCTTCCTAAATTGAAATGTCATCCTCCTAATCAGAATTGACGATTGTAAATAACCATCTGGTTTTGTGTGTGTGTGTGTATGTGTGTGTGTGTGTGTGTGTGTGTGTTTGTTTTTTTGTTTTTTTGTTTTTTTTTTTTTGAGTGCCCTAGTCTCACCAGCGTACTTTCTGGCGGCATCATATGTATTTAAAGTGGTGAGCTCCAGGTCAGATTCTCAAAGAAAGTGGCAATACAGCTGTTTTGAAAAGGAGACCACATTACTCGCCTGCTTCTCAGCATGGTTTGACACTAACCCATGCCCTGTCATCCTTGCAGCATGCAAAATAAGGGAATGTGTTCCTTCTGGGGCTTTTTCCTGCCCCAGTGATATACATTCTGCAACCACTAAACATGCCCAGTCCAAGTCACTTTCTGAGTAAGCAACTTCCATTGTGTTCTGTTCCCTTTATCACTTGGGCTTCTCCACTGCTGAGAAACAAAAGAGCTACATAGTTTTACTTACTCCTACAGTTAAATATTTTTTAAAAAAGCAAGAATAGGTTATTATTGAAATGAAGTGTGGCTGTCAACTGTAGCCTTCTGGAAGTCAGTGGGAAAAACAGGGTGTGTTAAGCTTTCCTTTGTGTGCAGACTTTCCAAACCCCCCTCTGCCTCCAGCGGGAAAATATGTCTGTCCCGTGATCTATTCAGTTCTTGACCTTTGGACTAATATGCCAACAAAAGGCACCATTTATTAGTGATTAATTTACGTATTTCTGCCATACGAAACTGGATCAAGGCTGTCACTGCTCAGCGCCATCACCAGTTATCGTTGCCCTGTGCCCTCCAGGGGTTTGTGCTGCGGGCTCGTCTGTTCTGTGCAAGTGTGGGCCATGCCACCTTCTCCCTAAGTGCACCTCTTCCAGGACCGGGAGTGCCTATCAGGAAGAGGCACACACATTCTCCCCCATTCCGGATGGAATCCTGGGAAGCTGAAGTTGTTCCTGAAAGATGCATTCTCTGATATCAATCTCCCTTGTTACCCGTTATCTGTCTCTGTCCTTCCCCTTCCCTCTGTCCTTCCCCTTCTTCTGACTCCCTTGTCCTGTCTTCTTTTGGAGTTTGTTCCTTAAGATCTATTCTTCACACCTGTAACAAATATCAACAACCTCCCCGTTCCCCCGCCCCCGACAACACACAAACACATGCGCAAGCTTCCTTCTTCTCTTTTAATTCAACTGAAAGATCTTCTCCTCTTGGAAAGTTCCCCCAAGTGGATTGATAACCACGCTGTCCTCTCTAGTGGGCAAGCCTGACTGTAACTCTCTCTTCTCCCTTCACCATGTAAATCTAAAGAAAAAAAAAAAAAAAAAGACCATTTAGTTTAAGTGTGCGTCCGTCTACATTTCTGTTTCTAAAAAGTTTATCTTTCGGGCGCCTGGGTGGCTCAGTCAGTTGAGTGTCCAGCTTCGGCTCAGGTCATGATCTCACGGTCTGTGGGTTCGAACCCCGCGTCGGGCTCTGTGCTGACGGCTCAGAACTTGGAGCCTGCTTCAGATTCTGTGTCTCCCTCTCTCTCTGCCCCTCCCCACTCATGCTCTGTGTCTCTCTCTGTCAAAAATAAATAAACATTAAAAAAATTTTTTTAAGTTTATCTTTCGCTTAAAAGAAATAGGGTAAAAATAGTTTTTCAAACATCTAATCTCTTATTTGTTCCACAATAACTCTTTGCTATTTGGTTATTTTGGATGATCAACTACCCTGTGCCTCAAAGTTTAGCTTAAATCGAGCTTACTGTGTGATCATAGAAATGCTTCCATCATGAGCAAGAAAACCCCACATAATTATAATGGCTTGGTGTTGTAAGGTCATTTGCTAAGAAAAATTGATGTACACTATAGCTGTGTGACCGTAATCTCTCTCTCTCTCTCTCTGAAAATTACTAATATTTCTGCCTGCCTTCACCCTCACTAAAAGAAACTCATCAGGAGAGCAATTCATTTTCCCTATGCTATCGAAGACGGTGATATTTCTCTAATAAGTTTCTGGAAAAATCAAGCAAAAGAACTGCTTATCTCTGCTACATGGGATTGTGACTGTTACTTTTAATACTGACCTGAACCACTTCTCAGTCTTTTCTTAAATGTCCAGAGTATCTGGGGAAGAAGTTTGAAATACCATTTTCCCCTCTATGATTTTCACATTCGAGCAAGATCAACATTTTGGAGCCATACTTGAAATGCGGATAGAATAAGGACTTTCATCTGGTGTAGTACACATTTTCAGGTTGCAGCTCCCCGCCCCCTGCCCCATGTGAGCCTGAGCTCACAGCCCGTTCGCTGCACCTCACTTCAGCAGAGGTGAGACGGGGTCATGTCAGCAACTGGGCAGAGCCATAGTACCACCGTGCTTACTGGGAGAGCAAATGTGGTTGAGGCCCTTGGAAATCTGTGAGCAGAGTACAAACCAAATGCGTGTCAAGACGGCTGTTAGGGGGCTGCTGGGTGGCTCAGCTGGTTGAGCGTCGACTCTTGATTTTGGCTCAGGCCACGATCTCACGGTTCGTGGGTTCAAGTCCCGCATCGGGCTCTCTGCTGACAGTGGGGAGCCTGCTTGGGATTCTCTCTCCTCTCTCTCTGCCCCACCCCCACTTGCTCTCTCTCTCTCTCTCTCTCTCTCTCTCTCTCTGTCTAAAATAAATAAACTTAAATAAGAAAAGATGCTCCTGGGGAGAACCTCATGGAGTTTCTATACTCTGCCTTGAAGCCAAGGGTCTGCATTTTAGTCAGACTCCCGCACATCTGGGTCATTCCTGCAGCCAGGTTGCGCACGATCACATACTTCTCCTCTAAATGCTTTGAGATGGGGTTTGCGGACCCAGGTTCCCGAGGCTGCCGAAGGCCAGTGCTGGCACTTCCTTCCCTCGCTGAGCCAGAGAGGCAGCTGCGGGGGTCACTTCAAGCCTTGGCCTTGGCCCTGTCCTCCAGGCACCAGGTCCTCCGCCTGGACAGTGACACGCAGTCCCTGGGAAACGGTAACTAATAGCCGTTGTACAAATGTTGGGCAAAAATCAAGAGCAGACGGTGCTCAACAGCAGCCAAGACAAGGGTCAAGCTAAGCCTCTCCTGCCAGAGTACATCCACTTAACCTGCAGCTGGCCAGCCCC
Organism: Herpailurus yagouaroundi; assembly: GCF_014898765.1. Taxonomy (NCBI): domain Eukaryota; kingdom Metazoa; phylum Chordata; class Mammalia; order Carnivora; family Felidae; genus Herpailurus; species Herpailurus yagouaroundi. The sequence goes on along the minus strand of NW_024412429.1, from coordinate 5,693,577 downwards.
TCACCTGACCACAGACAGTTCACTCTAGTTTTTGTTTTCAATGTTTTTAATTTTTGAGACAGACAGAGACAGAGTGTGAATGGGGCAGAGGCAGAGAGAGAGAGAGGGAGACACAGAATCAGAAGCAGGCTCCAGGCTCGGAGCTGTCAGCACAGACCCCGACGCGGGGCTTGAACCCACGAACGGCGAGATCGTGACTGGGGCCGAAGTGGGATGCTTAACCGACTGAGCCGCCCAGGCACCCCCAGACTATTCCCTTGAAATATGCCATGTTGTGGCTTTGAAGAACTCACTGTCCGAGAGAACACTCTGGAAGAGTCAGCTTTGAGATTTGTGATCTGTAGTGTAACGGTGGTTACACCACTTTTGTTGATTCTGTTACTCCTTTAGTTTCAATGGCTTTTCATCAGCTGCGATCTAGGACCTCATATTTTTATAGATTTGTCACTCACTACCCCTAAAACTCTACAAGATCACATTTAAAAAAAAAATATGTTAAGTGCTTGCATCTCCTAACAAGCATGCAAAGAAAATGCCTAGAGCGCCGTGTAGGGTTTTTGGGGGGGAAACTGCAGAATAACGGGCCTCTTTGTGTGTTTGCATGAACCAGTTAACTCAGGAGACGGCATCGACTACAGCCAGCAGAAGAGGGAGAACATCGGTGACCTGATCCAGGAGACGCTGGAGGTCCTGGAGCGCTACGGAGGAGAAGACGCCTTCATCAACATCAAGTACATGGTCCCCACCTACGAGTCGTGCTTGCTGAACTAGAGGCAGGAACAGCTGGGATGGGGGAGGGCTTGCCTTAGTGCCCAGATCATCTGTCTCTGCTGCTTTTAGCATCTCATTACTTGTGACTTCTACAGCTTTCTTTTCTACAGCTGCTAAAATAGTGGCTCATGGGCCGTTGGACCATTAGCCCCATTGAGAGCAAAGTTTTCCAATACATAAATAGTGCCTGTTTCTTAGATTACAATAGCGTACTGTGCTTATTTGTTCTAAGAGAAGAATTGCTTCTTTATACAACTCGGACAGAAGCAGGAGTCCGAGTCAAACCTTCAGTTGTATAGACAATAAAACTATAATTTTCATGCGCAGTTCAGCGATAGCTGTTATGTGTCTGCTTGCCCTGAGGCTGATGTCAGAGGTTGTAAGGGGAGGACTGATGCCGCCCGCCTAATAGGTGTTTGTCGTGGCCGAGCAGCACCTCTCCGGCAGCTGTGCGGAACAATGTTCTCCGACATTCAATAAAACCATCGAGTCTGTTTCAATTGTGCAAGGACAGTCTTGCGGGCCTGTTATGAACCTCAGTGACAAACGTAGTTAATGCTTCGAGCCCCGTGGTCGTCTGGGCTTTGCGGGGCTTTCCAGTGTATGCTGGGGTGGGGCTGGGGGTGCGGATGGGGTGGGGGTGGGGAGAGCGGCGGGCAGGGTGACGCATGAAAGGCAGCGGCAAACGTGGTCAAACAACGCTCCTGTGAATCCTTGTCCCCCCTACGCGATGACACATCTCAGGACGTGGTGGTTCACTGACAAGATGTCACCCAGCCGCTTGTCCGGGGCTTTGGTCATTTCTGAAGATGACCTGTACGCATCTGAATGATTCCTTGGCAATTTGTCCTTTCCTCCGCCTCCTCTCGCCAGGTGGATGTGTTCTCATAGCACCGCTCTGATCGCAGCGTTTAGGAATTTCATTGAACCACCCCCCCCACCACCCCGCAAAAAAAAAAAAAGAAAGAAAGAAAAAAAGACAAAGAACATGTACTTTTTCACTCAACTGAGAGAGAAGAAAAGTGCCCGAAGAGAAACCCAACTGTAGGGCACTCAGCCCTGACAATGGCTTTTCAGGCACGCAGGCCCTGAGCTCGGGGCGTTTGAAACCCAGCCCAGAAAAGTTCTTAAAGACGGAGCCCTGACTTTGCACACCTGAGCAACGCTGCAACACCCAGACACGCATGGCCTGAAGTATCTCATTCTGCACCAAAGTGAGGAGACGGAACGTGTTCCCCTGTGCACCGAGCGCTGGCCCTGAGACTGTTGTCACTAATTATTTAAGATGCAAGTTTCCAAAGGCAAGCACCAAATTTGAAAACGGGTTCCTTATTCATCTTCCCCGATGACTGGCTCAGCACACCGAATCCAGCCTCTAACTGGCCACCACCTAGTTGCCATAAGCACTTTTTAGGATAAACGGAGAGGCATGACCGTGCTGAGCAAATGGGCTTTCACCTGCCATATTTGGAAAAGACATGGCTAGAGACGTTGACAAGTTGAGGCAGGCCTGTCTTCAAACTGTAGCGTTCCGTTGCACCCATGAGCTCTTGTCTGGCATCAGTGATATATCTGAAGGGACACCAAAATCAGAAAGATGGCTGATTGGTGCCTTTGAAAGTTCCTACCAGAATCCCCTGCATTATTTCGTTACAAGACAGAAGCGAGGCTGGCCTCTCATAGAAACAGGCCTGGCCTCTTGGTCTGGGTCGTGTTCATGAAAACTACCTGGCGTGGGGAGCAAGAAGAACCCCCCGCATTGTCCCAGGAGCCCCAGCTTGGAACTTGGCTTGGAACTGAAACAGCAGGGTTCGTTTTCCAGCTGTCACTGACTCGTTATGCTGCCTTGGGCAAGTTATTTAACCTCGCTGAGCCTCAGATTTCCTCAGCTGTAAAGTAGCGATTACTCCTACCTGGAGGAATGTCGTAAGGACCGGAGGTGGCCAGTGTGAAGGGCTCGTATAGTTTCTCATACCTTTGGCCTTTATTTCAAAGAGAAACATCATGTGAGTAATGACTGGTTTTTCCCCCAGCAAAGTAGTATGTATTTGGAAAATCTCCAGACAATACAGTATTTCCTCCAAGGCGATGATGAGTTCTTTGTTATTAGGAGATAATTTTGCAGAAAACCAAAACAATTACATAAATAGCACCATGTTCGCCGGAGAATTCTTTTTAATACATCGTTTTTTGCGTTTTTTTTTTAATTTTTCTTTTAACGTTTATTCACTTTTGGAGAGACTGAGCATGAGCAGGGGAGGGGCAGATAGAGAGAGGGAGTCACAGAATCCAAAGCGGGCTCCAAGCTCTGAGCTGTCAGCACAGAGCCCAACATGGGGCTCGAACTCACAAACCCATGAGATCATGACCTGAGCCGAAGTCAGACGCTTAACCGACCAAGCCACCCAGGTGCCCCTACATCGTTTTACCGGTATGGAAGTAAGAATGGCCTGCTTTTTGAGTTCTACCCTAAGCTGGTCTTCGACTTCTCCCAAATAATTTCTGATTAACTCGAAAGAGAGGGGGAAAATGTCAACAGGTTTCTAAAACTCAAATTCCTTGTCCCAGAGCAGGCTCTGTCATGACTTCTTTGCAGGTTTGTTACAAGCATCACATGACAAATGCATGTGGTGAGTTCAGCAGGGTGCCCAGTGGGGGCAAAGGGGACCTGGGACGATTTTCCTGGGAAAGCAGCTAGCCCAGTGCCAGCCACCACGTAGGTGTTCAACCCACGTGTGATGCGCAGGCGGGCAGTTCCCACCACGTCTAACGAGGTCCCCATCGGCGGGGGGGGGGATGGGCTCCGGCCGCCTCACAGGCACGGGTCTTGGGTTAACACAGAGCTTGGTGAGGTGAGGAGAACATGAGGGTTTCCTCCAGCCCACCCGCCCTCCCAGGAGTCTCCTCAGAAGGTGAGCCCTCACCTGCAAGAGCGGCTTCCCTTTCCCCACACACTGGAACATAATTTTTATGGCCCAACTAACTATATCTGCACAACGTCAGACAGAAACACAAAGTTCAAAAGTTCTGCGAAATGGCTGCGCACTTGGAGAATAGGATTTCAAAACTGGGTTTACTTACCTGAGGTCTCCAGAGAAGTTTTGGTAACAGTTGTGGGACATCTCAGGGCACTGTGTTTTAGAGGAGCGAAAATGAAGTCGTTCTAAGTCTATTTCAATACCCACCACATCTCTTACTTCTTTTGGCTATTTTGAGATGTTTATCGCTAGCCCTTGGCAAACAGAGGCTGGGAATCCCAAGATTGATATGATTTTAAAGAAGTCATAATACCTTGGGAAATACTCCATGAACAGTTTTCTAAATTTAAATCTCTACCCTCTGATAGGATTTTATATGGAGTCAGAAAATCTGAAATGTTTTTTAAACAATAGTCTCCACGAAAGCATCAACCAAAGTTTGTCCAAAATGGGACGCTTCCAGATACACACTGAAAATGACCGAGGTCTCACTGACACCAAGATAACTCACAGTTGCTACTTAAATATTTGGGGCCCCTCAATAAAGAAATCATTTTGGATAATTTACACATGTTATTAGTAGTATTCTCTCATAGTCTTACTAAACTTTGCTGTAACAATAGGACTTTGGTTGCTTTAAGTAATCCCAGCCATTTAGAAATGGAAATGATTTCCTGCTTTTTCATCGTGCAAGTAACACTGAACACAGAAGCTCAATGAAAGTCAATGTCAATAAGGAGTAGATAGAATCATGCCTTGGGGCAGGCTGGGAACTGGAGTTTCCATTCGCATAGACCCTTGATGTTCTTTCTGTGAAATCAGAGTTGCTGTCTACATTTCGTGTAGATTCTGAGTGTTCAAATATTCTGAGAAGGAAGAATAGGATATCTTTGTCCTGTGCTGATTTTTTCAAATAAATCTTTTGATCTCGGATAAATAAATAAAATACATACATACATACTCGGGGTCTAGGAGGACCTCTGCACCCACACAGCCAGGAGATGAGCATGCTCCCAGCCAGACCGGAGCCACTCGGGCAGTACATGCTCCCCACGGTCCACCCTACCCGCTCAAGTGTCCGCTGGGGGCCTCACAAAACATCATACTCGTCTTAAGTCCCAGAAAGAAAGGCTTTCCCACACCCAACCAACCTCACTTCTTCTAAAATAAGATATCCCAGGGATGCCTGGGTGACTCAGTCGGTTAAGCATCCGACTTCAGCTTAGGTCATGATCTCACATTGCATGAGTTCGAGCCCCATGTCGGGATCTGTGCTGACAGCACGGAGCCCGCTTTGGATCCTCTGAATCCCTCTCTCTCTGCCCCTCCTCTGCTTGTTCTCTCTCACTCTCTCTCTCTCTCTCTCTCTCTTTCTCAAAAATAAATAAATAAACTTAAATAAAAAATGAAAGAAGATAGGTGAGGTGCATTAACTTTCTGGTTACTCCTTGTGCACTAGACTGAGCGTCCGTTTGCTCTGCTAATGGGAAAGCCCACATGTGCTCTAGAAAAGGAAAACGCCATTTCGAAATGGGCACCGCTAACCCCATACCACTATGACTATCTGTAACCTGTAATACTGCTCTGACTAGCACTAATCTGTGCTGTTTTAATACAGAAGAAGCTACAAACGTCCTCTCTTGCCCTGACATGGAAAATATAATACTAATACAAGCGTGCCTGGCTTCATCAAGAGCAGTTTCCATGGGAAAATCCATATCCGCGTGGAATCTGATTCCAAAAATATCTCGCGCGACCCTGTCTCTCTTGCAGCCTTAACTTCGTGAGCGCGCAATCCAAAACCCACATCGGGCTTTGTTTCTGAGAACTCCTAAATAGCAGTAGTTTGCCCCCTTCAGTCCCAGCGTTGATGAGGATGGCAAAGCCAGAGCAAAGTCAAGTCCAGAAGACGGCTTAGTGCCATCTCCTCGGTAAGGAAGGTTCTCTCACCTGTGCTCACACGATGTCACTTGATTGCAAGTCTCACGACTGACGTGGTTAGCGTCTTCCAACAAGTTGCTGAGCAATGAGCTGGTTCCCCGAGCACTAGTTAGTGACAGGGATGGGTATTTGGTGGAAAGTGCTATTGGCACATTGGCTCCTGTGCATTTCTCTGTTTCAGGAGTCCCTGTTTGCTTTCCCAGTGGGAGTGTTTTTTAAGGCACTTGGAGTCTTTATTCATTTTTACTTCTGCCAAATTTCTGTAAGTTTCAATCTGGGTGAAAGGGTCTGTTCTCTTCCTGAGTTCCATAAGTCTAAACACGTATCACTTCAGCTTCGTGATTATTTAGAAAGTTCTGGGAAATATCCTCTAGTTTTGCCTGAGGAATCCGTTGGAAGCTATACATTGTCTACTCAGATAAGTGCACACTGCATCACGGTACTTTGATGTTCATGTCAGCGCATTTCCAGACATTCTTGTTCCCCTCTCTATGCACCGTGGGACACCAGGTTAGCAACTCTTTCATTAGGAGGGGAAGCCAGGATCACACACACTGAGAAAAGCAGTTTCTCCATTAAGAGAAGGAGAAGAGAATGTGCTGTGTACCCACTTAGTGATGTGGCCCCAGGGAGACTAGGACAGATCCCATCAAATGATAAGCCCACGAGTTGGGACATTCACTGATGTCCAGACCCTCCACTCCTCATCTCCTTGGCTGGCTCCTTCTTCTCTTCCTGAGCTCTAATATGTCAGGGCCCCAGGGCTCAGGCCTCGGTCTCTTCCTTTTCTCCACCCATGCCTTCGGTCACCTCGCCCAGGCCCAGGGCTTCCGATGCCGTCTATACCCCCTTGATTCTCACTTCTCAAATGCCCACTGAACATTCCACTTGGATGTCTACAGGATGATGAAACCAGACATATGTAACCAAATCCTTGTCCAGTCTCCTCCCACCCCCAATATGGACCAGCTCAGTCAAGACGAATCCACTACACCACTTACTCAGGTCAAAAACCCGGAATCCTGCCTCGCTCTCTCGCCGATCCCTCACACCCCCTCCCTTGCAAGTCCTGCCTTCAAAACTATCAGAATGGCCCCATCTCTGCCTGTGCCCTGGCCCCTCTCTCCCATCGTGTCCAACCACCGCCTTGCCTACTCACTTCTGCTCCACAGGGACGCGGTGCACAGAAGTCAGTGACCCCGCAGACACAGATCCCATCAGATCAGCAATGATTTTGCCTCCCAGCCCTGAAAATGAACTCCAGATCTCACCATGGCCGCATGCTGCCTGCATTTCGTGGCCCTGACTATACCTGACCTCGTCTCCCCCCACCCTCCCACTGCCTCCTGGTCTCCCACCTCTGCCTGCTCCGGCTCTGCTGGCCTCGCCCCTGCTTCACAAACAGGCTGAACGTCCTGGCCTCTGAGGCCTGCTCTTGCAGGTCCCTTCAACCCAACACACTGTCTGCCTCCTATTCACCCGGCCCACTTGCTCCTGGCTTCATTCCGGTCTCTGCTAAATGTCACCTCCTCAGAAAGGCCTTTCTCAGCCCCTGTTCTTTCCTCCTACTCTTTATTTTGCTTTACTTGCCTCAACACACTGATGAGTATGTGACACGCTAGTGCATGCTGGCTTCTTTAGGGAGCACAGGCTGCGTGAGGACAGAGGGTCTGTCGTGGGCACGATGGTGTCCTCTTGCCGTGAGGCGTGTTCCGTGCAGACTCAACCAGCACTCAGTGAGCATTTGTTAGATCAGTGAATGAGTGGCCCTTATGAAATGACATAGACGGTCCACTGTCAGACCAGCGTGTCAGAGAGAGATGGGCCTCTCCCTGCCTGCTCCGACCGACCCACAGAGACCACTGAACTTCCTTGGGGTGTCCCGTGTCAATGATACTGCTGTCTTGAGAAAAAAATGATCAATCCAACACAAGATTCACTGAAGACGGTCAGACTTTGGAAAATTTAAAAAGGCTCTGCTGTCATAGGGACAGGCGTTCATCATTCTGTTTAAACCAAGTCCGAGGAAAGGGTTTTAAATATCCTCCTGAAGTCCTGGAAACACAGGGCCCATCTGGCTGTTCGAAGACAGACGAATGGCTTCCCCGTGAGCTGTGACATCAACATCGCGTTGGCACAAGGTGCTACGTTACAGGCTCACGGTCTCCTCTTCCGTTACCTCTTGCTGGAAAAGGGAAAACCATGCCTGACTGCACTAGTGAATACCATCAAGGTCACTTCCAAACACCTGCAATCGGCTGGATGTTTCTGTGGGAGACTCTGACCACAAATGGACTCAGATGTCCATTTAAATCTATGTTCTCGGGGAGGCTGAACGGAAGTGGCCGTTGACACCCAGAGAGGGGTTCTCAAAGCAGGGCTCCTGGCCCAGGAAGAGCAGCATCGGCTGGGAGCTTGGGAGGCATTCATGTCCTTGGACCCCTGCGCAGACCTGCTGAGTCAGGAGCTCCAGAGTGGGGCCCAGTGTCTGTCTAAGCAAATCCTCCAGGGGATTCTGATGGGCTGTGAAGTTTGGGAATGGCTCCAAATCAAGGTTTATGTCCCAGACATTGATTCCAGCCTTCCAAAGGCCTGTCTAAGCTAAAACTTGATGGTTTATGGCAAAGATCTCCATGGGCCCTGCTTTCTTCATTTTTATTTTTATTTTTAGGTTTATTTATTTATTTTGAGAGAGACTAAGGTGGCATAGAAGGATAGGCAGAGAGAAAGAGGGAGATAGAGAATCCCAAGCAGGCTCCACACTCCCAGCACAGAGCCCAACACGGGGTTCAAACTAACAAAACTGTGAGGTCATGACCTGAGCCAAAACCGAGAGTTTTAGTTGACTGAGCCATGTAGGCGCCCCTCCATGGACCCTACTTTCAACCCTGGTCTCTATTGTTATTTTCCATTAGCCATAGGACTCTTCGGGGAAATTAGTTTCACATAGCCTTTAAGAATAATAGGAAAGCCTCAACTTCCCTCATCAGGAAGATAACTAAATTGTCCTCAGTCTAGGAAATCAATAGGTGAACCTTAGAAAAATATGGTTTAAATCAATCAATAAAAAGCCAATGGTAAAAACCTATCATCTTTGCTTCAAGCATTACCGGGGGGTGGGGGGGGGGGAAGGCTCAATATCTCATCATTCAATATCATATTTACAAATATTCAATGTGGCTGTCATCTTTATACTTGAAACTTAAAAAAAAATTGCATTACATTTATTAATACAGAAAGGGAACTTTCTAGTGAACTGTTCAAAATCCGAAGAGTTTTGATCAGCTGTTCTAAAACAGCTCACACACAGTGCTCCCAGACATGCTCCGTGAAGTGACATGTCTGTTTCTGAGCTTAGTGAGAGCCACCTGCATCACCAAGTATGTCCACAGATAACGGGGCCCACATGTGGCACTTCACGCAATTAAATGCATAATGGGAACATTCTAGAACCAGCTTTCTGTCTCCTCCCTCATCTGAGGCAGTGAACATTACATTAAAATACACCAAGGAAAATGTCCTATAAAGAACTTCATTGACAAAAAGGTAAATTTTTTTTTTATTTTTTTTCAACGTTTATTTATTTTTTGGGGGACAGAGAGAGACAGAGCATGAACGGGGGAGGGGCAGAGAGAGAGGGAGACACAGAATCAGAAACAGGCTCCAGGCTCCGAGCCATCAGCCCAGAGCCTGACGCGGGGCTCGAACTCACGGACCGCGAGATCGTGAACTGGCTGAAGTCGGACGCTCAACCGACTGCGCCACCCAGGCGCCCCAAAAACGTAAATTTTTAATAACCCACCAGTAGGCTCCACTCGAGAGGGGGAACATGTCATATGAGTAGGCTTTTTACATTTCCTCCAGGAATTGTCCATATTAAAGGAATGTTTTCAGATTACAGGAAACCCAAGTTTGCTGTAGGTCAAGTGTGACTATCTCTGCCCCAAATTTAATGTATTTGGTGGATCTTTGCAGAGGGGGGAGCCCACTACACCCTGCTGTGGTGATTTTTCCCTTCATTCAGAGCACAACAAAAATGACCCAAACAAGGAAATCGATTAAAACGCTTTATTGCAAGGGAATAGACTGAGTTTTTTTGGACTTGCTTGAATATCTAATAACGTCACCAACAGTAAAGGCCACATATCTAACAAATACCACAGCGTCTCACAAGAGGTCAGAGAGTCCTGAGTGAATGAAGCCTTTCTCTGGAAAATACCCTACAGAATCCACAAAGCCATGAAAAGGCATAGACGGCTTCTGCTTCTCCAGCAGCGAGAGGGGCCGCCAGGAGGCCCTCCCCACCGTGGGGGCTGTGGTGGGCCTTCCTGGGATAATGCGTGTGAAAATCTACAGTTCTGGGCAAGTGTGAGAATTATAAGCACCATTCTCATGGAAGATCAAATCTTCAGTATTCTACTGTTTTTCCAAAAAGGAGTAAAATCTGGGGCGCCTGGGTGGCTCAGTCGGTTGAGCATCTGACTTCGGCTCAGGTCATGATCTCACCGTTCCAGAGTTTGAGCCCCGCATGGGGCTCTGTGCTGACAGCTCAGAGCCTGGAACCTGCTTCGGATTCCCTGTCTCCCTGTCTCTGTCCCTCCCCCACTCATGCGCTGAGTCTTTCTTTCTCTTCCTCAAAAACAAATAAACATTTAAAAAATTAAAAAAAAAAAAAAAAAGGAGGAAAATCTGAATCCCTACATTTGTACGCAGTGGGGCCAAGATCTCAGGTGATACCTCAGTGGGTTGCTGTTTTTAAAAAGGCTGGTGGCAGGGAGGGGGTGCACATGTGAGGATGTACAGAAATTCTGGACTGTCTGGAAAAGGGAGCAATCTAATTCCAGGGGAAAAGATAAAATTACATCCAGCGAAGGGGGTGTGGGGCAGGAGGAGGTGAGAAATGGTGGCTTGGAATTTGGTGGGAATTCAAGTCAAATCTTGTCATTTCTTAATTTTTTTACTTTTTATTTTAGGGGAGGGGAGGCGGGTGGGGAGGAGCAGAGGCAGAGAGAGAATCTAAGCAGCCTCCAAGCTCAGCATGGAGCCCGATGCAGGGTTTGATCCCACAGCCCTGGGATCGTGAGCCAAAATCAAGACTTGGATGCTCAACCGATTGAGCCACCCAGGGGCCTCTCCGATCAGGTTTAAAACGCAGCTTCACCACCCACTTGCCGGACCATCTTGAGCTTCCAATATAATCCTCTGAGCCTAAGTTTCCCCATTTGGAAGATTGGAGGAAAGAATATTTCAGAAGGCACGGGAAGGATTAAATGAGGTGTCTTGTGAAAATCACTTAAAACTGTGCCTTAATCTCTCAACAGAAGACGTTCGGGCCCTACCAAGCCAACCAAGTCATACAAATGTGGAAGAAATAATACAGCGTCTAAGCGCTGCACTCTGGAAGCCCAGACATGCTCAGCCGGGAACGCGTGGCTGTTCAGATCGGGACGAAACGACACGGGGCGGAAAGGCCGTGTGTTCATGTGATGTGGCGTTAGCTCCGGCGTTACATGGACGTCACGTCACTGACCAGAGGGGACGCCACACACAGAGGCCCATTTGCTTGCGGCCGAACAGACCAAAGCAGGAAACTAATTGTGTTTCCGTGATTTGCGCCGTGGAGTGACGTGGGGGTTACTACAGTGGAGAGGCCACGGTGAACATTGACACTCCCACATTAAAATGTCTCCTCGGCGTTTCATTGGTGAAAATGTCAGCTCGACCCGCCTCCCCCCACCGCGACGCGCGGCCTGCTTTCCTTCGGGGATGCCCTCCCGCTGCTCAGCACCCCCAGGCTCGGCTGCCTTTCTTCCCGGCCTCCTCTGCCCTCCGCGTTCAAGCCCTGCTGGTCCTCAGAACCGGATGAGCAGTGGCTAGTTGGACAAACATTTTTTTCTATTTCCCAGGAACCACAGACGTAAAGCAGGGTGAGAGGCAGCTGGGATTTAATCACAGAGATTTAATTTCTGTATTTTAAGCTCCATATGAAAATGGTGATTGGGGCGCCTGGGTGGCTCAGTCAGTTGAGCGTGCGACTTGGGCTCAGGTCACGATTTCACGGTTCGTGGGTTCAATCCCCACATCAGGCTCTGTGCTGACAGCTCGGAGCCTGGAGCCTTCTTCGGATTCTGTCTCCCTCTGTCTCTGCCTCTCCCCTGCTCATGCTCTGTCTGTCTCTCTCTGTCAAAAATAAATAAACATTTTAAAAAATAATGAAAGAAAAAAACAAGAAAATGGCGATTTTCCCTCCAGAGTTATACAAGTGACCCTCCTTGTGCAGGTTGGACACATGGCCTGCCCTTGGCCGGGGGAGGGAGTGCTGACGTGCTCACACTTCCTCCCGAGGACTCACCGCAGCCCAGCCTGACATCTCTGCTCCCAGGACCGGCAGTCCTGGTGCGACATGCGGTGCTCAGGCCTGGGCTTCCGTGTTGACCTTGGCTCCTGGCAGCAGCCTCCAATTTGTGATTGGAGGCTCCCGTGTGCTCAGGGTCCGGGCTGTGCTCGCCGCTTTTCCCGTCTGCTGGGTTTGTGCCCCTGCTGCTCGCCGTGCTGTGCAGGGGGAGGAGAGTCATAAGTGACACCAGAAACACGAAGGAACCAGGACATGTGGCCTGGACACGGGCCACTGGAGGGCCACTGGAGAACCACGGGAGTCCCTGAGTGCCACACACCTCGCAGAGCTCGCGGCTGACACGGCAAGCCTACGTCCATCGCACAGATGAGAAAACGGGCATTCGGGGAAGCCAGGGGCTGGTCCAAGGCCACACAGCTGGTAGACGGTGAGGCCCAGAGTGGAACCCGGGACCCCATTCCTTCTACCACGTGCAGCCGCGAGCACATCTGAGGGAGGCCGTGTGGAGGCGGGATCAGGCTCCCCACCCCTGAGCTGGCGGTCTGGGTGAACCCAAGGTCCACTAACTACTTAAACCTGACTCGAAGCTGCCCAGCCACCTAAGGAGCTAGAGGCCTGTCTTCTCTTTGGGAGCTCCCAGAAGGGCCAGTGACCATCAGAGACCACACAAAAGGGTTTCCGTGGGGTGGGCAGGAAGCCAGCGCCCAGGAACTTGGAAGGCTCTTACAACCCTAACATTCTGCGAATCTGCACGACAAAATCAAACCCTTCAAGACGTCAGGAAAAGACGAACAGTTCACCCAGAGACCACTGCACAACTGTGGGAAGGGTGTCTTCCGCGGCTGCCTGCTCCCTGCTCACGGCATTTTGCATCCCTTCCTGGAGACCACCCCTGCCCCCAGATGCCGATCTACCCGGGACCTCCCTTGTGGGGTTCAGCCGAGGACAGCGCCCCCCCCGTTGGTTCAGAGACTTCCCTCCGTTTCCCACACCCGTGCCCTTTCCCTTTCCAAGTGGCACAAAGGGCCCGCCCTGGGCTGGAATTCAGGAGGCCACCGGGCAGCTGAGAGCTCTTGGCCGCCAAACACTTAAATTCTTTGGGCCTCAGTTTCCCCTTCTGGAAAATGAGGTGACGGGGCCAGGTCTTGGTCCCAAAGTTCCTTTCAAACGTTGGGCTCTGGGATCTCATCGATGATCACAGAGGCTAGTAAACAATGCACTATTCCACACACAGCTCTTCACGGCTCCTCCACGGGCCTTTGCAAGGGGGTGTAACATCCCAGTGACTCGGATCTGGGCCACTGTGCAGGGGAGGGAGCTGCCCCCCCCCCCCACCGAAGATGCCGCAGCCCCTGCCCCCCTTGAGCGTCTAAAGCTTTTCTCGGGGAGGAAATGGGACGCGGCCAAGGTTGTCTGCGGGGCCTGGGAATGCGCCATCCTGGGAGCGCGGATGTGGCGATGTCCGGTGCCAGCCTGCAGCCCTCCCAGGCGTCGGGACACCGAGGCCAGCGGCTGCTTTCAGTGAGGCTGACAGGGGCCAGGCTCGGACACTTTCTCACCATCGCTCTCGCCGGAGGGAGAGCTTTGCCATGGCCGTCACGCAGAGAGCTGCTTTGTGTTCGCTCGAGCTGCACTTTCTTCTCCACCGGCCTTTCTTCTCCTCTCTCCCTAATCCTCTCTGGCCTGGCGTGGGCAGAACCAGGAAGCTGCACCGGCCCCTCGGGGCCCCCACGCCGGGCCCGCCGCACCGAGTAGCCTTCCACCCCCTCACCCGTGTCCCTGGACGTCCCGACTCGTTTCCTCTCTTAGATCTTGGAGGGCTGCGGCCGCTGCTTTTGGGGCCGGTTTCAAGTTCAGGTACGGCGGCACAATGGCAGCTTGTTCTAAAGGAATCAGGAGGACAGGTGCATCCCGGCACAGAGAAGACTCCGGAACGGGGAGCCTGTTTTATAACGTGGATCTCCACCATGTAAGGCGAGGCGTGGGGATCTCTCTGGATCATAAACTCATATTTTCATAATCTACTCATTGTCCATCACTGCCTTTTGCCAGACACGTTTTAAACCCGTAGTCAGAGGCGATGTGAGATCTCCAGCAGGTGGAGGCTGCTGGGCCCCACGTTCCCACGACCCCTCAAGGAGCCTGTAACAGGGATGCAGGGGCGGACAATGGAGGGCTGGATGTCCCTCCCTGCCTCTCCCTGCCTCCTTCCCCCTCCAGCTGGTTTCTCCCTTCTTTCTCTGTTCTGCCTCATCTGTGGCTCGTTCTGAGGTCTCCCGGTGACACTCTTGGGTAGCTTCTGAGTCCACAGAAACACAGCCGTGAAGTCCTCCCAAGATGAAATGAGCCCCCTTCTAAGCGAAGGGGCTCCTGTGTGGGGCACGCGGGAGCACCTCAGATGGGCAGAGGAAGGGTGATAACACGAGCACGACACTGAGTTGGAGTCTCCACATCCAACTGGGCAGGGAGCAGACACAGGGCAAGGCAGGGGCGGGGAGAGGCGTGCTGTGCTGGGCGGGGTGTGAGTGCCTGGGGTCTGCCCAGGGGCTCTGGTTGTCCTCTTGCAAACCAGCTGAGCTGCCTCAAAGTAACCTCTTCCAGGGAGGGTAGTAAATGTCATTCTCCACTTGGAGAACACGATTCACTCTGTCTACCTGACTCTTGAAGAAAAACTCTTCGGCATCAAGACTCTCCAATGCCAAGGGTCCGGTCCCAGAAGCTGCACCTCCTTCCCTCCCTGTTCTCAGCTGCAGGCTCTGTGCCTCCTCCCCACCCCCTCTAGCACCTGCTGATGATGGGCTTACAGAGACCCAGACAGTGGGAATCAGGACACAAGGGCTGAACACACGCGACCTTGCTTCTTCTCAAAGACCACTTCTATCCACGTGTCTTAGAGAGTCTCAACTAAAGGACGCGCAAGAGATTCGATTCACGTATTGAATGCCTATCGTTCAACAACAGCCCTAGCGCTTATGAAGGACGAGGGATAAAAATTAATTTTAGAAAGTTACAGTCACAAAAGCATGTATGCAAATGGCCAATAAGCATGTAAAAAAAAACCCATAAATCACTGGGGAAATGCAGACTAGAACCGCAAGGAAATACCACCGCATACCCACCCACCAGAATGACAAAGAAATAAAAAGCAGAAAAATACCAGAACTGTGAGAGGTTGTTGATAGGAGGGGTAAATTTGGTAACGACTTCAAGTATGCCCCACTCATTTCACTCTTGGATATTCATGCAAGAGAAACGAAACATCTGCACACGAAGTTACTTGTACAAGAATGTCGGTAGAGGTTTATTCGTAATAGCAAAGAAACCGAAACAGCCCGAGTGTCCACCAGTAGGAGAACGGGGAAAGTGGGGTACGTCCCTGTACTGCACCACTGTGGATGAAACGCAAACTAGCCTCTCTAGAAGAAGACGTGCCACTGATTCCTCTTACGTGAACTTCCACAACAGGCAACATCACCTATGGTGGAGGAAGCGGAAACAGCCTCTGGGCGGGCCAGGACCGACTGGAAGGGACACTCAGGAACTTTCCTGGTGATGGGATGGTTCTGCATCTCGACAGAGGTTTGAGTTATACAAGTGTATGCATTTGTCAGAAAAAATCGGCACAGGGCACTCGAGTGGCTCAGTCGGTTAAGAATCCGACTTTGTCTGATGGTTTGTGAGTTCGACCCCCACGTCGGGCTCACTGCTGTCAGTGCAGAGCCTGCTTCGGATCTTCTGTCCCCACCCCCCCCACCCCCGCACTCCTCCCCTCTCTCCCCAAGATAAAATAAACATTAAAAAAATAAAATCTTTTTAAAAAAGCACAATATACACACAAAGTTTGCTGCTGTTTTGTAAATTGGTCTTCTAAAGAGAACAACCACTGTAAATGCTGGGAAAAGAGCCACGGTCCTTGCTGGAAATGGTGTAGGAGGGAACGGAAGAACACCAAGACCTGGTCTCGAAGCTTCGTGGGGCCAGGACCCTGATGCAGGCACAGGTCTGCAGGAAAGCATGCCCCATCACCCCGCGTTCGTGGATGTAGTGTTGGGAATCCAAGGACAGGAATTCTCAGCCCTGGAAATCTTGGGACCAGTGTGGTCCCCGAAGGGTCGCCATCAGGGAGGCTCAGCAGACCTGCCCCAGTTCCCCTCCTGGGGCCAGCCGCTACCAGAAAGGGCGAGATCCTGCGTCAACTATCGGAAACCTTCGAGCTATTCAAAACGTCAGCTGTTGCAAGAACTCGAGGGCAGGTGCTACCTGGCCACCAAGGCAAGAACCGCCAGGCCCCCGGGAAGACCTGGAAAGGCCCAGCCTGAGTCGCCCAGCCGTTTCACGTCGCTGACGCGAGGTGCCTTAGCTGTGCCCGTGTCACCCGTGCAAACACGCCTCACGTGAGTCCGTCAGACATCTCAGCTCAAAGGAGCCCCGGTGACAGGCAACACAGGGGACAGAGGAACAAGACAAACCACATCTCAGAGAAGCAGCTGAACCAATCCAGGAGGCGAGACACCGCGCAGCGTAACTGCCCAAACCAAGCCAATGTCCCCAAGGGACAGTGATGGTGAAAGAGACTAACGGGACACAGCAACTGGTTAAAATGCGCAGCCACGGGTCTGCTATCCGCTTGAGCGAAACCGCTGTGAACAAGACACAGCTTGAACCTAGATTATGAACTTAGTGGCGCAGAAAGGGAAAGATGGCTGAATGAAGCCAGTGCGCCTCGTCCGTGTTAAGATCTCTTCCTCAGAAGGCTATGCTCCAAGATACTCAAAGCGGTCGTCCCTGAGCAGTAGAAACGCGGAAGTTTTTACTTCTTTCTTCTTCACTCTGCTCATTTTCTGAGTTTCTACAATGCGTATGGACCACGTCTGTTATGGATTGAATTGTGCCCACCCACCCCCCGCACCCCCAATTCATATACGGACGTCCAGACCCTCAGTAGCTGAGAGTGTGACCTTATGGGGCAACAGAGCCATTGCAGACATGATCAGTTAAGTTGGCATGAGTAGGGTGGGCCTAGCCCGGTGTCGCTGGGGGCCTCAGAGAGGGAAACTTGGCCGCAGACGTGCCCGTAGTGAGAAGGCCGGGTGAGGTTGAAGGCTGGCTGGGGTCACGCCTGCACAAGCCCAGGAGTACCAAAGATCGCCTGCAGAGCCCTGGAAGCCAGGGGAGGGGCGTGGGACAGACTCTCCCTCCCAGCCTCTGCAGGAACCCACCCTGCCCACACACCCCCATCTTCAACTTGCAGCCTCCAGAGAGTCAGAGGCAGTGGATTGGAGCCTGTTGTTCAAGGTGCCCAGCATGTGGCACTCTGTCGCTGCAGCCTAGCAAAGTAGTAACCTCTATCAAATAAGAAATTCCTGAATTTAGAAATTCACATAGAAAACGCGGGGCTGGGGTGAGAGGTGCCCGACAGAAGGAGCGTCTAATCTCTCTGGGCAATCGGTTCCATTTTTTCCAAGCAGCTTTAATGGCGAGAACATGCTTCCTTATGTCAGGCTGCCAGCTGCCTCCCCAGCCCTCCCGCCCATCGATCTCGTGAGTCAGGCTCCCCGTGAGTCACTTCTGTTCCCTGGAGCAGCGCAGAGGAAGGCTTCGTTCCCGGGGAGCCCCCAGAAGCGGCGCTGCTCTGTCCCCCGCCTTCCCTTCTGCCCCGCGCCCGGGCAGTGCGCTTGGCACCGAGGGCGCCCGGGAGGGACGCGGGACACGGAGCCAACGTGGTCCCAATGCCCTCGGAGAACCGCCCGCCTCCAGTGAGCTCGGAGTCTATTATTATAATGAAACGCCTCATCCTCCCATTACGTGGCCCTGAGGCTGGGCACAGAAACATGAGCCGACTGGGGCCAGCAGATCAAAATAACTTGCAAGAATAACCCAGCCCGCACCGCTCCTCCCGCGCTGGCCAGCGTGGGCCGGGCCCCTGAACTTCCTCCCCGAGCTCCCCAGGAATGAGGCTATCATGTCTCACATACTGAAATTCAATAAACCGAAACAATCGGAGGAAGTGTGGAGCTTTCTCCACACAGGGAGTGAAATGGGTCCCTGCTTATCAAAGTGACGAGATTTATTCAGTTGCTACAAACTTCCAAAGACTTCCTTTCCCAAAAGAAAGGCCGGGAGGAAGGTCATGTCCTTCCGCCACCTCCACTGAGCCCAGCGCACCATCTGCCTCACTCCAAGCAAACTTTCAGGCATCAGCCACCTCCCCCCCCCCCCCCCCCGCCAATTCCCCCGACCCCCGGCTTGGAGAGCCAGGGGGGTGGAGGGAGCCATCCGTCTTCCAAGGAGGTCCTGGTGGCGGAGGCCCAGCCACCTCTCAGCCCTTGTCCGGGACGTGGGGAAGCCACGTCCTGTAGGGCCTGTCACCTACCTGGGAGCGGGGGAGGGGGAGGAGAAAGGAAAAGAAAAGGGAGTGAGAGGTGGATTAGAGGGGGGAGGGGCACAAGAAATGGGGGAGGCGAGGGCCCCTTCCCCGCACCTGCCCTTGGCTCTCCAACCCCCCAGCCCCACTTCCTCCAGATGCTGCCTCTTGCCTCTGGGCTCCGCCCACTGCCCCCTGGCCTCCTGCAGCCACATAAGTCTTCCTGCAATCCTGTTTCCCCCATCGGTCATGTGTTCAGAGCACAACACATCTCCTGGGCCAGGTGAGGGGGGGCCCTCAGTTCCCTGGACCCGAGTCCCGTTCTGGGCCCTTGCCCAGGCTGCCCCTCCCTCTCCTCAGCGGCCGGGCGGAGGCTCCCGCCAACCCTGGGCCCTGAACAACACTGATGTTCTCCCACCGGGATGGGCTTCACCGTCATCCCCGCGCTCCTCCACCAGCACCCATGTGAGCGGAGCCACCCCCAGAGCCGGACGTGAGGACGGGACGCGGCACCCGCCCGGACCAGGGATTGACCACGGCACTGGAGCAGGCTCCCCTCCGTCCTGCAAGGGGCACGCTGGTGGTCCCCGGAGGCCGACAAGGACCCCCGACAGAGCTTGATTGAAAGCTGAGTCTCCGGGTGCCCGTGGGCGTGCCTGACCCCAGCCCGGGCCTGTAGGAGTGACCGCTGAGCAGAGGCAGGCAGACAGAGGGTCTCGCTCTTCTCCGCGGCCTCTGGAAAGGGAGCCCCTCAGAGTCCGCCGGCCGCCGTCTGCCGAAGAGACGCTCCAGGGGTGGACAGGAGAAGATTTCCCCGGGCTCACTGACAAACCGGTGCCAGTTTATGGGTTTCCACAGAAGTGGCTTGATGAGACGAGTACCTTCGTGTGCTTTCGGGGGGAGGTTTGGCCCCCGTCTCAGATCGTCTTTGAACAGACACGTCTGGCAGGGGGGGCAGGCCTTTTCCATGAAATATGCAGACCCCCTCTTTGAAAATCTCAGCTCTGGAGGGGCCCCCAGCGTTTCCTGCTCCAGAAGCCAAGAACCCGTCCTCGGGAGGATGCGTATCTGATTTGTGTCCTCGGCAGACTTAACACCGGAGGCTAAGTTTAGGCCTCACAGCTTCAGAATCCTTCTCAACACGACGACTCGAAGCAGTCAGGGCTGGCCTGGAAGAATTGAAACCTGTCGGCCCCGCATGCTCCCGACGAGGAGGTCTCTCGGCCTCCGCCCCCCAGGCTCGTTTCTCCGGCATTGCCCTCCGGGCAGCACCCCGAGGCCCCAGCTTGCTCAGCATTCGGGCCTCCCCGATTCCCTCCCCCATGGCCTGGCCGCCCGGGGAAGGGGGCCGGAGCGCGGTAGCCGAACGCCTCAGCCCTCACCCTGGTGCGCGTGGCCCGGCAGATGCCCGTGCACCTGGGTTGCTCGGGGAGGCATTTCCAGGCTCCTCGGTGCTCCCACCCATCCGTCAGTCAGTATCTACTGAACACCTTCTGCAAAGATGCTTAACCGTGGTTGGGAGCGGGGCGGGTACTCTGATCCGTCTGGCCATCTCGTGAAAACCCTACGTGGGCGTGTTAAGTGCATCAGCTACAAACATAGAGAAAATGCAATTAAAGTGCCTTAAGAAATAGGACATTTCTTGTGTCGTTTGACGAGCACAGAGTCAACTCATGGGGCCTGTGAAGGCAGTGCTCTGTCACACACGGAGCCCCAGGAGCCTCCCGACTTTGTCACATCGGCTAGGCCTGTGGGCCTGGAGGACCAGGATTTGGTCCGGGTGCCAGGTGAGCTCCAGGAAGAACTGTCCCTGTCGGATGTCCTTGTCGTTAGTGAGAGAGCTCCTGCCCAGAAGTTCCCTGCCGGCCTCCCCTCAGGTCCCCTCGATCTGGAAGGCTGACGTGCCTAATCATAGCCCTAGCGCTGGCAGGAAGAGGAAGCCCCCCGGGGTTGGCTCAAACCCCGGGAGCCTTCATAGGACAAAAGAATGGAGGGACCCCTGTTTGGAGGACACCCAGCGTCTGCCCCCGACAGGCATACAAACCTGGCCCGGGACTTGGGGAACGTCATAGACCCCCTAAATTCTCGACACAGACCACACATTCAGATCCCCTGAGGGCCTATGGGCCAGAGGCCACGTCAGAACCATGAACTGGACACACGTCCCCTGGAGAAGTTCGCCCTCAGTTAGGAGGGGACACACAGGTGCCTGTCAGTTCTGCAGCAGCTGGCCATAGAGAGTCACCGTGGTCAACGTAAAAGCAAAAAGAGCCAGCTCCCGACTGCTGTGGAGTTCCCATGGAGGTGAGCAGAACGCTCGGTGATGTGGGGAAACTGAGCCAACGCTAAAGCACAGATTCCAGGGGAAGGAAAGGCAGGCAGAGGGCGTGGCCCACAGACATTCCAGACCCAGAAAAAGCCCTGAGTTTTTCACGTGACAGAAGAGACTGCAGCTATGGCTACCGCTAAGCCACTGGCGGGCCCATGGCTGTGTTTGTATTGAGTCCTTTTGATGACAGCGTGAATTCTCAGAACAAAGCTTCCGGGCTGTGGCTGTGTAACTAGAACCCAGAGACAAAAATAGCTTCTCTCCGCATGCATATGTAGGTTCTGATCTGCCGCTTTGAGAAAGTGTTGCTGTCATTTATAAAACTTAGTGGGTTTCTCAAAAACCACTAAGCAGGTGAATGAACATTTCTATTGGGCTTCTCTTATCCCGTGTGATATTCTTCTAGTTATTTGGTACTTTCCTAATAAACTTTCCTTCCCTGATTGAAAAATCCATGGACTTTTCAAGGTGTTCCAAGATATAGTAGAGAACAATTTCGCTGGTTAAAAAGTTGGAATTCTTGGGGCGCCTGGGTGGCGCAGTCGGTTAAGCGTCCGACTTCAGCCAGGTCACGATCTCGCGGTCCGTGAGTTCGAGCCCCGCGTCAGGCTCTGGGCTAATGGCTCAGAGCCTGGAGCCTGTTTCTGATTCTGTGTCTCCCTCTCTCTCTGCCCCTCCCCTGTTCATGCTCTGTCTCTCTCTGTCCCAAAAATAAATAAACGTTGAAAAAAAAAATTAAAAAAAAAAAAAAAAAGTTGGAATTCTTATAGCCACGTGAAATAGGGTGTCAGGGAACCAAAAGCAAATCTGGAGGAATAAAGCTGTCTTAGAAAGACACATACACACAGGTGAAATCCCTTTTTTTCTTTTGTAAAGTTTATTTATTTTAAGAGAGAGAGAGGGTGCAAGCAGGGTAAGGACAGAGACAGAGGGGGACAGGGGATCCAAAGCAGGCTCTGTGCTGACAGCAGAGAGCCCCACGTGGGGCTCGAACTCACAAACCACGAGACCATGACGCGAGCCGAAGTTTGACATTTAACCGACTGAACCACCCAGGCGTCCTTCAGGCGATATTTCTGAGCAGAATCAGGAAATGCCCCTGATTCATTCCCCTTTCCAGAATCAGGAAATAATCAGAGGACATAGCTCATTTGCATCCTAACTGAATTCCTGAGTTGGATTTTTATACCCAAATGTTGGTCAATACAAAGTGAATCATGAAGAGTTATGGATTCATAACAGGTAATATGGAGAAATTAAGATTATATAAATATATTTATTAATAAAACAATATACAGATAATTGTATCCAAATCTCTTTACCAATATAAGATGAATTATATTTCTTAATAGCTTCCTTTTGTATATATCCATATATATTTATATGTTACTTTTAAAATATTCACAATTACTTCAACGTATTGTATCTTGCTTGACATTATTTTAGAGGCACTCTATTTTGTATATACTCTGTAATTTTTTTAATTCTTTTTTAATGCTTGTTTATTTTTGAGAGAGAGAGAGAGAGACAGAGCACAAGCAGGAGAGGGGCAGAGACAGAGGAAGACACAGAATCTGAAGCAGGCTCCAGGCTCTGAGCTCTCAGCACAGAGCCAGACGCAGGGCTCAAACCCACGAACTGCGAGATCATGACCTGAGCCGAAGTCGGACACTAAACCAGCCGAGCCACCCAGGCGCCCCTACGCTCTGTCATTTTTAATCACCATGTAATATATTATAGACTTAGTATTCTATGACAAAGTAACCACTACTGTATTATTGGATTTCTAAAATTCTTGTCATTCTACCTTCATGCCTCATTATAAGTATAGCTTCCTCTTAATTTGAATGATTTTGTTCTCCAGAACAGAATTATGGGGACAACGTGTAGAATGTTATGGCTTTTGGTAACTCTTCCAAATTCCCTTCCAAAATAATCAAGCCAGTTTGTACTTCATCAGGAATTCCTGGCTATTCCTGCTTAACTGCTATCTCACTGGCATCCCTGTTGTTATAATGGCATTTGATATTTGCATTACTCTCGGCTTCGTGACCGGTGAGTGTAGCGAGTAAGGGATATTCCCTGAATTCACTCATGTACTTTCGTTTCAACTCTGGTGAACTGTGAAGTCTTTGGGCCGTTTTTTTACAGAGTCTCGTATGCTTGGACCTTTGCAAGAACATTTTATATGTTTTGCACATCGAATCTCTGTCATTTATCACAAATACACTCACTGTTACTACATTCCTACTGTTCGCCATTTTCATGTTCTGTGTGCCAAGCCCTGCTCTGAGTAACCTCATTAGAGCTGCTGTATGAGGACACATCATCCCCATTTTATAGTTGAGAAGATAGAGGCTCCGCCACTTGGAGACCTTGGTCAACGACACAAAGCTGGACACAGCATCTTTCTATCTTAGCGTATTCTGGTTACTTGGGTTTTATAACCCTGGATTTCAATTCCATGTAATCATATACGTCCATATTTTTTCACATTTTTCTGTTTCTCTATAATCACAATTACCACTAAGAACACATTTGTTGACTTTGCCTGGTATGAGCATTTTAATAATGCTACATTGAATAGTCCCCATTCTTATTTTATGGAGGGATCCTGACATCAGACGTATCACTTGAAGTAGATTGTCAGCAAGACACAGAGATCTTTTTGTCCCAGAGTTTCAAAAATCTTTTTTTTTCATTTTTGTAGTGTTTTATTTATTTTTTAGAGAGAGAGAGAGAGAGTGTGTGTGTGAGCAGGGTAGGGGCAGAGAGAGGGGGAGACACAGAATCGGAAGCGGGCTCCAGGCTCCGAGCCGTCATCATAGAGCCCGACACAGGGCTTGAACTCATGAACCATATCATGACCTGAGCTGAAGTCGACTGAGTAACCCAGGCGCCCCTAAAAATCTTTTTTTTTTTTTTTAACGTTTTATTTTTTGAGAGACAGAGAGAGACAGAGCACAAGCAGGGCAGGGGCAGAGAGAGAGGGAGGCACAGAATCCGAAGCAGCTCCAGGCTCCGAGCTGTCAGCACAGAGCCCAACTCGGGGCTCGAACCCACGGATGTGAGATCATGACCTGAGTTGAAGTCAGACGCCTAACCGACTGAGCCACCCAGGCGCCCATCACAGAGAGTTTTAATTCAGAGGGGTTTTTTCTTTCATCATCTAAACCTACTCATTTTCAAGTTCGCATGAGTAATGACATTTTCCAAGAGGAAGAACGATGAGGCCGTAACCGGGTGAACTTGGGTTGAAGAGGAGAAGCGAAATGGACATGAAGTCTCAGAACTGATTCTCCCTTGATTTCAGGCTGGGCTGCCGCTGCCGGTCGCCAGATTCAAAACACCACGCGTTCAGGAATTGGTGGTGAGCCTGTGCTCCTGGGGGCAGCCGCTGGCACCGCTGACGTTTGAGGACAAGTTCAGATACCCCTCCGTGGTTCCCGTGCTTTGTCTGCTGTTTACCCTTCATCAGGTTTGGACGCAAACCCTGAGACTTTGGAACAGTCTCCTCTATTCCCAGCCGGGCCACTGGCTCCACTCCTGCCACATGACCCCTCCTGGTGCTCTGCCCGTTCAGCCGCCAGCCAAGCTCTCATTTCAGGGTTCTTCTGCAGCCCCGGAGCTGGCGGCTCCTACCAGCCCCAGGTTATGAGAACCGAGGCTCCGGCTGCCACGTCTCCGAGGTGACAAGGGATTCCTAAGCCACTCATGCTGTCACTTGGGGATACAGACCCTTTGATCTCCGAATTCGCTGCTGCTGCTGCTGTTGCGGCCGCTGCCCTTCTGGGCAATTCTAACGAAGGAGGCGCTTATCAAAGAATCGGTTCCTGCAGCTGTCCCAAACCCGGGCGCCAAACTCCAGACAGGTGGTTCTGTCCGTCCCTGCTGTTCCAAGAGGCCACAGAGGACCCTGACACCTCCCTCAGGTGCCCCTCGCCCCACGCCACCACCTTGCGGTCTTTGGGAGCCTGGTTCACACAGCGGGCCAGCCCTCACTTCCTGCTCTAACTTCTGGGAACCGAGTTGGAGCCTGACTTTGATTTGCCGCTTCCCTACTTTTGCCCAACTCTCGCACCTGCTGATTCACAGGTCTCGCACTCTCTTTTCTTTCCTTGCCGCTTGCATTTCCCTGGCCGTCCACGCAGGTCACTTCCACGGCGAGTCCTTTTATTTCTCAGTGGTGCACGCGTGTTGAGCTGCGGGCAACCTGGCACCGTCTACTCACTGGGTCCTGCAGGCCCTGTGCGCACGGCTCACTCCTGCTGCCGACCTTAAGTGAAGGTCTTCTTTTGGCCTACAGTTTATCCAGTGGCTAAGACCCCCGAACCTCCAAGAATATGACAATAGTCATCTATGGTATCTATCATGATGACGACTCCGTTTTTAGGAATGAGAGAAACAGGCCGTATCGTCTGAAACAAAGCTGTGCAGACCGGGGCTGAAACGACTCTATTCCCTCACCCCTCTGGAGGTTACGGGTCTGAAATCAAGGTGTTGGCCGACCCAAAGCCTCCAGGGGAGGACCCTTCTCTGTCTCCCCCAGTCCCAGAGGCTCCGGGTGGGCCTGGGCTGGTGACGGCATCTCGCCAGGCTCTGGGCGCCCCCTCACCCCCCGACAGGGCCTCTTTCCATGCCCCTGCTTCCTCCAGTCAAGCTGGAGTAGGGCCTACCCTGATGATCTCATCTGAACTTGACCGCATCTGCAAAAACCCTGCTCCCAAGTGAGGCAACAGCCACAGGGGCTGGTGGTTAGAACTTGAATGTGTCTTTTGGTGGGGGACCCAGCTGAGCCTTTAGGCAAAACCTGTCTTCCCCATCACCCCCTTCTGAGTTTCCATCTCCAGCCTCCCTGGAACCCCCTCCTTTCTCTTCCTGTTCCCTGGCCCCATTCCAAATTGACACCAACATGAGAAGGGAGGAAGACGGGCTCACGACGAGGTGGGATTCAAAAATCTTCCACTCACAGAGGCGTCTGGGTGGCTCAGTCAGTTAAGCATCCGACTCTGGGTTCCCACTCAGGTCACGATCTCACGGTTCGTGAGTTCAAGCCTCCTATCGGTCTCTGGGCTGCCTGCTTGGGATTCTCTGTCTCCCTCTCTCTCTGTCCCTCCCCCCCCCCCACTCTCTCTTTCTCAAAATAAATAAAGAAGCTGAAACAAAAAAATCTTCCACTCACAGAAAACACACCAGTGGTTGAGTTTTATGTATCTGTGAAGGAAGGCTGAGGAGGGCAGGGTTTGGGGGCCCTTGAAACTTTCAGGAGGCATTGGCTGACACTTAGTTTGCTGACACTAAGGCCGGCTTGCACTGGACCCCTGGGGTCCCTGGGGTCCGAGGGAGTCTGCCTGTCCCTGCGCTGCCCAGCACTAGCCAGCTGCTGGCTGCTCACTGCTTCAGGGTGGAACGAATTGTCAGGGAGAACGGATCTGTGAACGTGAAATGTTCCAGTTCACAAAGAGTAAGAGGGTGACCGTGAAGAAACAGGGGTGGGCCCACACAGGATCGCTCAGCGTTCCCAGTCTAATGGAGGAACCGCACTGGGGGACATGGTGCAGACAGGAGACCGATGATCCCGGGCCAGTAGGACAAATAAATGACACACGTGTTCTCGGGCTCCTCGCCAGCACCTACAGCTGCCACGGTCAATCAGCTGGGGGTAGCTGATTCCTATAAGCCTGGAAATGTCCTTAAAATCCCTCCACGCAGTGGCCCAGGCAGATCAGCAATCGAAAGGACGTGACGCGGAAGTGAAGTCTGTCTGCCACCCCTTTGTCCGGACCTGGAAGGACAAATATCGGTTAAGTTATGACCTGAGCCGCTCTGGGCCACCATGGCCGATGGATGGACAGATCGGCCCAGGTTCTGTGTGTGGGGCCAGGAATGAGGACAGGGAAAAACCTGGTGGGAAAAACTGGAGCCGCACTCCCTTGGGGAGCAGGGGCCACTTCCTTGTGCCCACCTAGAGACAGGGACACTGCAGCCGGGCAGACCAGCCTCAAAGGCCTTGTTCCTTTACCCTCGTCCCTGCTCAGGGTTAAAATAAAGGCTGCGAGGTCCCGCTCATGGCTTGAAAGGCTGGTGGCTGCAGAGAAGTTGGGGCCGCTCCCAAATACACTCCTGGGAAAGTATCCACGGTGGGCGCACGCAGTATCCGGGGCATTTGAGAATTTACAAGTACACGTATATCATCCTGGTTGTTTTTTTTTTAATTTTTTTTTCAATGTTTATTTATTTTTGGGGGGACAGAGAGAGACAGAGCATGAACAGAGGAGGGGCAGAGAGAGAGGGAGACACAGAATCGGAAACAGGCTCCAGGCTCTGAGCCATCAGCCCAGAGCCCGACGCGGGGCTCGAACTCATGGACCGCGAGATCGTGACCTGGCTGAAGTCGGACGCTTAACCGACTGCGCCACCCAGGCGCCCCGTCATCCTGGTTTTTTTAAAAAAATATGCTGCATCAAAGCTCCCGTTCAGACAATAAAGCAGTTGTTCGTTGAACAGCAGGGTTTTGGTGCCTCCTTCAGAAATTTACTTTCCAAAAAGATCCGTCATATGTCCTTTAAGTACCGACTGTCCTGTCGCATCTTTAAAGCTATTTTATTCATAATAACTCATTCTGATAGAAGCCATACAGGGTAATACCTGTCAACGAGGCTCTCGGGTGTGAACTGAAATACACTGGTTTGCCATATAGAAGAAATTCTTCCCCTTGCTTTAGTAGTTACCCACGTGTCAGCCATAGGAGGAAGTATCGGGTCACCGCAAATAAAGTCTGCACCTTGGCCGTAAACCCCGTGCGGTGTCCTGGACCCGCACCAGCCCAGCCCCCAGGGACCCGCCTCAGGAGGGCCCGCTCTCCCCTCTGGGCTCGTCCTCCCGGGCAGAGCTCCAAGCAAACTCAGCGGCTGCAAATGTTGACTTACTTCCCCAAAGTCAGATTGGGAAATAGGACGGCCCCTGCGTGTCCGGACCCCGACTCGAGCGGTGTCTATGTGACAATGGGAAGGAAGGCGCTCCGCCGCGGTTGACTTTTCAGCTCACATTCAGCAGTTCGTTTGGGCCGCACTGAACCCTTTCCTTGTCTCCTCCTCTGGGAAATCAGCTGCGCCTCTGCACGGTGTTCTCTCCCGCCTTACCCCCTCCCCAGCTTTTTGTGTCGTGGCCCACCTGCCACCCCAAGGCTAAGCCTGGAGTCCCACAAAGGATCCAGACGCCTTTTCAATACGTTTGGGCCTGGGAAGTAACTTCGGTCCTCTGCGATTTCCAAATGCATTCCTATCTGCGGGCCCGTACCAGGCAGGTCCTCTGGGAAGCAGTCACGGGTACGGAGAAAGGGCAAGAGAGTTGTTGCAGAAAAGGTGTGTAAAAGGCGAAAGAGAAGGAAGCAGGATTAAACAAGGAGAGCCCACACCACGGGCCAGATCTGGCCCTGTCTTCGCCAGCTCCAGAGAGGTGGTTCCCGTTAGAGGGCAAGGACCAGGTAGAGATGCCCTCATCACTTGGACCTCCCTCACTCAAGGCAGCTCAGGAAGAGCGTGGCCTCGGCTGGAGGGCTGGGTCCAGTTATGAAAGAGCTAGCAGCTTCTTAAAGGAAGATAGCGTGATCCTCCCCGTGGTTACCACAGACAAGACGTGTTTTGGCGTGTGTGTGTGTGTGTGTTGCTGCTTCACTGGAGGTTCTTTCTGGGCAGAAACATTCTCTTCTCTTCCCTGCCCTTGACCATTAATGGGGGTCACGTGCGGCCAAGTTCACCCTCCTTGGTCCATTTCTAAGTCCACTTCTGAGGTGCTACGCAGTATCGCCACAGTCAACATCCCGCCAGCCCATTTCTGCCCCAAAAGTACAGACTCAGACCTTGAGAATCAAGTCCAAGAAGCCTCAAGGCGCTTTTCGTACCTCCTCTGGGACTTGTCCTCGAATGTCAATGTGGCCAGCAACACGCTGGGCATCTCCAGCAATAATGCAGGGACCGTGGCCGGTCACACGGTCTCAGCCGCCTGGGTGAACAAAGCAGACTGGTCCCAAGGCTGGTGGGACCCCCCCGAGTCTGCCTCACACCCCTCCCCGTCCCTCCCCACCCTCCGGGAGTCCTGGGGTCCAGCCCAGGATCCCATGTCCCAGCCCCGATGGGCCCCAGTATGAAGGACAGCCAACCGTGAACCGGCTCAAGTGCCCGCTGGCCACCCGTTCGAATGCTTGGGTCGCGGCAGCGTGTTAAACATATCACATCAAAACATCCCTAAAAATAAGGGCTGATGTCATGAGGCTGGAGATTGAAAGCTTGAGGTGAAAGGGCAGAAAGAAAGAGCAAAACCCTAACAGTGTTTGTCGCTCCGAAGTCTTTTTCTCCGGGGACGCTGAAGAACCAAGAACAAGAACAAGCGAATGGTGCCCTCCAACTTCAGAAAGACCCCAAATGCTGACCTTCCAGATAAGGTCATACAGCAGGAAGCTTTTCCAAAACTTGTTTCTTCCGATTTGAACTCCAGCACAAAGAGTCTCTCTCCTCCTGGCCCCACACCTTCCCTCTTCCCTCCCTTCTCCCCTCCCTCCTCCCTCCTCCACTCCCTCCTGCCTCCCCTCCTTCGTCCTCTCCCTCCTCCCAGGGCTTCCCCCGCTCTCCTGCCTCCCCTTCCTCCTCCCTCCTATTTCCCCTCCCTCGTCCCCTCCCTCCTTCCTTCCTTCCCTCCTTCCCTCCCTCCTCCCAGGACCTCCCTCTTTGTCCTGCCTCCCATCCCTCCTCCCTCCCCCAAGGACTCCCCTCCCTCCTCCCTCCTGCCTCCCCTCTTTCCTCCCTGCTATCACCCCTCCCTCCTCCCAGGACTCCCTCTCCTCTCCTCCCTCCTGTCACCCCTCCCTCTTGCCAGGGCTATCCCCCCTCCTCCCTCCTGCCTCCCACCCCTGCAGCAGCCCCTTCCAGAGCCTCCCTGCGGGTCTGGACGGTGCCAGATTCTGCAGACCAGCACACGGTTCTCAGGGTCGCTCACCCCAGGAGCACAGACGGCACCCGGAGCCCAGCTAGGCAGAAAGGGCCCCAGGTGACCGTGACGGAGGCCTGCGCCCAAGCAGGCTCCGTGCCGATCCCGGGGCCGGCACCTAGGGAGAAGCTTCTGGTGGGTAGAGGCCTGGGAATGCCGGAGTGCCGGCACCCGGAACAATTTTATTTTATGAATGTTAACACACTAGAAGCTCATAACACGGCCAAGTGGTTATGAGCTCAAAAGCTTTGTGAGAGATTTTCTCTGAGGACTCGTTAATGTGGTCTTTTAACGGAATACTCCCGAACCTGAATCCTTAACTGGAGCTATAAATAGGCTGATAAGTACTTGACAGTGAAGCAGCCCCAGCCTAAGAGCCCTCCTCAGCCTGGGGTTCGGTTTGCAGAGACCATGGAAGGGGATGGGCGGGGAAGAGGGTGACAGCAGCAGTTTCGGGAAATGTGCTTCTCGGCACGAAAACCTCCCAGTAGCAGGGCAGGGACGGGCTCCGGCCAGAGGCAGGTTTAATGGAGTGAGTCAAGGCGCATCCCGCCTGCCGGAAGCGGGGGACTGGCCTCCCAGCTCTACCGTCACCCTGGGTAAACCCCATCAATTAGCCCCACCGTGAACATCAGCACTGCCCACCCTGCCCCGCTGCCCGACCCCAAGGCCTGGCATCCTGGGGGTGACTCAGTGAGCTGCCTGGCCCGCTGGCCTAGAGCCGGCTCTGTGCTACCTTCCTGAAATATACAGAGTTGAGGGATGTTTTTGGGAAACGGCTGTTTGTGATTCTAGCCCAGAGTTCTGGGTGGCACTGGGAAAGTCGGCAGGGGGTGGGGGGGGCGCGGTACGAGAGAGAGCCCTGCCTCCTGACCTGGCTGCTCGCTGGGCCGGACCCTCCGGCTGGGGCCGAGGTCCTGCAAATCCCAGCCAGAGAGTTCTGACATGAAATTGCAGACCCAAAATGCAGAAGTGCCCTTCCCCAGTGTTCACTCATTCCCCCAGGATCATGCAGTGGCCCGCGGAGAAGGCACTACACCTAAGAGCCCAGTTCCATCTGGAATCTATTGAAGCCACCCCAGCACGTCCGTCAGACGTGAAGCTACAAGTGCGCGGGCCCTCTTCCCTGTTGGGCTGAAACGTGTGTTCCTGAGACGGTGTTCCCACTGTATTCGGAAACATTGAACAGTGTTACACGGCAGGAAGGGGACTGGCTTCCCCGGGAGGGATCTTGGGTCAAACAAGATTGGGAAATATACATGGTAAATTTTTCTCTCCCATTCTATTAATATATATTAGCATACTGAGAAGCAGGAAAGTTCTGGTAGCTCAGTAGGTTGAGTGTCCGACTCTTGATTTTGGGTCAGGTTGTGATCTCGCAGTGTGTGAGTTCCAGCCCCACATTCGTGCTGTGTTGAGTGTGGAGCCTGCTTGATATTCTCTCTCTCCCTCTCTCTGTCCCTCCCCCCACTCATGCTCTCTCTCTAAATATATATATATATATTTATTGCAGAGCATATATATATTTGCAGAACATATACATATGTTCTGCAGTGAAGAAACCTATTTAATTTATATAACCCAACATTTCTCAAGTTTATTTGTTTAAAAAGAACAACTTTCTCAGTATGTGGTTACAGAACACCACCACCCCCAAAGATGCCCATGGCCTAATCTCCTGAACCTATGACTACGTCACCTCACAGAGCAAAAGGGAATGTGCCCGCATGATTAGTTAAGGATCTTGAGATGGGATGATTCTCCTGGGCTGAATCAGGATCAGTCAGACCAGTGGGTCTAATCTAATCAAAAGGGTCTTTATGAGAGAGAAAGAAGGTCAAAGTCAAAAAGGTGAGAAGCAGAAGTTGGAACAATGGTTTTGAAGATGGAGGAGAAGCCCACGAATCAGGGAATGGGGTGTCTCTGGGACCTGGGGACGAAAGGAAATAAGATCTCCCCAGAATTTCCAAAAGCAATGCAGCCCTGTCTACACCTTGACTGCAGGACCCGTGTGAGAGTTCTGACCTCCGGACCGATAAGAGAACAAATTTGTGTTGACTTGTTGGTCAAGCGGTTAAGTTGGCGACACCTTGTTCTAAGCAGCAATAGGAAATTAGCACATGGAATGAGTATCAATCTCTCGGGGTTGATCCATAGAATTCGGGAAGCCGAGGACATCCCTGCTCATCTGTCAGGCATGACAAAACTCCCACAACGTGCATCCCCAGGCACATCCTACAACGCAGTTCCGGGTCCTCCTGGAGTCTCGTTTTGTGCGTATGGTAACAGCTGCTGAAGGAGCACATCCTCCGGGAAACCAGGATATGGTGTCATCCAAGGTTTGCTAATGTTTTTTTATGTGACCATAGAACGGGGGCAAAGGAGCTGAGCTCTTGTTTCAGTGGCTGGTCCAACGCAAAGCCCTGAACAGTCTCGAAGGGAGACCCAGCTGTGAAGGGTTGGGGGAGTCGAGCACATGCAAATGTCCCACGCAGGAGTGAAGGATCTTCACCCGAATACCTGTCATGCCATCCTGGCTTTTCGTCCTGTTTCCTTTGAAAATCCACTTAGGGACGCACTGTTAAACTTCTCAGTCCCCTCCATAGGATATTCTGGAGAAGGGCAAAGAACCCTCCAAGGTTTTTTCCGGCACTATTCCTGGAGTCAGTCTTTGGGGCTGGGCTGCTGCTTCACAAGGCCCCATGGACATTTTGATGTAAAGAAAGGTCAGAGGGGTCGAAAACAAATAGAGAAAAAGTATCCAGTCATCTTGCCAAAAGTTTGGCAAAGGACCAGCTCAAAAATGAAATCGCCGAAATAGAAGGATACTTCCAGCTCTTTCTCTCTCACACGTTGGGTCTTGGAGGCAAGAATTCAGCCGGGTAGTTGAAACCCATATTCCCTTACAACGCATTGTTCTGCTGGGGGCCATCCCACTCCGTGGCCAAATGAAACAGCCTTCAGTTTTGCACACAGGCCCTTTGTGTGCCGCCCCGGCCCATTGTGTCCTGTGGAATGTGCTCCCCCAGCTCCGGGAGGCCAAGGCCTGCGTCTCCAAGGCCTGGCTCCCCTGACTGACCTTCCCCGACCGACCGTGCAGCCAGAAACGGTCTCTCACGGCCGGAACAACGCTCGCACGCTCCTTCCCCACCCCCCACCCTGGCCCCCATGCCTGGTGGCCCTTTAGCCCTGAGTATCCGGATCACGTGCGCTTCCTTAGACCACAGGTTCGCCGAGGGTCTGTCCCCATCGGGCATCTCCGCATCACAGACACTGGAAACCCACTCCATCGGGTTTAACGTGAAAAGGAAACGATTATAAGAGTGCTGCTTTAGGCCATGAAACTTCTTGTTGCCTTTGCCAGTTATCTGCCCCATAGTCCTTGTCCTTTTCTTCCTACGCATGTTGGTTTCGATTCCTGGGGCTGCTGTAGCAAAGTGTGTAGGGGTCTCCTACTTCTGGAGGCCTGAGTCCAAGGTCAAGGTGCTGGCTGGGTCGGTTCCTTCCTTGGCGTGAGGGAGCGGCTGTTCTGGACCCCCTCCCGGCTCTGGGGGGTCTGCTGGCACCTCTGGAGCACCTGGGCTCAGAGCCCTGTCTCCTGGGTCTCTGCCTCCACCTTCATATGTGTTCCCCTTGTGCACACGTCTGTGTCCACATTCCCTCCTTTGAAAGAATTATTTTTCATATTTATTTATTCGGGGACAGAGCACCAGCAGGGGAGGGGCAGCGAGGAGGGGACAGAGGATCCGAAGCGGGCTCTGCGCTGACGGGCTGACAGCACAGAGCCCGTCGCGGGGCTCGAACTCACGAACCGCGAGATCGTGACCCGAGTCAAAGTCGGACACTCAACCGACTGAGCCACCCGGGTGCCCCCGAATTTCCTCTGTTTATAAGGGCACCAGCTGTACTGGATGAAGGATCCATGCTAATGACCCCCTTTTAACTACTTACATCTGCAAAGGCTCTGTTTTCAAATCAGGTCTCATTCTGGGGCACCAGGGGTTCGGACTCAATACGTGAATTTGGGGCGTGGGGAGACACAATTCGACCCGTAACACTTAGCGACAGGACCCCCATTTTCACTGAGGTGCCAGCGTGGCCTGTTAAAAATACTTCTCTCTCCACACTTCCCTTGACGAGGTAGCCATGAGACCCCTC
Source organism: Herpailurus yagouaroundi (assembly GCF_014898765.1). Classification (NCBI taxonomy): domain Eukaryota; kingdom Metazoa; phylum Chordata; class Mammalia; order Carnivora; family Felidae; genus Herpailurus; species Herpailurus yagouaroundi. The sequence goes on along the minus strand of NW_024412429.1, from coordinate 5,659,696 downwards.
CCCCCTCCCCCCCCCTCTTCCTTCCTGAGCAGGGATGTGACAGAGAAGGTAGAGGAGGCATCTTGCCAGCCCGGCGATAAAAGCCGATAGCTGCGACCGGTGGAACCCGAAAGCAGAGGGAATCTAGGCCCCTGAGGGCTTCTTTGAGGCACTATCTCTGGACGGAGTCCCTGTCGCCTGAGAAGAATAAACGTCTCCTTATTTAAGTTATTTAAGTCCGTGGTTCTCAATGAGGAAACGATCCCGCCTCCACCTGTGGAGATGTGTGGAGAAGCCACTTCGGTTGTCACAGCTACACAGGGTCCCACGGGTATTAGTGGGCCGAGGCCAGGGATCCTGCTACCCATCCTGTGGGGCACAGAACAGCCCTCCCGATCATCGGCACGCGCCCCCCACCCCAAGTGTCCACAGGACCAAGCTCTGAGAAACCCTAGTTAAAGTCACTGTTGACGGGGTGGTCGTTACATGAGGTCCATACTGACAGCCAGGGAGGACAGCAGAGCAGGGGAGAGCCTGGTGGGAAGGGGCTGGATGCTGTCAGGAGTACTGTGCATGCCTCCCCCGTGCCCAAAACACACCCCCTGCCCCACCAGACTGCCCTTCCTGCCTCGCTCTGCAAACCTGTTCTATTCCTTCCTTTCTCCGTCCACTGAGGCCCTTTGCTTCTCTGCACGTGCACAGCTAAGTGTACCATTCCTTCATTTCCCGAATTTATGTGTCTTAAATTTAAGCGACTAGTAGAAACTGGTATCTCTGAATCCACCCCAGTTTCTGGAATAAAGAATTTGATCGGCCCACCTCGGGTCTGGTTCCAAATCAACTTTGCTCGGGGGAAGCAAGTCACGAGGCTAAAATAAGGCTGCTCGTCCCCTAGCTGGGGAGTGGAGAGACAAGACAAGGGAGTTTCCGACAAAATGGGGCCACTGACTGAGCAGTGGGTTTCTCCTTGGGGGGGCTGGGATACATTTTCTCGGTTCTGTGTCCCTCCTAGCTCCCAGCTCAGTGCCTTGCACACAGAAAGGGCTTGCCGAATGCTCAAGATGACATAAAACCAGCAAGATGCTCTGGGACAATGACATCTGCCACGTGACTCTCTGGGAGTCCCAAGGCACCGTGGGGAGGTTAGGAAAGAGCCCTTTCCCCATGGATGCACACGAGATTAAAAGTAAGTGCCCTCCACTATCACCTGTCCCAGTTGAATACTAAACTTCCTTCTGACTTTCCAGAATTCTTTGACACCTGTAGTATACTTCTTGTGCTTTTTTTCAGATCGACATTAGGACCCAATGTTCTAAACTGAAAGGTCCTTCCCTTGGAAAAGTATCAGAGTTTGTATAAAAATACAGTGAGCATATTACCTGACAACTGTGTTTGAAAATATATGTGCCTGAGACTCACAGCCGCTTGGACACTCGGTAACTCCTTTTTGAAGCAACACCCCCCTCACGGCTGCCACATTCTTGGCGGTGAACTCCAACATCCTTCCTCGCCCCACAGCAGCTAGGCCACTGGCCAGTCATCACCCCTTCGGGGTAAGGACTCTTTCCTCTCATTCCCTAAGGCCCTTCTCACACCATTCTTCCCAACTTGTGGGCCCTTTGCCCAATTGCCGGGCCCTGCTAATTAGCTGAAGGGTTTTCCTGATAAACTGCTCAAAGGTATTTTCAGCTGGGTAACGCAGTTCCTTCCCCAAGGCCCTCCACCCAACCCTTGGAGTACGGTTTGTGTTTAAACGGGAGCCTTCAAACAGCATAATGTTAGGACTGAGTGGTGGCAGGAGTTTCATTCATTGACACAGGGCCGTGGGGAAGGTAATGTTGATTGAGGGGCTTTTCCCAGGACCCACCAAGCCTTAGGGACATCCCTGTGCCTTGAGCACCTCAAAGTGCCAGACCCCACGCCCTGTACTTACATGCAATATTGCATCGTCGCAGAGACCCAATAAGGGGACATTAGAGGCTGCATTTTGCAAATTTGGAGAAGACGGCCTCGGGATTAACCGATTTGATTTCCCACAGCTGCACGACAGATCAGGACTAGGCCTGAGATCCAAACCCGGGTCCGTCTGCCTGCCTTTCACCCCGTGGAATTCCTCTACTCCTCCTTGCGTCGTGTTGGCTTCTCAGAGAATTCCATAGGACAGCCGCCGCTTTAGAAATAAACGTACGTGTCCCCTTCCAGACCAAAAGGGGGTCCCAGTATCTGCTTCCGGTTTCCCTCTGCCCCCGGAGGATTTGACCACCTCCATGGTCACGTGCCAGCTCAGCATCTACTAAGTGAAGACTTGCTACGATGTTTAGGGAAGGAAGGACACCATTCAGGGGGGCTCTGGGATACACTGACCAGCACCCCATCTCTTGCCCTTCGTCCATATTCTCACCTCCAGGTATGAACCTGCTCCAGGTATGAGTTCTGCAGTCCAGAAAGAGACTCGATGAAGCTGGGTGCCACCGTGAGTGCAGGCTCCTCTTCTGTCACCACCTCCCAGCCCTCCCAAAGAGATTCACAAAGGGCCTCCTCCATCATTTGTGTCAGCGGGCCCTGGGCCCCAAGGGGAGCATTCGAATCAAAACCCATGGTCAGGGGCGCCTGGGTGGCTCGGCTGGTTAAGCGTCCGACTTCGGCTCAGGTCATGATCTCACGGTCCGTGAGTTCGAGCCCCACGTCGGGCTCTGTGCTGACGGCTCATAGCCTGGAGCCTGTTTCAGATTCTGTGTCTCCCTCTCTCTCTGCTCCTCCCCTGTTCATGCTCTGTCTCTCTCTGTCACAAAAATAAATAAACGTTAAAAAAAAAATTAAAAAAAAAAAAAAAAAACCATGGTCAGACTGGACTCTTGTAGGTCACTTTCCTTAGAAATATCGACATTGGAAGAATTTTTACAAATCAAATCTTAAGTGCGTTAGTTAATTACATACTATTAAATCCATCGTTGTGGCAAAGCCTTGGAAAACGAAGAATCTTTTTCTAATTAAAGTAAACAAATTTCAGGTCACCTCTTTGCTTTCCTCCTCTATGGTACCCTCAGCATAAAGCACATTCACACACCAACAAATTTTGCCAAAACCCAGGCAAAAGGATCCAAGGAACATTTTGTAAACCAGAATTCCTGAGCCTTCGTAAACATCTTCAGTCATGACTCTCAGCCTGTACTTTCCTCCCTGAAGAGCTCAGGGTCTGGGGGCGGAGACGGTGGGAGATCCAGAGACGAGCCAATGAGACAACGTCCAAGCTGTATTTGGAAAAATGACCACAGTCTGAATATCGGAAGCAAGAAATGGAGCAAAGTCCAGAGGCCGGTAGCAATATTCTGCCTGTGAGGCTGTGAGAATGTGCAGAACCTTCTTACCATAATTTGCATAGGAATTTCGGGAATGTGAGGGTGTGAAATATTAACAGCTCTCTATATAATTATTATGGGATTTTTTTTTCAGGGTAAAAAATTGTTATGGAGCTTAAATACAGGCTGAGAACATTTCATTCGTTTTTCTTTAAGTTTCTTTCAGACCAGTGGGAATCAAAATTTATAATAATGGAACTCTCTTTGGTAAAGAGTGATACGGCTGAGGTTTCTGATTATAACTACAAATGCTTTAAATAGCTATCATAATTAATTATTAAGAGAAGTAGCCTTCTTTTACACACGGAAGACTAAAACTGTGAGCCAGGAAAAAATACAAGATGTCAGTGCATGATCTTTTAGGGCACCGGGAGCTTTAAATGGGATTCGTGCCGGTCAGCATTTCAGGAGCGGGGATGTCTCTTTTGAGGAAGTGTCTCCAGGAGACGTTTTTGCCCTCAAACAGTCATGGTGAAGGAAATGCTGTGATTCCTTTCAACCGGTGCTGTTCAATGCTGGGGGACAAAGAGGAAAATCAGACACTCGCTCTTTTATTTCCTTTTATTCCTTTTATTTCCTCCCTCCAGTGTTTCTCAGACACAGATCTGACTTGCAGAAAACATGAGCCAGACACAGGAGAAATTGTGTCGCAGCCGCACGGAAGGGTCCAGACGGTGCCCAAAGCGGGCAGGACACCAGGGTGTGAAGGGGTGAGGAAGGGAGCACAGCCAGCCAGATTCATTTCCTTTTTCGATTCTGGGAGGCCGACTTTCATTTCCCCAAAGTACACGCACAGTTGGCATAGAGGCTCCCAGACCGACCGGCCCCTGGCAGGAGCCGTGGACAGAACCGTGGGATTTGGGACCAGCTCCCAAAGCTCTGACAGATCGGATGCATTCTGCCTCGTGGCCACACACGTTCGGAAACATGGACAGACAGCAGGGTCCGTGTTGGGTAGAGGACAGAGTTAGGGAAGCGCGTGTCAGAGGGCTTTTGTGTGTGCACACGTGTGTACAAGCTCACGTCTGCGTGTGCTGTGTGTGGCCTATACCTTGTTAGCAAGAATAAAAACCTTGAAGGCGTTTGGAGGCACTTGGGCTGGACACTCAACTCTTTTTTCTTTTCCTGCTTGGCTACAAACGTCCAGAGGAAGTGAATCTCCAGCAGCTGATGACCTCATTTCCAGTGTTTCTTAACAATGCGCCGAGCCATCAGCAGGAGACTTACCCAGCCGGGCATTTGGGGCTGAAAGAAGAGGATAGAAGGTGCTACAGGCAAGGACCTCAGCCCATGCCCTCCCCACCACTCCACCCTGCACCAGCCCCGCACCCCTCTCCCTCCTTGAGGTGCCGCTGGCAGAATCATCCCTAAGATCAACTGTGCAGGCGCTAGGCCTTCTCAAATAATGAAGAGCCCAGGCGGACGGGATCCAGCGATGGGGTGGGGCCATTAATTATGTGCAGAGGGACCAGGACTGTGACAGACACGCAGGTTTCCTGTGATTATGCCATGGAAATTAGTCACCCAACAGAATCAGCAAAACATCTATTATTGATGACGTTTGCCAAACTGGGGATAGATTGAGTGCTTTATCCTGACCCAGTGACGATGACAAACGACTTTTATTAAATCAATAGATCGATTCAAAGCCAATAAGTCAAGACGGCCGGAGGTCGATCAAAGCAATATACCACCACAGGGGGCTCCAGGGTCAGCTTCCCGCGAAACGGAAACCCGCAAACACGCCGAGACAGCCCGTGGATGAGCAGAGAGAAACATGACATGCTTTGCCTTTCTCTGCCTCTGTGTTCGATTTCAAAGGAACATAGACACGGGCCGCATTTCGCAGTTTATGTGCCCCGCACACACGGTGCGTCAGAGCTTCCAGCCACCGCGGGACCCCGTGGAGAGAAACTGGCTGTGACGGTAAAGCACTTGGCACCAGCGAAGGCCCGTGCGTGTCCTGCCTCATCCCGGCCTCCCTTAGGTCGGCCTCACCTTGTGGTTCGCAAAGGAGAGCGTCGAGGCTCCCGGAGGGGTTAGGAGGCCAGGCGGCAAGGGGGAGGGAGAGCAGGGAGGATGCGCAGGCTCCACGCGGCTGGAAGGCGGGCACCGCACGCGGGTTGCGGCTCCCGGGCGCTGGCCCCCGTGGGGGAGCGCCGTCCCTCCTCGGCCACCTCCTCTGGTCCCGGCAGGCCGTGAGCTGGTGGCTGACCTCACACACAAACACGGGACTCGGGGGCCGTCCCCGACGGCGGGGGAAGGCCGGCCTGCTTTCCTCAGTCTCCCCCAGTCCTGGCCTGCGGGTCAGGCTCGGACCACGGGCAGAGGAGCGAGAACCACGGCATGTTCATGTACACAGTGGCAATACTGAAATAAGAAAGGTACCCGATCCTGATGAGAGCGGCCCTTCCGTTTATTACAGAGAAACACAGGGCCAAGCATGGCAGTGAGGCGACCGCCAAAGACGGAAAAGGACGTACGGCGACAATGGCTTGTAAAGCCTACATCTGGGGAAGAGCAGGTTTTCAAAGTGGGGGTTGGGTTTACCGAGTGCAAGTTAGGCTCGGGGAACTCGAAGGCTTCTTTGGTGGCATCGCAGAGGGCACAGAGGGCGAGCGTGGACACCGCCTTTTACGCTTCGGCAGCAAAATCTCTCCGGAGGGGCCTCACGATCTGTGTTTGCGCAGTTGGCTCAACCGACGTGGGTGAGTCTCCGGCTGTCGGATCAGACCTCGAAAGAGGAGGGAGACGAGGCCGTGTGGTGGAGGACAAGCCCCATCACCGTGGGGGGAAGGGGTCGTGCCGGAGGAGGGCCCGGGCTTGAAACTGTTCCCCGCGTTGAAGAAAAACAAACTGAGCCGACCAGCGCTATGTTTCCTTGGACGCTCGTTGTGTTCAGACCACACTGGACTGAGCTACCCGTACAGGGAACAAAGTTGTTCGGACAACACTTTCCCAAATTCCCTGTCCGTGGAAAGCAAATTCTTTTTTTTTTTTTTTTTTAATTTTTTTTTCAACATTTTTATTTATTTTTGGGACAGAGAGAGACAGAGCATGAACGGGGGAGGGGCAGAGAGAGAGGGAGACACAGAATCGGAAACAGGCTCCAGGCTCCGAGCCATCGGCCCAGAGCCCGACGCGGGGCTCGAACTCCCGGACCGCGAGATCGTGACCCGGCCGAAGTCGGACGCTTAACCGACTGCGCCACCCAGGCGCCCCGAAAGCAAATTCTTAAAAGGTGCAGAATCTGAACGCCAGAAAGCTTGCATTCCAATACACTCCAGAGAAGAAGAATCACGGAAACAGGGGAATATACAGGTATGTATTGTTGGTAGCTGTTCACAAATGTCAAGGAGTCACTGGGAGAGCTGGAGTGACTGGCAGGAATCCTTGAAGGGATGCGGGGAGGTGAGGGGGGAATGCGGCTCCACGTCCAGGAGGGAGGCGCCCGCCAAGAGCACCCTGCAGGGGACACATGGGGAGGACAGAGGGGTGGAGCCCCGGGGAAGGGACAGATCCGGGGCGTGACACACAAGAGCTAGGTGGCATTTCAACTGTATCTAAGGGCGGAGGGTGCACTTGGAGGTGGGGGGAGCCGTGAAGATCATGATTAAGAGTCATAGGTTTCATTTGAAAGGACACGGGAGGCCCTGGGCTTCCAAGAAAAACGGCCCCCCAGCCGGGAAGTTCTGTGGACGCAGAATGAGGAGGGCTGTTGACAGAGGCTCTGGGGACTGGCGTCACCCGCGGTGTGCATGGCAGATAGGAAGAGGCAGCAGAAAGCAACTTTGCTTGCAGGTCAGCGATGGGCTGGATCTAAGAGACACAGGACAGAAAACTCATGGATGGATAACCCACAGTTACTAACGACCAGGATGATGGGAATATGACTGCTGAGAAACAAGGAAAGATTCTAGAAGGGGGTAAATTAAAGAGGATCTTAGATTTAGATGCGTTTAGCTTTAAGTACTAAACAATTTCTGAGTATAGATTTCCTACTAAAAAGGGGAGGAGGAAGAGGCAAAGTAGGAGAGGAGGAGGAGAAGGAGGAAGAGGAGGGGGAAAAGGAGAGGGAGGAGGAGGAGAAGTAGGAGGAGAACGGCTGGATTTGATCTGATAAGCACGGTGGAAAACAGAAGCCTCAGAAGCTCAAGGCTCTGGAACTGGGTAGACCCACCTACGCTCATGGAGAAGACTGGCGCTGAAGAGTCAGCCTCCACGATCAGCAGAGGCCCACCCTGGTGGCCACCAGCCCGTGTGGAGGGAGATTCGTGGTCGGTCTGACTCCGGAGGACGATGATTATCACACTGATACCACCTGGCAAGGGGTCACTGGTAGAACACCCCAGATGGCTTGTTCTTGTCAACTGAACATTAGTTTTAAAGTTAGGGATTTTCCCTCCTTTTATGTTTTACTAATTTGGAGGGAATCGTTTCAGACACGCAGATAGAACATTTTGTGGTCACAATCCCTTCGTCTCCTCCGCTTTGTGAGACAGTTCTGTCTTTGCTCGTGTTGGGCGACATGACAGTCTTGAGGACTCCCGGTCAGCTATTTTGTAGGATGCCCCTCAATTTTGTTTACCTGTGGCATTTTTCTCCTGTATAGATTGCAGTTAGTGGGTTCTGTGGGCGCCGCCCCCCCCCCCACAGAGATAAAGCGCCATCTCGTCGCATACTATCGGCGTGCACGCTGTCTGCATGACATCGATGAGGACATTAACCGTGGTCACCTGACCAAGGCGGTGTTTAACACATTTGTCCGGTAGAGAGGTACTTTTCCTCTTCCGTACCCTATTCGTATTCTAAGCAGAAGCATGTCGCTAAGTGCAGCCACACTCAAGGGCAGAGGGTTAAGGTAGAGGAGTATCTGTGTAAATTACCTGAAATTCTTCTGTAAGGGATATTTGTTCATTTGCTCCATTTAGGTATTTATTCAGGCATATCTTCGTGTCACCGTGGACTCATCTAGATTTATTTTATACTTTGAGTTCTTTACTTTTTTGCTCCAGTCATTACAGCGTTGGCCACTGAGAGCTTCTTCGGGTTGGCTCTCGTGTCCCCTTGACCTTCTCCCATCCTCACGTTATCTGAGCAGTTCCTCACCTTTTGCCTCTACGCGATGTTCCAGGCTCATCTCTGACCCAGTCCTAGAAGGAACCATCTCTCCAAGAAGCCCTGATTCCTTTTATTGGAGAGTTGACTTTAGAAATCAAGATCTGGGCCCTGGGTGTGTTTGATGCTCCTGGCCTATCTCTGCTTCTAGGCCCTTCGAGCAGAGAGGGCCGGGAAATATGTGTTTGTACGTCAACTCATGGACACACATATCTAGAGTTCATTGTATCTGCATCTGTCCTAAGCTAGCATGAGTTTACACTGATGTCTCAGACCCTAACCTAGTGGCTTCGTCCCTCTGCGTATCCTTAACTTCCTTTCCTCCCACCATCCACCGTCCACGTACTTACTTGCCTGCCCCCAGGACACACGTAAGCTGTTTCCGAACTGTGACCCTTAACCCTGCGGAACATTTTCGTCCATGCTTTTGAAGCACAGGATACTCATGTATTACTACAGTAAAATCTGGGGGGGAAATGTAAAGGCCTGTGAAAGAATTGGGATTCATAAAGATATCAACCAGATGGAATAAGGAATCCAAGGAAAAATATGAATTTCCAGGACACGAGAGTTTGAAAAGGAATAAGTGACAGAAGTAGAGACTAACAGAGAACAAGCTTACCAGCAGTTCTCACGAGAGGGGGAAGGGGTGGACGTATTTGGTTGACCGCCAGCTTGGGGTGTGGCCGTGCTGGTAAACAAAAGCGATGGAGAGAGTCCGCACTGGTGAAAATAGAATCTCACAGCCAAGGCAGAAAAATGCGCCCCCCCCCCCCCCCCGGTCTATGCACAGGTCAGACACCATCTCTACAGATGCATTTATAACCATCCTCTAAAAGAGGGCACGGGAGGGGGAGCAGAGTCATGCAGGAGGGATAAGATCACTCTCTTAAAATACTAGCAGGGATTAGATGTACCCTGTGCCACTCCAGAGAAAAGAACTGAGACTTACGAGTCTGAGAATCGTTCCCGAACCCGTGGGGCTGTGCAAGCAAGCGTAGGGCAAGCGATCTGCCCCAAACACTCCCGACTTGGGGGCAGCAAACGGGGCATCATCCAGACCCAGGACACTGGAGGGAAAATGCAAGAGGTCACACCCTGGAGAAAGCTTCAAGGAGAAGCTGGGAGGACGGTCCCACGGGGGTGTTAATGACAGAGTTTTGGTGCAAAGTGCAAATAAGATGAGGAACCAAAACAGGGAGGTCTGGGGATCAGGAAAGCTGCGATCAAGGAGCAGGAGGAGGACGGGCCTGGAGGACTCCCGAAGACCAGACCCCACCTTTCCTTCGGCCCCAGCACACTGCTGGCTTGACAGCCAATTCCCTTTGTAGGGCACAGAGCAAAAAGGGCCCAATGAGGACAGCAAAAAGGAAGGCAGAATCTGTTTGACTAGAAGGAAGATTTACTATCAATTTCTATTAAGTAAAGCATAATTCCTATCAAGAGAGGGTTTGAAACCCCATCGGGACAGGAGCCAACGACAAATTGGTGCTGATACGCAGTGATTATAGGAGACAGGCAGACGTGGGGAAGAGAGACCTGAGGTTCTGGTGGGTTCGGAGGGCAACGGAACCAGGGCGAGCTGATGGGGTCCTCAAGGAAGTAAATAGTGCTAACCAGAGATTCAAGGCCCCTGGGAAGAAATAGCACTTGTGAGTGCCACAGCGTGGGAAACATGTTTGATCTGATGTGGTGATTAGAAGTTGCTTTTGTGAGGTGCCTGAGTGGCTCCGTAGGTTAAGCGTCCGCCTTTGGCTCGGTGAGTTTGAGCCCCAAGTCAGGCTCCGCCCTGATAGCACAGAGCCTGCTTGGGATTCTGTGTCTCCCTCTCTCTCTGCCCCTCCCCCTTGTTTTCTCTCTCTCTTTCTCTCTCTCAAAATAAATGAACTTTTAAAAAAAGAAGTCGCTTTTGTTCTCTCTTTTACACATATATTTTTAATTCAAAAAAGATAATCTTAAAAGTGAGCCAGGAGGCTGGCGTCCCAGTCCTGACTCAGGCACATACTGTCTACAGGATCCTGGGTGCGTCACTTGGGTGCTTTGAATTTCGATTTCCCGGTCCACAAAAGAAAGGGAGCGGACCAGGAGATTTCTCAGGCCTTGTGCAGCTCTACGTGTTTTAAAGAAGAGATTCTGTTGTTTACAGGAGACTACCCACGGGGCGCCTGGGTGGCTCAGTCGGTGACTCCGGATTTTCAGCTCAGGTCGTGACCTTGATGTTCATGAGGCGGAGCCCAGAGTTGGGTTCTGAGCTGACAGTGTGGAGCCTGCTTGGGATTCTCTCTCTCTTTCTCTCTCTCTCTCTGCCCCTCCCCCTTGCTCACTCGCTCTCTTTGTCTCTCTCAAAATAAGTCAATAAAACACATTAAAAAGTTTTGTTGAGACTCCCTAAAGTGTCACTTTCCTAGAATGTAACTGAGCCCCCTCTCCGAGCCTGGGTATAGTTTCTTTAAAATTTTTGTTAGCGGGAGGGAAACGGATTGCGAAACACAAGCATCTGACGTCCCACCAGGGACGCGGTTCAAATAGTAATATGAATAGTTTGAATAGGTTCAAATAGTAATAGGAAAAACATGAATGGATTCACAGCTTACACATAAAGGAGCCAAAAAAGGCAACTTCGATCTGTAACAGTCCTGCACAACGTGTGCCGAAAAGTGACCACAGTGTACGGGAGGTGAGGCCAGACACCATGTCTGCACGAGTTAAGAAAGGAATATAGCCGCACGGAGGCCAGTGCTATTTTGGTTTGCACATGGGAAGACATCCTGTCATGGGATATTATATTCTGTGTGGGCACCTCGGGGCCCAGGAAACAGAAGGACTCCTGAGGGATGAAAAGAAGACGGGAAGCTGAGAATTAGCAGACAAGCTAAGAAGCCGGCGGGTTTAGCCCAGAGCCTGGCGCCTCAGAGGAGCTCAGCAAATGTCTGTTGAGTGAATAACTCCAAACTAACGGTGGAAAGTAGGGGTGGGCAGATGAGAAAGTATTTTATCTGTAAAATGTGAATAAATAAAGATACGTCCAGGGCCGCCTGGGTGGCTCAGTTGGTTAAGCGTCCAGCTTTGGCTCAGGTGACCATCTCGCCGTCCGTGGGTTCGAGCCCCGCGTCGGGCTCTGTGCTGACAGCTCGGAGCCCGGAGCCTGCTTCGGATTCTGTGTCTCCCTCTCTCTCTGCCTCTTCCCCCACTTTTGCACTCTATCTCTCAAAAATGAATAAAGAAGCATTAAAAAAAAATACATATACGTCCAGGGTTAGACTAACCCAATCTGACACTGATGTATACCTACATGCACGTTTGAAGTCATTTGTGAAAGGCATGAGGTCAACACTTGAACCAAGATTCTGAGCAAAAGAGTTTAGATGAAACTAAATATATGCAGAACCACAAACAGGAAGTACACACTTTCTGAAAGTTTCTGGAAGCTACCAGGGAGCTATGAAGTTATTTCCCAAAAGGATTAGGGGTGGTCCAGAGTACAGTGAAAATCCACACGGTAGGAGTCTGGCCACAGCTATTTCTTGGGTGGTTTCTGTGTCTCCGTAGGTCTACGTGTTTCTCTGGCATCGATTATTCCTATGGCCCAGCCAGGTCCACGAGAGAGGGGACGCTGGTGACTTCAGGGGTCTCGCCTGGCCCCTTGCAATTCTGGGGCTTAGGGAAGACTGAAGGGTTTAAAATGAAAGACAAAGCCTGGGTTTGGGACATTTTGATCATTCTGTTTGCCAGCAAACCTCCTGAGTTTCTAAGGTGGATAAAATAGTGAATTGATAAGGGAGTTGAAAAAGACAAAGCATGCCCTTTTGAAACTCAAGTCACAACGTAAGAGGAGGCAAACAGTACGCTCAAATTTTATTATAAAAATTGGCAGCTTCAGGAAATCCTAAAATAACAAAACAACAGGGGTGCCTGGGTGGCTCGGCCAGTTGAGCGTCTGACTCTTGATTTTGACTCAGTTCATGATGTCACGGTTGTGGGCTCGAGCCCCACATCGGGCTCCCCACTGAGCGTGGAGCCTGCTTGGGATTCTCTCTGTCCCTCTGTCTCTGCCACTCCCCTGCTCACGCTGTCTCTTTCTCTCTTTCTTAAAATAAATAAACAAAATAACAAAATAAATAAACGTTTAAAAAAAAGTAAAACACTAAAATACTAAAAGAAACCAATAAAACAATAAAGGGATATACAGAGATGCTTTGTAAATAAGAAAGATGATTCTTGGGCATTTGGGGATGGCCAAGGTGAGTTCAAACACACCGAAGACCTCTTCCCCCGGGAGGGGCTGTGGAGGCTGAGCCTGGCGGTCGGCCTTGGCTGAGCACCTTCAGCAGCCGACACACTGCATCATCTCCTCTAGCCTTGAGCGTCCGGGGAGCCACGGCAAGAAGGACTCTGCCAAGTCTGGATTTGAGGGGCCGGAGCCTCAGAGAAGTTAGGCGACTTACTCCACCCAGTTCCCCCAGCCGCCCCGTGGAGGGGCGGAGATCCAGTCCCAAATTGGCCTCACGGTGCTTCGGCTGATCCCCATGGCTAAGCGACTGGCCGGGGTGATGGGTACGACAGACATCAGTACCGAAACGTGCCGGCTTTGGGTAGCAACAGATGAGAGCTCGGGGAATCCAACCTTGGGGAGCTTTCCGGATGGCATTAGGCAACGCTGCCCCGGAGGGTGCTGCAGCTGGGGTGTGCGCTCACGGTCAGCTCAGCCTGCATTTTAAAGGGTCTGCCTCCAACTTGCACGCAACTCTCTTTTACGGCAACATCAACCTTAGGTTGAAGCAAGATCAACCTTAGGAGCCAGGGCAAGCCTAGGGTGAGACGGCATAAACACTTCCGCCTTGCAAGAGAGCCTGCCTGGGTCACCTGGCTTCTACCTGCTTCCCTTTCCAAAGATCTGGCCTGTAAATCCGACACTGGGGAGCCCAGGAGCAAAGTTTTAAGAAAGCACCGCTTCTGTACATTGTTTGCAAATTGCACTTTCTCTGTTAATTTGGGACTAAAACAAGTCGTCAGACCCCCAGGGAGGACTGGAGCGGTATTTCCACCCACGGAGAAAGAGAAAACAAGGCTGCTGGTAGGAGACGTTTCCTCTCTCTGGCTCCACTTTGTTTCCAGTGCCTTTTCTCCTCTCCCCATGGAGAACCGGGCTGCATGGATAATTAATCCTGAAGATGAAAATTTTATCCTCTCCAAGTGGGAAATGGCTGCAAGCATAGGGTTGAACCAAAGTTAGTTCTGACTGGGAATGTCATGTTTAAGAGCTTTTAAGGTTATGATAACACTGTATAACCTTTCTCCATTGGAATATTGAGTTCTGGAAGTAAGGAATGTGTCAAAATGCAATTCTTTGTGGTCACGGTCCCCAGCGTGATCTCTACTTTGGGCCCTCTGGCCTTCCAGCGGCCCTGACTCATAGGTCAGAGGCCTGGCCTGGGGGTCAGATCTGATTTCCAGTCTTGACTGTATGATGCAACGCGATATGGGACAAGTCACTTAGTCTCTCGGGGCCTTAATTCCAGATCCAAAAATCTAGAAATTCTGTGCCTCAACCTTCAGAGACCCAGCTACAATGCTCTAAATATGGCATTCTGCATAAAACATGGACGCAGGTCACTAAATATCTCATTAAATATCTGTCACACGAACGACTAAATGAACAAATGAGCACCAGGCAGGCCTCCGAAACCATTTTCTTGCAAACTTTGAAAGAACAATCAAAGGCAAAGTTCAGCAACCAAGAACTGGAGACTTTGATTTCCTGTCGCTGAACAAGTTGAAAAATCTTAGTAAGAGACACTTGAACCTTTTAAGTATCATCTTGTGGTAATGATGACCTCTCATGCATATTTATGCACTTAGCTTTATAATAACCACTTGAAAGACTAGTTTTCTTCTCCCCCCAGGGAATGAAGCTTATGTGAAGTGTGACAAAATATTCCAAGTTCAAAGGTCCAAACATGTAAAATACAAAAATGCTGGAATTTCTTCTACGAGCACAAAGCACCTTAGTGTTTATTGACTCAGGGAGCATTTGGACACTCAAATCATCCCTAAAAGTCGCCAAATGCTCGCTTCCCCCCAGCATTCTTTCTGAGGAACCCTGGCCTGCCCCACTGAAGTGTGTGTGTGGTTTAGCCCGGGCCAAGACAGGTAGTATTTGGGGACAGAGGAAACTGTCGGCCGTTGGATATCTCACAAAGAATTCCAACCAGGCTCCACAGCCAGAATTGCTTTGCAAAACCTTTTTGCTACCGTGACTCAATATCATTCATTACCCTCCCAAAGTAAAATCATATGACCCCATTTCCTCAGTAAGTTAATTATTTCATGCCTTTGTACGAGGCAAAACACTACTTTTATTGTTAATTAATATGCTAAAATTAGGTTATACCATTCTGGACATGTGGAATTGAATTTAGTACTCTCCAATATATTTTTTAAAAGCCGGTTAAAAATAAATGCCTTCAACGTCTTTTCTGTTTCCAACGGCAGAAATTTCCTTCTTACGAAATTTCGTTTCTTCCTGCTGTTATAAATGACATAATGCCCCTTATTTTCCGAAGGGAAGGAGGAATAATAATAATGGGACGTTCAGTTAGCATTTCCAATCTCACATATTTAATAATTGAGCAAGCTGAAAAGAAAAGACGGGACAAGAAGAGAAGAAAAACAACAACGAAAGAGGTAACCATCCATGGGTTTTAGGAACAGAATACTTAAACGGGAAAAGGAGAGAATTCTTTATTTTGGGACTGATTTCAGGCACTTAGATTTTTCTTTTCTTCTTCTTCTTCTTCTTTTTTTTTTTTCTTTTCCCATTGACGAACATGGAGATATCATAGGAGATTCAGAAATTTCTGTTCTGGAAGGGAAGCAGAAATCGCACGTCCATCTAGAGAAATCAAGAAAGCGCCCTCGGAAGGTGGGATTCAAAATGGCTCCTTGAGTCCCTGAGTTCAGTTCTGCTGAGAGTCCCCCTGATACACCTGGCAGAGCGCGCTGTTAATTACTTTTCTATTTATTTAGTAGACCTTCAAGTGGAAAGCAATCTACTGCCAGGGAATTGTTTGACTCCTATGCTAAGTAGACGGCATTCCGATCCGGTGAGGTTGACAGCGGCCAGAGCCCAACTTTTATCTCATTGCCATGTCAAATTAGCACCCGGCAGGCCCTAGATACGGGGAGGACTTTTCCCTTCTCTGCAAAAGGCTAATAGCTCTTAGAAGTCAATAAACTGATAGCGGTCGGTCTCTGTTAGGCCCTGCTTCTTTATCCCTGAGGATAACAGGAAGGATTAAATGCAGAGTTTCCAAGGCAGGGAGGGGTCTCGAGGCTAAGGATGTAACTGTGAAAGTACAAAGGTACTTTTAAACCGATGCGGTAAAACACACTCTAAAAAGTGTGCCCTGTCTCCTGGAGACCAAGGAACGAGTGAATTCGTGTCTACATAACAATGAGGCTCACGAGTCCGTGTTATGGCTGTATTCCTTTGTGCCGGGCTCTCCCCAGCACACGTGTGAATGATGGCCACCGCGTCGCTGTGAGCCTGACCTTCCTTCTTCGGCCGGGGGTCCTTTGGGGGTCAGTTAAAAGGGAAACCGAGGCAGCGAGACGACTTATCTTTGCAAGCCGCTTTGGCTCTTCCGGGGGCTGGGGAAGAAGCAGAGGCGGGGTGTCCGGCCGAAAGGCAGTTACTGAAGGCAAAGAGAGAGGAGCACAAACCTGATGGAGGAAAGAGCGATCCAGACTTCTCTCCCCTCAAACAATAGAACGAGGTCCCTCACCCTTCAAGAGTAGAAAGATGGCCTTCTCTCTGTTTCGGTCTCTCATTATTTGTTATTTTTGGTTTGGTGGTTTTGGGTTTGGGTTTTTGTCTCCTTCCTTCCTTCCTTCCTTCCTTCCTTCCTTCCTTCTTTCTTTCTTTCCTTCCTTCCTTCCTCCTTTCCATAAGACTGCCAGCCACATGGTCTCTCTGGAACATTAAGATAAAGCAAGAGAAGAGGCATTGTCAGACAGGCAGAGCAGTAGTAAGCCAACCTAACAATTAAAATTCAACTTCCCATTTCCATCCTTCAGTGAGACTTCCTTCCTTCATCCGAGACATCACCGGGTGCCTGCGTGCTGCTCTGTGCAAGTTGTGCACTGCGTCAGAAGGAAGCTCAGAACTTTGAGGGTGTGGTGCTCTGCGACGGTGACCGGGGTCCGGCCGTCCCCATCCCGGTGCAGCCGGGGCCTCCTCGGTCACCCCCGGAGGGTCAGCCTCCCTGCCTCTGAGCCTGGCTCCAGCCCTCCCCGCGGTGCCACTGGGACTTCCACCCCACCCCACTCATCCAAGGCCTTTAGTTCCTCTGAGCTTCAGCTCCATCAAGAAGCCTTTCCTGACTCTCGGGGTCCACGAGGGCAGCGCTCTGGCTCCGAGCCCGTTGGCGCTTAGGAAGACTCACCCTGCCGCCCTGTCTGGCTCGCGTTTGCTTTGAAAGTAGGGTTGAACCCATGTCCCCCTGAGGGGGTCCTTCCGCAGGTCCTGGTGCGACATTTGTTGAGCCCAGAAAGGGAATTAAGAGCCCCAGGCCTCCTTCTTACTCTGGGCTCCACCGACACCAACCGGGAGCCTCCTCTGTAAGCCTGTTTCCCTTTCCTTCCCCTTCCTTCCCGGGACCCCCCCCTTCTTGCTGCTGCTTCGAAGCTGGGGCTCTGTTACCAGCGGCAGAGCAGGGGCCTGTCCCACAGGCTCTGCAAGGACGTCTGTTTGTCCCCGAGTCCAGTCAGGCCTCTCTGGAAGCAGAGCCCTGTGGCCTCTCCCTGCCCACCTCCTCCAGGGCTGGCCCCTCTAGCCATCTCCCGTCTTCCTCCCCACCTCGACCCGGCCAGGAGTACGGTCCCCGTCTAGTTATAGGGGTGGGACCTTTGGGAGGGTTCGGATTAGATGCAAGAAGCAAAGATCCTTCTCCAGGTGGGAGAGTCAATTACGCATCAGAGTCTATTAATCTTATAAACAGTTATGGAGCTGAAGGGGCTGAATCGAACAGCTGAGGTTTTTAAAGAAGTTGGAGTACGGGAGCCGTTATTATAATGAAGTTCCGTGATGTATAATCATGTCTCTGGGTGACCAGGCACAATTCTTTAAATCCAAGAAATTGTAAATGAAATGCAGATTTTTTTTTTTTTAACGTATACAAAGCAGCCTTCTGAAAGGTTGTGCTCATGACCAGCAGCTCCCAGGCCCCCTGTCTGACCAGCAGCACACACCCCCCCCCCCAAGCCCCCTGTCCCCACCTGCCGGCATCTTTATCCCCAAGCCGGCAAACCCCGCGGGCCAGCAAGGCATCGCTTGGGCCTGGGAGAGACGACAGCCAGGATGAGGAAAAGGAATCTGTTGTGGTCCTCTCCTATTCAGACCTGTTTGTGTGTCTCTTACATTTGGTTCAGCAGCATAAAAAAGAGAGAATTTATCCTTCTCCGCAGATGCCACAAACAGATGCTGGGACCAGAGATCTTGCAGAGTCAATAAAAGATAAGTCATACCACCTATAAAACTGCTGAAAGAAATCAGAATTTCAGCAAATTCTAGTTTCTTTCTTTCTTTCTTTCTTTCTTTCTTTCTTCAGGCTTCTGCTTTTGATCAACTACGGTGGTGGTGGGGGGGAGCTAGTCGTGCATAAATTCCATCTGTGATTACACCACGGTAGGAACGTGGCTGGAAGAGGAATGGGGGAGAGAGAGTTGAGCTGCGACATTGACGAAGTAGAATGGAGAACGGTACCAGTGATAAAGACAAAGCTGTCATGATCAATTAGCATTTAACTTTTTGTAAAGATCTTGGAGGCGATAGGTTCTTTGGATTTTGATGTGCATCTTCAAAGTAATTTTGTAAGCTATTTAAATGATACTCCCTTTTTACAACTCTACATAATTTGATTATACGAACCATCCTCCAATCCTTGGATATGCAAATGCAGCATCAAAATGATTTTTTTCCATATTTTGATAGAATTTGATGTTCCTGGCAGTGATAAAATGTGACAGATTGCAGCAGGGCACTGGTGACCTGTTCATCTGGTGCACTGAGGCCGTTCAGATTTTAAATGACTGCTTTTGGAGAATCACCCTTAAGAATAAAAATTTGGAAGCCAAAGACAGGCCAGGGATTGGGGTTTGGAGTCAAAATGCCTTGGATCTAATCCCAGGGCCACCAAGATGCTGAATCTATGAATTAAACTCTCTGACCCTCAGTCTTCCCATCTGTAAAACGGGGGTAGGAAGAAATGTTAGAAGCGTCAGCACTCGGAGTGAAGACAGCTGGCAGAACACAGAGATGACCCTCATACGGTGGCCGTCATTGCTCCACTCCTACTACGACTCTGACTGTCACTGACAACTGGGCTATTCGTTTGGCGAAGCTACTCTTCAGGCAGGTATCAACTGATGTAGGGATGCTGCGAATGTGCCAATGGCCGAGCTGTGTAGTGATCTTGGAGGACAGGGTAATTGGGAGGCTTCTTGGAGGACTTATCACCAGAAAGTACCAGCCTGGAATGACAGATTGTGCATTCACTCAACATCTCCTCAGCTCCCTCTGTGGATGAGCTACTGTGCTAAGGGCTGAGCATTTAAGAATATAGATTTGGAGGGATCATCGTAGACCTCTAGGAATTCACAATCTAATAAACTCCCAGCAGTCAAGAAACTCCAAGAGATTGAGGGGTAGTGGGAGACAAACAAACAACTGCACAGCCATGGAGTAAGTGCCAAATGGGGGTGCAAGTTTGTAAGGGTCAGTGATCAGCAGAGAGAGAGGAAAACTCACTCTGCTCAGGGGAGATACAGAGGGCTTCATGGTACAGCTGAGGTTTGGGCTGAGGCACAAAAGAGGTTTGCTAGACAGACAGTGTCAAGAAAGCCCATTCCTGTTAGAGCAGTGGTTATTGATGGGGTTGATCTTGCTCCCGGGGGACATTTGGCAAGATCTGGAGACATTTTTGACTGTCATGACTTGGGGGCGTCAGGGTCCTTGGGGAGAAGCCAGCTAGGGATGCTGCTACAGTGTATGGGACAGCCCCCCACAATAGAGGATCATCCAGCCCGAAATGTCAACAGGGCCCAGGGTGCGCCTCCCTGAGCTCAGAGAGCCAGGAGGGCAAGCACATGGGGGCAGGAGATCACCCAGTAGAAATCCCAGGTGATTTAGCATGGCCTCGTGCCCTTATGGGAGAGGGAGAGGAGTCTGGAGGTGGTCAAATTGGGAATAACCTTGTAGGTCATCATGAGCTAAGTTTGGTCCTGTTTTTGTGCTCCTTATACTTCCCCTAAAGTAGCCCCAATGTTAGAGGGAACCCAACTCAGTCCGCCATGTTGGGAAACAATCCCCTGAAAGAGCCCAAGTTCCTGTGTTATCTTAAATTTTGCTTCTCTTCATAATTAAAATGAAAAAAAAAATAATGATATGCTCTTTTTCCCCTACAAGTTGAAGATCAGTACTTGAGGTAGAGCAGCATGTATGTGAATCCAGGATGAGATGCTGAAATGAGCAGGGCAGGCCCTGGAGAATTCTGAACAAGGGGATGGCACAAGCTGACGTGTGGGTTTGAGTCCTCTGTCACACAGGACCTCATAAAAGCGGGCCAGCTTAGCGGTGCTGACAAAACCCACCTCCCCAGAGGCCTGGTTCCTGATCTGGTGCCTTTGAGACCCAAGGTCACAGCTAATTTTGAACTGTCTGCCGACAGCAGTGGGATCAGAGGATCAGGCTCCGGTAGGAGAAGGAAGACCAGGAGGTTCTACAGGCTCTGACTCGGCTACTCATTAGCTGTGTGACCCCGAGAAAATCACGTCACCTCTCTGGCCTCAGGTGGCAAGTATAAGCTGCTTGAGAAGAGCTTGTGGGCTCCCGGCCTCATGCTCCACACCTCCCGGAGCAGGGGAAGTCTTCCTGCTAGGTGCTTACCCACTGCTGTGTTCTGGAAGGTCGGCTGCGTCCTGGCTGGCCCCTGCACACCGAACGCGGCGCCACGTTGCGTTTAGGGGAGGTCCCGTGGAGTTTCGCAGCAGTGAGTTTAACTTTCCACTTTCGTAACTTCATTCCTTGGGGTCTTGAGAATTCTTTGGCCTTCAAGAGTCCCTTCGTGTTATACAAATCTCCTGAATCCCCATCAGCTGACATCTTAGGCATCAGAGAACCCTTCTGTGCATCTTAACAAGAATGAGACTGGGGAGGGCAGGAGAGAGAGGCTCGTGGGCATTACAAGAGCATAAATACTGGTAATGTTCTTTCCGACATGTTTACTCACCTGTTTGGGTAAAGCGTTTTGTCTCTGGGCCACAGAGCACTTTACAGAATTGGGAATGGATTGTTCCTACCTGCCTCTAGGGCCGCCGGCGAACAAAGGGCGCAGGTACCGAGCTAGGACGGGGGCAGGACCCAGCACCTTCTTACCTGGGGGTCACAGGGCTCAAACGTCTCCCCCCCCCCCCCGCCCCGTCATCCATGTCGCAGACTTGAGCAAGTCCTTTGCCCGTCCGATCGGTACCCTCATCTGAGAGCTAAGAAGCTGAAGTGTGGCCCTTCAACAACTTTGGCTGCAAACCTATATGACGATGAGGGGTGAGCCCGTGGCCCCCAGCCCGCCTTGCAGCACAAACCAGGGAATGTAACTCCAGTGAGCAGGTAGACGTCTGGGCAGGTGGAGACGGGAAGCTAAGGGCTTCTCTGTGGATGTCTCTGGGTGGACAGTGTGGCCGCTGTTCAATAAGTGATCGATGAGGAAAAAGAATGGCTCCAAATCCAACACTGCCCGAGTGAAGGGAGCGAACCAGAGAGCCACGGGTGGGGGTGGGTGGCGGGTTCCCAAGAGGAGGAGGCCAGAGTGAGAGCAGAGAATTCAAGCCCTGCAGGGGTTTCTTGGAGCTCAGGCAGCAAATCCCAGTGTGGTTGGGGAAGCCAGACCTAGAATGCCCCCTTGCCTCACAAGGGCTTATAAAATACATTCTTCCCTTTCCACCCTCATTTTACTGGAGTTATTCAAGAAGGACATCGTCATGGGGCGCCGGCGTGGCTCAGTTGGTTAAGCGTTTGACTTCGGCTCAGGTCACCATCTCCCGGTTTATGAGTTCGAGCCCCGCGTCGGGCTCTGCGCTGACAGCTCGGACCCTGGAGCCTGCTTCGGATTCCGTGTCTCCCTCGCTCTCTGCCCCTCCCCTGCGTGTGCTCTCTCTCTCTCAAAAATAATAAATAAATAAACATTTAAAAAAACAAAAGGAATGACGTAGTCATAACATGGGCGATTTTCAAAGGCAGTCCATGTGACCCGAGGGTGCGGCTGTAGGACGTTTGTATGTGGACGAGCTCCTCGAGCGTCACCTCCCCCGCCCCCCTCTGTGGATCCATCTGTTGGTTGGTCCTGCATCCCCAACCTCAGGGTAACCCCTGCTGGACCTGCTGGACGATCCGGGATGATCCCTCTCACGGGCAGGAAGCCGGAGGCCCACGTCCGTCGGGGATGCTGGATCCGGAGGGAGACAGAAGTAGAGGTGGTCAGGCCCGGGCTCCGACTGAACTGATGCCCTGGAAACCTCCAGGAGGTCAGAGGCATATTGACAGGTTTTTATCATTTTTGAGCATTCAACACTTAAGTTGGTTGTATATGAAATATTCATAAATTGGCCCAATTCCACATTTTTATTGATGGATGCAGAGAAATCCACATCTCGGCAATACAAGTCGCGGATACCATAAGAAGGATATGTTTTTGAGAATCGTCTTTGCTGAGCTATCAGATGGCATCTCATCCCTGTGGGCTGTCACCCCACCCGCTCCTGAGAACGAAGCCCACATGGCACCCCCCCGGCTCGCCCGGGTTCCTGGACTGGAGCCGGGCTTGCTCTCTGGCGGGGGGGATGGGGGGGTGGGGGTGGGGGTTCAAAGTGTTAAACCCCCCACAGAGCCAGGAGGTCCAGGGTTGAGTCCGGGTCCTGAGCCAGTCCTCAGGCCCCTGGCCAGCCCGTCCCAGCGGAGTTTGGTGCCTCCACATCTGGCAATCCCAGGCCTCAGTGCTGGTGCGGTGCCTCACCCGAGCCAAAGGGCGGCGTCTACATGCCCACGCTCGGCACTGTCCTGATGCCCCCACAGCCCTGTAAGGTGGCACCACCACTGCCCCATTTTCAGATGAGGACACGGAGGTGCTGGGTGGGTAAGAAGCACGCTAGGCCAAGTTCCAAACTCGGGCAGCCCTGCCCTGGAGTCCATGTCCCGAACCACGATGCCGGCCATTCCCCACGTGGTCTGGGACGAGCGGGACCCTGGGGCCCTTTCAGGGGATGGGTAAGGTCAGGACTGATTTCATAACAACACTAAGACGCTCTTGACCTTCACCCCTCTTCTCATAGGAGTGTGCAGTGAAGCCTTCCTGTGGCCGCCCCGGGTGTGGTGACATCATCTCTCTGACAGCTGATGGCAGGTGTGCTTGTGTTCTCGTGTCTTACGAAGTCTCAGCTTTAATTTCTTTCTTTTTTTTTAAAGATTTCTTAAAAGTTTACTTATTTTTGAGAGAGAGAGAGAGAGAGGGAGAGAGAGAATCGCAAGCAGGCTCCTTGCTGTCAGCCCAGAGCCTGATGTGGGGCTCGATCTCACGAACCATGAGATGATGAGCCGAAATCAAGAGTCAGATGCTTAACTGACTGAGACACCCAGGTGCCCCTCGGCTTTAATTTGTAATAAGTCACTATCGATAGACACAAGCCACTTATGTCTCTTTGGATTTCTCTTTAATTTTTGAGTCTCAAGAGTCCTTAGACAAAGTGGTTGGAGATGTGGTCTCTGGACCAGGCACTCCCAGCTGGCCGCATTGCTCCTGCTCTCTGGTCCCCCCTCCCCCTGTCCAGCACCGAAGCCACCCCAGCCCGCCTGTCACAGACCCCCGCTGGGGTGACTTCTCCAGCTCACAGCTGTCATGCCTGTACCATGGCTGACAACTCTCACACTTGATTGGAGCCCAATTCTCCTCTGGGAGAGAGCTCAGGCATTATCGGAGCAGCATATGTCCACGATGGAGTTCAAGAAAATGGCAGCATTCAACGACAACATCTGCTCCGGATTCTGTGTCGGTTCCAGAAGTGGATCATTGGCTCTTGTGTTAATTCTCTGAGCCACCCCAGTAACTGTCAAATATCTTCTTTATCACTTAAGGTTGTTTGAATAAACAGAAGCTGAACTAATAGGAAAAATGGAACATACCCTTCTTGGATCCCCCACTCCATCTGCTTATTATAAGCTACTAATTTACCTTTGGGCCCTGTCAACGGGCAAATCACTAGTCTCCTGCCTGGAACTGCCTGGGCCTTGCTCCCTGAGATCGCCATGCGCCCCCCCTCCCCGCCCCCGCCCAAACTGGCCAGAGTCAGCATGGCTGATTTCTCACCGGCAGCTTGCTGACTAGCAGTCCCTCAAAAGATATGTCCACATCCCAACCTCAGGAAGCTGTGAATGTGACCTTATTTGGAAAAAGGGTCTTTGCAGATGTAATTAAATGAAGGATCTTGAGGTGCGATCATCCTGGCTTACCGGGGTGGTTCTTAAATCCAGTGACAGGTATCCTTCCAAGACATACTCACAGGAAGGATGGAGGGAAGAGAAGAAGGCCATGTGAGGACAGGGGCAGGAGTCGGAGTGGTACAGCCACAAGCCAAGGAGCACCTGCAGCCCCCAGAGCTGGAAGAGGCCGAGAAGAGAATCTCGGTTAGAGGTTGAGGGGGCACAGCCCTGCTCACACCATGAATTTGGACTTTTGCCCTCCAGAACCGTGAGAAGCTAGATTTCTATTGTTTTAAACCACTAGGTTGTGGCCGTTTGTGACGGCAGCCCTGGAGTCCACCACCTTGGATGGAAAGCCTGTGATGTCAGGACTCCTGCTTGCTGACTGCCCTCTGATCCCAGGAGGGGCTTCCGGCACGTTGGCTGTTCCCCTGTCTCATCCAACTCACGATGGCCCTGTCCCCTACCTTCCCTACAGCCTGTGGGCAGAGAAGTCTCCTGTGTGTTGTGGGTCAACCGTGTCCGGGTCCCCTGCCTTTGCCCACACTCTGGAGTTGCTAATGATGACCACGGGTCTCCTTGGTCACTAAGACTATTTCAGTGTTTTACTGGCACAAAGATCACGACCTACCTGAGTTTCAGCAAAATGCAAGAGGAGTTTATTCTCTAGATGAATGGACCCCAAGGACCAGAAGCACAGTCAGGTCCTATGGAGGACCAAGAGCAGACAGTGATAAGCCTTCAGAAGCCAGGCAGTCACTTGACAGCTTATCAAAGTTTCTTCTGTTCTTTTCATTTCTCGCTCTGTAACCCGGCTCTCCCTGCCTCTGAAATAGCTCAGGAAGGCCACCCACCTGCCTAACATCAGTTCCAGCTTCCTGATTTGCCTCACCTCGGTCAAGGTTGCTGCAGAGAGTGGGCACCTCTAGTTCCAATTGTAAATTCTTGGGAGAGATAAGTAATTGGGAGACACCCCTGGCTAAGGCCAAATGGGTAGAACCAGGCCGTCCAAGCGTGGCTAATGGGCCCCACTGGGGCAGCGTGGAGGGGTTCTCAGAGAAGAGGCCTAGGGTTTGTTGGTCATTGCTAAGTGGTGAGGGCCCTGGCTCAGGCAGGAGGAGCAGCCCTTGAAAGAAAGGCCACACCAAGGCCCTCTTGCCTTGAACTTGTGCACACGCCCAAGGCTGAGCTTGAGTATGCGCCCTCCATTTGCTCTCTCAGTGTGGCCTTTCCCAGCCCTTCTTTCCAGTTGTCCCCAGGGGACACGTATACAATACATTGCTGTTAAAAACATGACTCCCTCCAGCCCTGTGTGCTTCCAACACCCCCACGCTGAGCTGAGCATCTTTAAGGAAGCGTCTCCACTGCCTGGTGGGGACGTGCCCTCTGGTTCGTCCCTCCGGAACGTGTCCAGTTCTTCTCCATCTTTGTCCCACCAGACACGGGTGCTAATGGGGAAAATGCCAAAGTGCTGAACCCACCACACCCTCCCGCATCCCAGGCGGTGGGGACCTCACTTCGGGATGATTACTAAGTACACATGCTAAAGACTCGCTTTCGTACCCGCTCCATAGACGCACGAAGGAGGTCAGAACTCAGGTCTTGCCTTAGTTGACCAGAGGTCACGGAGGTGGATGTTCCCTGATGGGGACCCTTCAGAAAACGGTGTTCTGTTTTTGTGCACGGGTGTATGTGGGTAGCTAAACATGCAGCAGAAAAATGAGTGTCCAATTTCCAAAGAAGTGAGAGAAGGAAAACTAGTAAATGGGGTAATGGGAAACACCGTGCGGGTGGGACTGGTGAATTCCCACCGCCTGCCGTCGCTGGGGTCATGGCCTGCTGCCCCCGTGTAAAGGACCTCGAGAGTGCCTCCCCAGCAAAGGGCAGAGCACCCTGTTAGGTCTGCAAATGAATAATAATGAACCCCAGGCTTAGTCCTGGTTGGATAAGGATAAATAAAATTAAAATTCGGAAATTTGTTTTAAATGGGTTGCTAATTGCTGTTGAGCTTTAAATATTTGAGTTTATTAATTTCTCCCTCACCCCCTGAATTATATTTCGGCAGCAGTCCCCTGTTATTAGGCTATTAAATCAGACATATCAAAAAGGGAAGCATTTATTTATATCTTCAGAGACATGTACATCTAATTAAGACCGTGTTACCGTGCATATTTTAGATCAGGCAAACGCTGTCTGTGATCTCAGCCTCATCACTCTGAAGGGCCTTCGTGAGTGTTTGGGAGATCTGACTCGAGCTGGATGAGGAAGACGCCCTGTACCTTTCTGAGCAGTGATTTTGGAAGAAACTTCATCCCGAAATAAGTGGCTGCTCCCAGATGTCATAAAGCCCCTTCGTAAGGTTAAAGAATCCAAAATGGCAACTAACAGAAAACCAGAGATTCGGAAACTGGCCACACTGCCGGAATGTTCCTGTGTTCATAAAAACGGTGAAACTAGCTCACATTTAGAAAGCACCTACTGGGTGCTCCAAATTCCTAATGAATATGCATTAGCTCATGGAATGCTCACAACAACTCAGGGAGGGAGACAATATTTTTATCTCCATTTTACAGATGAGTAAAACAGAGGTAGAAGAAGATTAGGTCATTTGCCTGAGAGGCAGAGGCAGGACTCAACCTAAAGCCTGACTGACTAGAACCCACGCTTTTTCCCCTCGGTCTCTTTTCATAGTCAAGAAGAATTCATCCAGTCTAGAACTTTCTCAGCCAAGGTGATATCATCCTTCTTCTGACAAGGTGATGAAAATTGGTTCGGGGGTGGGGGTGGGGGGCAAAAATCACATTATTTTTATGTATGAAGCACAGATAAACATATAGTACGTAAACAGCTGAGCAGTATTTCTGTGATGCTAGAACTTCTCTGGTGAGGGCATTTTGGAAGAAACGTCTGAAAAGACATCTTAGGGGGAAAGTCCATGAAAAAGGTTGAGAAATACTGTTGTACAGCAACTGCAGGAATGCCCCCTACCAATTACTCACTTGTCCTTAGGTACAGCGATAGTGTCACTGGCCTGCACTCCTATGGCTCCTGTCTTATTTTTACAGCTCAGATAGACTGGACGTGAGCTAACACCGCGGGCTTCCTGTAATGGGAGGGCCCAAGCACCAGTGTCAGATTGCACATTTCATTTGGCTGGGACAAGTTTCTTATGTGAGGAACTTTCGCCAAAAAAACAGTGGACTCCCGTTTCCAAAGGACTATCAAGTTCTGCATGGGAAGACGTTCCAAATCGTGGGATGGTCATTTCATGATCTGGGGGCTTCTTTGGCTCAAGATTCCTGATTCTTTTTCCCATAACGTTGGACAGGAAGCTAGTGAAGGAAGTATGAGTTGGGTTATATCAGAAAGGCTCAGGGCGAGACATCTATCTCAAAGAATCTCCATTGTTAAAGCCAGATTCTTACTGTATGGCAAGTACTTTACCCATATTTTACTCGAGACTCGTACTGTCCAATATGGAGGCCAGTAGTCACATGTAGCTATTTAAAATTCAATTCATCGGGGCGCCTGGGTGGCGCAGTCGGTTAAGCGTCCGACTTCAGCCAGGTCACGATCTCGCGGTCCGTGAGTTCGAGCCCCGCGTCGGGCTCTGGGCTGATGGCTCGGAGCCTGGAGCCTGCTTCCGATTCTGTGTCTCCCTCTCTCTCTGCCCCTCCCCCGTTCATGCTCTGTCTCTCTCTGTCCCAAAAATAAATAAACATTGAAAAAAAAAATTTATAGAATTCAATTCATCGAGGGGCTCCTGGGTGTCTCAGCTGGTTCAACATCTGACTCTTGACTTCGGCTCAGGTCACGATCTCACAGTCCGTGAGTTCGAGCCCCACGTTGGACCTTGTGCTGACAGTGCGGATCCTGCATGAGATTCTCTCTCTCCCTCTCACTCTCTCTGCCCCTCCCCTGCTTGCACTCTCTCTCTCAAAATAAATGAATGAAAGCATTTTTAAAAATTTAAAGAAATTCATTAAAATGAAATAAAATTCAGTATTTAGTTCTTCAGCCACACTAGCCACATTTCAAGTGCTCAATAGCCACATGTGGTTACCAGTTGGACAATAGAGATGAACAAACATTTCGATTCACCGAAGAAAATTCTACTGGACAGTGTTGTGTTAGAGACAGTAAACACCAAGAAGAAGACAGGACACTGGCCAACAAAGGGCGGTTACTTTTCATTTAACAAATTTTCAGTGACAACCACCTTTGTGCAGGTCTTATTCTAAGCACAAGAAAAGATCTATAATCAAACCAAAGTTTCTACACTTGAGGAAGCTATTATTGCTATTATTTTTACTGCAGGCTTTTGTTATTTCCTAGTGAGTGGGTAATAGAGTGGTAGTGTTTAAAAATATTAGTGAGGAGTCGGAGCAACATGACCTTGATCTGAGCAGAGTGACAGAAGTAAATTTGCTTATTCTCTCTGAGACTTAGTTTCCTCATCTGTAAAATGGGTATACTAATAACTTCACAGGCTTGCTTTGAAGGTTAAATAAGGAAATGGATGTAGAGGGTTTAATACAATGTCTGGTATGGTAGGTGCTCAATAAATTAGCGCTTTCCTTGTTAAGATAAAAATCTGTTCTAATTTGTTCTAATCTGGTTTGGTCACATTATAGAGGATGGGGTTTATTGGTTTGTTACTCAGGATCTATTTTAGGACATTCCTAGCGGTAACCTGACAAAATAATACTAAAGACATGCTCAAGGTGCCTCTGGAATCCACTCTTTAGTTCACATTTGAGAATCCACTGCTCACATAATAATCTTAACAACGTTCTTGTTGGTCTTGGTTGCTGTAATTACAGAATGTCGGAGCTTGAAGAGATCAGAAAAAACATAATTGAATTCGGGTATCATAAAGGTAAGGAAAGTGAAATGCTGGGCAGTGATGTGCCCAAGGTCACAGCTCTGCAGAGGCAAACAGACTAGAACGTGAGTCTCTAATCTCTAATCATCCACTACAGCGTGCTCAGCATTTCAGCAAATGTCCTTGGACCCCTGTCTCCGCCTCCCCAAAGAAAGTTACAATCAACACTTGACCATCCCTCAGGCAGGAAGTCTCCTCATCTTGGGACAATGAGGTGGCTGTTCACTCAAACTAACACAGCGTTTTGGGGTGCCTGGGTGGCTCAGTCGGTTGAACGTCTGACTTCAGCTCAGGTCATGATCTCACAGTTTGTAGGTTCGAGCCCCATGTCAGGCTCTGTGCTGACAGCTCAGAGCCTGGAGCCTGCTTCGGATTCTGTGTCTCCCTCTTTCTCTGACCCTCTCCTGCTCGTGCTCTGTCTCTCAAAAATAAACACTTAAAGAATTAGACAAAACAAAACAAAACCAAAAAAACTAACACAGCGTTTGAAGCCCAGAGAGTGCTGGAGATGTGCTTGGTGACAGTTGCCCCAACCCCCACAGCAGCCCAGGTGGTTGGTGGCAGAGGGGCAGTTTTACCTTGCCTCGTTTTGGGTGCTGCGGTGTGCATTTATTGTCCCTGCATCACCTCTCGATTCTCTCTCCGAAACTATAAGGCTGGGGGGAAGGCGCTCCTCCCCACCCCCTTGATGTTGAGGTTCTGAGTGCCAAGAATCATCTACAAGGACATATGTGGGAGTCACTCCTTTGTTCTGGTCACTGTCTGGAAAAGAATCTTGTGCTTTCGGCCATTTTAAGTGACAAGTTCAAATTCTAGATAGAAAGAATTCGTGTTTAAGAGAAATTGCACATATGAATCCTTGGATACAAAGCAGGGAATATAATCCTCAGCCAGGTATGAACTTGCCCACCAGGAAATGAGGGGTTTTATGAAAGTGATCAGTTTAATCGGTGTGAGTTTGTGAATAAAGGGTTTTTTGTGTGTGGTTTTTTTTTTTTTTTTGTGGAAAGGACTTTTTCTTATTTTCTTGTCCTCCAGAGTCCCAAAATGTTTATACTCCCACGAGAAAACCCAGGGAATGAAAATTACAGTGGACTCTGGATTATTCCTGGGCCACCTGGATGCTTCCAACTCTGGCTGCCAAGGTGGGTCTCCATAGCTCAGGCAGTGACGGAGGTTCGCTCTTTCTCTCTTTTCCTGACTTCCCCTCTGGCAGTGGGGTACGGGGAGAAGAGCTGAGCAGAGACAGGGACCTTTTCCCCAGAACTTGTGCATAAGGGGGATTCACCAGCATTCCAAAGCCAAATTAACGCAGGAAGAATAATTCAATCACCAAATGGTTGGATGACTACCCTGTGTGAATTGTGGATGGCCATGTGTGTTTGATTTTTTGTTATAAATGTTTTTCATTTATTATTATTTTTTATATAAGTTAAATTCTTGTATTTATTTCATTAAGTTTATTATTACTTTTTTTTTAGTAATCTCCATACCTGACTTGGGGCTTGAACTCACTACCCCGAGATCAAGAATTGCACGCTGTTTCAATGGAGTCAATCAGGCATGCCTGTTAAAAAAAATTTTTTTTAAAGAATTAAACCATCAAGTGGCACCCAGGTGGCTCAGTAAGTTGAGCGTCTGAATCTTGATTTTGGCTCAGGTCATGATCTTAGTATTGTGGGATCGAGCCCCATGTTGGGTTCTGTGCTGATTGTGGAGCCTGCTTGAGATCCTCTCTCCCTCTCCACCTCTGTCCCTCTCCCCTGCCCTCTCTCTCTCTCTCTCAAAGAAAAAAGAAAAAAGAATTAAACAATTCATGTGTGAGTAATAGGCACCAATATAGTTTTGCCATTGGATGAGACAAGTAAGCTGTTATAGATCAATGGCATTGTAGAAGTGATCAGATGACGCTCAGGGTTTGAAAAGTCTTCTTTTTTGGTCTCTAGGATATGATTGAATTTGCCAAAGAAAGCCTGGCCTTGCAATTGGATGCTGATTTAGATCATCATAAAGCGCTTGTATTTCCTTTGGAATCTTACAGCATTGGGCATGAACAAAAATGTCCCAACAGGAAGAGGAGGGAGGACAGGAAGTGTATGGATGCTTAGATAAGTATGGAAAGTGTCACAGAATCGCATACTGTCCTGTCCCCTCCACACCCATGGAGCGAGCAAGCAATCACAGACTCATTTGTCCGCACTGTGTGGCTTTCCTCTCTGCCTTAGCATCTTCAGCTGCTAGGGTTTTCCTCTGCACTCCAGGCGGGGTGCTCTGTCTGTGCTGTAGGGCTCCAGAGAAGTGGGGATTGCCTGCAATTTGGAGAAAGGTAACATGACTCAACCTGAAATTGCCTCTGTGTGTATCATCGCTTGTTTGGGGATTAGAATAACAGAAGAATCGAATTTCTTGCCCATCTGTGAAGAGCTTTTAAGTTAGAGTTAACTTGGAGGATCCCTGGGAACAGATGGAAGGATCTAGTAGATGAGCCAGCACGCTTCTGCCTGCCGCGTCTCCGGGGGCCTGGCTCCCTCCCGGGCCTGGCCAGCCTGCCAGCACAGCGCCTAGCTGACCTTTGACAGTGTGGTCTGCTGCACTTCGTCCCTCTCTTCATTCTTGGCTCGTTCTGTGGCCCAGCACCGCTCATTTTGGCTCCGTAACTCAGCTCCCAGTTTTCCAATAGTTACTTTAATTTATGACATGGTTTGGACACACTCGTTGGCCATGACCTTGGCCCTCAGCCCAGAATATTATTTTCAGCATTTACCCTCCAGCTCTCCCACTGCAGCCTTGGGCAGGAGATGCTCTGTCCTCTCACAGCCCCCACGGCCCCGGCCCAGGGGCACAGCGGCCAGGGCCGACCTATTCCAGTTCCCACCCCCAGTCCCGGTCAGGTGAGAGGTCCACACGGGAATGGGGCAGACTGATGAAGTTGGCTGAGGTTGCTGCTGTGTGTCCTACTTTTACAACAACATACCAGATTGCTTTCTCCTGGCGGCACCGAAGGTCACTGCAGTCATCCTGCAAAGTAACTTGGCACTCACTCCGGTTTTACCTTTGGGGAGACAAACATACACCCGTAGCGACTTGAGAAGACGCACAAAGCTACGTCTTTGAGAAGCGCCAACGGATACGCTCGGATCACATGTTCACGCAAACAAAGAAGCTCTTCTAAAGAGAGAGGGACAATAGTGTAAGATCTATCCTAGAGCAGTACATTCAACTTGGTCCTGAAGGATACGACGGACATATAGCATGGGTGCGCAGTAAAAACGAAGTGGAGATACATTCCCACTGGACAGTAGCCACATGAGCCACACAGAGAGGCTGGATCTAGCTGACACACCGGAGCAACGCAAGTACGGGCCGTGAGTCCCCACCGTAGGGCCACAAATGGTGCACACGATGGACCCAACCATTGACAAACAGAAGAGGCCCCTTGGCGGACAAGAATCACCAGAGAAAATTGTTCAGGAGTGGGAAAGTTCTACAAATAGACCCAAGTGGAATAGGGTCTATTCCACGAGCGTGATATCAACGAATTTCTATTTGTGTTGTTCCTCTACTGTTGTTTCTTCAGGTGATACTCTAAAACGCAGTCAGCTGTGTGCACATGATGAATAATGTATTTTGTAATTTACATTTTTCTAATTGAAAAAATTTCAGGAATAGCCCCAAGTAAATCGCATGCATGATTTAACAGGAGACGAATCAAATTTTAACCATGAAACAAACTCCAAAAGAGTGCTGTTCCCTAACAAAACAGAGTCAGAGAATGGTTCTAATCCTTGGTTCTGTAGTTTCGTGAGAACCTACCCCGGGGGGGGGGGGGTTTGCATCACAGGCACTGATCAAGGGCACGGGGAGAACCAGCATCAGGGAATCTACCTGCTACTGGTGTAGCACTTGAAACCGCTAAAGGCACATTTGAATCTATTCTGTAACTTGTTCCTCGCGTCCAATACAGAAGGCAGGAGTAGGTTTTGTCCGTCACTTGACAGAAAGCTTCACCCATTAGGCTAAGGTCACCTTCACCAGAGAATGGCAAGAAAGGCCAGCGCTCGTGCCAGCCTCCTGCACTTTTGTGAGCATTTGCCGCTCTGACTGCTTAGGACCTTGCCTCGTTTCTAGAAACACCACCCCATTTCTTGGGGACAACCGCTTCACTCTGACTCCAACCACTCCAACCACCTGGTTCAAATGGGAGCCACCAGGGCCATGTTCCCATCTGGGGCCCCTGACCTGACCTGAGCTGACTAGCGTCTTTTCTGGGGACTCTTCAACTGGGATCAGGCTTGGGATGAGGAGGTGGGCAATTTTAGGATAGGTTTTTTTTTTTCTTCCTCTTCTTATGGCAAAATTGTGAGATGCAGGGGGTGGTGTGGGGGCAGGGGCTGCTGGTGGCCTTGTGTCCTAGCCACGTGTAGGAAGATTGAGAAAACCAGAAACAGTATGCAGTGAGAAGAGGGAAAGTGTTGCTAGCATTTGAATGTCTGGTTCCAGTGGTTTTTGAGGCTCTGTGGCTTCTTTTCCATGGTTACTTGAGGCTTTCAATAAACACTTTTTTTTTATTTGCTTGAGCTACTTCAAGTCGAGTTTGTGTCCCTTAAAAACAAACAAACAAACAAACAAACAAACAAGAACAAGGGTCCTAACGAGTAGGTCTGTCCTCCATGACAGTCAGTGCCCTTTGTATTCGCCACGAACCTTTTATGAGTCACATTTGTCTACAAAGAAATATGGCCCAAAGTTAGGTAAGTTGCTCCAAATCTTATGTTGGGTTATTGGTGTAATTATGTCACTCACCAGTACGTGTTATTAGGACCTTATACATCTAATCAATAAAGCTTCA
The DNA here is from genome assembly GCF_014898765.1 of Herpailurus yagouaroundi. Taxonomy (NCBI): domain Eukaryota; kingdom Metazoa; phylum Chordata; class Mammalia; order Carnivora; family Felidae; genus Herpailurus; species Herpailurus yagouaroundi. Next base: position 5,625,980 of record NW_024412429.1, on the reverse strand, counting down.
TGTGTACTATCTACTTTGATTTCTATGTCAAGTCCTTGAAACAGATTGGAAAACCACGGTGAACCCCAATTTTAGATGAGAAAGCTGACGTTCATAAATGGTAGGGGACGACTTGCCTGCTTTCAGTCAGCGAGTGATGATGGGACAGGCTTGAACCCGTGTCTTCTGATGTAACAGTCAATGTTCCATACATTGTACACGCATACAGGTACATACTGTATACACATACATGTCTGAACATACATACAACACACATAGACATGCCTGCACAAGAAGGTCCATTTCAATTAAAAAAATGAAAATCAAATACAGCAAAACAACTGTCCTTCTTAGGATTAATATTTAAAGAGTGTTTTAAGATACCACTGCCCATAATTATTTGTACTTCTATTTTGTGCCAAAACATCGGTCTAGGACCCATCTCGCTCTCCTGTAGATCTAACTGGGATAAAACATTTTCCATTTTCTTGAGACTTGATAAAATATAAATAGCTTGTACTTTGTCTCTCTTGGTTTTGATAACTAATGAAATGTGAAAAAGCAAAAGATGACACATAAAAGAAAAGCAGAAGATAACTAATTTAGAGGTTAACATTGGAAAAGCTCCAAAATTAGATCGCGTAATTAGTTCACGGTTTAGAAGCCTTTGGTGGCATTAGATTTATGCAAACAAATTCCATTCACATAGTTTAGGAAGACTGAATGATTTTATAGATGAATCACGTTGAAAATGGAAGATTACATAATCCCTATTCCTTATTTTCTCTGTTATATCAACTAGTTTGAACAGTCAAGGAAATCCAAGAATGGACCTTAAATCGTTCACTAGAACAACTGATGGTGGACACTAACAGGGCAAAAAGAAGGCTACAACAAAGCTAAATGATAGCAAGTCTTTCAAAGGCATAAACATTCCTTGAAGGCAAGCAGCCAAGGTTGGTAGGCTCCAAATTTGATCTGCTCTGGTTTCCACGTCTTTATGCAATCCTGTACAGGGGTGAAAGGAGTAAGAGGCCAGTCTGGATCACTGGTTTTTAAGTTGTATTTTTGTTATTGTTGGTTCAGGAAATCCGACATACAAAATGGTCAAATGCTGTCATTGTATGGGTCAGGGACGGAAACCCAGAAGCCCAGGGCTCTTTGGTGGTCACTGGCCACGTGCAGCATTTATGACCCAATATTAGCTGCACTTAACCATATGCTTAAGCATTGATTACAGCAGTACAGTCGTTAACTGAAAACATGACTCAATGGGAATTCTTCCTTAGATTATGAAAACCCAGATTTCAGATTCAGCTATGTAGATCATTCAACAACTAACCAGTATAAACAAACCAGGCAATTGTGTTAAGCACACGCATCAACTATTAAAAAGAAAACGTTTTTTCTTCTCACTGAATTGACCGGTTGTTTGTCAGTATGGCCAAAACAAGACGATCATTTCATGGTGCGAATACTTCTTGGATAGTTTTTTCCCCCATTTACAAACCAGCTTTTTTTTTTTTTTCCCAGATGAGTCAGTACATGTACACACTGTCAGAGGACAGGGGAAGACAGGTCAGGGTAGTTTTGAATTTGGCATGTAGCCAATAAACTTTTCACTTCAATTTGGATTTCGGCTCCTCTGGGACACATGTGTCTCAGGGCAGGGCAGTAACAGTTTTCGGTTGGAAAAATATCACGATGTGTACCAGCAGCCTCTCCCCAGGCTTCCCTGGAAACAGCTGGGGGCTGGTCTGCCTGTGCCTCTCATGTTTGAGAACTGTGTGCAAACATTCTGAAATAGGCAGCATTTTTAAACTTTGCATGAGTTGGGTGAAGGTTTCAAGGATCAAATATTTGAAAATGTTTGAGAAACAAAAATGATGCCATGAGATAAACCCTTGAGAAAAATGATACTGAATGTAAAACTGTCATTTCTAATATTTCAGTTCTGAGGCAAGACTTCATATAGATACTCTCATTTGTTCCTTGCTGTGCATTAATACAGATTCAGATCAGTTCGGGTGTGAGATAAGATGATGTTCTGCAATGCTTTTGTTTGCATGAAACCCTATGGTAATGAGGTCGCACTAGAAAAAGCAGAGTTTAGATAAAAGAGGAGGTCTACAAGTTTTTGAGAGTGTAAGCAAATGCTAAGTGTTACCTACATTTTGGGTGAGTTTGGTTGTATTTCAAAAAGCCAATGAGAAATTATAAACTGTTTTCAGAAATGTATATACATCTATATTTGTTCAAATTAATTAAAACTTTCCAGTTTTGTCTACGTCTCTCAAAATGTGACCACTTCCTGACATGCTCTATTTTAATGTCAGGAGAGACACTGTCTTAAGAGTATGGGCATAGTTTTTCCATCTATCCTTGGACCCAAGTACTTCTGTGACACTGGAGTAGGTTTCCCTGAAGTTCCTACAAGGGACACTGAACCAATAAGACACCAAGAAATTTGCTGACCAGGGACAAACATTTTTTCTTAACAAATTTCGTTGCTAATTTCTTATTAGATAACTAATTCATGCTTATTATAGAAAATAGAGCTAGGAAAAAAATAATAAAATAAAATATTAAGTAATAAAATGCAATTTCTTTCTTCTAAATCCTCATTAGAAATAATAATATTGATGGGGCACCTGGGTGGCTCAGTCGGTTAAGTGTCCAACTCTGGGTTTTGGCTCAGGTCGTGATCTCATGGTTTGTGAGCTCGAGCCCCACACCGGGCTCACGCTGACAGTGCGGAGCCTGCTTGGGAGTCTCTCGCTGCCCCTTCCCCCTGCCTCTCTCTCAAAAATAAATAAATAAAAATAAATAAGGTGAATCCAGTACGATAATTTCGGTGAGAGCTTAACAACTGATGGCAGAAAATATTCATGTCTTTTAAAGGCTTTTAATTTTAAGTAATAGGAATCTTAAGAAGTATACTGATGAGGAATGTATTTTTAGTAAAGGGAAATTTTCTTGCAGACCTTCAGCTCCATGCAGATCACGGCCTTCTACTGTGGCCTTTAAACGGCCAGCCCTCCTGTTCTCCACTGCATGTGGGAGATGCCAGACTAGGCCTGGTGATGAGTGTGGGTGGCCCCTTTCCAGGAGGTGGGCTCAGGGTGACGGGTGCCTCCTGCAGCTTTAGGTACGGGAGAGAAGCTGGCCTTCTTTACCAAATACTCACACTGATTTTCCAAGTTTTATACAAAATGTCCTTATGAAATACCTTCCAAACAATGCATTCTGCTCCCCCCCCCCCTCCACAAGGGGTGGGTGGATAGGGAATGGGAACAATTTTGCAAACGTTTCACTGAATTTTTCCTTAAAACCTAGATACAGCTTTCTTTAAACTTAGATGTAGCCAAGTGCCTATTCATTCAGACAAGTAAGTAATAAATGACTAAGAAATAATGCTGAGTTAATACAATTCCCTGTCAGTGTATCAGATGAAAGACTGTTAAACTTTTCTGTGTGAACATTTTGTCTTCGTTTTTATTGATGAAACTGATTTAATGACACTCCTGTTTAAGCTAAGAATATGTAATGTTTAGATTATATAATAGTTACATAAATAGACTACAGTTAATAATTATCTGAACTTCAAATAACTATTAATCAAGGAACCAGCATTTGTTTGTTTGTTTGTCTTTGGTGGGAAGTAGGAGAATATGTTCTGTATTTTATTCCAGTGTGAAAGAAACAAATAAATACTAACAATCAGCAACTAATTTTCAGTTCGTCACAAAGACATGTAGGGAAGCCTTCTGTGTGTTAAAAGGGAAGCTGGAGATTTATTTTCTACTTTCCTTCCTTCAGCGAGAGCAGCAGTTTGGGTTGTGTGGGGTCAGAGGTAGGATTTCTTAACCTTTTTTGTACCCTATCAAGGTAGGTGATGAGAGCCAGGCTCGGTATGGCTTGAATGGAGCAAGAATTTTCGAAAATAACAAACACCACCTCACCCTTTTGTATACTATGACCTGCAAATGAAAACAAATACCAGTTGAGTGGCAATATTTTTTTTTTTTAAAGAAGAAAAAAGTACCCCTTTAAACCTAATATCCTGATGCACACGCGTTAAAGATAATTACAGAGCCACGGAGCCCTTCTGGAGCAGGGCCTTGACTGTTCTGGCCTTCTGTGTTCACGGAACAGAACGGAAGGGGGAGGCCAGGAGGATGATTAAAGGGCTGCAAAGATGACTTTCTGGCTGTGATATTAAGGCCATTAATATGTCTGCATTTCAGTTCCAGTGTGCTAATGTATTATTTTACCTATTAAAATATCATAAAGATTACCCATAATTAAAGATGATTTAGAGCCTAAGTCTTAACTAGATCTCACTGCATGCAAACACATTTAGAGTGAATTCACTTTAAAGTGGAATTTAGCTAGCCTAATGAAAACAGGATCTACAAGACACTGAAAAGACAAAGGCAGACACTATATATGGGCAGGACGATAAAAACCCTGACAACCCTTTTAGGGATTCATACCCAAATAATCTGTCTTGAAGGGATATGCTGAAGCACTGCCTAAAAGAAAATGTTGCTTAGGTGTCTGTTTTCGAATAAACGATGTATTTCCAATACAGAAAGTCTGTCGTTAATTTTCTTCATCACGGGGGAGAGCCCGGCGGTCAGTTCTCCTTTTTCAATCAATCAGCATGTTTTCCTTCACATTTGTACCGACTTGAAACAACAGTTACATTTGCAACTTCCAGAAAACAAAGATGAAACTTCGTTCCTGCTTTTGTGTTGAGCTGTACAATTTATTCCTCTCCTGGCAACAGATTTTAAATCTCTCTTCCTCCCCCTCTCTCTTTTCTCTCCTTTTCATGGGAACTGTTTGGTGAGTGCCGACAAAGCGCTGTGTGTGTGTGTGTGTGTGTGTGTGTGTGTGTGTGTTTTCCCCCTTTGCCTGGTTTCTGTGTCGGGGTGCACAGGCACGCATTCATTAACGTAATTCCTCAACATCCAACGAGAGCGCATCATAAACCCAGGAGAAAAAGCCTCATAAATATTTAGATGTTCCTTCTACCTTCCAAACTGGAGTGAAAAGCTTATTTAAGTGAGGAGTTGGTCTCGGTCAATCTGCATGTGAATCAAGACGGGGGGACAAAGGGATGAAAAGGAGATGGAAACTCGAATACAAACCCTATGGTCTCCAGGGGGTCATTCATCTTGTTCTTGTCAATACCAGCGCGGGGCTTGGCTTCGCTCTGCGCATGAGCAAACAGAGCCGGTTTCCAAAGACAGCTGGCGGAGGATGTGTGTGCTTTGTTCGGTCTTGTCGTTTTTTAAGGAATGAAATTGCTTTGCGCTTTATATTTGACTGACTTCTTCATTCTTCCACGTTGCTGCTATCCGTATGAGCGATGCATCTATATTTAGTGGTGTGCGCAAATATACAAGACGGGAAGTATGAACAGGATTTTTTTTTTCCCCTTTTCACGGTGACAAAATATACCGAAAACTTACCATTTTAATCGTTTTAAAGTGTATAATTCAGTGGCATTTACTACAGCATAATGTTGGGTAACTGTCACCACTATCTATTTCTAGAACCTTTTCATCATCCCAAACATAAGTTCTGTACACATTAAATAGTAACTCCTGACCCGCCCCTCCCCCCAGCCTGAACAGGATTATTTTTAACTCCATACCCAAAACTCTGTGCAGTTAGAACTCCTGGCGCTCGATTTTGGATTTTGGGGGTGTTGAGGGGGTGCAGGGCGAGGGGGAGTGCAGGAACATAAAGAAGGTAAAGGTAAAGCCGGAAAAGTGTTTTCTCCCAAGTGTGGTTTCACTGAGCTAATGAACTCAGAGCTTGGAAATGAATATGGGCAAAGAGACTTGGATGCGAAGTAGCCGGTCTGGTTTTCACCAGGGTGAAAGAAAATGATAGTGACAAGTTTAGCAGCTTTTGAAAAGTCTCCATTATTATACGAAACTGGTTTAAGTAAGAATTTCAAAATAAAATGCAAAGACGAAAGCCTGTAATGCTTGATATTCTTTGAGACAAAACAAATGGATTGTGCATGTTTTAGAACTATTCCACCAAATATTGGGGGATATATTGTACTTGACCAAAAGACTTGACAGTGAAGGCTGGGAGTATAACTTACACAACTAACCAGTACAATTAATTTACATTGTTACTTCTCATTTTACGAATCTCTGAAGTTTGTAGCTATGTTGCTTTAAATGAAAAACACCGAAGCATTGTTGGTCAAATGCCATCACAAGGCAACAGGTAGCAGAGGAAATTTGCAACCCCGACCTCCAAGTGCACTTATTTTAAGAGACCTCTAAAAAAACAATTCAGGGCAATTAAAGAAAAATGGGGGAAGTCCTACTGAGTTTGTTTTAATGGGGCCTTGTTTTCCGAGCACTTATAGCCAGGCTCCTGCTCTAAGGATGAGTATTATCAGTTGAGACCACATGTGAGTGACTAATACTCTTCTTCCCTTAGTGGAAGTCATGCCTGTTATTGTCACTGATTATTTAAGGAATTTAAATATTTTGTATACTGTGAAGACAGCAGCTTTCAGGGGCAGGTACTGGGGGAGGGGAGGGGAGAGTGTGTGTGTGGAGCCAGGGCCCTCGGGGATCTTGGGAGAAGAGGCAAAGCTGGCAAATTGGGAACTCGCAGTTCCAAATAATGGGGAAACTAGTTCTAATTAGCTTAACCAAAAAGGGGGTTCACCGACCAAGGTAATGGGGAAATATGACTCAGACATTAATGCAGGAGCTCAAATGATGTCAGGAGGAAATGTTCTTCCAGGTTGGCTCTGTTCTCCTCCATACTGGCTTTCTTTGGCAAGCTCTCTCCGTGTGGCGATTACCGCCATGGCTACTGTGTCCCTAATATATTCTCATCCGCTGCAGCCAGCAGTCCCGCCAAAAAAAGAGAGGTCACTCTTTGCCCCAAGTTTCAGTAGGAGTGGTAGCAATGATTGATTCGCCTGCCTTGGGTCAAGTGGCTACGTAAGGGCACGGCGTCCTGTGGGCGCTGCCTGCTCATGGTGGCAGAGATGTTAAGGCACACACCACAATCACACTCGGTTTCCCACAAAACAACAGAGGCTCTTTACGGAAAGGAGGGGGAGTAAGGGGAAACAGGCTGGGCAGACAACAGCTCTGACCATTCACTGCAAAAGTGACCCTTCGCTGAGTTCAGGTTTTAGGGGTTGTATCGGTGAGGGTTAGTGGGGCTACTGGCCAAATGCATATTAGTTTAAATACAATGAAAGTGTGTTTCTTCTTTGGGTAACCAGAACTGGACAGGTGAAGAGGTTTGCAAAATGGCCTTTCTCCAGGCAGTCCCTTGGGGACTCATATCTTCCGGACCCAAGTCTCCACTGGTCCCAATGGGACAGACCACGCTGGGGCACACTGGGAGTTTTCTCTGGGCCAGGCTGAGAAGGGCCACCTATCACCTTGGCTCCTATTCTGTTAACTAGAACTCAGTCACATGGCCACACTTAAGTCAAAGAGAGGTGGATGTGTAGATTAGCTATGTGCCCAGAAAGAAGGAAGTCGTGTTGGCGAACTGCTGTCAACGTTCGCCTCCTCAGTTACCACGACTCTGCAAATGGGCTGGAAACCAGAGGCACGTGCAGCAGACGAGGGTAATGGCCACTGAGTTCTCACCATGTGCCGGGGGCCTTGCCAGGGCTTTGCACATACCAACTCACAAAAGCCTCTCCTCAACCTGGGGTCTGGGACAAACATCCTCATTGGAAGTGAAGAAACAGAGGCACAGAGAGGGTAGTTAACTTGCCCAAGGTGGTAAAATTAGAAATTGTTGGAGTCAGGACTTGATACAAAACAGGTTGAACACACAGGGTTCTGGGGGAGACTAGGTGAGATGATGTCTGTAAAGGCCCAGGCCAGGCCGGGGAAACACTCGGGAAACAATCCATGGAAGTTGTATTATTAATCTGGTCCTCAGGTTAAGCATAGCCATCCCAGAGGAAGGTTCATTTGGAGGCCAGGCTTGAGGCTGAGGGATGATGGGTGTCCATAGAGGCAGGTTCCAGAAGGCTCTTTCCTCCTGAGTCTATGGGACTACTGGGGAGCCTGGATCTGTTCATTAAATCAGAGCAATTACTGAACTAGCCAAGTTCATGCCGGGACAGGACTAGGCATCACCATGGCCTGCGTGCAGGTACACAGTACCTTCCCCAGGAGGGACCACCTTTCCGCCATGATCTGTATAACTGTCTGTTCTTGTCCTCAGGTGGAGTTGGTCGCTCCCTGCTCAAGGACGTCAAGCACATTAAAAGACAACCTATTGCTTGTAATTTAGGGCTTACTCGTTCCCTTTGCCACCCCACACATTTCTTGAAAGCAGAGACAATTACTTTGAGCCCTCACACTAAGGCATGCCATAGAGCAAGCCATCCAAAAGTGCTAACTGGATGTTGATAGTAACTCCAGCAGCCGATACATATGGAACCATCACTACATTCCAAGTGGATGTCCAGCCCTGGTAATGGTTGCCCCATTTCATCCTCTCAGTCATACTACAAACCAATGGTGGGGTTTTATTAGCCCCCATTTTTCGGCTGAGAAAACTGAGAATTGCTGAGATCAAGGTGTCTGCCCCAGACAGAGCCTTCCATCATTGTATCGCCTCGCCAGGCCAGTTGTAAGTCCATGACAGAGACCCCCGTCCTGCTCCACCCAGAGGCACGGAGGCGTCCAGATGGAGCAGGGAAGCAGCCGCAAGGACAGAGAATGGTTCAGTGGGGAAGTCTGGGGTGTAGGACGAGAGGCCGTGAGGATAGGTTCCCCCAGACCTCAACCAGGAGGTGCTCCATCAGGGACCGCGGTGGCAAACCACGGGTCAGAGCAAGTAGCCTCAAGCTCAGGACAGAAGCCTTAGAGGGGAAGAAGGGGCTCCTTCGTCACAGGGTCAGAGAGCAGGGTGTAGATCACCCAAGAGCTAGGGCAGCACACACCCCGGTAACAGAGAAGGTGCCACCAGGGAACCTCCAACTACAGAAAAGATTAATAACAATGTTCAGAAACATTCCAAAGGGTTGACCCAGGTCTCCACCGACATGTAAATGAGGCCGGGCTTTGGGAACCCCTGCTGGATTCTTCTGAGATTCTTTAGCAACCTTGTCATTTTCCCAGTGCTTGTAATTTTTTTTAAACTCCGACCTTTCTATAACTAAAACTCCTCTGTCCTTTCTGTTAATTCGTGTTTGTTTTGGGGGCAGCAGGGATGAGGAGAGGTTGAGGCAGCGGTGTCCTCCCTGCAGGGGAAGGCGGAAGCCTGTGGGAGGAGCTGGAAAGGAGGAGACACCGGGCCTCCTCCATTCCAAGGGCTGGTGAGGGAGAAGGAAGCCAGGTGCAGCCCAGGGGCTGGGGAAGGGCGGCTGGCCTGGGACGCAGGCAGATGGAGGAGACTGATCTAGTTCTTTGGTATTTCTAGAACTTAGCTCTCAGACCCAAGAAGGATCTGTGTCACACAGAATTTCAGGTACCTGTGAGGGGGAAGCCATTGGGCACACACTTTTCTTTTTATTACAAGTGCAGCTTAAGTTAGGAAGGAAAGACCACAGGCTTTTGCAAACTCGCTTTGTAAGAATTTATTGATCAGAGGCACTGTACCGCTGAAATCATTGGATGCTCACCATTGCAAGTTTCTGGTTGAAACCGCTAGGCCATGGAAGCTTCTGGGTGCTGTACAGACGGGGCCTTGGTAAACAAACGGTGGGGTTTAATTAGCCCGAAGATCTTCTCTCCAGATCTGGGGCTGCCTCGTGATTCTTAAACGGGGAAGATAGTGAATGACAGCAGTTTTTAGTTTTGTGAAGTCAACCACTAATTGAATTCAATTCCTACAGCATAAATGATGGGTCCCAGAGCCCTTTTATTTTTTCTTGTCTGAAATGCTTCTTAATATTTTCCTGTGGCTCACATTTATATATATATATATATATATATAAACCAGGACCTTTTCTTCAACAATGCAGATCTTGTAAACAAATTCAAACACGGCACAGAATCTTATAGGCCTCCTGAGCCACCTGGACCCCATGAACCAACGTGAACTGTAGGATCCACAGGAGGCCTAAAGCCACGAACACCCTGTGGGGCTGAGAGTCAGAGGAGCTAAACGCTGAGCTAGCCGGCAAGGAGTGTCTAGAACCTGAAAAATAAAACTGCCTGGTGGGAATGTTTTCCTTGTGTTTTCTTCCTCATGCAATTCACCTTTATTTCCTTTGCTACAATGATATCATTAGTGAGTGCTGTACCCAGTGGAGACTACTGAATATAGTGCCAAATGGGGGTAAACGACAATGATAAAACTTTTTTTTTTAATGTTTCTTTATCCTTGAGAGAGAGAGAGAGAGAGAGAGACAGAGTGTGAGCGGGGGAGGGGCAGAGAGAGAGAGGGAGACACAGAATCCAAAGCAGGCTCGAGGCTCTGAGCTGTCAGCACAGAGCCCGACGTGGGGCTCAAACTCACGGACCGTGAGATCATGACCTGAGCCGAAGTCAAACGCTCAACCTACTGAGCCACCCAGGTGCCCAGAAATGATAACTCTTATGTTAAGTACTTTTAAAAAGCCATATTGAGATGCCAGCAAGTTTCCCCACCCAGGAAGCTCACTGATAGATGTTAAGAACAAGGTCACAGGATGTGCATATCATGTTGCTAATAGGAATGTATTGTGTTATAAATAAAAACTCCATCACATCACATCAGCAAGTTCCAAGATTAAGGCTAATCATGGTGCTACCGAGACTGTGTGGAGAGGCTGCTGGGCTGGTAGGAAGTGACCCCCTGACCAAGATGACAGAGAAAATGGGAGAGAGCTGAGAGGCTGAGAGGTGAGCCTGACTTTGAGGCTGGATGGGGGAGGGGAAACCCTAAGAGGGAGGCCCAAGCCTTGAGCTCAGATGTGTGTCACCAGCAAAGTGAGCTGTCACCTCAGTACTATGACCAAGATTCCGCCTTGGGAAAATCTGGTGTAAAAATCAGTGATTTAAGTTTTTTGCTGTGGGCTATGTACCGCTACCCTCACTTAGCGCCTGGTTACATATACACGTCACAGTAAGCCTGTCTTGTAAAAAATGGATAATCAGAGAGGCAAATTCTTATCAAACCCTTGTCAGGGATTCGATTACAGTTCAGGCTGAATCACATCCCCGGGGAATCCAGTGATAACGCTTCACCCTTTTGGTAACAGGTGAGGCAAATGGAAGTTTTGTTTAACATCAGTATTACCATGAGGTGTGTGATTCACTGTGAAGCTGGACTCATAAAAGCATTTACTCGAAATTCCTTTTTCTTCTCGGCTACCTTGGTTTTCTGGTGTGTCCCAGCTTTTGTCTTGAAATGATCCTCTGGGGGCGCCTGGGTGGCGCAGTCGGTTAAGCGTCCGACTTCAGCCAGGTCACGATTTCACGGCCCGTGAGTTCGAGCCCCGCGTCGGGCTCTGGGCTGATGGCTCAGAGCCTGGAGCCTGTTTCAGATTCTGTGTCTCCCTCTCTCTCTCTGCCCCTCCCCCGTTCATGCTCTGTCTCTCTCTGTCCCAAAAATAAATAACGTTGAAAAAAAAAATTTGAAATGATCCTCTGAAGGCTGCTCTGGTAACCCGAAAACTATGGACAGAAAGTTGGGGCTCTCCAGGTGAAGTCCTCAGAGGCTGTGTGTGCGGCCGGGTGTGCAACAGACAACGAGGCAACGGGAACCACGGTTTCAGAGCGCCAGTCCGGCGGGAGCCCAGACTTCTGGGGGTTCACCTGGAGAGACCCGGTTCACTTCAGGGAAGGCCCTGGTCGCCCAGAGCTGTCTCTGGTCTTCTAGTTGCTTCATACGTGACCGGATGAAACTGACTTGCAGAAGCCACTTGCGAGCGTATGGACATTTGTCTCCTCCCACCCCACTCTCAGACTTTAAGTTCCTCAAAGCATGAGCTATTTTTTCCCATGGCATCTGATGAAAAAAAGGGGGGGGGTGTTCATTGCTTTGCTTACCGGATGTCTGCTGACAGAAATAAAGCATGGTTTTGCTGAGTGGGCAGGTGGAGCGGACACCCCTATTTATTCACCTGCCTGTTGAACGTGGCTGGGATTGGGGAAGGCCCTTGCACGGGCATCATGGACCTCACATCTGAAACCTGGGGTCGGCCTGCAACTGTCAGTGACAGAACTTGGCGAGGGGACCCCGGTGTCCTGGGAGCTTATGCCAGTCTGGGAGGGCAGACTGTCCACCCTGGTCCCAGACCTTCCGGAAGACATGCTCTTTTTGGGTCTCCTAACTGCCTGCTCAGCTGTTGATGGGCCAGTTAAGGGAAGGAGGCGGCCTCCTTTCCCACATTCGCCTCACTGCTGTGGCTGTTTCTGCTGTCGGGCAGCTGAAAACTGGGTCTTGAAGAGCTTGGAGGCCGTGGGCCAGCTTCACATCAACTGTTTCTGCTGCTGACAACACAGCCAGCCTGGGATCAAGGCTCCTTTTCATCAGGTTCTTTGTCCATTTTACTTCCTGGTGTCAGCAGCCCTGGGAACAGGAAATGGTTCGCGCAATAGGAAGCGACAGGAAATTGATGACTAAGTACTTTTGAGTTTTGTGGATAGTTTCCACGTAAACAGAGATATTTACACACTTTCCAGAAACACATGTGCATTGATCTCTAGGAGCTTTATTGAGGCCCCACTCTTTTCAGGTGTTACTATTATTATTATTTATTTTAAACTTTATTTATTTTGAGAGAGAGAAAGACAGCGTGAGTGGGGGAGGGGGAGAGGGGGAGAGAGAATCCCAGGCAGGCTCCGTGCTCAGTGACCGAGCCACCCAGGCACCCCTCTTCTCGGGTTTTAAAATGAGAACTGTTTACCTAAAGTTTATTGTGTGCTATCGGGGTTTTGCTGGGGACCTCATGTTCATTTATTCACATAATCCTGACAACATCCTTAGGTGGCATCACCCCATTTTCCAGGTGAGCAGACAGGGGGTAAGCGGCATCAACCAACTTCTGGTAAGTGGCAGGGCCGAGATGCGAACCCAGGAATTCTGTGGCTGCTGCTCCAGACCCCGTGCTGGGCTGCTTCCTCCCGGGGCCAGCAAACCCTTCAGGGGGAATGTTTTAGGACTTCGTTTCATTGCTCGGGGTTTAAAGGCAATTCGTGTCCATCATCTGTGAGAAAAGCATTTCTCTGGCTTGGCAGGTAGTTTTGTAGTGGGGCTAAGGGGCCACGATTCCATATTTTCACAGTGCAGGAGGAAGTACCCATTCCTGCCAGGACCCCAAGGAGGCGCCCTGCCCGGACAGAGTGACGGGGTCTGGTTGGGCCCCTCAATTAAGTGAAAGCTGCCTTCCAGACATGAGGCACCTGCCCGGCTGAAACGCTGGAACCTGGTCAGCTGAGGGATTGGAGAAAGTCAGGTCTGCTCTGGGGGCCCCAGAGGTCAAGGAAGCCGGTGCAGAGAAGGGCCTGCCACCCCTTACCCGCCAGTGGCCAGTGACCGGTGGCCAGGCCGCCCGAATGGAAGCCGGGACCCGAGAGGGAGCAGGATTATTGCTGGCAGGTCAGCTGATGGGACCGCTTACAGGGCTGTCTTTGAACTCTGAACACAAGTCTTTTTCTCTTTCCTCATTTCATGATCTAACAGTTTTGTGCGTTTGATTCCCTCCTCCCATCCGTTCTGCTCCCTTAACGCCTTCACCTGGACAGGGGACATGCTGCTGGCCCGGGAAACCCGGCCCACCCGTCTTCGCGTCAGCGGCCACTTTCCCACTACTTAATTCCAGGCTCGCGCTCTAAATACAGGGTGCCCGTTTTAGAACTGCTAAACAGAACGTGTTACTCATTTCACTATGCTACATTTCATTTCCATCTGAAAAACCATGCTCCCCACCAGTGGGTATGGAAGAAAACGGGGCCGTCAATGCCAGCGAATCCAGTTGGGGGCCCTTGAAGATCTACAAAATGTAACTGTGACACATTTTTACAGAGGGGCTTGGACAGAATAATTAGGAAATAGTAAATGCTGGCATCATCAGTATTACTTGTAGAGTTCAGCAAAGGAATGTGAATGGCTATCTAGGACAGAGGAGAGAGCAGAACAGAGGTACCTCTTTGGTGTGAAATTATAAAAAGTTTGCCATACAGAGAAGGATTGATCATGTTTCGGCTCTGGCAACGACCTGTTTATTACAACATTATTTGGTGGAAAATAGTAAAGCCGAAAACTCTGGTATTTCATTGTAACTGGGTAAACGTGACTTTCATAAATTTTCTTTCTGAACTTGGGTATATGCCCAAAGAGCCTATACATATATTTTAGACAAAATAACCAATATATATATTTTAGACAAAAAATAACCAATTTAGTTGCAATCAGTAAAAACTAGGAAAACTCGATTTAATGGACATGAGGCTATGAAAGAAGCAATTTTCTAAATATGCAAATCAGCTGACAGAAATGGAAGTATTATTCAAAATGTTTTTAACCATTGGTGGGGCAGGAGCGGAAGTGACCTGAGTGGCCATCAGCCCAGTGTGGGGAGAGGGAGGGGTAGGGCACCAGGCTCTACTCTTTAGCTGGGGCCAGAGTGGTGCCCGGGGTGGGGGGGACTCTGCAGGAAGGGCTGGGCAGTGTGCCTAAGAGAAGCAACTATGCCCTGAGAGGTGTGGAAACGGTTCCAAACTAAAAATTGATAAAGTTTACTAGTATGGACTGGTTGAGTATCAGTGCTGTAATTGCTTTTAATCTTTTATTTCAATAAAGGGATTCTGATAAAATATCATCACTATACAAACTGTCTTTTATATTAAAACAAGAAGTACTTGTTTTCTGACCTATTAAGAATTCAGGGGACTATGGATGTTCTGGTCCCTGTAGCCCCAAACGGAACGTTTCTTGTGGGGTGAGACGTATCTCACACTCCAAAAGGCTTTTCAGGAATCATCGAGTCACTGCAAACACTGTTCACACAGTAACAGACACTGAGGCCCCTCCTTCTCCTTCTGTTTTCCCTGTGTCACTAAAGACAGACAAGGATTTTTCAGATGCTACTATTTACTCAGGTAAGTATTCTGGGCCATGAGCAGCTTTACACAGCTGCTTGCCCTCCTGACAGCTCAAGTAGGTCTATGTTTTCCTTCCTTTTTTTCCTTTTATTCATTCAAATAAGTAACTATTGAAAATAGACTTCTTGTAAAGCATCTAAAGAGCAGAAAGAGGAACAGGCCTGGAATCTACCCTCCAGGAATGGTTATGCTCCCTTAGTGGTAAGTTCCTCCACTAGGAGCTCTGGGTGTGGTTTTGTAGTGCTCTACTTTTTCAGTTGCAGTATGTTAAAAAAGAAAGAAAGGAAGAAACAAAGAAAGGAAGGAAGAAAGAAAGAAAAAGAAACACTATTTGGTTTTAGTCTTTTGTAAATTATAAAAATGTAAGAATTCCAGTCAAATGTATTATACTGTCTAAGGAAACCAATATCCAAAAATATGACTTTTAAGAAGGAGTACAAAAATGACACCTAAGAATTTTAAATTTCTTATTGCTATTACATGATGACCCATCTGTGCACAGGGTATCCTAGGCACAGAAATTAAATTACAACAAAATCAATGTTCTGATATGGAAGAGAACATCTTACTCAGAATCACAAAATTATACAGCTTTAAAGCCTTCCAGGATCACTTAGTTCAAATGTTAGAGAGACTGAATGAATTACTCAGTGTTGCACAGCTCATTAGGATGGAACTAATAAGGCCTTTTTTATACCCAGCACAGCAATCTTTTCTCTACAGGACTTGGTGATATTTCAATGAGATGTAAGAGCTTAATGTTTGAAAAAACTCCAACATCACCCCTGCTTAGAATGCTGAGAAAAGAGTCACACAAAGATGGCAGGATTCCACTTTTAACTGAAAAAGGGGCCAAAAGTGTGCCAGAAACCACTCAGGACTTTGAAGATTTGGTTTGAATATTGCTCCCAGCATTCGCTAACTGTGTCACCAGACTCACGTCATTTGGTTAACTGGAGCCTCAGCTGCTTCCCCTATAAAATGGGGGTAATAATTAACTCAGAGCTGCCATGTACTCAATGGGATAGTAACTGAAGTGCCTAACAGTTTGTAGAAACTCTATAAAAGTCAGTCCTCTTTTTGTCTCCCTGGTCCACTAAAAACCCTGTTTAGGAAGAATGAATATACAGAAATTATGGGGAAAATGCAACATGTAGGCTGTAAGTTAAATTTTAGTAAAGGACAGTGGCATTTGATTAAATGTCTGGGACATGAGTAAGCACTTCCCTTGCTCATAAAATATTGACTCACGTTATTTGAAACTAACACGTAAAGGGGCAGTTGGCTGGCTCAGTTGGGAGAACATGTGACTCTTGACCTTCAGGTCACAAGTTTGAGCCCCATGATGGGGGGGAGAGTTTACTCAAAAAAAAAAAAAAATTAAATTAAGGGGGCATTTAAAACACAAAAACGAAACAAAACAAAAATCCTAATGCATAGATTATGAATCAAACAGTATTTGTTTAATGTGTTAAAAAATCTCATTACAGAGTCATCCTGAATGAACCAGATCTTGAAGGAAAAAAAACAAAAACAAAAACAAATCAGCAGTCCAAGGGAACACTATGGAAATTGTTTTGCAATCATAAACCCATGAATCAGTTTGAAGGTTGATCAAAACAAAATGCATTTTTAATTCACTCTCATATTCCTGTAATTAACAGATGGTTAGTTTTTAGTTAAAGTTTCTGCTTAAATGTGGAATGAACACGGAATTACATGGCACCAGCCTGCATCCTGGCTGAGAACTTTTTTCCCTCTAAAGTTTCATTTAGGGTCAAATGAGTAGAAACTCTACACCATCAGTTAACATTTAACTGCTGTGCAGTGGTTTCAGCTAAATGTTAGTATTACGTCTGCAACTATCATGTTAGTGGTTTTAAAAAGCGGCACAATTAACAGAACAGCTGTGAGGAGCAATGCCTTTAATTTTACAAATAGTGCCTTTGCACGAGGAAATACTTAAGTATGCCTCACTGAAAGGAATCCACCTTACTGTTTTGATTCATTTCTTTGTATTAAAACAATTCCCAAGGCTCTTCTCCGTGAACACTTGAGCTTGACATTTGAGGCCAACCCAAATCTGGCATCTACTGTTCTTTTTGGAAACTCCTACCCTAAAAGCCTCACACTTTCCAAGTTTTCGTCGATACCCCCAACCCTCCAATTTGAGACGAAACCCACCTGGAGGCCTGGAATGGTGGTGCTCATTTCCATTCCTATTTGGAATGGAAATTCCATTTGGTCCTTAGCACTTGCTTTTGTTAACTTTTCATATGTTTGTGATATTAACTCCCAGCTTAGCCTCAGAGTTAACGACAGGTGTTTAGACAGAATAGGTACTCACATCTTTGTTGACTAAGATACACTTATTGGGGTGTCTGGGTGGCTCAGTCAGTTGAGCGTCCCACTCTTGATTTCTGTTCAGGTCATATCTTGGTTCCTGGAAGAGTGTGGAGCCTACTTGGGATCCTCTGTCTCCCTCTCTCTGGACCCCCGCGCCCCCTATTCATGCGCCTGTGAGCACAAACAAGCTCCCTCTATTAAAAGGAATAAAACACTTAAAAAAAAGATATTCACCCTTAAAATGTGTCATTTTCAACCTTTTAAATGGTATCTGATAAGCCATGTCACAATTGAAAAGGATACTTGAGAAATCTACTAAGACAATAAACAAACATAATTAAGACAATAAACAAACGAAAGATTATAGGAAAGCCCCATTCCCTTGTAGGAAGATTTAACGATTAAGATTAAAAAAAAAAAAAAAAGCATTTGGGACAAAAGACCTTCAAAGATTGGATTCTTAGGTCCTAAGAACATTTTCAGGAACTCCAAGGTGATGGAAAAAAAAAAGTTTGGAATACTCAAATTTTCTATTTTAAATGTCAAGAACAGCAATAAGCAAATAGAGCCAATCAAATTTTAGAATGCAGAAAATATATTTCCACTCGTGATTAATTACTGATGTTAGATGTGGAAACATTCTTAGTGTCAACATATTAGATGACATAGTTTTCCCACAGAGAAAAAGCTATTACAAAGATCTTCAAGAGGAAGCTTACCCACGTGTACACGGTTAACTTGTGAATATTGGGAAGATGGTATTTTTGTAATAATGTGATTAAAGAGTCCTTCCACAGTAACTTTTAGATCTTCAGGCTTCTTGAAGTCAAGTGATGTTTCCCAACAACTTTTGTATTCTTCATTGCACTTATTACGTTCGGTAATTAATGGGGTAATATACACCTAAAATGTCTGAGGCAGGAGTGTGAGGGAGAAAAGGAAGGGGTATAGTGGATACTTGCACATAGCACGGTTGTCTCCGGAGACATCATCCTGCATAGACCCGATGCTGCCTTATGGGACCAACTCCTTACTACTCTTTTTTTTTTTTAATTTTTTAACGTTTATTTATTTTTGAGAAAGAGAGACAGAGTGTGAATGGGGGAGGGGCAGAGAGAGAGAGGGAGACACAGAATCCGAAGCAGGCTCCAGGCTCTGAGCTATCAGCATAGAGCCTGATGTGGGACTCAAACCCATGAAATGTGAGATCATGACCTGAGCCAGAGCTGGGTGCCTGACTGCCAACTCCTTACTATTCTTAAGAATCAGCATCTATCTCTCCTCCCGTGTTCGGCTACCACACCTAAGATGTTTGCTGGGAAGATTGAAAGGACAATATAGGTAAAGGCTTTGCACAGTTTCTGGTGCCTGACAACTACTTAATACTTTTGTGAATATTTATATAAATATTTTTTTGAATATATTTTTAATGAGTGCCCATGTGTCCTGTGTGCTGTTTCAGGTGCTGGGAACTCCGTATAGAACAAAGTAAAGCCCTTGCTCTCCTGGAGTTTACAGTGTAGGGGAAGGTGAGAGACAAATTTACCCATAGATAGAACATGTCAGGTAGAAATAAATGCTATGAGGGGCACCTGGGTGGCTCGGTTGGTTAAGCATCCAACTTTGGCTCAGGTCATGATCTCACGGTTCAAGTTCAAGTCTCACATCAGGATCTGTGCTGATAGCTCGAGCTTGGAGCCTACTTCTGATTCTGTGTCTCCTCTCTCTGCCCCTCCCCTGATTACACTCTGTCTCTCTCTCAAAAACAAACATTAAAAAAAGAAAGAAATGCTATGAAAAGGGTGGGGGGGGGAACAGAATACAGAGTGTGTGTGTGTGTGTGTGTGTGTACATGCATGTGCTATCTTATACAGGTTGGTAAGGGGAATCTTCTCTGATAAGACCTGAAAAAGCATGGGAGGTACGGGCTTATAGATGTGTGGGGAATGAAGGAGAGGAAACACCAAGTGCAAAGTCCTGGAGTAGAAAGCATGCTTGGCTTGTTTAAGGATCATAAGGGATTCCAGGAGGAGAGCCCAGTTGCTAGGGGAAGAGAAGACACAAGGTCAGTGAGGCAGCAGGGGCCAGAGCATGTGGGGTCTTGAAGGCCTTTATAAGGTCTTTGGGTCTTTCCTCTGAGAGGGGAAACAGAACTGTGAGCAGAGAAGTGATCTATGTATACTTGAAAGGGCAATATGTAGCAGCTACTATCAAATGCTATAACCACAATAGATGAAATATATGGGAAATAAATACTGATTATTGTTCTTTAACCCTGATCTGGGTCACCTAGGTTATAAGATCCAGGTGGGCCAGAGGACATTGTGGTGTCTATCCGTCAAACATGGTGGAACATGGTCAGAAGTTTCAACCTGACTTATTGGACAGGGTCAGTAAAAAAGGTAAAGAACATAGGCTTTAGGATAAAATATGAATGGAATTGAATCCCAGTTCCAGGGATGAAGTCTTGGGAAAGTTACTTAACCTCCTTCTCCTTGGGCTTCCCCTTACATGCAACAGGGATGATAGCGTACCTAAAGTACAAGGTTGCCTTCAAGATTAAACGAGATAGATGAGACATACACATAAAGCATTTAGCGCAGGGCTTGGGAGCTTAATACACAAACTAAGAAGGGGGATGAAATCTTTTACACTAGCAAATTAAATGAACAACTTAGTACCTTTTAAAATACCTATCATTTTGCTCCATACTGGAAAAGCATACATTACTTTTTAAAGAGGCAACCACTTTGATTAAATTACTGTTTCCTGCATTTATAAAATCCATCCTTTAAATGATAATTGAGTAGGTGAATATTCTATGGCTCTATTAACAGCAGTGGAAGTTGGAGAATTTGAAATATTTTCGACTTAAACCTTTTTAACTTTGTCTGCAGGGCAATTCCATTTCCTCTACCAAAGGAGCTTAATTTTAGAAACAACATTCTTTAAATGAGGACAGAAGCTACTTGCTACTCAGAGTATTTGTTTGAAATTCAGCTAGTTTCAGTACAAGTCAAACCAAAAGTGTTCCTCAGAATTTGTATGATGCAGGATTTTGCCACAAAATCCCATTTAAATTCTTTTCAGTTAAAACACAGCAGACAGGATTAACAGATTTCAGCCACCTGTAGCTCTCACCACGGTCAGTTTGATGTTAAATTTTGTCTACATTAATGGAACTTGTCATCATAGGCTTGCAGGAAAATGCAGATGCGGATTTTGAGACTGACAACATTCTATACAACAAAGATAACTACGCTGTTGCAGTTCAGAAAATTCTTTCCCAAACAAACCTAAATGTTGGAAATCCATCATACTGCATGGAAAAGCTTCCTGTCCACAGTATCGTTTTTACAAGGTGGCAGGTATGTTGACTTTCCCCTTTCGAATTAGGTACGTGATCTTTATTTCATTTATTGCGGCAGCATTTTATTACTGGATGCTGATGCCATCACGAAGTACAACATCGCCCACACGACGCACGGCCCCCTCCTTTTTCGTACAGCGCGGTGCTCCTTCCTAACTGAAGCTGGCTCAGGGAATAACGGATGCTGCAGCAAGGCAGACCCTGTCCCCAGAGGCTTGCCCCTGGGACAGGTGCTGCACTGGTAGCGGCGACGCCGTCGGGGCGACGAGGGGCGCCCATGCGGGACCCACCGCTCTTCGGGCTCCCTGCCGCTGCGTGGGTCTCGAAGCCGGAGACCGCGGGGACGCCGGGGAGGCGGGTTTGTCGTGTGGTGCCACCAACGACACAGCGGCAATGGCCCACCCGGAACACAACACGGACCCGACACCAGAGAGCGAAGATTCCGCAGCTTCTCGCCCCCGCCCAGCCACTCGGGGTCCGACGGCCGGGCCAACCCTCCCCCTACCACCGCCCCCCGCGCGCACCCGCCCAGGCCCCGGCCCGCCCCACGCAGGCGCGCGGCAGGCCACGCCCCTCCCCCTTCGCTCGCGGGGCGAGGGCAGGGGCGGAGCGACCCTCGGAAGGGGCGTGGAGACCGGACTCGACGCGCGCACGCGCTCTCAGACTTTACGGCTACGTGTCGGGCCACGTGATGCCCACCCCGAAAGTCCCCCGTGAAGCAACAGGACGTTAAAAAAAATTCTTTTTTGGGCGGGGGGTGGGGGGGAAGGGAAGAAAACGGACTAGAGATTAGAGATGGGGGGGGAAAAAAAAAAAAAACTATAGTAACGGGAGGAGAGAATGGGGCCCTGCGGCGGCGAGCGCAGCAGCCCTGGCGCGTCCCGCTGGCAATCCCGCTCACCTAAACGCCACCGCCGGACCGCGCCCGCCAGACGAGCCGGCCCGGCGGCGAAGAGCGCGAAGCGGCGCGGCCGTCGCCCCCGCCCCAGTCGAAAGC
>NW_024412429.1:5521519-5599229 GCF_014898765.1 Herpailurus yagouaroundi | reverse complement strand
CGGATCCCGGACCCCGGACCCGAGACCCCGGGCCTCGCGCCGCCGGCGCCCGAGTTGGTGGCGCTGGGGAAGGGCTGCGGGGCGAGCCCTCTCGCGCCCCCCGGCTTCCAGCCGCGCCGGCGAGCACCGCGACGGCCCGGAGCTTCGCGGGCCTGCCCGGGAGGAGCCCGGCCTCGCCCGCCCCGCGGGCGCCTGAAGGACACCGGCCCCGGGGCGCACCCAGAGGGGGCTCTCCCGAGGAGGCCGGCGGTGCCCGAAGTGGAGGACTCAGTGGGGCTTTTGCTTTTTTGGAGTTTGTGCAGCTTGCAGATACTCGAGGGGAGTAGCGTGGGGCTCGATAATTTAGAGAAATTCCAAAGGAGACCGAAAGTACTGCTGATTTAGCCGAAGGCGAGGACAAAATGACAGCGGAAAGCACTTTTTGTCCTTTTGTTTGGGGAAGCGAGAACTGTTCGGGAGTTTAACTTCACTTCGGGCGGGGGGGGGGGGGTGTGAATACGAAATAACGCGAGGACAAATCTGAACGGAGTCCCGAGTAGGAGAGAACTTCGGCGGAAAGCTTTTCCCCGAGGACGCCGCTGCCTTACTTTGTAGGACAGGAAATCAAGACGTTTGAAAGGGCGAAAATAAAAACGAGTGAAAGTTTGCAAGAAAGCTTGGTTGGTGGAGAGCTGAGGGATGCGAAGAATGACTAGAAGATTAATTCTGGCCAACTCTGGAATCTCTTTAACAAGTTTTTGTAACAATGCCCTGGACTATTAAAAATTCTAGTAGCTGTGCATTGCTGTGAACGCCTGGAGAAAAAAAAAAATGACCAGCAAGAAAGTCTGCTTTGAAAATCGAGTAGCCAGGAGTTTTTTTTTTTTTTTTTTGTTCTTAGAAGCATCACCGGAGGACTGTTAAAGCTGAAAACTGTGTTTTGTAGAACTGAACAATGGATTTTGGATTTTTCACAAGAATTTTGAGATCTTTATTAAAGAAGTAGGGAAAAGGAATCTGAAGCTTAGAGAGTTGGAATGTCACTAAAGAACAAAAGACCGGAAATGTCTCCGTGATTAAAGATGGTTAAAGAAGGATCCCAGGAGCTTTTGTTGTCTGGAAAGTCCAGAAACCACCTTAAAAGTACGAAACTGTTAGGTTTTACTGCGCCCTCCGTTTTGCTTACATACGTTAAACATAACGGCCGCAACCTTTATTGGAATAGGCTTAACACTGTTGAAACAGCAAGTCTGTTAATTTCACATTGCTCCAGAAAAAACTTGAGCTGTCCCTTTAAGGGGTTCTGTTTTTTTCTATTTGTGTTGGCATTTGAAAGATTGTGGAGGCAGAAAACTTTCTGGAATGTCAAAAAAAAAAAAAAAATTGCTGGAACTCTTAAAGTGAGTATTTCCAAATGTGAGCGCTAAGGGGCGCCAGTTATTTTTTTTAAAGGAGAAATGTTTGGAGCAAAATGTGTAACGTACTCAGTAATGATCTATATTAAATTTAGTGGAAATTTAAATCACAGTAGATGGTTTTATGTGTAATTTGTGGCCACACTTGTTGTATGTGTAATACATAACATATTTGCAAACAATGAAAACACTTTCTTTAAAATTATGGGAAGAACGTTTGTCACATTTCAAAAATAATACGCAGCCTTGCTTTGGTATGTTTTGGCAAAATTAAAGCTTGAGTGGTATTTGTAAAAGTTTCTGTCAGGGTTATTTTTCGAAAGTACTGTTGTTTAGAAAGAATCCTTCATAGACGTTAAAATGAAAACACGTCCTCACGATATTTAGGGTTAAAGTTTCATTCTCTGAATTGAAATGTTCAGTTCAATCAAATGGCACTACACTAGATTATAAAAAAACAATTGCAAATACTTTCACTTTACGTGCATGTTATTTAAAAACAGCTCATTTAGGTTTCTCTGGTTCTGAAAGGCTTCTCTTTTGTGTTACTACGTTCCCCTAAAATCTCTAAAAGATAATTCGGACTCCTGTTAAAAAGTTTCTAACCCTTGCCTTCAATAATTTTTAATCTCCCAAATCTAGAATTCCAATTATGTCATCTCTAACAAAGGTTTGTTTGTTCATTTCTCTGTGGTTGGAAAGAGTAACCATTGCATTTTTAAGTCTTGGAGACTACTAGCTGAGGATGATAAATTGTAATATTTTTTTCTTTTAGTATGGTTTACTCCATCTCTTATCTTGGTCTATCTTGAGTTTTAGTTTTATCAACTCCCCAGCATCAAGATTGCTTCTGTGTGGTAGCTGGAATGTTTAAAATGGACAGCATAATGACTAGGAAGTTTGATTGTTTTTTTATCAGACCAGTACAAACATGCAGGAAAAGGGGCTATTCGTTAGTGTGGAATAAGCAGCTTCCTGTAATTGTTAGCCTTATTATAAACTTAATTTGGCTTAAAGAAAATTGGTTTTTGAAATGCATCATATTTTTTGGGCCAGGTGATTGAATTCTGAAAATTTGTCCACTTGCTTTACCCCTTTGTGGTCTGTCGTTGTCCAAAACAAATTAATCATGATTTCAGTTTCTGGTTAGGAATTCATTTTGCTTTTCCATATGATTGGCAGAACAAAAAAAATTACGTAAAGCTTTAAGTTTCACGTTAGTAATTAAGATACTGTACTTATATTAGATGTATTTTCAGATAAAAATTTCGAGTGATTTTTTTCATTTCATTTCATTTAGGAATTCTATTTCAGAATGCATTTTAAAAGTACGCTTTAAGAATTTTTGCTTGTCAGTTTGAGAATTTTTATTTGGCTAGTCACAAATTTGGGATTTATATGTGCTAGGTTTTCTTAGTTGATCAACACTTGGCATGCTTTAGATTGAGCATTTTAGTTCCATGTCAAGTTAACCTTTAGCCTATATTTTGACTGTGGACAATCTTTTTGGTTTTTGGATTTATTTTATGCGGGGTGGGGGTGGGGTGGATTGTCAGACTTTGCTCCAAGTATCTTTACATGGTTGCTTTTTTTTTTTTTTAAGTTGTGACTATGTTCTAGGTTAGACCACTCACATTAAGGATGTAATTTCAGTTACTGTTTCCAGTACTTAAGAATCTTTCGTTGAAGATAGAGATGATTGCACACAAAACCGAGGTCTTAAAGTCTTAAACTGCTCTCTGGAGAGAAGTTTCCAAACTGAATCCTGGGACCATCCTTGGGAAAGAGTAGTTGCTACAGCAAGTTTTTTATTTAAAAAAACAAAACTTTCTTTGTCATGAAAATGAGACTCGAGGAACAAGGGTATTTGAATGCAAATTCTGTTTTTATAAAGTATTGCAATTTAGAATTAAGGTGACAAATGAGATCAGTTAGACTTAAAAATCCCAGATGGGGAAAAGGGAGAACTAGGGATTTTAAAATCAGATTTTGAGTTTGTATTTTTTAGGCACATGGAGGTTGAGGCTGCTGACAGGAAAATTCAAAATGTATGGTTTATAAGTAAAGCTAGCCTAAATCTTCCGTGAATATCTGGAAAATTAGTGTGTGGCTCAGAAGTGAGCAAACATGTTAGATTACATTCTCCATTACTCATTTGAAAAATGCATTTTAATTTTCTTATGTTCTTTTGGAGGGATGGTAATAGATTTTCTGACCTCAATTTTCTCTTCCTCTCCCTTAAAAATGTGGGCAAAAAATGTTTTACATTAGAACTTGCTTTACTAGTTAACATTTTTCCATGTTAATGTTTGTCTCCATTTATTATGCATTTAGTATTGAAAGTATCCTATCATACCCTCGGTTTTCTTACACTTCAAAAATTTTTTTCCAAGGGAGAAATCTTGCTTGTCTACAAAAGCTTTGTTTCAAAAATTGTATGGCTTTTTGTTGGTATCGAGAAGATTCTTGCTATGTAAGTTTACTAAAATTTTAGGGTTTTTTTTCCTGGAGCATTGTTGACAGTAATCAATACCTGAAACAAACAGATTTTAGCTAAATTGAAGTAATCTGTTCTTTAGAAACAAAGATTTTGTAGTTGTATACTAGCCCTTTGAATTAATAGTGATAAGAAGGAAACTGATCTTTATAATCAGTTGTTCTCTCCATTATTCTTTTTCCCCTTACCCAGGAGGTGTCACCAGCTCTATAAGGTAATGATGGAAATGATAATTTGTGTAGTAGGTCCTTTATTCAACATTCATTCTCTACTTTTGAAGCTTAACTCCCCTTTAGGCAGAATATGTATTCAAGATGCATGTACATACAATGAGGCAGAAGGGGATTCCTTTTTTTCTTAACTTTATCCAATTTACATGTTTTGCAGTAAAAGCTGTACTCCCAAGGATATAATGTAATTGAATTAATAGAAATAGGTCTCTTCGCTAATCACATTTGCTAGTGTGTTTGGTATGAGACCTTTTCTTAAATGGCTTTGAGGATATCGAGTGAAAACAAGTTAATTTGGTTTTTTTAACGGTTGATGCACCTTATATTTCTGTTGTTATCCCCTCACTTGTCACTGTCCTGAAGCTGATTGTAAAGTGCATCAGTTTTCCGTAAGAAAAAAAATGGTTTTTGGTTTACTTTTTAAAGGGAAATCAATTCCTGTGACAAAGGACATAAAATGTAACACCCCGCCCCCCTCCCCACCACCCCAAACACACACACACACACACACACACCCACACACACACACACCCCTGCCTTTACTGGAGCATTATTCTCATGCTCTTTTTCTGACGCCAGTGTTCAGATTTGTAAGGTTTTGTTTGATTGTTTTTTTAATTTTTTGGCTTTAAGAGAATTATACCAGTGTGATCATAGAGATAGCTTTTTATGATCTGACTGGAATATCTTTTAATTTCTTTGAGAAATTTATTACAGTTAATACAATTTGTTCGGTTTATGATGGTGCAGTTAAAAGTAAAATTTGTCTTCCTCTGTTGGGGATGGGAAAATGCTATGCCATTTTTAAGTTTAATTCATTTGATAACTTGAGTGACAGAGTCTACTGAGCAACTTTCTGTTGCTATCGGTATGTCAACTGTTACGAAGATATCCAAGGATCTATTTTAGGCCAAGGGATCAGGATAGAGCCGGAACCTATGCCAAGAAGTCATAATTCTATTATGTACTAACTTTTAATTCTTAATTTTTATATTTTCCAACTTTTTATGATTGTCAGGATTTCATTATTTTTTCTGATCCTTCTCCTTTTTTGACATCAAGATTATGTACTTTTCCCTTCATGGGAACTTTTAGGGAACGCGTGTACCTCTTTTACAAGTTGGCGTTTCAGTTTTGGGGCCCAGAATAGCTAGGTTGTTAGATGTCCAAGTAAGATTTTTACAGCTTTTTTTCATTGAACAGAAAGCAAACATAACATTAAAGTTTTCGTAGTGAATGCATTTTGTTAGCGTGGCTGTGTTATGATTGATATTTGACTGTAGATATAACCCAGTGTGTGTTAGGTACTACTGTCTATAGAGTTTTCATCAGTCGTACTTAACATTGCAATAATATCTCTGTTTGTGCCTGTCTACCCTGTTAGAATTGGTTGAAAGTGTCCACCTCATAGCCTGGGATATTTAGACTATCAGATGTTCATTGAATTAATAAATAGGTTGACAGTGTTACCCTCTTGATTTCTATTTTCTCTAAAGTATGGGATTAAGCAAATTATATACTAATTGGTGATAGTTTTGGGCAGTTAGAAAAAAGGTACGTGTTTTTTTTTTTTTTTTAATGATTTGTTTTTAGAAATCTTACAATATTGTTTGTAATACCTGTCCTCAAGAAGCTTTTATCTTAATTTTACTTTACTACCATCGGTGTGCATGAGAATTAGGAAAATAAAATTGTTTTACTGAGGCAATAGTTTTCAGCCAGTCCTTATGCAGAGTAGATCAGTCCATAAGCAGAGAGAAGCTGGCAGTGCTCCTCTCAGCTCCTAAAAGTTTTGGCATTTATGGAATTATATAGGTAAACCTTTTTCCTTGTCAATTACCTATAAAAGTTAGTATCCAGCTGATATGTGGGTCTTGTAGTCTGTAAAACACAGTGTATGGGAAACATTCCAGGTCCCTAAGTGCTGCTTTGATGTGTTCATGATAGATAAGGACTATTTGAATGG
The DNA here is from genome assembly GCF_014898765.1 of Herpailurus yagouaroundi. Lineage (NCBI taxonomy): Eukaryota > Metazoa > Chordata > Mammalia > Carnivora > Felidae > Herpailurus > Herpailurus yagouaroundi. The sequence goes on along the minus strand of NW_024412429.1, from coordinate 5,593,142 downwards.
TTTTAGTTCAGAAGAAAGCGGAGTATAAACATATATGGCAGTTACAGTAATTTAATACAAATAGCAATTTTTTAAAGCATAGGTGTTTCTTTAAGCTAATTTGAAAGTGCCATTACTTAGAAGACTGATAAATTGAAGTTTTCAGCTAACTGAAACTTAACCCTCTTAAAAGCAGTCTACTTTTCTGCTTTAGCCTTAGCAATGTTTTAAAAGTAATTCTGCCATGAATTTTTACAGAGATAGCTTGTAGAAGATAAGTGATTTATCCAGAAATCTTATAATTAACAAGCAAATGACCACACTTAATTTTTTTTGTCATTCGTTTCCTGAAGCAGCAACTCTAGTTTGAAATTCCAACAATCCTGTTAGGTCTAGCAAAATGAAACTTTGTTCATAATGTTGCTTTATACGCTGATTCTAACCTATATGTTTTATTAAACTAAATTTTGTGACTAATGAAATGAATCCATTTACTATAACATCTCTTTCACTGTTATTTATGATAACACAGAATATGTCAACTTGGATGCTTTTCAAGGGTACTGAAGTGTCAGAAAAACATCAAAATGCAGTTAAATCCAGAAAGTAGTCTCATGTTGTATGGTCATAGCAATAAGGAAAGGGCTTCTGTTTGTACACGTGTAGGCGTGCATGTGTATAGAGGGAGACATACAGCGAATGTGAGCTGTCCCTGAATCCTTGAGAGTGGGCGCTGGGGACGGGGAAGATCTAGAACATGGATGGTTTTTGAAGTAATGAAACTATCTTGCTTGGCCCCAGGATTGAAATGATTATATATCAAAAGCGGAAAAGGGACTTATTAGCTATCCTAAGTAAACATCTTGCCTTTGGCTTTAGTGCAGGACAAGTCATTGTAAAGATTGGGCATCATTACCTGGTCAGTTGCAAATTATTGGGGAACTTTTGGGTTTAAGCTAAATTAAGTTTAAAATCTATAGAAACATCTGCATAATGTAGGTGCAGAAACTGAGGTCTAGAGAGGTGGTGACTCTTCCACATCACAAGGCAAGGTAGTAACAGGGTTGGGGCTAGACCCTTGGCTCTACCTTCTGATCTCTTTGGTGAATATGCTGCTCCATACATGGAACTGAAGAAGAAAAACCCAGAATAGTTCCATGTGCTAAGAAATTCCTGTGTTGCCTTACGTTGTGAACATGAAGAAAAAGTAAATGGGAGATTTGCTAATTCTGTGATAAGTTGGACAAATACCGGTCAAATTCTTGGAGCTGGAATTTTTTTTTTTAATGGTAGATTTTTGTGATCATTAAGAGGCTAAAAACGAGAAAGTAAAGGTGTTTAGAGGATTTCAGCTCATTTAACTTCTTAGTAACCGTAGGATAGAGCTTTATTTAACTCGTTAGGTACAAATAAATCTAGTGTGTATTTAGTATTTTTGCTGCTGTTATTGTTTTTTGCAGTTATTATTTCTTATAACCACTCAAGAAGAAACCTAATATTTCTGACTGGAAGATTTAATATAAAGGTTTACTGAGTCAGAAATGTACGCTTGGATCACTTTTAGATTAGCATCGGGTGGTTAATAGCATAGGTGGGCAACTCTGAATAGGGATTGTCGGGAGGTGAATGACGTTGCTGGATGGAAATGGGAGCTGCACTAAGTAGCCCGCCTTGTTCCATTTGTGATGCCCACACCTGGAGTGTCAACTGATTCCTTCAAGTATATTCAGAAAGAAGTAGGAACCACAGCCCCTCGCTTGCTGTGTTATAGTAATCGACTTACTCTGAGAAACGTTACGTGGAAGGTGAATACATTTTTTAAGAAGTAAAATTTCAGACCAAGTTCAAATAGAAGGTATTTGGAAATTAACTGCATCTAATTCTTACTATTGCTGCTGTTACCATCATTGTGGCATGATGCTGCAGTTGTTACGACAGGTATTCAGGTGTTGACGGTATGTGTGTGCATGTATATATGTGCATGTATACATGTGTACATGTGTGAGCCAGCATAAAGATAAAAATGAATTTGTGTTTCTGGCCATATGCTAATGAGACCATGTTGCAAGTAAGAATTCTCTGGCTAGTAGACCTGAGATCTAATCATGAGGCTGCAGTTAAGTAGTTTGGTGACCTGGGACAAGATACCTAACCTCAGATTCTTTATCTGTAAGTGGAATTATTAACTGCCCTACCAACCTCAAATCAAAATACTCGGAGACAGGAGAGTATTATATGCAGAAGAACTCTTCAGACTGTAAGGTCGCATCATCTAATTTCTGTCGATATTTTTAGGTTGGTTTTGATAGGATAGGATGGACAATGAGATAAGCAAGGCAGCATATAGAGAATGAAAGAAGAAAAGAAAAAAGGTAACTTACCCGTATGAGTATCAGCTAGTGTTTATGTTCATGAGGACCACTCACTACTAGCATTCTGATGGTTGAGAAGTCCCTTTGAGCTGAAATAACTAATATTTTTTGAGAATTAGAACCTGACTTGGTATTAATAGGTGGTAGGCTTTAATGAGGTGAAGGGAGGGTGGAGGATGTTCTAGGAGAAGAGAAAGTGCTGTAATGTCGAAACAGTGGTGATGGGAGATTGAAAGATTTTCAGAAAGCACGTTTAGACTCATTTGGAATGGCAAATGCACGCGAAGGAGTGAGTTAAGAGCACAGCCAGCAGGCTAGGTTCGGGCTCTATTAGGATGGGCCTTGAATGCCAGGATGAAAAGCATAAATTTTATTCTGAGTTTTGTAAGGAACCAGTGGAGGGCTTGTACTGTTTTGGGGTGTCATAATGAGCTCTTTGAGGGGAACTAACAAGAGCGCAGAATAGATGAGCTTAAGGAAGTAGAAATTGGATGCCGTGAGAAGGATTAAGATTTATGGTTAGGTAGCTTTTAAACAGTTAATTTTCTCAAAATACTTAATAAAAATATATTCAAGCTTTCTATATTTTAGATCTAATCTCTTTACAGTTTTTTAAAGCATTTGTTTTAACTAAAAATAAACATACACAAAAATTATTTTTTCCTTGCCCGTAAGTTATTACCTTAATCCTGAGGTATTGAGAATGTGCGGGGCTCATTGGTACAGCTGTCACCCAAAATGTTGGTTACTTAGAATTAGGCTTTGGCTTTATATGTGAATTAAAGAGGACTGAAGAAACTCTTTGGTTTAGGGGAATCTTAGAAATTTTTATTTTATTTTATTTTTGAGAGTGCTTGCATGAATTGGGGAGGGGCAGAGGGAGAGATGAAGAGAGAGAATCCCAAGCAGTCTCCATGCCCAGCCAGAGCTCGATGAGGGGCTCGGTCCCACCACACTGCGAGATCATGACCTGAGCTGAAATGAAGAGTTGAGTCGGACACTTACCTGAGCCACCTAGGAGCCCCAGAAATTCTTGACCTGGTTTGAGTTGGAGGAAATTTTATCCAAACCTTACTCATCTAATGTTGTCAAATCTAGATGTGTTCAAGAAGGAAGATTTTTGGGAACTTCACTGTTTTCATCATCTTATTTTTATTTAATCTTATTTTTATGTTGATTGTTTTGAGCAAAGTAGAGCTCTCTTGACCTGCCATCTCTGTATATTTGTGTATCTCTCTTAAAAACTAGAATCATTTTGTATAGCAACATCGTATTGAACAAAATGGCTCAATCTTACATTTAATATGATAACCAGTCTATATTCAGATTTCTGTAGTTATTCCCAAGATATTTTTTATAACTGGCTGTCCAGACCAGAGTCAGACTCAGGACCCCGTCCCGTTCCTTGAATCTGGTTGTTATGACTTCACACCCTTTTAATTTAGAACCATATTTTTTATGTCACTGCTGTAACTTCCTTATCATTGGAATTATTCCTTTCTGCCCTCTGTATCTAGCACTTGGGAGGTTAGGTTTAAAGGATCAAATAGGTTCAAGTGTATAACATCATAAGTGATGATTAGGTACTTGATTTAGCATTATGCTGGGGGTACAGTATCTGGTTCCACTATTAGTGAAACTGAAATGGAAATCTGGGTTAGTGTGGTGATAAACTGATCCTCCCACTGTAGTTTGGTAAAGCTTTCCTTAACCAGGGAATATATTCCTGTTTTGAAAATAGTTCCTAATGAAAAAAGCCAGAGAGATGCATACTCTTCGTTAATCATTGGCAGGGTCTGGAACTAAAGTGTCGGTTTGCTAGCTGCCTCAGATGGTGACTGATGAAAAGGTTTTATTTCTAAGTAGTTGGCAAAATCTCTACTGCAAAGTTTTTCTCCTTAAGAACTTTTAATAGTAAGGAAGTTATATTCCAGCAGATGGAGATATTAGTACACAAAAGACAGTGTTTAGTGATTAAAATTTGTTGAGAAATAACTCTTTTACCAGAATAGGAATTTTTCTCCTTTAAATTGTAAGAGAAGAGTTGCTCAGGAATATGAGAAATAACAATTGTGAAATTTAGTATTTAGAAGTCACATGTTTCTGCCTTTACACCTTAGTTGTTTGAAGGTTTGTTTGTTTTTTTTTTTTTTTTTAATTTGTTTTAGAGCAGGACTGAGTCAAGTCTGGAAAAGTACTTGTATATTTTCTTTGTGATTCTAAAGTCTTCAACCAGGCTGTTGATTTGTTTACTAATGTAAATCAGAAAAAAAAAAAAATCTGTGCCATAGTCTACTATTACATGTCATATGAAGAGAAAGTTTTTTTGGGGATTATAGTTTTATTGTAGTAATAAAAAATTATCAGCAGTAAAAAGATAATCTTATCTCACTTTATTGTAGTTTATAGCATTCCTTGTCAGTTTTTTTAGTTAGGTAAATATTATATATTTAAAAAGTATGCCCTCCCATTGTTAAAAAAATATTGCTTATTTATATTGCTTCTTAGGTATGATTTGGAAGCATCTGTTTTTGTTACTTACACATTTAAATTTTACTTTGCAAGTTGTTATATTGAGCTTTTTTTTTTACATTGTCAAGTCAGTTGTAAAATACCCTTTTTCCTTAATCACTTGAAGTCGGACTCAGACATGAGAAAAGTATTTATTTCTATGTAGAAGCTAGGGAAGAAGATACCGACTGTGGTACCTCTGTAGAACTGATAATAACTTCCATTTTGCATTTTTCCCCCGGTGTCCTTTTTTTTTTTTCTTTTTTGTTATTCATAAAGTGTAGGGAATTGAAGGTGCAAACATTTTCACTTCACTTTTGGCAGTAGTGTGTTTTGTGGTCTCTGAATCCTGGAAAAGGTGGTGATGAGGGCACAGAGGGCATATTATCTTTGAACCTTCATGCAAAGTATTATTTTTTAGGGAGAGTGTTTCCCTGTGGCCAATTTTGTGTGTACTTTTTTTTTTTTTTTTAAGTTTATTTTATCCATTTTGAGAGAGAGAGAATCCCAGCCAGTCTCCACACTATCAGCACAGAACCTGATACGGGGCTCGAACTTCATGAACCTTGACATCATGACCTGGGCTGAAATGAAGAGTTGGGACACTTAACTGACTGAGCCACCCAGGAGCCCCTCGTGTGTACATTTTAAAAATTGTTTTTAATTGTTTTTTTTTTTTTTTTTAATGGTTTGAGAGAGACCCATCGTGAGCAGGGGAGGGGCAGAGAGAGAGGGAGATACAGAATCTGAAGCAGGCTCCAGGCTCTGAGTTGTCAGCACAGAGCCCAATGCGGGGCTCGAAGCCATGAACAGCGAGATCATGACCTGAGCCGAAGTCAGATGCTTCACCAACTGAGCCACCCAGGCACCCCTAAAAATTATTTTTTATAGTCATTTAAGAATATACGAGAAGCATAAATTTCTTCGTTCTAGAAATTGTACAGTGTGTTATAAAAAATTAGACACATTCATTTCATTCTTAAGTATTCTTCATCTCATGGAAAAGAACTAAAATATATCGATTAGAAAATGAAGATGGGTGCCTGGGTGGCTCTGTAGGTTGAACCTCTGACTCTTGATTTCCACTCAAGTCATGATCCCAGGTTTGTGGGATTGAGCCCCAAGTTGGGCTCTAATGTATTCATTCAGTCTCTCTCTCTCTCTCTCTCCCTCCCTCCCTCCCTCCCTCCCTCTTCTTTCCCCCTCCCTCCTCTTCCCCCCTCCCCTGCCTTGCCTTCCCCCTCCCCTCCTTCTGCCCCCTCCCCCACTCATGTTCTCTTTCTGGGGAAAAAAAAATGAAAATGATCCATAATTCAGTGATAATCACTCTTAACATTTTGGTGAATTTTCTTCTTGTGTTTTTTCCCTTTCTCTATGGATATAACAAAATTGTAATACTGTTGTGGTACTCTGTGTGTGTGTGAGTGCATGTGTTTAAATAAATTACATCCATAAGCGTGTTCGCCTGCCATTTTATATTCTTTGACAATACAATTTTGTGTTAACATAGTTCATCTTATGGAGGCATATTATAATTTAATTAACTCTTCTATTGGACATATTATTTTGCTTTCAGTAAACTTGTATGATAGTATCAGATGGTTTCAGAGGCTTATTAGTTGCTCTTTAAAAAGCCTTAAGTCACTAAATACTGTAATGGCCCTATGAAAAAGCAAGCTGTTTTATTTTTACAATGTAGTTAATGGGAGATCAACATTTATTTTATTTTTTTTACTCTATTTTATAAAAAAAAAAATTTTTTTATGTTTGTTTTTGAGAAAGTGTGAATGGGGGAGGGGCAGAGAGAGAGGGAGACACACAATCCGAAGCAGGCTTCAGGTTCTGAGCTGTCAGCACAGAGCCAGACGTGGGGCTCAAACTCAAGAACCATGAGATCATGACCTGAGCCAAAGTCGGACGCTTGACGCGGTTAAATCTGAGCTATCCAGGCTTCAAGGAGATCAGTATTTTATACTGCATTCTAGTAGAAGGCGATTACTATTATGTGACATTTAATTTTTGAATAATGTCAGAGTTACATATTTCACTTATTTTTTAATGAGTTGACGCATTTATTTGAAATTTTTTATTCTCTTCACACATAAATTTGGATGCATGCTATGTGTAACATATAAGGTATGCAACAAAGCTTCAGATTCATTCCTTACTTTCAAGTTGTTTGATTAAATAGGGTAGATAGTATGAAAAGAAAGTAATGTGAGGTAATAAAACCAAGAGGTTGAAAGACTGGTGTTAGACTGAGGAGATTATGGAATGTTTTAGGAAAAGAGGTAAAATTTCACCTGGCTCTTGCAGGATAGATAGGATTGAAGTGGAGAAAAGGTAAGGAAGTAGTGTTCTAGACACAGGGAACACCATCCCTGAATGTGAGGATATTCCAGGCGGGAGAAAGAAAGTAAATCAATATGTGTCTCTTCTGTAGAAAGCCTTAAGTGCATGGAAAAAAGTTTCATCTTGTTGATGATGGGAGACCCATTTAAGGCTTTTCCTTTTACATCTTAGTTTTTTTCCCTTTTATCTGCCTCCATATTTCTGTTTAGTATGGATTGATGTGATAGATTGCTCTCCTCACTGCATAGTTTTAGATTTTCTGGAGTTAGTTCTCATCCCCCACCCCAGTATTTTGCCTCTTAACTTCTGTTTTAGCTTATTTTTTTCACCTGTGCATGCATAGTTTGGCTTTCTATTTTGTTTTGTTAGTAAATTGGAATATACTTAACCCCCTCTTTTTATGATACCATTTATTTTAGTTCTTTTCTGTATGTCTGTTGGTGATCGTTTTGGGTTTAGGTGCCTGGGGGAAGGAGGTGTATCAGAATTAGTGCATGATTCATAGAACTGGTGAATCTCAACTCTAGGCTGTAGATGAGTTGCTAACATAACTTACCCTGTGTGTGTGGCATGGGTCTTTGCCATATGTGTGCCTTTCATTATCCTCTCCGTTTGCTTTTGCTCTGGGGCTGGAAAGACGTAACTAATCTTAGATTGGAGGAGAGGGATTAAAGATCTGCTAATTTGATTCTAAATTGAGGGAGGCTTTAGGGCAAGTGTTTGCAAAGTATGTATGTTCCATGTAATACTGGCCTCCTGAGGTAGTTTAAGAATAAAAGTAGTCCAAGAAGTGCAGCATATTCCTTTTGTGAATTCAGCATGTGTTGACATGTTAAATATCCAGGATCTGCAGAAAAGAAAGCTAAATTGGTTTAATTGAGTACTTTTTTGAAATTGCCTGGAAAAGAAATGCCTTTTTTTCTTTCTTTTCTTGGAACTAGTGGTCCAAGGATACATTATGGTAAATACTAGAAAGATTATAAAGACTTGTTTGTGGATCCTAGGGACAAGAGGGCTTAGGTTATAGGAAAATGTATTTATTTTACAGGATGGTAAGGGACATGAGAGTCTTATTTACACATTTCATTTTTATTCAAAGACTCTAACACCTTTGATTTTCTTATGGAAATATATTAACTGAACATCATAGGATGTGCCATGTGGTTCTGCAGATGTGTCTTGAGTTGTTCATATTTAATACATGAAATTTTTAGTTATTTTGGTAGATTTTTAAGGGCAGATGGCTTGGAGCCTGAGAATGGGGAAGGAGTGAAAGCTTTGGAGCAAGTAGTAATAATTAAGAGGATGCTTAAAGTGAAATCTTTGATTTTGTGAATCAAGACTCTTTGTTAATGCAGTTATTTATTGAATAACAAGTACATACATCCTGACCGTATAAACCAGAAAAATGGTATAAATATGAGCCAAAAAAGGTATATATCAAATTTTTAGAATGCTTATCTATAAAGAGAATTATTGTATGTACATATTTATATAACTAAATAGCTGAAGTGAAAGCTTCATTAAATATGTGTATTACCTATGATGTAATCTAGTATTTTCCCATTCTTTTTCATTTACAAAGTGCTGGTTGTGACTAACACTGTAAAATTAATGGGTTATGACTTGTGTAGTTTTAGCAAAACTGATGTTGACTCCTGCTGTAATTTAGTTTTCAACAAACTTTTTTTTTTTTTTAATCTAGCACTCTGCTGGGTGGTGTGGATACAAAAATGAATAAGGCATAGTCCAGTCCTTAAGGAGCCATGTAGTAGCATGGAGAGAGAAATGAAGTAAGAAACTGCAGTCCAGTGCTTTAACTGCTGTGGCAGAGGCATACACAGGTTAGGGTGGAAGGGACCACATTATTTTCTAGCAGGAAGATGATCATTTCTACTAGGTTCACATATTACATAACCTGATAATTCATCTGATTATATATAGGCTTCATTTAATGTGACAGTTCTGTTTTTTCCCCTATAAATTCTGAAATTGATGCTACGAGGTTTACTGGAATAAGAGATTTCTGAATTTTTCGCACAAAGGCCAAGTTTGTAAAAGCAAATGTTAATTTTATTTTATTTTTAAAAAAATTTTTTTTTCAACGTTTATTTATTTTTGGGACAGAGAGAGACAGAGCATGAACGGGGGAGGGGCAGAGAGAGAGGGAGACACAGAATCGGAAACAGGCTCCAGGCTCTGAGCCGTCAGCCCAGAGCCTGACGCGGGGCTCGAACTCCCGGACCGCGAGATCGTGACCTGGCTGAAGTCGGACGCTTAACCGACTGCGCCACCCAGGCGCCCCTTAAATGCCTTTATTTGGGAAATAATATTTTTCTGACCTTTTTTTTCCTTCCAAATCTTATATTGTGACTTATTAAGAAGGTAAGATTAGGTAGAAGTGTAATATAAGTGTAAACGTTACCTATTTATATATCTAGTAATTATCTTTGACTTGACCATTGGCTGTTAATCGAGATAGTGAAAGTTAAGCTACAAAGCAAACCATGAATTTAACAAAAAAAAAGATGGAGGGGTGCCTGGGTGGCTCAGTCTGTTAAGTGTCTGGCTTTGGTTCAAGTCACAATCTCACAGCTTGTGAGTTCGAGCCCTGCATTGGGCTCTGCTCTGAGCCTGGAGCCTGCTTCTGATTCTGTGTCTCCCCCTCTGTCTGCCCCTCCCCTGTTTGTGCTCACACTCTCTCTTTCTCTCTCAAAAATAAATAAACATAAAAAAATTATAAACAAATAAAAGAGGGATAAGTAATCATCCATCGTGGAAAAATTATTTTGTAATTTATTGAAATCTGGAAGTATTCCCTGTGTTCACTTCTTATCTGTGGTTAATTCATTCATGATAGCACTGAATATAAAAAGAGTTGGTTTCATTTTATCCAAAAAAAAAAAAAAAAAAATAGAGCATGGCATTTCTATAGAATTTAGGTTCTGTGAGTTACAAAATTGTTACAGTTTTTCCTGTGAGTGATATAGGCCCCTACATCAGGTTGAGGAAGCTAATGTCTGAGTGGATGTGGTGGTTGCCTTAGAATGATTTTGCCGTTAGCAGTGAAAAATGTTTTTCTTATAGTTCTTGTGCAGCAGGCCATGGAATAAAGCACATTTTTATAATAAAGGTGATGAATTTAATCGCAAACTGGCAGCCAAATGGAAATTGCAGACCTTGATACTGGGAGAAAATTGCCTATAAAGCAACTCTTGAGGGAACAGGCTTTAAATTTATCCACCCATTTCGACATTGAGGAGAACATAGGAATCACAGGATATTTTGCTTGGCCTGCTTAGTTCAGATGAATGACACTTGAACGTTCTATTTAAGAGCTAGAGATGGTTGGTTTAAAGTTGCTTATGCTTTGTACATTAAAGCCTTAACCACATACATTTTTATATTTCATTAAATATCTATAATGCTGCCGACTTTTTATATTTCAGCACATGATATGCCTAATGAATTGAAATCCATTTACTACATTTATGTGGTGATATGCTATGTAATTCATGTTTCTGCCATTTGTATGATAGACCACAGTCTTAAAGGTTGCAGAATACTTTGCGTTTATAAGTAATATTCAGTTGAGAGAATGTCATATAAACACAATTGATAGAATGTCATTAACTATCAATCTATACTGTTTTATATTGTGTTTAAATAGTTTATATTATAAAATTTAAACAGTGGTAGAATTTCTAATATGGGAAATCTGGGCTTTGTCACCTTTTTACTCTAGCTGACTAATGCTTGTCATTTCTTAGGATAACCTAACCCCTGATTTAGCATCTAGTATTTAGAGCGTTTAACCCTGAATCTTGGTATTTGTACCATGTATTTTGAGGTATACTTTCCCCCCGTGGTACACCTATCTGTTAACAGATATCTGTGTCCAAATTCAGAGAATTGTACGTGACTATTGGAAAGTGAGACCTATTTGAAGGTTTGTAAATAATTAAGATGAAAAGTGCTAATGTAAAATATAAAAATATTTCTTAATATACTTCCTGAAACAATTGGGCTCTAAAGGGAATTGAGGATTACTTGTAGGAGGTTATTAGATTTTACTTGGATGCATAGGAATTATTATTTCTTGTTAAAGTAAGTTGCGGTAATTGGTATCTTTGTCATCGAAAGTACTTTCTTTTAAGTTACTTTAAGTGCTAGACTGATTGTAATACATCCATATGAGAAGTAAGCCTCCATGTAATGTTGAAGATAAATTAGAATGTCTAGCCATCTCTGAAATTTTTTAATTTTTTTTTTTAACGTTTATTTATTTTTGAGACAGAGAGAGACAGAGCATGAATAGGGGAGGGGCAGAGAGAGAGGGAGACACAGAATCTGAAACAGGCTCCAGGCTCTGAGCTGTCAGCACAGAGCCCGACGCGGGGCTCGAACTCACGGACCGTGAGATCATGACCTGAGCCGAAGTCGGACGCTTAACCAACCAAGCCACCCAGGCGCCCCGCCATCTCTGAAATTTATAAAGTTTAATGTTTATTTATTTTTGAGAGAAAGAGCGCAAGAGCAAGGGAGAGCACGCGTGCCCAAGCTGGGGAGGAACAGAGAGAGGGCAGTAGACACAGAATCCGAAGCAGGCTCCAGGCTCTGAGCTGTCAGTGCTGAGCCTGACGCAGGGCTCAAACTCACAAACTGCGAGATCATGACCTGAGCCAAAGTCTGATGCTCAACAGGCTGAGCTACCCAGGGGCCCCTGAAATTTACAAAGTTTAAATCAACACCTCTATTTCTTATCACTGCTACAGATGCTTGGTCATTTGGTTTATTTGGCTTAAGTAAGCTGTGGCAAGTGCAAGTGTAGAATTCAGAGATAGAGCCTAAAGATAAATATTCCTTAGTCTAGGCCTTTGTGAGAGGAACGAAGTATAATTATTTCGACTCTAATGTTCCTGATCCAGTAAATCAGTATGTAGAAAGCTATATTTTCAATTTCAGAAGAAAAAACAAACTAAAATTTTATAAATTTCAACGTACAAGGTAAAACTGGAATGAGGCATATGGAATACAGGTAAATTGTATACATATGTAAGTGTGTTAACATATTTTAATGTATTTAATGTTTTATATAATAAATGTGTTATACATGATATGAGTATATAACATGTATATATAATTCATACATAACTTTGATGATAAATGTGTATATGTATGTAGTACATAGAGTATATTTCATTAAAATTACCACTTTTCTGTAGCAAGATGGCTATATGTAATTCTTTATAAGCTGATACTAAATTAAATTTCCATAGTTGCTGGTGGTGGTTTACTTACTTTTTCCCTCCCCTCCCCTTCCCAGAGAGAAAGAGCACGTGACTGCAAGCCTGGGAGGGAGAGAAAGTAAACAGCCTCCTTGCTTAGCAGCTGGGTGGGGCTTGATCTCAAGAACCTGAGTTGAAATCAAGAGTCAGCACTTAACTGGCCTCATAAGCCATGCAGGTGCCCCAGTGGTTTACTTTTTCTTTTTTTTTTTTTTTTAAATTTTTTTTTTCAACGTTTATTTATTTTTGGGACAGAGAGAGACAGAGCATGAACGGGGGAGGAGCAGAGAGAGAGGGAGACACAGAATCGGAAACAGGCTCCAGGCTCTGAGCCATCAGCCCAGAGCCCGACGCGGGGCTCGAACTCACGGACCGCGAGATCGTGACCTGGCTGAAGTCGGACGCTTAACCGACTGCGCCACCCAGGCGCCCCAGTGGTTTACTTTTTCAAAAGGGTTTTGCAGTGATATGTTTAAACTCACATCCAAATCTACTACTGTGATAAAGGTACCCGCAATGTAGTTCAAGATTGTTTATGCCAGAGTCTAAAACACCTGAAGCATCTAAGATTCTAAGCTCTGAAACGATTTTAGAATCATGTGTGAGAACAGTCACATTAGAAATTAGCTCAAGTAATGGATTGTCAGAGGGGAGTGAAACACAGGGAGTGTTTCAGTAATATTGTGGTTTCAAGGTGACAGTATAAGATATGATCTTTTCGTATTTTGTTTTTGATTAGACAAGTATTTTAAGGTATTGTAGCTATGCAAGTATACATTAGAAGCCAAAATGTTTCCCCAGCTAACCTTCCCCCAAATTATTTATTTCAGGTTAAAGTAATCTCCGGAAAAGTGGTTAAACCAAAGCAGGTCAGGTCCTGGAGCAAAGAACTCTTATCTTTTTTAAAGTGTGTTCTGGGAAAAGTGCTATGGAGAATATTTGCTCCACGTATTTAGGAGTCATTTTTAATAAGCTGAATGTACTGTGGTATTTGGATTTGAGTAGTTTGTAAGGTTTTCTGGATAATACGCTTGAATATTTGAGGGGGTGCTTAGTAAGATGAGCTGGAAAAGTTAAACTGTATCTTTGTTACTTTCTACTTCCCTCTTTGCCATGTAGGATGAATTTACATGTGAGAAGTCATTCTCAAACAGTAGTTGTTGATAGGTGCCTTTTCTATTTCTCTTTTATGCCTATAGAGTTGGGAAAACACCAGTCACAGATTTTAGGTAACAGACACTCATCAAATCATCAGATAATTCTTTCAGACTGTCAAGATATGGCATTTCCAGAATATATAATTTTACATCACAATCATCATTAATAATGACATGGACATACTTAGGTTTATGTATCAGGCACTTTTTATAAATATATTTATTGTTTCATTTAATCTTTACAACAATCCTGTGAGCTGGAAATAATTCCATTTTATAGATGAAATGGAGGCAGATAGACATCACTTAGTAGTTTTTTTCAAAGATTGCGTTCTTAGCAGTTTGTTTCTTTTTCACAGATTATTTACAGTTTTGTAGTCAGCTCTTTGGTAAGTTTTTTAAAAAGTAAAATTTTATCTGACTTTGAATTATTATTAGGTTAGTTCTGCACAAAGACCTGGAAAGTCAGGTTTTTCTGGAGTTGTCCTCCTTTATATATACATTACGTTAAATTATTTTTAGCCACTGTAACTACAGCTATAAGGAAGGTGGTCTTCTGTTGATTTTGTCAGTAGTTTGCTTTATTTGACATTGTTATTAAGAGAAAAGACACTACAACATATTCGGAATGCAGGAAGTATATTAAATTTCTTTCAAAGCTTGTGCCATTTAATACTGACATTCTGAAAGTGGGTTCTCTTTGTGTTAAGTCTTGATATTCTGGTGTGCCTCTTACCGCAGGTTACTACTGATGTCCCCAGGCGCCTGTGAATTGGCCTGGTTTTGCAATTTTTTATGGCCTTTTCCATTTCCCTGCTTAAAAAAAAGGATGCTGGGGAGTTCTAATGTACATCTTATTCTTTTGTTGGCTGTGAAATTCTCCCAACTAAAGATGATTGTGTATATCTTGCTATACTTACTCCTTTTTAGGAGTGTTTGGTTTTAAATCACAATTAGGGAAACATTCATTTTGAGTGAACGGATTTCACTCATTTTCCAGTGTGGTGCAGTTTGTGGAGTGGAGTGCTGTTTGACATAGGTTGCCTTTAGATTTTGGTTTATATCAGTAATTTTCCACTTGCCCCTACTAATAGGGAAGGCCTTGGTGAAGACAGAACTTTTGTTCTTACAAATTCTGTTCATTCTGAACTTTTCCACTGGGAAAAATTTGTATTGGTTTTAAGAAACAAATCCCTAATTTGAATAGTTACTTGCACTTCCTTAACCCTTAACATGGCTACTCTAAACTACACAGCTCTTTGTTGATCTTTGCCTTTGGGAACTTTCTGAGTAAATGAAAAAGTGCCATGAATGAGAAAAACAGAACCACTTGTTTGGATTATTATAGGCGTTACTGAAAATAGCAGTCCAGTACAGAGATGGGATTAGGAGTCAGAAAACTAAGATTTGGCAAAAATCCTTGAGGGGCACAGAAGCATGTGTTTTAAGCATTTCATGTATCGGATCCATCAACATAAGTATGTCTCATTAGAATGATAAATATATATCCATGTTTTTCCCACTTTTATTCTTTCCTTCATAATTATTTAAAGTGAGGATTTACATGCCTAGAATGCAGTTTTCCCTAGTATGATCTTTTCTACTGTAGAACCAAAAAAACCCATAGAGCTCTGGCTTACTCTTGAAAAATTACTTTGTCTAGTGTTCAGGTCCAGGTATTCATATCCCAGGATACTCAGCCTCATCTCTCAGTCACTTCTAGCCCTCTAATCTATTTACATAGAAATGGGTTTTTATTACTAGAAGAACTGTGATGGCAGGAACTATGTTGCTTATGAGGGTGGTCCTAGCACCAAACACAGTGCTTGCTACCATAGAAAAGTAGGACATACTCGGTCAGTAATTCACCTTGAGGGCCTATTATGTGCCAGACACTCTACAAATGTTATTCTAGTGAAAGACTTTTCTCTATGAAACTTAGGTGTTTAAGTCTAGAGTGAGTTATCTTAGATGGTCCTTATAGAGGAGAGTAAACATAGACCTGAAAAGCTGAAATGAGGTTTTGACGGATGTACAGCTAGTCCTTGCCAGAGCTTAAATGAGACTATTCTTTTAGTTGTAATTTGGATTACACTATTCTTTCTTTCCTTCCATTATTACTGTGTATATCTCTCTACTTTTCCTTCTTTTTCTCTCCACAATTTCTACACGCTTCTCATCTGTTTTCATCTTTTCTCAGTGGCTTTTACTGTATTCTGTCACTGATGGAACAATAATGTTGGAGGGGCGGTGTGATACGGAGGCCTAAATTTGGATCCTGACTTTTTCCCTTACAAGTTAAGTGATCTTTGGTGAAAGTACTTAATCCCCAGATCTTAGTTTCCTAACTATAAAATGCAGACGAGAAAAGTACGTCTCTGTAAGGAAATTCATCTGCCCAGACAGAGCACTGACCTCCAAGGCAGACTGAGCAACTCACTGCTTGGAAAGAAGTTAGATCTCATTACTCTTAATTCTGTTTAAGAGATGCTACTTCTCACTAGTTGTGTGCTACCGTTACCACCACCAGTCAACTCTGTTTCATTCATGGTAATACTCTCTCTTGCGGCATTTAAAGCAGTCCTGGGGAAGACGTAGGTAACGAGGGAACAACTGTGTAGTTTAATTTTTTTTAAGTTTATTTATTTATCTTCAGAGAGACAGCAAGTGGAGAAGGTGCAGGGAGAATGGCCAAGCAGGCTCCTCGATGACAGTGCGGAGCCCAGTGTGGGGTCCGATCTCATGAACCGTGAGGTCATGACCTGAGCTGAAACCAAGAGTCCAGCCCTTAACCGATGGAGCCATCCAGGTGCCCCAAGGAGAAGTCATTCTGAGCTGTCTTCTAGAGACATGCCTCCTTGCGTGGTGTCTTCAGCATCTGGTCAGCTTGCTTTCTAAAGGGGCTCTGTCAAAAATGTCTGCTCTGGAAGCCCAGTCTCCAGCTGGAATTTGAAGTCCTGAGGGAGTAGGAGCTCTTCCTGAATTGGAACTTGTGTTTCCAGTTCTCAGACCCCATTTTCCCTGAATAGTTAGAGCTAAGAATGTCTGTCTCCTAACCGTCTGTATGGACCCCTTGACCACTGAATACAAGGTAATACTTGTAATATTTGTCTGACTTGACTTAGATTGCTGTAGGATGGTAGTGAGGAATAAAAACTCAGTAGATGCTAAAATTATTTTATAATATGAAATATGTTGAGGTGCTTCTTTGAGGTCATACCTGCGTGAGTACTCCAGCTATTATTTTGGATTAGTTTGTGAAAGAGCAAGGTCCTTGTCTGTTTTTGCACATGACTATATTCCTAGGGCCTTGGCCAGTGCCTAGCTCATGGTAGGTATACAATACATACTTGTTGAGTGCATATATGCACAACCATTATCTTGTACCATAGATTATTAAAATAGTTAAAAAAAAAACTACAATCACACATTATTCAGGCCAATTCATTTTATAAATAGTTTGTACTTTAGGAAATGAAATGAAAAAGCTTTTATTATATTCTTAAAATTTTTACTAAATAAGCTTTGAATAGATGGTTGATCAAAACTGTGACCTTGTAGGGGCACCTGGGTGGCTCAGTTAGTTAAGCGTCCGACTTCACCTTAGATCATGATCTCATGGTTCGTGAGTTTGAGCCCCACGTTGGGCTCTGTGCTGACAGCTCAGAGCCTGGAGCCTTCTTCGTGTCTCGTGCTTCTGTGTCTCCCTCTCTCTCTGTCCCTCCCCCACTTGTGCTTGCTTGCTCTCTCAAAAATAAAATAAACTTCAAAAAAAAAATTGTGAGGTTGTAAATATAGAAGTTGTTATATATATAAAAAAAGAAAAAAACTAAACAGCTCAAGAGAAAGGAATCATTTACAGCCCCTTTGGTGCCGTCCTGGTGGGGGCAGTCTTTTCTTTATGGGTTAGGGTTTTTTAAAGCCAAGACCAGTCATTTACATGGTTGTGTATTTTATCTTGTCATTTAACCTAAAACACAGTAGAGAAATTTAACACTGATGATGTAATGAACATCTGTTATTATCCGAGTATTTTAGATTCTCATAAATCCTGAATAAATACAACAAGCCCTTTTGAGAGGAGTGTATTTCTGTTACTTTAAAGGGAAGTGGAATAAATTATGAAGCTAGTAACCTATTAATGCTTGAATGAAGTTTCAAGCATATTTTTGTAGCTTTGGATGTTTTTGTACTAATCAGCCTGCTAAGGTTGTTCAAAAGGTTTTTTTTCCCAAGGATGCAGATCCTTGGGAATATAGTAAAAGACAAAAACAAAGCTGTCTGTTCTCCCAAAGTTTACATTCTTATGTAGGAGACAGGCAATAAGCAATAAAAACATACAGTGGGCAATAATACATTAGGCAGTATGAGTTCAGGATAAAGGAGACAGGAGTGTTTTGGATGGATTGAGGTAGATTGTGGTTTTCAGCAGGTAGATCTGGGTGGGCTTATTGAGAAATTGACATCAGAAGAGAGATTTGAAGGAGGTAATGAAGAGCGAGATACTGCTCTCTAGGGAATGGTTTTCCAAGAGGAGGGAAGAGTCCTGGCAAAATGTGAGCCAGGACCTGGAGTTCCTAGTGGCTGTAGCTGTGAATGAGGGATGGGGGTGGTGGGAGCAGTGGTACTGGTTAGGGAGGTAGGTCAGAAAGTTAAGAGGGAAAAAGTAAAGGGGAGCTTCTGTGAGGACCTGGGCTTTTACACTAACTGAGATGGGAAATCATTAGAGTAGTGGTTCTTAAATGTGGTCTGGGCACTCTTATAGGAAGCCTGTGCGGTCAGACTGTTTTCATGGTAACAATAAGTTATTTGACTTTTTACTCTCATTCTCACTTGAGTTTATAGTGGAATGTTTTAGAGGTTGGATGCTGTGTGATATTGCAGTAGATTGAATTCGTAAGAAGGTGTGAGAGTTCTGTTGTCTCTGTTAATAAAGATATTTAAACCATTTGCAAAAATAGAAAACAATACCTCTCACTATTTTGTTTCTTTGGATAAAAATGTTTTGTTAAAATGTAATGGGGTTTACTATTTAAAGTGAATCACAAGTAATTTAGATGCTTTTCAGTTTTGATTTATGGTAGGGGAAGTATTAACAGGTGTAACTCTCACAAACAAGCTCTTTAGGCTCCTAGTAGTCATTTTTTTTTTTTTTTTTAAAGAGAGAGAGAGAGAACGCGAGCTTAAACTGGGGGTGGGGGGGGGTGGGGGGGGGTGGGAATAATCGTAAGCAGGCTCCAGGCTCAGCACGGAGCCCAACTCAGTGCTTGCTCCCATGATACTGGGATCATGACCTGAGCCGAAATCAAGAGTCAGACGCTCAACCTCAACCGACTGAGCCACCCAGGTGCCACCCCTCCTTGTATATGGTAAATTTTTCAGCACTGAGTCCTTTTTTTTTTTTAAGATATGAAATTTATTGTCAAATTGGTTTCCATACAACACCCAGTGCTCATCCCAAAAGATGCCCTCTTCAATATCCATCACCTACTCAGTTTTTAAGAGTGTCTTATGCTTTGGCTCTCTCCCTCAGCATTGAGTCCTAAGACCAAAAAATCTGAGAACTCCATTAGAGAGTTTGGAGCAGAGGAGTGACCTGTCACTTGGATTTGAACGGGCTAACTCTGGAAAATAGACACTAGGCTGGCAGGAGCAGTGGTGGAGACAGGGAGACAGTTATGTCATTTCACTGGCTTAGGGGAGAAGTGACTATGGCTGCAACTAGGGTGGGAGGGAGTTGAGGGGGTCATTCGGATTCTGGGTTATTGTAAAAGGTGAATAAACAGGATTTGCTGGTGGATTGGATGTGATGTGTGAGAGAATGGACTTGCCATTTTTTAAGGTCAGGAGAAACAAGGTTGGAGGACAGATAGGAGTTTGGCTTTTTAAGTGTGTCAAAGTGACATGTTTAGAAGATAGTTGGATACAGGCGTTTGGAGTTCAGGAATGTCCTTGACCAGGATTTTTGTTGTTATTATTTTGGTTGTATTTTTGTATGGTAACATTTAGTTTCCATTCTAATAAATTAAACTTTTATGATCTCAAAAGAGTGCCGTATTCTGCATTTTATAAACTCATATTAGAATTGCTTTCTAAGGGCTGCCTGGCTGGCTTAGTCAGTTGAGTGTCTGACTTTGGCTCAGGTCACAATCTCACGGTTCGTGGGTTCGAGCCCCAGGTCTGACTTTGTGCTGACAGTGCTGAGCTTGCTTTGGAATCTCTGTCTCCTCTCTCTCTGCCCCTCCTCCTCTCGCACGCAATCTCTGTCTCAAAAATAAATATTTAAAGAAAATTTCTTTCATACAATATTGTTATATGATAGTAGAATGTATTCTTTAAGAAGCAGTAAACATGTAGTAAGTGTAGCCAGTAACATACATAACGTTACTTAGATTTTCTGAATCTTGTATTTTGTGAAGTATATTTAAAGTACCGTATTAATGTTTTCAGTATCAGTTTTATTGATATCTGAGGGTACTGTGTATGTTGCTCTTGCTACAAAAATGGAAGTTTTCTAATTCTGTGTTGAAACTTGCTATAATGGACCTTTGGAATATTGTATACTGAAGATTGTTATAGCTTTTAAAAAAGCCCTTAGTTTTTTTAGTATGAGGGAGGGATTTTCTCTTGTACATTGGCTGCTGTAACACCCATGAATGTCATGTGATATCAATTTGTTTTAGTTTATGGAATTAAGGTGATGGTCAGATACACAGGTGGTGCAAGATTACAGTTCTTCAGTTTTTCTCTGTTGAGCTTAGGAGGAATTTGGAATACAATTGAAAGGATAATTAAAAATCAAAGAAAGTGTTACCTAGGGAAAGCATCCTACCCTCCGCCCTCTCCCCCACATAGACATGATCCCTTCAAAATTTTTGGGAGTTCCATTTCAATTTTCACTCGTTTACGAAATTTCTTTTAAAGTCCTAAGTGATTTGGAGCTTGAAAAGGATAAAATACATAGGGCAGACACACTCCTCACCTTCCCCAAATATGAATGTGTAGAGCCTGGTTATATGAGGACTGGGTGCTTTATAGGGATACCATTTAAAGTAAATCCTGGTGCCCAGTGGTTTAGGACGTTTTGAAATGTGAATTTTCTAAGGAGTAGGATTGACTTTGTGGTTCTTGATAGGTTGTTGAGTTTATGCGGCCCTTTCCTGTGGGGTATTGATCTAGAGAGGACACAAAATCAGGTTCTAAGAAGAAACAAGAAGGTTCCCAGACTCCTAATTGATAGAACTTCAGAGCAGGAGGAAACCATAAATGTCATCTGGTCTAACCTGATTTTACAGAGGAGGAAACTGAGACCCCGACAGTTAAGTTCAAAGCCACACAACTAGATCTTGCATGGTATCAGAAGTAAAATCTAGATTGCATAAATTCAAGGCCAGTGCTTTTTTCCTTTTTACTTACGGTTATTAAGAAGGGTTCTATTATTGTAGAAAGGGATTGTGGATTGTAGTCTTTCCCCCTGTTCTTAAGGCTGGTAAAAAGTACATGTGTTTTTTAAGCAGTAGCTGTTAAAATTTTAAAGATTATTTTGAATTAAACAGCTTATTGTTCATGATTTTGAGATCCTCGATGTTATTGGTAAGCAAGTATTTTAAATTTCCTTCAAAGACTAGACATTTGCATGGCTCTCATTCTCTCCCGCAACTGTCCTCCCTCCACGAGAATAACTCCAAGGCCAAAGCAGAATCTTTATTTTGCAACAAATTTAGACTTAGAAAAGTAGAAATCCTCTATAGTACAGAGGTTAACATTAATAACTCCTATAACCACAGTACAATTGTGGGAACTGGGGAATTAACATAGATACAATATTATTAACTAATTTGCAGATCTTATTCAAACTTGACCAGTTTTTCTATTCACATTCTTATTTTTTGGTACAGGATCCAACCCAAAATCCCCCATAGCATTAGGCCTGTGTCACATTCTTTTGTGATGCTTTTCTTGATATTTTTGAAGATAACTGGTCAGTTATTTTGTAGAATATTCTTCACCTTTAGCTTGTTCGATGTTGTCTCATGATTAAATTGAGGTTACACATATTTGACAAGAAAACAGCAGATTACTGGTTGGCCTTTCTCATACTAGGGGTATATATATCTTACCGGTGATAGTATTTGATCACCGTTTCTTTTCTCCTTTGTAATGAGTAAATGTCTTATAGGGAGGCACTGCACAGATACCCTGTTTCTCATGTTTTTGTTCACTAATTTTAGCATCCATTGAATGGTTCTCACCTGCAAGAATTATTACTATGGTGGTTTCCTAATGGTAATTTTCTATATCCATCTTTTCTTCTGTATTTGTTAATTGGAATTCAGTTAAGGAAGGTCTATCACTTCTTCATGGATTTGTTCATTCAATTGTTTATAATCCTTATGGTCTCAAAGATTATAACGCTACTATTGCTATCATAAGTAAAATCTTCTAAGGCAAGCATTTATCTTTAAAAAGTTAATATATTTAGATGCTTACACATTTCAAAGGCATGACCTGTAGGAATGTATGGGAAAAAGTCTCTCTTCCAACCCTGTATGTGTGTACCTGCTTTCTATTGCTGTGAGTTTATTTCTGTCCTTTTAGAAATCCTAAAAAGGTTGGGAAAAGTTATTAATAAACATTGCTGGATTCTCAAGTATTACTTTTGGCCGGGATTCTAATGGCATCTACTGGTTTATTGTTGCATCTTCTTCAGATATCCATTAGCTGTGTTTCTTAACTAGGTTTCTTAGCCTTCAGATTTCAAATTTGCTACAGTGGGTGTTATATAGAGGTAATAAGGGTCGGTTTCCCCTGAGTATCTTAAAAAACTAAATCACCAGAAGACAACATTTTTCTCTAAAAAATACTTGATATATAACATATAAAACTAACCAGGTTTAAAAGTAACCTCCAAGCAAAACCCAGTTTAAATGAGAAAGGATGCCGGGGCTCCTGGGTGGCTCAGTCAGTTGGGTCTCCAACTTCTGCTCAGGTCAAGATCTTGCTGTTTGTGAGTTTGAGCTGTGGGTCGCACTCTGTGCCAACAGCTCAGAGCCTGGAGCCTGGTTCGGATTCTGTGTCTCCCTCTCCCTCTCGGCTCCTCCCCACTCGTGCTCTGTCTCTGTCTCTCAAACATAAATAAAAACATTAAAAAAAATAAATGAGAGAGGATGCCTATGCCAGTTAAAATACTGGCTTTTATTAACTTTAAAAAATGCTTTCCCCCATTCTGTTTTGTTCTTTGCAATGGCCTATTTTGTCTTCTTTGTGTGCCAGCAGCATCTATTTATTTATTCATTAAGGACTGCCACTTTTCTAGGCACTTAGGCCTAGATTTCGCCCTCTGAGGCTGTGTTCTGTTAGCATGAAAAGAGGAGGGCTGCAAAGCCTTTTTTTGCAGTCACTAGTAAAACAGTGGACTGGTCTTGTTAGAGCATGGCTGGCAGTAGACTAAGAGTTGTTTGTTCCATTTTCCCATTTTCTATTCTCTAATTACCATCTCTTAACGTGAGTTTTAAGGGCTTCTTATTCCAGAAAGCCCTTTATCAAATTTTAAATGAAAGCTGGTTGGACTAGCTGTAACATTGGACCAATTCTTAAATTTCTGAGCATTAAATTTTTTTTTCTTTTCTTTTCTTTTCTTTTCTTTCTTTCTTTCTTTCTTTCTTTCTTTCTTTCTTTCTTTCTTTCATTCTTTCTTATAAAATGAGTATTGTATCTACTTCATAGTCTGGCGAGAATCACGTAAGAATTAATGTTAAGTATTTTAGCATGGTGGAAGTGCTCATGTTAAAAAATTATTAGATCTTTGTGTTTTATTTTTATAGTTGGGAGTCAGTGACTTACTCCTTATAATTTTATATAGGGTATCCCATCTTATTTGCAACATTTTGACTGAAAGTACTTTCTAACATCGTAATGAGAATATCTTTATTATTTTACAATTGTAAAAAAAAAATTCATATAGTAACATGAAATGAAAGCCAAAAGTCCCTGTAAATCCATCTCCCAGAGATGATTACTGTTAACAGCTATATCCTTTTTTTGACTTCTATGTGTCAAAAAATACACATACCTAATATAAATTGGATTATATAGTGGACTTTATTTTCTGTAACCTCTGAAAGAGCTTGTCCAGGGAGGTGCAGCTACTATTAAATGCCTTCCATGATATAGAACTGCTGCTGAGAGCAATTATAGAACAAGGATGGACATTTTTATGAGACCTTTGCTATTTTCGTGTTTTTTATGTGAAATTTATCCACAATTTTTTGCAATTGTTAATTAAATTTCCAAAGCAATTTCAAGGAGGGCTATGATGTTTAATTTTGTAATTTTTCTTTTAAAAAAATAGAGAAAGAGAGCATACACATGGGTGGGGGGGGGGGTGCATAGAGAGAGAATGGGGAGAGAAAGAATCCCAAGCAGGCTTAATGCTCAGCCCGCGGAGCCTGACACGGAGCTAGCTCCATCTCAGGACCCTGAGGTTTCCACCTGAGTGGGAATCAAGAGTCGGATGCTTAACTGACTGAGCCACCCAGGCGCCCCAAGTTTTTAATTGTTTTGCTTATAGTTGTGAAGTTCAAAATACAATTTAGCCCTCTACCCCCCAAATCGGGTCCCAGGTCCCATTAGAGAATTATTGATAGGTTGATTTTTTTTTTTTTTGCCAGTTTCCAAGCAATTGCCTCAAAATTAGGTTTATTTGGTTATTCAAGGAGGCAAAACACATTTCACTAAATGTTGCATATCCTCTGTTAACCTGCTTTTTAACTTATTTGCTTTCTCGTTACCTTATGGGTGTGGCTTTTTAAAATGAGTACAATGAAGTTCTATTATTCCCTGGGTTTTGCTTTGCTCAAAATGTCTGTAAAATTTTCCCTGTATTTAGTAAACTCTGAATTAGAGGTTTCTTTTTACAGAAGTACATAACAGCCACCACTTTAGGTGCTGACAGTGGTTATTTGGTTATAAATAGACTCCTAATGTTATTTTTTTAAGATTTAATGTTTCATGTAAATAGAGGCTAGTCATTTAATTAAGACCTAAAATAACAAATCTTCCTTTGCTTTTGTATGTTCAGGTTAGTGTCCAGCAGATAGTGTGGAAATAGCCCATTTAAAGATCAATTGAAGTGCTGAAAGCTTGTCATTTTAACTTCACTTATAAAATTTTTGTTATGTACATCAAGGCATATAGTTTTATAAATAAGTGGATCTTACTTTACTGAATAAATTAATGGAAAATGCTAATTTAAAAAAATGAGACAGTAATGGTCAAATGACACTAACATTTTCATTTCTTTCTGTATTTTAGATCCAACTGTATTACAATGATAAGATAATATATCGATGGATTTAAAATTTTTTTTTTTTCAACGTTTATTTATTTTTGGGACAGAGAGAGACAGAGCATGAACGGGCGAGGGGCAGAGAGAGAGGGAGACACAGAATTGGAAACAGGCTCCAGGCTCTGAGCCATCAGCCCAGAGCCCGACGCGGGGCTCGAACTCACGGACCGTGAGATCGTGACCTGGTTGAAGTCGGATGCTTAACCGACTGCGCCACCCAGGCGCCCCTCGATGGATTTTAAATGTAAGGCACAGAGAAAAAGCAGATAGATGTGCTAATAAAATGTGTATGTTTAAAACAGTATAAATAGCCAGTTGAACAATTGGAATTAGCTGCCACAACACTGGGTATAAGATGTGCTTTGTATGAAAATGTTTTCAGTGTTTTAAAAAGTTGTCTTTTGGGGCGCCTGGCTGGCTCAGTTGGTTTGGCTCAGGTCATGATCTCATAGGTTTTAGGTTTGTGAGTTCAAGCCCCTCGTCGGGCTCTGTGCTGACAGCTCAGAGCCTGGAGCCTGCTTCCAATTCTGTGTCTCCCTCTCTCTCTGCCCCTCCCCTGCTCATGCTCTGTCTTTCTCTCTCTCCCCAAAATAAATAAAAACATTTATATTAAAAAAAAAAGTTGTCTTTTAATTTGTATTGTTAAAATCCTAAAAATAATTATTTCATGCGTTTTTAAATACTTTTTGTATATCATTTAATAGCTTTTTTGTGTACTACTGGACTAGTAAATATTTTTCATATTTCATTTCCTAATTTTCATTTTCTTGGTTTAAGTTTGTTGAAAAAATTCTAAACCAGATGGTAAAATAGGATTATACTCTAACCTTTACCCAGTCTTTCAACATTGCAGTATTGAATTTATACATAGCCATTATCTATCTATCTATCTCTCTCTCTCTCTCTCTCTCTATCTTGGGAAATAACCACTTAATGTTATATTTTAGATTTCTCAGCCTGTATTTTTCTGTTCTCTAATAGTTCTTTATGTTGTCCTTATTTCTGACATTTTACTTTTCCACAAAGTGGTTGATCTGTTAGCTAATCCAGTAATTCAGATTTTTTTAAAACTGTAAAAAATTTTAAGGTGGCAGAGAGTGGGATCCACATGTAGTAATTCAGATTTAAGCAAAGAGTAGTGGTGATAGAGAGCCAAAGGCAAAAATGAGCTGAGCTTTATGAAACATAAGAATGATTTCAAAGCAAAGCGTTTAGTTATGTTAGGTGAATTAGGGAAAGGGAAAAGGCAGATGATGTAATATTAACAGGTCACATAGAGCCACAGCTGTGTGGTGACTGTTTTCCCTCTTAGTAGCAGAATTCATTGACTGATGATAGAGGTTTTGTTTGAAAAAGGAAAAAGAATCAAGGTAATTAAAAACAGAGAAATGTAAGGAAACAGTGGTATAACCATAACAAGTTTTCAGACTTAAATATTTTTCAGTATACTGACATTTGAAAAAATGGCATCACCAAATATCAATTCTAGGAGCCTGAATACTGGAAGTGTATATTCTCAGGAGCTGAAAAGTTTGCATTCTAAACTTGATGGCACAACCTATAGAATCCAAAACAGATTATTTCCCGTTTAAACTAGTGGGTCCAGAAGGGGGTTCGAATCCTAACCTAGCTTGAGATGTCATCAGATAGGTGATAAGGCATGCCTGCATTTCAGTATGCGAGCTACAGAAATGCGTGTGCTATGAAACTAGTTAATTGGCTCCTTGACTCAGAATAGTCATCCCTAAAGAATGTCAACTGACAGATAACACTCTGAAGGCAGTTGCCTAGTAGAAAACAACCAGGAAAAAAAGTTAAATCATCTATTGGTATTTAAACAAACAGTTGTGGAAGATGAAATGGTGGACCCTTGGCTTGTTAGCGCCACCCACATTTGAGCCAAAGAGGTAAAGGTACCCTTAAGCACGCTGTGGAATTGGAGTGTGGGGGACTGGAGGTAGGCAGCCGGAGTGTGCATTCTCATCAGTTCTCAGGATGAGTGTGGTACAGGATTTTCCATCTTAAAAGGGCATGGACAAATGTAGTGTGTCTAAATGAGTGAGAGGGTATAAAACCATGCTGTTTTAAAGCTCAGAAGAGGATACTTAGGTATAGAACTGTTCAAGTATTTTTAAGATCATCTTAAGAATGAGGCATTTGATGTACTTTGTGGACTTTGGAGTGTGGGCAAATGAGAGAAATTTCAGGAATTTTGATTCAGTAAAATTTATAAACTGATAACTCCAGAGATGTCTAAAACAAGTTGTCTTGATATTGGGGATGTTTGGGGGTAATTGTGGGAATTTTTTTTTTTTTAATGTTTATTTGTTTTTGAGAGAGACAGAGACAGAATGCGAGTGGGTTAGGGACAGAGAGAGAGGGAGACACAGAAGCAGAAGCGGGCTCCAGGCTCTGAGCTGTCAGCACAGAGCCCGACGCGGGGCTCAAACTCACGGACTGTGAGATCATGACCTGAGCTGAAGTCGGACGCTCAACCGACTGAGCCACCCAGGCGCCCCTGTGGTGGGAATTTTTATACTAGGTGATGGAACAAGTGGTTCTGAACTTCTAGTTCTCTGAACCACTCTTGTAGGTTATGAAAGTAGTGTGGAGATGAGCAGACATTTGAGCATTGTCATGTAATGTTTGATACAACAAAAGTATACAGTTGACCCTTGAACAGTGCAGGGAGTAGGGACACTGACTCCCCTCATGGAACATCCGTGTGTAACTTTTGACTCCTCCAAATCTTAATTACTAATAGTCTACTGTTGACTGGAAACCTTACTAATAATATAAACAGTCAATTAACATGTGCTTTGTATGTCATATGTATTATATACTGTATTCTTACAATAAAAGCTAGAGGAAAAAAATGTCAATAAGAAAGTCTTGTGTAAATGCAATAAGAAAATCTTTGTGTAGCATAAACCGTGTTGTTCAAGGGTCATCTGTATAAAACATATTAATTATGAAGAGCTTCTGTGTTTCATAAGTGAACACCTATAAATCCACCACTTAAGAAGGAACTAAAGCACTACCCGTACCCATGACGCATTTCTGTAATATTTTGGCTATGATTAGATCAGCTTGATAGGAAAACATTAACAAAAACTTCTGATTACCATGACTTAGGACTGAAAGCTTTGGAGAAGAAAACTTTTTAAAATGTGGGGTTACAAGGGGGAAAATAATAATAACTGGGGTCCTTGCATACTAAGGTTGGAAAACAATGGATTCAGTTGAGTTGTTCGGTAATCAACCTCTAATTAGTGAGGTACAGGTACAGAGAGGTTAAGAGACTTGTCTAAAATCACATAAACAGTTACTCTTAGAATCAGAACTTTTTTTCTTTTTTTAAAGATTTATTGTTTAAGTAGTCTCTGCACCCAGCATGGGACTTGAACTTAAAACCGTGAGATCAAGAGTCACACACTCTACCCTACCATCTGAGCCCCAGAACTTGTTTTGACTTGAGTGTTGGAAGTAACATGCCAGGAAGTGCTCGTGATTGCCTGGCTAGAAGGGTGCTGTTGATAAAGGCAGTTAAGCACTCCGCTGGGTAGACCCCACAGTAAGATGGTAAGATCCTTGCGAACTAGGACTTAGTCATCTTGTCATTCCCATCCTACGATGTTGTGTATATAATTTGTGTTCTGTTGTTAAATTGAGTAATATATCTTAGAGACTGAAAGAAACATGGTAGAAAGACTTTGCATATTAAGTAGAATTTATAATTATATTGGTTGTACCTTTGCCTCAACCCTCTGTAATTAGAAACAAAGGTCCGAGTTTCTTTCCTCTGGACTACTTTCTTGACCTTAACAGCCTGTGGCAGAGTTGATTATCCTGCTTTTGTGTTTCCAATCTATACCTCTTTCTGTTCTTCTTCTTTGGAGTATCTATTTGTTCACATACTTCCCATAGGAGACTAGCTTCTTTGAAAGCTTGGAACCTTGACTTAACTTTAATGCCTTAGAACCTAGCTCACTCACCCACCCATCTTCCAGACCATGGAGTGTTGACTGAGGGCTTGCCGTTGCTCCAGGCACTGTTCTAGGAGCTGGGGCTACAGCCGGCAGCAGAGTCTCATCAAAATTTCAGTTACTAATCAGAGAATTACACAGATGTTTATAGAAATTCAATTTAAATGGCAAATGTATTTTTCTTCCATTTTATCATCTAATTGGATATGTGATCAGTGATTATTGTATCTTTATGTATTTTTAATTTAATCATTTTATGTGAATTTTCTTATAATTGATTCTCTTGGTTTATCTAAGTTTGATAAATTTGTTTACCTGGAATTAATGTTGTTTTCTTTTTTAGTCTTTTGTATTACTATGGTTATAGGTTTTTTAATATTGAATTCTTCTTGTATTCATGGTATAAATTCCACTTCCTTGGTGCGTTATTTATTTAATATGCTACCCTATTCATTTAGGATGTTTATATTTATATTTGTAAGCACATTTTATCTATAGTTTTCTTTTATGCTGTTGTCAGGATTTTTATATCAGTGTTACTAACATCGTAACAAGAATTCGGCAGTTTCTGAAGAGGAAATTTAAATGTAACAAATTAATATTGAAAGTGCTTTTACATAGAGACCTGGACTAAAGGATATATGCACACTTTTAATTGAATTTCCCTAATGTCCTTTGGTTAATTACTTGCTGTAATTATGTAATTATGTAAACATTTATGTTTAAATTATTACTTAGTGGTTGAAAACTTGATGGAGAATTGCTGTTGCATGCTGATATAAAGTCAACACTAGTTTGATACTGGACATGTTTAGTAGGAAAGATTCATTATTATAATAGAAATACACAAAAAACTTACAGAATGAAGTCTTGGTTTTATAATGTAGTTAAATCCAAGGTGCATTCTTTTGATTTTTAAAAAATCTCATTTGCTATTCAGAGACGCACATTTGGTAAGCTTTGACAAGCAAATTGTTACCTCAGAGATAAGATGGTTATAAAATGAATGTTGCCATCATTGAAGCAGAAAATGTATTGTAATACAGTATTTTCACTGATTTAAGACTATATAACCGGGTAAGAACACCTTTGATCATGCCTTTTTGGTATGGTGGGTTTTATTTAACAAAGAGATATAAATAACTAGTTATGAAAATTAAAGTGTTGTACATTCATATTTCATAGTTCCTTAATCACAACAGATTGAAATTCCATGTTTGGAAGGTATACAAAATACATTATAAAAATAAAGCCCATTTTACCTTTAAATTTTAATGGACACAAGCCTTTTCCCCCCTTTCTGTAGCATGGAGAGACATTTATAGGGCCATCCAGCTAATTTAGTAGTGACAACCCTTATTAGACAGTTATGTTCCGATGGGCAGGGCCTGTCCTCTAACATGTCGTCTTGGAAACTTAATGAATTCTTGAAAGAATTGATTCCTTTGTTCAAGTCTTGATTCATTTAAGTAGATTTCTTATACTTTTTCTTATAAGAAATATATTTATGTCTGGGAACTTTTTAAAAGGTCATTGACCAGGGTGTCTGGTTGGCTTGGTCGGTTAAGTGTCTGACTCTTGATTTTGTCTCAGGTCATGATCTTACAGTTTGTGGGTTCGAGCCCTGCATTGGGCTCTGGGCTGACAGTGCAGAGCCTGCTTGGGATTCTCTCTCTGCCCCTCCCCCACTTGTGTGCACGTGCTTGTGCTTGCATGCACGCGTTGCCTCGCGCTGTCTCTCAAACTTTTTTTTTTTTTTAAAGTCATTGACCTCAGGTATTTCTGCTTTCTTTCTTATATTTCAGTCATTAATGCAATGTAGTTTGATCTCTTTTAACCATCTTTTCCTTGAAACTTCTCTGATCACCAGTGGCTTAGTGGTCAAATTCAAAGTACCCTTTTTTGCTCTTTACCTTATTACTATGTTTTTGTGGCATTTGACACTATTGATCACCTTGTCCTTGGTTCTGTTATTCTTCAGCTTCTTTGACACCTCTCTTCTTACTTCTATTCACCTCCAGTTCTTGGTTTGGATCTCCCTTCTTTACTCCTTAAATGTTGCTTTTCCTAGGATTCGGTCCTTTCTTCTCCCTATATCCTCTTTAAGACATCTCTTCTATTCCTATAGCCTTAACTAACATTTGTGTATCAATCTAGACTTCTGCTGAACTTAAAATCTGTGTTATCTACTGGACGTGTGTTTATCCAGATACCTAAAATAGCTAAGGAAGTAGTCCAGTTTAAATCTCATTCAGACGGATTAGTTCTGAAGTATAAAAGAGCCTTTGGTATTAGTTTTGTGTGATAGACATTCTTATTTGACTAAAGTTCTCATTTGGAATGAATGGCCTCATTTAGGTATGGAGAAATTAGGTAAAATAACAGGTTTATCTCATAGTGGTTAAGAGCGTGGGCTCCGAAGTTAATTTAAATAAAATATATTATTTCGTTGATACAAATTTGATTCCTGGTAGCAATTAATTAAAGCTATAGTCCTGTTAAACATAGACTTAATCCAGGAAATGATAGAATAGGTTAACAGTTCTTTACTCTTTAACACCTTATCAATGAAACCCCTCCCTACCTTCTTTTTTTAATTTTTTTTTTTCCTGGACTAGCAAGAATATTTTTTTGTCTAACACATTTAAAATTTTTACTTTTAACAGAAATTAGCAGAGTACGGAAAGACATGTACAATGACACATTAAATGGCAGTACAGAGAAAAGGAGTGCAGAATTGCCTGACGCTGTGGGACCTATTGTTCAGTTACAAGAGAAACTTTATGTGCCTGTAAAAGAATATCCAGATGTAAGTATATTTTGTTGTTTTATTCAATTTTTTTTCTGCTTCACATATTTTGGGAAGGGATATAGCTGGTGGTAAATAAGCATTGTCAGCTGCTGAAAGAAAAAAGCCCTGTGAGGGACTAGAGGTGTGAATAATTTGGCGTGGGCAGTTTAAAAACATTTTTAAAATAATGTTTTCATTTAAGTGCTGTTATGTCACTTTTGAAAATGCACATGGTAAAGACTTGGTTTTAGATTTCAAATTAAGGCCAGAGATACGGAAAGAGCTTTGGCCTTAACGTCACAGAGAGCACCAAATACAGTTCTCTGCTCATCTTGAACCGATTGCAGAGAAGCCACAGCCTGGGCCACGCCATCCTTTCAGTAAAATGAGAGGTTGGACTGTGTGACAGCTGAGGTGCCTTTCAGATCTAAAATTTTTATGACAAGCATTCTTGATCATTTTTTTCTTGTGTTTTGTCTTTTTCATTCTTGTTTCTTGCTCAGCTACACTCCATAAACATCTTGTAGCAAGTAGCGCCTTTGTCCTGTACCAGTTAATTTGTATTTAGCTCCAAACTCTTTGTGTTTGTTACAGAGCCCTACGTACGTCATATGGTTCTTCTCTCCGACTTCATCTTAAATGGTTTTTCCTCTTCCTCAATACAGTGTAGTCCCATTGGCTGCTAGAACAAGTCAGATGTATTCTCAGCCTAAGTACCTTTAGGTTAGCTGTACACGGATTTAAGATTTTAGTTTAAGTGTTACTTCAGGGAGCACTCCCTTCACCATTTTATCTAAAAGCGATCTGGTTACTACTCATTGTTTCACGTAAGTCTTTTTATTTTTCTGCAGTGGCATTTACTATCTGATATTTTTAAATTTATTTTTCCCCCAACAGAAAACAAGGTACTTAAAACAAGAACCTATGTTTTTGTTGTTTACCATGTACTCCCTATATACATAGTATTTATGCAAATTGGCTCCAGCTATTGAATAAAAAGGCGATTTGGTGGTATTTTGCTAGGTTTCAGAGAGCTATTCTGCAAGGAGTTGGTATTATAAGGTCAAAATGTGATGTACACTCTAAGACTCATTGATTGTATGGACAGTATACTAGTCTAAAGATGGAAAGTAAATGCCTTAAGTTGGATTAATGGAAAGAAGCTTTGACATTTCACAAGTTGCATTTCTTTCTTTCTTTTTTTTTTTTTTTAATATTTTATTTATTTTTGAGAGAGAGAGAGCAAGTGTGGTGCAGCGTTGAGAAGCTCAGCATCAGGAATTTGGACTTTCTCTTTGCTCTTAACATAACTTGGCTTCAGTGCCTCCCAGACTTTATCTTCAAACTTCAGGTTCTTAGGAGAGAAAATGTGTTTTGGACCAATCTGCCATGACTGGGGATGGGAGGTTACATAACATAACCTAGACATGGTCTCTCTGGTCCCGCACTTGAGGACTGGAATGATTCCTAGAGATAGGAAGTTGTGATTTGGGCAGCTGTCCCAATTCGAGTCTACTGCTGTTTGGTGTTTCAGTATCTCCTAAAGCATATCAGCCTTCTCATCTCATCGTTTAAACTCGAAAGGATAAAGTTTCAACACTAGTCATTAACATAGAATATGTAAGATCATAAGACCTTGTTAGAGACTATAACCTTGATCTGCCTGGTCCCCATTCTTCTGGAAAAGAAAAAATCCTGTGCAAGGAAGGGATATTTATATTGCATTATTTAAGACTTGTATCATACAATCCTCTAAGTCAGAAGGGATATATTTTATAGTGTGGGTCTGGAGGTATCTTTTCACTCTATTTCTTTCTTCTGCCAGTTGGGATTCACTGCCATGGTCAAATCCTGTTGCTGACAGGTGTCTTGCAGCAAAATATTGTTTAGGTCCTCAAAATGGGGTTCCCAGGACTATCGTACCCCTACCTTCTGGGAACTTGTAAACATTCAAGCCCCATCCCAGTCTAGCTGAATCAGAAACTCCAGGGGCAAGACTCAGCCATTTGCCTTCCAAGCCCTGTAGATGATTCTGACGCATGTTGAAGTTTGAGGGGCACTGCTCTTACTTGTTTATCATCAGAATAAGCCGAGCTAACAGGTGGTTCGTTTGCCGAGCGTTGTTCTAGGAAGCAAGTACTGTGGTGAATTACACAGTGCCTCTGCTCTTGCGGAGCAGACATTGCAGTCCAGAGACAAGACAACCAACAAATGAATGTTTACTTTAGGTGCAGTCAGTGCTATGGCAGAAAATAAGACGAGCTAAGCATCTAACTGGTGACTATGTACTTATAGTAAAAGTATCTATTCTCAGATGGAGGGAATGCAGAGATGTGAACCAAGTGATGGGGAGGAAGGCATGGAAATGATCTGGGAGAAGAACATGCCAGGCAGCGTGAACAGCAAGTACAGTGACAGGCATGAGTGTGCCTGGGAAGTGTGGTAAGATGCAAGGTTAGAGAGTTAGCAGAGGGGCCGTGTCCTGTAGGGGCTGTGGGACCCAGCAGGGATTTCAGACACTATTCTGGGTCAGATGTTTTGAGCCAAGGAGTGATGTGAACTACTTAGCTGGGTTTTAATGATTCATTCTTGCTGCTGGGGGCAGTGGTGGCAACAGGGACACAGCTAGGGGGCAGAAGAGGAGCTTGAACAAAAGGACTTAGAAATTCTTGGATCCCGCTATTTAGAGCCGGTAACATTTGCTCTGGTAGATTGGGTATCGAGTATGAGGGGAAGTCAGGTAGAGCTTGAATGTTTTGAGCAGTTGGAGTAATAGAATCATTAGTGCCTGCGGTGGAAAGACTGAGGCAGGAGCCCTCTGGGGAGATGGAGGTTCAGATGGAGAGGTGTTGAGTTTGAAGTTAGACATCCAGGAGTGGGCATATCAGATAGGCAGGTGTGTGTGTGAGTTGCAGATGCCTCTTGGCACCCCAAGGTTTCTATTTTAACAATGCTTTTTAAATGAGAAATTCAGTTATAATTCACAAGAGGAGAGAAACGGATATAAAACCATGCTGGTTCTCCAGATAATTTTGTAATACCCTAATTTTAATTTTCTGTTACAAGAACTTAAGTTCTGTTTCATGTAAGAATCCTGTTATAAGAATTAAGGTAATTAAACTTGTCATAAAAATTTAAGAATTTTTTTCTTTGAGGTTATTAATCTATACCAAATGAGTAGCAACTGTTTTATGACCTATATTAGGAACTTTATGTCAGCTTTTGAAAAAAAAAAAAGTATTAAAGTAAAACAAGGGAATGTGTCAGATTTTGGCAGTATGGGAAAAGATTTATTTCAGAATTGCGAGTTTGATATCGGCCACGGTGAAACAAATACGCATTCTTATTCTGGCATTTTTTCACTTCGTATATCTTAGAGATCATGAATTCTGCTTCTCTTCCACCCTTCCCGTTTGTGTCCAAGCTTGATTTTGTGAGCGAGTTCGTCCTGTTTGACTCACAAATTGTTAAAACTTTGAAGGGGCATGTGACAGCGGTGGGAAGGATGGATTCACACCCAGACTGCAGGCTGGTTCTGCCAGCTTACTTTGTAACTTTGGGCAGGTTGTTTGTCATTTATGGTTTTCCATTTTCTCATCTCTAAGGAGATAGTGAGTCTCTCACAGGTTTGTGAGGAGTTGTAAGTGAGTTAATACATGAAAAGCACTTGAGAAATGCCATAATGCTATAGAAGCGTCAACCAGAATGCAGGGTCTGTGAGGGTGGGCATAGTGTCTCCTGTTGTATTCTTGCTGGTTCGAATACTGTCTGGTAAATGGTAGATGTACCACAGATACTTGTTCATACCCTTGTGAAAGCTGCACTCTTTCAAACACTACTAAGCTTTTATTTTAAACTTGGCCTTTGCGTTTGCACCTAGCAACTTATTTTAGAGAAGTAAGTGTTAATTTGGAGGTATTGTTTTGGACTTGGTTCTGTATAGCTCTGGGACTGATAGGAGAAGAAAGCTTCGGATTTAGTGTTTGAGAAATGAAATAATGTGGTATAATGTTCTTTGTGGCGTTTCTGAATCAGTGGCTTAATGATGTGGAAAGGGGAAGGTAATATGAGTAGCATATTGAAAATGAACTGAAATTTTTTTCAAAATTGATATTTATTAATACTTACAGTTATTAACAAAGCAGACTTATATTGCATCTCTGCTGTATTCCAAACACATCCTGGAGGTAGGGATATTAATTCGTTGAGAAAACTCTTTGACATAGTTGTTTAGTAGTGGGGTTTTGAGCCAGACGGGCCTCAGTGTTGAATCTTGGCTCTACTCCGTTACTGGCTGTATTTGTCAGCAATTGCCATAATAATGCTCCAGAGGAAGCTATTCTAAAACTTACTGGCATAAAATAACAAGCATTGGTTTTTGTGCTCTTTAGCCTTTGCTGTATGGTGGCTGAGATTTTGTTGATTGGGCTTAGCCGAACTTGACCTAGACCAGCTGCAGGTAGGTTTAGATCTTTGTGTTCTTGCTGGGCTCAGTCCAAAGGGGTGGCAGCTACTCGGAGCGTGCTCTTCCATGGCAGGTCACCGGAGTGCCAGAGCCAAGCCTGATTGCCTCAGCACGGGTAAGGCCTCTGCTCCCATCTGCTAACATTCCATTAGCTCCGTGATTGCCAACTATGGGTGATTGTGCCCCTCTTGGATATTTGGCAGTATCTGGAGATATTTGGGTCTGGCAGAACTACAGGGGAGGGGGTATTAGTTAGTGGCATCTAGTAGGTAAATGCCAGGAATGTTGCTGAACATTTTACAATGAACAGGGCAGCCCTTCCACAACAATGATTATCCTACCCCGAGTGTCTGTAGCACTGAGATTAAGAAACTGCATTATCAACTCAGTGAGAAGGAGACTGGACTAGGTATTTGCTGACAAATCATCCAGACTATCACATTGGCTTTGAGCACACGTTCATTTTTTAGAATCTGTGTCCTCGTCCATTAAATTATAATGTCCCCTCCTAAAATTGTTTGGCAGAATAAAGGTAACAAATATATGGCATATGATAGAGCGCTCGATATGGTTCTTGTGATTGTGAACATAAAAAAAAAATTCCCATCCTTGAACGAGCCCACAGTCTTGAATGAAAGATAGAATATATTGCATTAAATATTTAAGACTGTTTCAGTTTATCATACATTCATAAAGTGACAGACATGAATGAAGATTACAGTTATACATAGGCCATCAAACTGGTAATTTGGCTGATTGAGTTATTAAGGACTTGTTTGAATCTATGGAGATTTTATAAAGCAGTATGTGAATGAAGTTAACGATTGACATAAGTAAAAGATGTTATGTTTCAATGAGTCAGTAATAATTCTGTCATTAAATTTACCTAGTTATTCAGTTTTGAGTTGTGAGAAATTGTTTTATAGGATCTGCCACAGTGGTAGATAAGTTTCAAATGTCAAGGTCTAGCTGTTAGGGATCTTAGTCATTCTAGTATATATGTGAACAGATTAGGTTGCCAAACTTTGTTTGGGACATGATGTGAAATGGTAGTGAGGTGTTCTCTAGATATTTAATATGAACATAACTCTGATTTCCTGACGTTTTTACAATGGGTTTTAGTTTTGAATGTTGGTAGCTTTGAAAGGTGGGTCATGGGTATAGGCTGTCATGATGAGAATTGTCAAAGGTTTGTAAAATGGATAAATGCATTTTCAAATATTTTTCCCAACAAAGATCCCAGCCTGGCAACTGTAATTAATATTGTAGCTTTATAATTACTTATCACATCCTGTAGTCTCGTAACAGTAATCTGCTCATGGTGGACCAAGAGTCTCAAGTCCCTTCAGTTCAGTTCCCTGAGCTCACAGATAAAACGTGGCTAGCCATAGCTTCTGATCTAGTATAGAGTATAGGGTTATTGCTTTTCTCCCATTTTGCAAGATTGTCTCCTGCATATTGGATGTCGAGCTAGCATTTGTTTGGGATGGATCATGAGGAGATGCGGGGGCAGTGCAGTCCGCTATCTTTCGTTAGGCCTTAGAGCTTCGGACTGTTGTGGCTTCCTTATTGTGGTGAAAGAATTAACCAGGAGTCTTCACGTAAACGACTTTCACCTTTGTGCTTAGAAATGTCCATTGTTTAATGGACACTAAATCAAAATGTAATCATCTGTAAAGTCTCCTTTTTCAGTACCCAGGTTAAGGCCCAGTTTTTGCCTGGATTTGATCTTAATTATGGGTGAAAATATAATAGATTAAAAGTAAGATCTGTCTCAAGACAGAGTGTTGATTTTCGGGAAGGTTGGCATATGCTTTCACTGAGTGCAGTTGTGAAGTGTTTCAGATTCGATATTAATCTCTTGGAGATTTGAATTTGGCAGTACCATTTGACGATATTGAACATATATATCTTTAAGTTCTAGGCAGAGAAACTGTTACTGTTGACTTTGAACTTTACTTACTTACTTACTTACTTACTTACTTATTTATTTATTTATTTATTTATTTATTTATTTATTTATTTTGAGAGAGCGGGCGCACGCACAAACCAGGGCGGGGGGGGGGGCGGAGAGAGAGAGAGGATCCCAAGCAGGCTCCGTACTGTGCTGTCAGTGCAGAGCTCGATGCGGGGCTCAAACCCATGAGTCGTGAGATCACGACCCAAGCCAAGACCCAAGAGTTGGACACTTAATGTTGAGTGAGCCACCCAGGCGCCCCGTGAACTTGAAACAGATAAATTTAGTGAAGGTTAATTTCATGACTTTTGTCTTTTTGGTGTTGGTTTGGAAATTTCCCTTTTATTTCACTATATAAGGGCATATTAAGACCTTCTGTGTATGAGATATTTAATAGGGTCTTTATGGTCTGAGATACATTAAATATGTTGGTATGTTAATAGGAGTTATTCCAAAAAGGATTTCAAGATAGTCTGAAAACAATACATTTTTGTTTAGCTCATGTTTTCTCAAAGTTTAACAATTATAAAAAGAACAAGCCTTTTCAGAGTCTTAAAATGCTAACGCTTTATTTTGTAAGTGATGCATTTTAATATTTAAAAGGAATTAGTGTTCAGAAGAACAGATTAGAAAACAGAGTTTATTTTTAGGGGAGTATTACTTGCAAGAAATGTTTTCAGGTGAGGTACAAAGTTTTGTCTATGATTTATCTCATCCAAAAAGAGTATGTTAGGATCTGATCTGTTAAAATTACTGTTCTGAGGGATTTATCAATCAGTTGCATACCTAATCACTGATATCTAACCTCCATATATCTCTGATCTTGTCCCTGAAATAACCAAAGGAGTATAATACAAAAATTGGAGAGAAATCTGCTTCTCAGAGCTATTCATATTCCTTGAACATTGAGGTATTTGTTACATATTAAAGGAAAATTCGAGATACTGATCTTTTGGCCCATCTTGAGGGAGGGAGCGTTGTCCCCTGGTACTGAGTGACGCGGTAACAATCTTCCTGATCCTTACCCTCTTGCCTCCAAAACTGGCAAACAAAATGGGCTCTGGGGGGGGGGTAGTTGGAGATTGTACCACTTAAGCTTGACCCCCCATCTTAGTGCCTGGGTATAGTAGATGACCTAAATTTATTTTATGAGTGAATGAACTCCTATTTATACTTTCTTTTGGTTTGAATTTGAGCTGAAAACTGTAGTTTTTGATGGAACCTGCCTTTACTCTAGGAACATTGCAGTCAAAATTTTTCAGCAACTAGCCTTGGAACTAAAGTCACTAAATTATTTCATTGGGAAAGCATTACATGTCTTAATAAATTCTTGCCTTTAAAACAGTTTGTAGTTAAATTAGGCACTTCCTGAAATCTGGTTCTCACCTACCATAGAACACTGTTTGCCCCCAGTCCAAAAACAATATCCCTAGCATGAATTTGACCATCTGCATGCTTCATATTGGTGTGATAAGTTTTTCTTTATTATTTGATAAGGAATTGATTGAGCTTTAAAAAAAAATGTATCTCTGTTGTATTCTTTGGGGTTAGAGGACAATGATTGCTTTGATATTCGTTTCTTGCCTTTTTATTTATGACATTGTATGAAAGCAGTATACATTTGCAGTTTTAACAGATTAAAACAAAGGAGAAACCTAAAATTGTAACGTAATTAGAAACACGAAGGCTGAAAAGATCTCAGTATAAAACAGTAAAATTTTGGCATCATTCGTTTATTCCAGAAATGTGTGTGGCCAAGTGCTGGGCACCAGATACAAGAAAAGATGTAACCCTTGCCCTCACAGTACTGTTATACGGTAACAAGGGCCCGAACTGAGGCAGCGAAGTTGAAATAAAGAATAGGGGACAGGTTAAATAATGAAAACCTTTAAGATTTCTTAGTTTATTATATATGGAGGCTAAGAATGAGAGAGGGCTCTCTAGTAGTGGTACTATTCATTTAAAGTAGAGAACACAGGAGAAGATTTGGTAACAATATTGTAGAGGAACCAAGAGTAACAGAAGAAAAACGTACTCTATTAACAGAAAAGAGTAATTAAAAGCCTCTGTAAACTTCGTTGTTCTCCACAGTGTAGGAACATTGAACCAAGGTGGTATAAAGTTATCACATTTGACTAATAAACTCTGCGCTAAGGAAAAAAAAAAGCTCACTTTAAGAGAGGAATTAATAATTTTCAAATCGTGTGTGAGGTGATAATATTTATGCAGCAAAACTTAAAAATCAAAGAGCCTTAGATAGTTTTCATAATCCATGGTCAGAACTACATATTTAATCTTGTAGACTCATCTTCAGGGTTTGAAGTTATACATATACATATACATATGTATATGTTACACATATGTATGTATTCATATAACATGAAGTTATACATATACATCCTTTTTTAAGTTATACATAGTTTTCATTGAAATACGTGGATCAAGTAATGATCACATCAAGATTTTCATTCACATAAAAGGTTCAGTTAAGGTAAAAAGGATGTATACGATGATTGTTAAAGCTGTGATCCCAATGGGTAAAAGATAGATGAAGATACCGGAAAGGTAGGGTGTGGTTATGTAACAGTAGTAGAGTGATGGCATGTTTTGGGATAAGTGGAGAAGAAATGATTAAAACACAATTTGGACTCTAAAAGTAAACTTGAATCTGAAGAGAGTTTTTGTAAACTTCATACCAAACACAGGGATGAGAAAACTAAATACGGGTTTCTGGTGTGGTTTAGGGTATATCGTTTAAGGTCTTTAGAAGAGAGGCATTATACTAATTAAGTGTCAAAATTCTGTGTTTAATCTAGGTGTAGGATTGGGACTACTTTTGTAACCTCTCACGTATTAAATGTTGATGACATGGTAACTGCCTCTCAAAAGTGTTATGAGGATTAAGTGACTTAATGCACGTGAAGTGCCAAGCATAGAAGCGCCCTCACACCAGAACACTCCGAATACCTCAGCGTGTTCAATACCTGAGAAATGTTGAATGGCATCGTCATTGTACTCATGTTAATAACTTCCATGTTGAAATGGAAGGTGGAAATAACATTTGTTTTGTTTCTGTGACGTCACTGATTTTGTCATTTGGAATTTATCTTGAATCTCAGGATTATTTTTCTAGAGGCTAAAGAACGAGCGCTTTGGAAAACAAACATTACTTAACCAATTAAAATAAGAATACGAAGGCAGTGAAAGCCAACAAGACAGTAATTTTGACAGTGTAAAGTCCAAACTCTTTTACAGGAGGCCCGTAAAAAAGTCCCTAACTACTTTTTAAACCTTTATTTTTGCTATTATCCTTATGTTTAGACACATAATTCACTGTTCTATAAAAAGTGGCAGGTACTTTTAATTTTTCTTCCCTGTAACGCCTTTCTCTTTTTCCTTCCCACAAAACATATCAAATCCTCCTCAACACATACTGTTGAGCTCAAGTGTTCTTCCTTCTGTGATTTTGTGTTCTGATTCCTAGAGACAGTTGTCCTCTCCAAAGTGAGGATTTCAGAGCACAGTGCACCCACCCCGCACAGCCCTTATCACGT
The DNA here is from genome assembly GCF_014898765.1 of Herpailurus yagouaroundi. NCBI lineage: Eukaryota > Metazoa > Chordata > Mammalia > Carnivora > Felidae > Herpailurus > Herpailurus yagouaroundi. The sequence goes on along the minus strand of NW_024412429.1, from coordinate 5,551,383 downwards.
GGTAGCCAGTGATGGACGTGTCTCATGCAGATCATCTCATGGAGTCAGAAAGTAGTACCTGGTCCTTGTTTTGTTTTTAAATCTATAGTGCCTCATGAAGTATATAGCATGTAGAAGAAGCTAATATTTATTCACATTGTTGGATAAATCAATTAAAAGTGTTCACAGAAATCATACAGTGGTTTTTTTCATTCTCATGGTAAAAAAATTACTAAAGAGTTATATGCAGCACAGGAACTCATATACACTTCAGAAATTGCTCAATTTTTATTTTAATTGGTAAAATAATGTTTTCCGAAGCACTTGTTATTTAGCTTCTAGAAAAACGATCATCTTAGTCACCTGAGTTTGTTTTGAGTGCTTTCAGCTTCTTTCCCAATTATATCTTATACTCAAAGGATGAAGATTTCGTGTAATTTAGGATATACAAATTTATGTGCCACAGTTTCATATTGTGGTTATTACCGGTTACTCCTCCCCCTCTTCACATCTCCTGGTGTAAGTGACTCTTCTTGCGGAGCATTGTGCCACCAACAGAAGATGTTTATAAAGGTCTAATATATGACAGGTTTTATAAAAAAAGCTTCCTGTGATAATGACTGTGTAGCATAAGGAGACTTATTTGCTTATCTAGAATAAATATGAAGGTAGAAAAGGGATAAGACATTTCCGTCTCCAGAAAGCACAAGACAACTTGGTATATTCAATCTGTTTTTTGTTTTTGATGTGAGTGTATGTGTGTTTACACAATGCTGTCATTGATTTTCACTGAACTTTTGTATCTCTGGCCAGAACCTATGGTTTGAATTGATGAATGAATATGGTTCTGACATGAATATTGGTTGGTTTCTTCATTTGCATTAATGAGTAGATGAATACGAAAATCGAAAAGACGCGTTGAAACTTCATTTGTTCATACGTGACAAGAGCAACTTCTTTGCTGGATTGGATAATGGTTTTTGAATCCTGGAAGAACATTGTGCTGTAGCACACTTTTGATTTAATCTGTATTATTAATTTCTCCTTAACTGCTATAAGTCTGGAGCCAATCAGTAGAACAGTAAATCAGACAACTTATCATTCTGTTATTTTAAAATAAAATCAGTTGTGCTACCAAATAACCATGCCTTTTCTTTCATTTTAACACACTTGCATAAGGTAGGCTTGACTACATTAGAGTTGGTACACTTTTTTTGTTATTTGCTAAGTGAAGGACTTCAACAAGTACACATCTGCACTTGTGTTGTCTGTCTACTTTGTCACATATGAGACACAATGTAAGGTTGTCTGACTAAAATCACCTTATAAGTACCAAACACAATATTTATAAACAGATTATCAACCAGTTGTGCAAAAAGCAATCCAAAGAAGTACATGTTCTTTTTTAAATTGTTTTTACAAAGTTTTAAGCAGAAATTACTCTTTAATAGCTCCTAGAAGTGTTTCACTGAAATGCTTTTGGAAAGCCGTGTTTTGTTAGTTACCTGTTTTCATGGCGTGTCAGGACGATTTTATCTTTAATTGTAGATTTCTTGAAAGGTCAATGTAAAGATTTGCCGTAACACTTTGTTTTGTCATCGCAAAAAATCTGAACATTTCTATTTAAAATGAAGTGAGGAACAACTAATAGCATTAGACTGTGTTTGTCACCTCGTCTTTAGAAATTAACATGCCATTTAGCAGAAATATCATTGGTGAGCCACAGAGAAGGTCCAGACTTAAAACAGTGGGGTTAATGAATGTCTTTTTTCCCTTCTTTCTTGCCCATTTTTGGCCTTTAAAGTTGCAGGTAACTCGGGCTGTTTGAAATGATTTTCTTTGAATATGTTGTGACATTGTTTTAATTGAATGAAGCTGCAGAAGTAGCATGATAAATCAACACAGAATGAATTTTAATGCAAGGCAAACGATATTAACTCGGAAATTGGTTGCAGTAGACAAAGCAGCTGCTATGATTAATTTTTTCTTATTCTCCACTTACAGCATTTTGAGAAGGATGACCTTGACAGTTTCGATTGTGTTGGAATCCCAGTGGTGTGCACTTCAACACACTCGAGCTGTTGTCTCTTGATTCTTGGGCAGTAGAGATTGGTTCATTTTTCAGCTTGGGAAGATTTTGTTTTGCATGTGTGTTGGTTTTGACTGGTTTTGAGACTCTTTTTTTGTTTAGATAATAACTGTATTACTTTGTTGTGGGAGAGGTCTCTGTAATCTTAACACTGTGGTTTTGGCAGAAAAGGTGAAACGAGGAGGAGAAGAGGATGGGCCGAGAAGGGTCTTCCAAGTGTTGGTGTGTTACACACTGTGTGCCAAGCAGTGTGACGAAGGCCACGCATCCAAAACTTTATGGATTCCTTGTTTGAGGGGCTAAATTACTCCCGTTTACGGTGTGTTTTTCTAGACGTTCTTTTCCAAAGGCGTGTCTAGTATATGAGTTGCCTTGGGAGAGGATCTGTACAGAGCACAACTATTGCTGAGGGAGAGGAGAGCTGGTAAGACCACTTCTTTTAAAAAGCAGCCTGGGTAACAAACAGAGCAACAGCATTTTCCCAGATTTCGTGAGAGCAGCAAGCTTCTTTGTCCTCCTCCTCTTCCTTCTTTTTCTTCTTTTTCCTCAACCCTAGTATCTTTCACTCTTTACCACACAGCAGACCTCAGATATTTTATTGAGTTGACTTTGAAAATGAAAGCCTATTTTCTGTTGTACTGAAAAATACCCGAACGAAACAAAATGTGGGAGATTGTCTCTGTTCAGGTTGTTTTGAAGGGCCGAAGGGGGTGAAGTTTTATAGAATCTGTCACTGTGTAAGAGGTAAGAGTTGGGAAGTGGCAGATGAGTAGGAGGAACGAAGAGAGGGCCAGGCCCGTCGACAGACTTTCTGTGGTATGTGCCTCGTTTCTCGTCCTCAGACCCTCATACTGATGCATTCTCACCTCATACTGCCTGAAGTTCTGTGAGTTCTAGATCTATTTAGATGAAAAGCAACATCTTTAACAGTGCCATAGACGTCTCTGTTTGTACGGGGTAACAGGGTAATTCAGACCAGCCAGTAAATTTGGAGCCAGTAATTCAGAGCATTTCCAGTAAAATAGGATGCGGTACAAAATACATTTGCCTGAACACATCAGAGTCCCAGCAAGACTGAGGGCAGATAATTAAGGCTATAAGCCTGGCATTTACGGACCCCTCTCACTGGGTGTGTTTTCGGAATCTGGAGAAGGCAGCTGAGAGGCTCAACCTTGGGGGCAGGAGTTGGGGTCTGTAATCTATCCGCGCGTACTCCTCCACATCCTCAGTCTTTGCTTAGAGGAGAGGAGGGATGCTGATGGGAACGTGTTCTAGGAGTAAAAATGCACCAGAACTTCCCAGGTTCTCACAGGCAGTGCATGTCAGCATCAGGTTGCTTTAAGAAGTGATCTTGGATGGTGCTAGTGACAGTGGGTCCCTGGGAGAAGCTGATGTATATGCCTCCTGGCATAACCTTCTGGAAGAAGGTAACATCATTCTAGGCCTTCTTTCTATAAGCCCTTTGGTAAATCCAGTGTCTGGCATACACTAGCAAATAACCGAATCACAAGAAGGTAGGATGGCATTAACAAAACATGAGGAAACATCAAAATGATAAAAACAAATCCACAGGGACCTTTGGTATTAGAATTGTCAGACCTAGACTTTGCAAGAGCCATGCTTAGCATGTAGAAGGAGACCAAGGACAAGTTAGAGAAAATGGCAGAGAGATGGGAACTGTAAACAAAGAATTAAGGTGAAAAGATTAACTGGAATTAAACAGGTTTTCCAGAAGATTAGAAGCATTTGAAGATCGAATTAGTGAATTTGGAAGGTAGCTCAGAAGAAAATACTCAGCATGAAGAGGCAGAGAGAGAGAAAAACAGTGTGATAAATGAAAGAAAACCAGGGAGAAAGTCTAATGTATGTAATTGGGTTTTAGGAAAGAACGGCATAGAAGCAGTGTTTGAGAGGAGTGTGGCTTCAGATTTTCAGACCAAAGCAGTAAAGTCACAGATGTATGAAACTGAACCGTAAAATGAAAACCATTCCTCAGCATGTGGTGGTAAAACTTCAGAAAACTAGTGCAGAAGAAATCATAAAAGTAGCAAAAGAAAAAAGAGGGAAAATGTTACTTTCAGAGGAGCCACAGTTAAGACTCAAGTAGCTCATTTTTCAGAAGCATAACAGGAAGAGGAGACAAGGCAGAGAATCTTAAAGGCGTTGAAAGAAAATAACTGCCCAACTAGAATTCTGTACCCACCAAAAATCGACCTGTTCAGATGAGGACACACTGAGAAACTAGGCTACCAGAAGATGCTCACTAAAGGAAATGTGTAAGGATGTTTTTTAGGAAGGAGAAAAGTGATCCTCAGAAAACAAGATACTTCAGAAAGGAATAAAGAGCAATGAAAATGGTAAACGTATGGGTGAATATAAGTGCATATTATCTGTATAGAGTGAGAATCTGTTGGCTTAAAAGTATACATAAGGTTTGAAAAACAGCTAATGGCATATAAACTGGATTGGAATAAGTGAAGTGAAATAGGCTGGGGTCCTTGCGTTGTATTGGAAAAGGGTGAAAGAACAAAATAACATTAGTGTTTGATAATTTGGTGATGCATGTTTGGGATAAACAAGCATGTAACAGAGGCTAATAGAAAGGAAAAATAAAATGAGAAAACACGTTCATTTGCATCTGTGTTCCTGCTCAGCCCCGCCCCACCCCACCCCGAAGGAAGAGGAAAAAATAAAAAGGAATATAAAAGAGGTCATGCGTGTACGAAGCACTTAGTAAGATGCTATGTATAAATCACATACTGTAAATGGGCTGTTAGTAAAAATCCAAAATTTACAAGAGTGGGTGAAGCAACAACTCATCTAGATGCTTTTCGTAAAAAGGCCTGTGTAATATAAGGCTAACAAAAGATTGAAAATAATCAGATCAAGAAAGATACACTATGAAAAACTGAACAAGAAAAACTTTACCTCTGAATATCAGGCTTAGTGGCAGAAGGTATTATTGGAGATAGAGGGGCCACTTCATAATGACAAAAGGCTGTAATAATTTAAATTTGTATATATCAAATAACACAGCCTCTAAACATATAAAACCAAAATGGACAGAACTTCAAGGAGGAATAGACAAAAAGTAAATCATGGAGGAATTCCCTTTTTTTTTTTTCTTTTTTTTTGAACACCCATGGAATGTTTAGAGAAATTGACCAAATGCTATGCTGCCAAGTCTGAACAAGCAGCGCAGGACGGATATGCTGCACAGTATGTTTTCTGATTATCATGTAGAAGTTAGAAATCCGTAACAGATAATTAGGAAATCTCATGTTTGAGATAAGAAAAACATTTAAATATTCAGTAGCTATTATTTGACCTGAATGATAATGGAAATAATATATTTCAAAACTTTAGGTTGCGGCTAAAGCCAGTTTAGAGGACTACTTGAAAGCTTTAAAAATATATCTATGTTAGGAAAGAAGAAGGTGCAGTAAGCTAAGAATCCATTTCAGAAAGCTGAGAAAACAGATTAAACCCAGAGGAAGTAGAAGGAAGGAGGTCATAAAGCCAAGAGTAGAAATCAATTAAATACAAGGAGCCACCCAAGGAAGAGAGTCCTTGTATCAGATGGCTCTTGTGACATTGTAATAAGCTACCCCAGCAACTTATGTTAAAGCCACTGTCATTTATTTAGCTCCTCCTTGTTTCTCTTCTGCAGGCTGGGCCTTGAGGTAGGGTTCAGAGCAGTTCTTCTGGTCTGCATCTGTAGTCACCTGTAGGTCAGCTAGGCGGTTCTGCTTCTACGAGTCGTCTGGCTATGGGCTGGGACACTGATGGTGACAGGGTCGCTTGTCTTTCATTCTCCTTCTCCTGTAGGTTAGTCTGAGCTTGTTTACGTGGGAATAATAGTGTTCTAAGAGTAAATGCACGTTAGACTGAGGTTTAGGTTTTTAGCATGAAAGTCATTCTTTCCTCTATGTTGTACTGGAAAAGCAAGTCACAGTGCTAGCCCAGAGTCGAGGGGTGCGAGGAACTGAGTTTACACTGCAGATGGCGTAGATATCTTTAGAGGCTAAAGGGTAATTGTGGCCATTTAAAAAAAACATGCATTTCTTTCGTTTTTTGGAGAGCACGAGCAGGGGAGGGGCAGAAAGAGGAGGACAGAGGATCTGAAGTGGGCTCTGCACTGACTGGTCGGCTGACAGCAGAGAGCCTGTTGTGGGGCTCGAATTCCTAAACCGCGAGATCATGACCTGAGCCAGAGTCGGGCATTCAGCTGACTGAGCCACCAAGGTGCCCCTGTGGCCATTTTTTAAAGCCAGTCTGTCCCAGTCAGCGAAAGCAAAGATCAATTTTTTGAAAAGCCTGGAAGATTGGTAAGAAGGAAGACATAGCTAACCGGTCAGGAGTGAAAGGGGAGCCATCACGATAGATCCTGTAGGTATTGAGAAGAAAATTAGACGTGAGCTTTACATCAGGAAATTCGAAAGTTTAAACAACATGGGCATATTTTGAGGTAAATACAAGTTACCACAATTGACATATGAAAGGTAGAAAATCTGAATTAAAGAACTGAATCCATAATTTAAAACCTTGCTCAGAGAAACACTAGGCCCAGGAATAAATAACATGTCTTCTACAAGGCCATCCAGAGAGTAGAAAAGGAGGGAATAGGAATACATCTCAACACATTTTGAGGCCAGAATAACCTTGATGATAACCAAAACCCACGAAGCAGATCATGAGAAGGGAATGTTAGAAACCAATTCCATTTATGGATGTAAATTTTCAAAAATCAGAGTGCTAGCAAACTGAACCTAACAACTTATTAAAAGGGTAATGCATCAAGATCAACTTGAGTTTATTTTAAGCATGTGAAGGTTGTTGAACATTTGATAATTGATTATAATCCACTGCACTAACAGAATTAAAGAGGAATATAGGGTTGTCTCAATAGATGGTAAAGAAATGTGATAAATTTAAACATCCACTCATGATGGGGGAAAAAAAAAAAAAAAAACTTCATGGGGCACCTGAGTGGCTCAGTGCATTGAACATCTGACTCTTGATTTCGGCTCAGGTCACGATCTCATGGTTTGTGGGATGGAGCCCTGTGTCGGACTCTGTGCTGAGCGTGGAGCCTGCTTAAGATTCTGTCCGTCTGTCTCGCTGTCTTTCTCTCTCACTCTCCTCCTTTGCCCCTCCCCCTGCTCTTTCTCTCTTCTCAAAATAAATATTAAAAAAAAAAAAAACTTCAGCAAACTAGGGAATAGAGGGATATTTTGTTAATCTGGTAAAGTGTATCTACAAAAAGTCTGCAGATTTCTTCAGACTTTATGGTGAACCGTTGAAAACTTTATTTTTGAAATCTGGAACAAGAAAAGGATGATAGACTCTTCTTTGGCTTTGAACTCAAGTTGTATTGGCCAGTGCCATATGGTTGGACAGGGTATGTAACAGTCACTGTTCACAGGTGATAGGTTTGTTTGTCTAAAGAATCCAAAAGTACCTACAGAAAAAGGATGAGAATTGACAATGAAGAAGAAAAGCTACCGGATAGAAGATTTAATATAGAAAAATCAAGTATGTGTTCATATTATAAGAAACAAAAATGAAAAAACATATACAGTAGCAAAATTGAACTCCCAAATATCTAGGAATAAGTCTGATAAAAATGAGTAAAGTCACAGTAAAAAAAAAAAAAGCCTTATATTCTTGAGAGAAATTCAAGAAGACTTGACCAAATGAAGAAATTATAATGTGCTCATGATTTTGACGCCTCTGTTATAATATCTCAATTAAAGGTATTGCCAGTATAATTTCAGAAATTGACCAACTGGTTTTAAAATCTGTATGGACAGAGAAAGACAGATACCATATGTTTTCACTCCTATGTGGATCCTGAGAAACTTAACAGAAGACCATGGGGGAGGGGAAGGGGGGAAAAAAAGGGTTAGAGAGGGAGCCAAAACATAAGAGACTTAAAAACTGAGAACAAACTGAGGGTTGATGAGGGGTGGGAGGGAGGAGAGCGTGGGTGAGGGGTATTGAGGAGGGCACCTGTTGGGATGAGCACCGGGTGTTGTATGGAAACCAATTTGACAATAAATTGCATATTAAAAAATAAATAAAATCTGTATGGAAACACAAAGGGCAATAGCCTAGATACTCTTAGGAGCAAGGTGGACTGTACTGTGTATCAAGATTTATTATAAAGTTACAATACATAATACAGTGTTGGTGTTTTTTTTTTTTTAATACAGTATGAATTTTCTTTTCTTTTCTTTTCTTTTTTTAAGTAGGCTCCACACCAAGTATGGAGTCCAATGCAGGCCTTGAATTTCATAACACTGGACTGGAGCTGAGATCAAGAGTCAAATTCTTAATTGACTGGGCCACCTGGGCGCCCCAATACAGTGCGATAGTAAAGCAAGGATAAACAAATAGATTAATAAAACAGAGAACTCAGAAATAGACCCAAGTATATATAGATATTATTTATGAGAATGATGGCACTATAGACTAATTGGAAAAGGATAGTCTTTTCAAGAAAATGTGCTAGAACAATTGGGTGTCCATGTGAGGTAAAGAGAAAAAGCTGTACCATCACAGACATTAATTCCTGGTAACTGTGGGCATAAATGTGAAAGAACAATAAAGCTTCTAAAAGTTAATACAGAAGGATATTTTGATGATCTTAGGATGGGGAAAGACCTCACTAACCATGAAAAGAAGACTGATCACTTGAGCTACATTAAAATGAATTCAGTCCGGTTAAATTTAGTTATACAACACCATTAAAGAACAAGGAGGTAAGCCACAGGATGGGAAAAGGTATTTGCTATAAATGTAACCACAAAGTAGAAATTGATTAATAAAATGAAAAAACACAATAGAAAAATAGTCTAGAAACTTCAAGTGTGCATCAAAAAAAAGTATAGACAATAAAAGCATTGTCCATAGAATTGGACAATAACATAAAAAAATAAATAAACTTTCCTAGTAATCAGGAGAATGCTAATTCAGATACTCGGCAAGTGCACCAGAATGGCTAAAATAAAAAACATTGGTAATAAGAAGTGCTAGAGAGGAAATGGATCAAAACAAATTCTTCTTCTCTTCTTTTGGGAATATGAATGTATGCAGTCCTTTTAGAAAATAGTATGTAATAAAGGAGTTCTTTTTGGATATTATCTTCTTTACCGAAAATCTTTTCCCTCAAGGAGTGCTCCTTTGTCCTGTTTCTTTATTTGGTACTATCTGTTTCACGTTAGCCTTCTCAAGTCTTTTTGGAACCTGCTTTGTCTATTCTTAACTGAAGTATGAAGCACTGAACATTTGAATTAGGAGCTTACATGTTCATGAACTGGGCTTCCCCACTGCAAGCTTCAGTTGGAAGTGATCACCTGAAGTGTCAACCTTTAGGAAGGTAGCCACATGTTGTTCTTGGAGACAAAGTTTACAAAAACCTGCAAGTTAGATCCCTGTTTGTTGTTGTTCTGCATATCATCTCCATCTTCTCTTTCTGGTTTTCTGCAGAGCTCTGTGTCTGAGTGTTAATTAAGTTTCTCTGGAGTTCTGTAAGGCAGATTTGCTATGGATCATATTCCCTTCTATGGACATTCTAAGCTGAGTATTTGATTGAGGGCCTGAGGTTTCCGAAAGTGAGTTTGTCGTGGACTTGGTAAGGCTGCTCGTCGTCCACTGTGTGCCAGACCTTGTATCGAACCTTTTATATGTATTGTGTTGTGCACACATCTGCTCCTCGATGCAGCTCTGCTAGATGGTGTCCTCCCCATTATGTAATTGAGGCTTATTTGATGGGACTTTCAAATTCCTAGTTATTGTTACTCAGTATTGCAGCTTGGGTACCAGTTGGGATGTATGTGCTTTTGGAGTTTTTAAAACAATCACGGTATAGTTCTTGAGTTTCTTCAAATCGGAGATGTGTTGTGAAAATGGGTGGCGACGGGTTGATGTTGACGAAAGGGGTAGATGAAGTACTATACGCCAAGGAACTAGGAAAGGATAAGGGGTTTTATTTCAATATGAAGGCACATTTCAGAATTGGGGATCTTGTAGACTAGATTAAGTGCTTCCAGGATCAGTCTGTGAGTCTTAACTTGGGGTAGAAAAGGTTTATCAAAATACCCTGATGGAAGGGGGCTTTCTCCCAGCTGTCTTTGCTTTGTATTTCACTTGTAAGATGTGGCAGTGTTAGTGAGCAGCTTAGTGAGAGAACGTGAAAAGCCACAGGAGTACAGAAGATTGAAGAAGTGCCTTAGCTTCCTGAGCCCTTAGAGCAGTGAATGCTCCATATCACTTGTATGTAATGATCTACTAATAGTAGGATCAAATGCAAGAGAAAAGTAGGAAGCTGTAAACATAAGAATTGGTACTTATTTGACTAAATAAATAAATACAAACCACTGTGGGTTTTGTGGAATTGATGCTATTCATGTTTGGGTTTGTTTTGTTTTTTTTTTTTTTTGTCTTCCATGCAGTTGACATGTGAATGAGGACATTTTACTTTTCATTATTCCGAGACCATCTGTGCTTCCCATTGGCCTTTGTACCAGAAGTTTCTGTGTGTGGGGGGGGAGTTTCTAGTGAGGGATGGCAATTATTTATACAGTTATCTTTATCACTGTCCTGTTTATTAAGGCTCCTGTCAAAACTAGTATAAGTTAACGTTAGAAATGAAAAAAAAAATAAGGGTACAGACATAAAATTGTGCACACAATATTATATACTCTCAAGACTGAAATCCTAAGGGGTGCCTGGGTGGCTCAGTCAGTTAAGCATTGACTTCGGCTCAGGTCATGATCTCCCGCCTCGTGGGTTCGAGGCCCGCATCAGGCTCTGTGCTAACAGCGCAGAGCCTGGAGCCTGCTTCAGATTTTGTCTCCCCCTCTCTCTCTGTCCCTCCCCCACTGGCGTGCATTCTTTCTCTCTCTGTCTGTCTCTCTCTCTTTCTCAAAGTAAATAAACATTAAAAAAAACATTTAAAAAAAGACTGAAATAGTACAGGGTGGAACCCAAATTTGGCCATCGCTGCTATGGCAGCCACCCCAAAACTGCAACTCTCTCTAAATAGTTGCTTTGGAGAAAGTATTACTTTTCTTGTTAGATAAATGAGAGCAGAATTTTTCCCAAGAATCTCTGTAAAAAATGCAATCACTATTTAACATGATGTACAACTCCCTGAATGCCGACATTACAGAGTTTTGTAGAAGGCATTTGTATTCATGGGTGACATCTAAGAGTTTGTCAAACTTTTTAATATACTGTACTCTGGTTTAAATGACATGTTGATGGACAGTTTAGTATAGCACCTGTTTACATAGATCGTGTTGTTCCTAATTTATAATTTGTGTTAATACATATGAAACTTCCTTGCTGAACAATGAGCTCTTGTAATTATACCCTTAAACTGTGCTAGAAATTCATAAGTACTCTAAGGCTTTATTTCATCTTAGTATTAAAAATATTTAACTTGAGGGACGCCTGGGTGGCTCAGTTGGTGGAGCGTCTGACCTGGGCTCAGGTCGTGATCTCACGGTTCATGGGTTCGAGGGCCTCCCCCCAAACACACACACACGTCGGGCTCTGTGCTGACAGCTCAGAGCCTGGAGCCTGTTTCGGATTCTGTGTCTCCTTCTCTCTCTGCTCCTTCCCTGTGTGCGTGTGTATGAGCACTTGCTAGCTCTCTCTCAAAAATAAATAAGCTTAAAAAAAATTTTTTTTTAAATATTTAACTTGACAAAGTAAAAATGTATTTTAAAATAATTGTAAGAGGTATAAATTCAAGCAAGTGAATAATATATGGTGACTTTTTTTTTTTCTTTCCAGTTTAATTTTGTTGGAAGAATCCTTGGACCTAGAGGACTTACTGCTAAACAACTTGAAGCAGAAACAGGATGTAAAATAATGGTCCGAGGCAAAGGCTCAATGAGGGATAAAAAGAAGGTAAGTCCAAGGGGGCAAGTCTTTATGTGATAATATACTTACATTTTTGCATTAAAGTACCCAGATCTTTCTTGCGTAAAGCACTGAAAATCATTTCATATCTTAAACCTTTGAACTTTTTAAAGGGGTTGTCACAATTTTTTCTTGTGGATTATCATGAGTTTTCATTTAGCCAACTAAGATATCAGTCAAGCCATCATGTTAACTTACTTTGGTATCTATAGTTGAAAAGCTGCCACATTGGAAATTAGTCACACCGTGATGTTATATATATAAAGACACATCATTAAAAGTTAAAAAAAAATCTAAAATGCTTCTTTTGATGAGATTTAAGTGAATGATGAAGTGATCTCCCAGATCGCTGGGAGAGCTACTAAACAGAAAAAGAAAGCTATAAGTAAATATATGATACTCATTTTGGTTTTCACCAACATTTTGTGTTGATTGTAGGTTTATTTGGCATTTTACTTTAAAGTATATTATTCCTGTTTTCTGTTTTTTGGGTTTTTTCCTTTTCTCCTTCCACCTCTTGTTCTGCTAGTTTAATTAATGAATACCTAACTATCTACTTTAAATACTATTTTTAGGAAGGTTTTCTTTGCCTAGTTTTCTGTTATCCAATGAAACTGTTAGTCTGGGTACTTTTGAATGTCTGTTTAAAAAAATGTTTTACTGATGTTTTAAAAAAATAACATTTTTAAAACATTTCACATATAAGCGAAATCACATGGTATTTGTCTTTGACTTTTTTCACTTAGTAAATATCTTCTAGGTCCATTCATCCGTGAAACTAATGTAAGACTATATGAGAATTATATTCAGTTTAAAAGGAAGAAAACCCTGATCCGATTGCCAAATACTAAATGTACTGTTGTGGAGGGTATTATTTTTTAAATATATTGCCTTGAAAGGACTCTCAAGTGATAGGCCTGTAGTCATATTATGTTGGAGTATGTGCATCGAACCACTTTGTGAAGCTTAAGGAACAAACACCAGATTTACGAGATATTCTGACTTCATTCTGATGTGCTTCTTTTCTGACCTGCCACCTCGTTTCATTTACTCTCCCGCTACCTGAATGCGTGGGAATCCTTGACTCTCCTTGGAGACAAATAATTACTTCATAGTTAAGTTGGGGGTGGGTGAAGTCCTCAATAATACTGATTATCTTTAAATTTTATTATATGTAACTGTTCTTGTCAGCTGAGTTTACAGATACTTTGAGGCAATTGTGTGAATTGTCCTTCAGAATATTTAAATGTTGTATTGAAAATAGTTTTCTGTGTTACAATCTTCAACAACACTTCAGCATATTTTTAGTTAGCTGAGTTGCAATCTTATATTGCCATGCAGTTTGGTTTTCCGTGTTTGCGCTTATCGTTGTATTGGCTTTGGCATTATTAAGCAATGCTAATTTAAGACCCATGGAACAATAAAACGAAATCGACAATTGATAGACAAATAAATCTTTACCAAAAGATTAGTGTACCTATCAGTTAAACAAGTTATTCTATAAATATGTGAAAAAATGTGTTTTCCCCTGTCCTGCCTCTGTTAATTCCCTACTAAGGGCCCTCCCCTTCTCCACTCATACACACAGAGACACCAAGGGTTCGAGCTTGGAAATTGTGTAATGAGACATCATGAATTCTATTTTTGATTCAGGTTGAAATTTGAGAACATATTCTGCTATTTTTGGCAGGAGAACAAAATGGTTAAGAGACTGAGCTTTGTGACCAGATTGCTTAGGTTCGAATCTTGGTTCTATCCGTTAGTAGCTTTGTGACCTTGGACAAATTACTTAATCTCCTCATGCTGTATAAAAATGGGAGTAGTAATAAGGTGATTGTGAGGATTAAATTAGTTGTAGTAAAGCACTTAGAACAGTGTTTTGGATCATAGTAAGTGATCGATTAATGTTAATGATTGTTCTTAATAAATGTTATCTTAACACCATTACAGTAGTGCCCCTTATTCATAGCTGGTACATCCTGAGACCCCCTTTGGAGCCTGAAAACGCAGATGGTACTGAACCCTATGTATATTCTGCCTTTTCCTGTACATACATACTGATGATAAGTTTAATTTATAAATTAGGCACAGAAGGGTATTATACTGTGCTCACCATTTTGCTGTTGTGATATGATAAAATGCCTACGTGATGAGATAAAGTGAGGTGAATGATGTAGAGATTGTGACGTTAGGCTACTATAGATCTTCTGATGATGAGATAAAAGGAGGATCATCTGCTTCCTGACTTCGGTTGCCCCGTGGATAGCTGAAGGGGCCGAAAGCAAAGCTGCAGATAAGGGGAGACGGCTGTAGTTGGATAGTGCATTTTTAAGCTTAAACTCATATGTTGCATCAAGGTGGAAGGAATGCCACGTTTTTTTAAGCTTTGGAAATGACAGATACTTCTTTGTAGTTTTGTAACCTTTGAGTATCCCATATTCTCATGGCTTTTCTGTTCTTTTTCCTCTGGTGGTTGGTGCATCCATATTCTGCATCGTCCACATTCTTAACCACAAGTAGAAGCAGTTTACATATTTTATTTATTTTTAATCTGTACTGTTGGCTACCAAAATAAAAAAAAAAAAGCTTATAGATTACACATAATGAATGCAAGGATAACAATAATAAAGGCACCAAAAGAATTTGGCTCCAGGTTATTATTTTAGTTTTATTAAAATGGTGCAGATGAACATACTTGAAATTAGTTTGAATGACTATCATATATTTGATACTGGTATGTGAAGCCTGTGGAGAACTTATGCACGGATTTATAATACCAGGAGTATCTTCTATAATTTTAATGTAAATCTACGTATAATTAATTGTTAACCAAATCATTTTGGTTTATACAGTAGTTACTGTATTCCTTTAGCTCTTAAAAATGTTAATAAAAGTAAAGTCAAAATGGAAAGTGCTGTCATTTATTGCTTGGCTATTATTTTGAGAAAATCTGACAAACAGATGGAGACAAAAAGTAGTATTGATGTAATACCCCTTTGTACTAGGCTGATTGAGGTGTATTTCAGGTGTTTCAAAGGGAGAGCCATTTGGCTTTAAGCTTTTCTGCAGAGTTACCAATTTATATAAAAGCCGAGAAAGCTAGAAAATTTTAATTTACTGGTTGCCTAAAATATTATGGAAATGCTGTTTGCTGATCTACATCCTTCACTAGACTGGTAAACTCAGTGAAGGCAAAACATGTCTTTTATGGAATACGTCCCTGGTGTTTGATGAGCACCTTGGTACAGAGTAGGACCTGGAAAAAAAAATCTGAGAAAGGAATGAATGTTTAGTTTAGGTAATAAGTGAAAGGCATAGATGTCCCCCCACCCCCACCCCCGACCCCACCACGTCCCCGTAAAAGAATTTGTAAATAGAGAAAATTGTAAACCCTATGTGCTTTTATGTTTTGGGGCAAGATCAGCAGTACCGTATCATCTAAGCTGCCGGTTTTAAGCAAGGGAGTGAATATGCCACTTTAATTTTTATTCTCTTGGATTGGTGTTATTGACAGGAATTCAAGTTATTGACAGGAATAACAGCATTGAGTTTTGCGTGTAAATACCCAGTGGGATGGTCCTGGGTAAACCTCATGGGACCTAAGAGCAGGCACTGTGGTGAGACTTCATGAGAGACCGTGACCAAAGCTTGGAAAGCTTGTCTGTTTCAGCCAGCATAGGGCAGTGCTTGTCTGTGGCAAGCCAGCTGTACCTCTGTCTCTGATTGAATGTATGGTGTCAGCAAGTGGAAACCACTAGTTTTATGGAAGTTCTTGGGATTTGTACAATATCAAGCATTATTCTCGGTATTTTACATGCATTTGTTTTAATTAATCTGAGGTTTCCCCCCCATAACTTCTACTTGTAAGTTTATTATTTTTTCTATCATTTTAATTTGTTTTACATTGTTGTGTTAGTTTGGGGTATATAGCATAGTGGTTCAGCAATACTGTAACATCACCAGGTGCTCATTACAGCAAATGCACTCCATAACCCTGATCCCCTGTTTAACCCAGTCCCCCACACCTCTCAGCTCTCTGGTAACGATCAATTTGTTTTCTGTAGTTAAGAGTCAGGCTCTTGGTTGCTCTCTCTCTTTTTCTCTTTGCTTGTTTGTTTTGTTTCTTAAATTCCATGTATGAGTGAAATTCTATGGTATTTTTCTTTCTCTGACTGATTTTTTTTTTTGCTTCCCATTATTGTCTTTAGCTCCATCCATGTCATTGCAAATGGCAAATTTTCATTCTTTTTTATGTCTGAATGATATTCTGTTATGCGTACATGTATACACACACATTATATAAAGTATATATTATGTGTGTGTATTGACACCATATCTTATTTTATCCATTCACCAATCAGTGGACACTTGGGTTGCTTCCATAATTTGGCTGTTGTAAATGATGCTACTGTAAACATAGGCGTGAATGTATCCCTTTGAAATAGTGTTTTTGTGTTCTTTGGGTTAGTACTCAGTAGTGAGATTGCTGGACCATAGGGTAGTTCTATTTTTAAGTTTTTGAGGGACCCCTGTACTGTTTCCACAACGGCTGCAGCAGTTTGCATTCCCAGCATCAGTGCAAGATGGTTCTTTTTTGTCACATCCTTGCCAACACCATTGTTTCCTGTGTGGTTGATTTTAGCCATTCTCACAGGTGTGAGATGATCTGAGTTTTATTGTTCCTATTTTGTAGATGAGGAAATTGAGGCTCAGGGAGGTTGAATAATTTACCAAAGGTCACATGCCAAAAAGTGGCAGTCCAGACTCAACCCACAGCCTGTATTCTATCCTGTGGTGTACTTCTTCCTAGCAGCTTCAGAAATAGTAGAATTCAAATATTGAGTACTTCTACGTATTGACTGTGAAGTTAATAGGAATATATTTTGTGACACTTCTAATCTTTTTGGTTTTTTCCTCAGGGATAATCTATTTTGAAATTTTGTTTTTATGTATCATTCCCCTGATTTTCAGAAACTCTTTAGGAAGGATTTAATCCTATTTTCTGGTAGAAAACTATATAGTTGAGCATATTAGAAGTTTTAAAGAAGCAATTTTTGGAAAAGAAAGTGACTTTTGGTAGTTTTCCCATTGATGTTGCAGAGGAGCCATGTGGAGAGCCCTGGGAAAAAATGTTTTTTATGTTAGAGGGAATGGGTTCACCTTCAAACAACAGAGGTGGCAGTCAGCTGGTTTCCAGTGTAGCAGATGAAAACATGTAAGTCATTAAAAAAGAAGAGTGTTTTGTGCATAATTAGGTACTTGATATATTATTGTGGAGTGATCGTTTTTAAAGTGGTAAATGAAGTTCACCTTTGGGAGTCTTTGTGAGTGGTCGTTGTAGGTGACACTCTGGAAATTTGTCTCGTCAACATCCATTAGCTGTTCACTGGGAGCTTCCCTGTCATAAACAGGTGGGCACTGGGTAGCCATGCTTGTGTTTCTGTTTCCCACTCCCACCCTTTAGCCAGAAATGTTGATGAGTGAAATGTCTACAGTTGATCAAAGCCAGGTTAGTTGAATATTGTCTATTCTGGGAATTTTCATTGAGATTCTCGTTAGAGCTCTTTGCTTGAAATGAAAGGATGTGCCCTTAAGGGATCAGATGGCCGTTCTCGGGCTGCTAGTAACTGTGACCAGATGGCATCAACCGCTTTTGCAGTCTGTGCAGTGCCTTACTCAGATCCTGCAGAACTCCAGAAGATAGTTTAACTCTTCTCACAGGATTAGAGGCCGAAAGAGGTGAAGTAACCTCTGCAGTCCCCCCTTTGTAACCGATGACTGCGGTAATTATGAACGCGTATCGCACCGGACATTCACATTGAACTACGCAAATCATTCTCCTCAGAGTATAGGTTTTGAATTTAAAATCTGATCAATCTGCAGTAAATTTTCACTTTTTTAATTTTGTTTTTAACTTTTATTTACCAAATATATTTGACCATAGTCTGGTTTTTAAGAGATGTTCCTGTAACTGCTTGGGGCTCTGCAATGTTTTATGGAACATGATTTATGGAATGTTGTTAGAGAGGCGTATTGTATAGTTGTAAACGTAAGTAGAATTTCATAACATTTTTACATTCTTTTCATATACATTATAAATTTTTCTGTTGTCTCTACTTTATTTCTTATGGTTAACATATATTTTAATTACTTAGTTAATATATGATATTTTTGGAAAGGTTTAAAGGTACAGATAGTCTTGAAAAAAAAATTAAAGGCACCTGGTTCTGTCCATCTGGAGACCACCCTGTGGACAGTGTGGGCACATCTTGTAGATCATTCTTCATGCAGTTACATACACGTTCACATGTGTTCTAGAACATGAATCATATTAGACGTGATGCTTCATAATTAGCATTTTCTTCAGCAACTCCACCCTGTCCTGTCATTTCACTAAGTAATTGAGCTTTATAATGTCTAAGACTTTGTGCTGGGCGATAGGAAGGCACGTTTATAAAGGACTTTTCAAGGCAGTATGGATAACAGTATGCAAAGATGCATTTTCTTGATTGGGGGGGTGCTTTGACTTTTATTCTTAGGAAAGATGTCACTACTGTCCCAACACTTGCAAAGAGATCAAATTAATAACAGTTTTTTGGTTCCCATACTAACGTGGCTGTGGTGGACAGTGACATAACATCAAGTACAAGCATGGTTCCTGACAACCTGTATTAATGATCTTGTTGAATACTTGGCTTTCTGACAACCTTTAGCATAGGTATAGTTGTGTTTTCAACTTTTCATCATGGCTGCTTTTAAGTAGTAATTATCCATCACTCAGTGCCAGCATTGCCCACCTCCTTCCAGTGCCCTCACTCCTCCATGGCTCTTCTTCCCCCTTCTGCATGCCATATAATTTCGGGAGCATAGTCCAGATGTAATTTCATCTGTAAATATTTTATTATGTTTTCCTAAAATAGCAGGGCTCTTAATGTTGTGGTGTTTATGCTTTTCTTTATAACATAAAGAAACATATAGAAACATAAAGAAATTTTCTTTATGTTTTCAAATATTTATCAGTGTTTATAGTACCCCCTTGTGTCACAAATGTCTTTTTAGGAAAATTGGGTGGCATCCAAGTGAGGGGTGTATACATTGTAGTTAATTGATAGATTGCTTAAGACATTCTGTCCCTCAGCCCCATTTTGCCTTCTTGAAGTTTGTTTGTCGAGGGACTGACTTATTCTAAATAATTCCTATGGATTTTGCTGATTGCATGGTGGTGTTTACCACTGATCTCTGTCCTCTGTATTTTTTGGTAGATTGGTAGAGAGAAAGGTTTAATCAGATTCAGATCTCTTGCTTTCCCTACCTCATTTCCTTTCTTCTTTTTGAAAGAGTATTTCACAAGTAGTGTGGTGATGGTGGGTTTTTTAGTCCCTTTACTTCAGTAGGAGTTGGAAAATAGTTGTATCTTATTTCATTAATATTAGCTAGATTCACTTTTATAGGAAAGGCTAGATAAATGCTCTCACTAGTTTTAAAATAGCTGGTTCTGGGGCGCCTGGGTGGCGCAGTCGGTTGAGCGTCCGACTTCAGCCAGGTCATGATCTCGCGGTCCGTGAGTTCGAGCCCCGCGTCAGGCTCTGGGCCGATGGCTCGGGGCCTGGAGCCTGTTTCCGATTCTGTGTCTCCCTCTCTCTGCCCCTCCCCCGTTCATGCTCTGTCTCTCTCTGTCCCAAAAATAAATAAAAAAACGTTGAAAAAAAAATTAAAAAAAAAAATAGCTGGTTCCTAGGAATCCTTTAAAGGTACAGAATGAGGGTTTTTTGTTTGTTTGTTTCCTTTTTGAATATCATTATGAATGCATAAGCTGTTTTGATGTGTTTCAGTTCGCTGCAGTTAGTGTTTTTTAATGAGCATGTTGTTTGGCCATTGGGGCCTCCTCAAGTTCACTTCTAAGCCCTTCTGACACTACCCAGTGGTTGGGGCAAGTAACTTTGCTTTCTCGTGTGATAATGATAGTCCAGTGTCATCTTGGAAAATTCCTCCCCAGAGTTGGAACCAGCCATTTCTTTAATTACTTCTAGTGAAAAATGGTACGTAGAGATGGCGTTCTGGACTTCAGTGATACTCTATTTGTAGACCTTTTCAGAACAGAGCTAGGAGGTACATACATACATACACACATTCGAGAGTATAGATGTATACAAGGTCATTCTCATCTAAAATGAAGGCTACAGTATTTTAATTAATTCATGTTATATGTTTATTTTCTTTCCACTGAAAATCCTGGTTCCTAAAGACACATTCATTTGCTTTATTCTAAAGTATATGCAAGTCTCAGAATAACTATACAGTCAAGACTATCAATAATATAGTCAGTGAAAACAGTTTTCCCCATGCCATATTATTTTTAGGGTATAATCCACTAGAGATTAAAATTACTGTCACTTAAAAACTAAGTTTTCCATTGTATAATATTTATGTCATTATAGGGGTCCACATTTAAACTCATTTGGACTTGGCTTTCTTGTTTTAATAATTGCATAAGTTATTTTTCTGTTACTTGTAAAATATTGACTTGGCTCCAAAGTCAAATCTACAAGTAGGGACTTTTCAGAGAAATCTGGCTGTTATCTCTGTTGCCTTTATGTATTCTTGCTCCTTGCTATTCAGATAAATTTTTTATATTAGTTTTCAGTGTATCTTCACATTTCTTTTTAAACGTGAACAGTTATATAGTATGACAAATGTGTATGCCTATATGTGTAATGTCTCACTCTCTTCAGAGGTAGTTGTATATACTGCACTCTAATACACCTTTATTTTTTTTATTTAATACTGTATTGTTGAGATCACTTGGTGGGCGTATATAGAAAGAGTCCTTTTAATAACTTTATCATATTCCATTGTTCGGATATACCATAAATTATTCTAACATTCCCCCATTAATGGACATTCAGGTTGCTTCTAGGCTTTTGCTGTTACACTTAGGGAGAGTGCTGCATTGAATAGTTTTTATATACATCTTTACATGTCCTTGCTAGTTTATCTTCAGGATAGAGTTCTAGAAGTGTGATATGTAATTTTGTTAGCTAGTGCTGAGTTCCTCTGTCTCTAGGGGTGGTTCTCATTTTGCATTACCATCAGCGGTATTTGAGAGTACCAGTTTCCCAGCAGATTCACCAACATAGTGTTAAACTTTTATATTTCATGCAGGAGATTGAACATCTGTTAAAGGGAGTTTTAAAGAAAGTATTCTAGGGGCACCTAGGTGGCTCGGCCGGTTGAGCATCCTACTCTTGATTTCAGCTCAGGGTCATGGGATCGGGCTCCATGCTGAGTGTGGAGCCTACTTGATATTCTTTCTCTCTTTCTCTTTCTCCTCCTCATCTCTTTCTCTGACACTCCCTCTGCCTCTCTCCCCCACTCACGCTCTCTCTCTCTCTCTCAAATAAAAAATAAACTGTTTCCCTAAGTGTGTGTGTGTGTGTGTGTGTGTGTGTGTGTGTGTGTGTGTGTGTGTATAAAAGGTCATTGCTGTTATGAGTTTCCAAATTAGTCATTTCTTTGCAATACATTTTTTATGTTCCCTTCCAACCCATTTATAAATAGTTATTAAGCATAGTTGAAAAAGAATAACTGGTGTTTAGGTACATTATAATTTTAACAGACTTGTTTGTGTCTAAGAAATTAATCACTATTTAAAATGTTTTCAAGAGAAGTGCTGTGATTTTCTATTAGTTTACATAGCCTTTTCTAGCTGTGCTTCTTCTTCTGAACCACAGAACATAGAAGTTCTTCAGTTTCACCTAGAGTGATTCATAATGAGTACCATAGATGTGTAGGAGAGAAGTCGGTTACATGTAATTTTTGTCTTGGACCAGGCATTACAGACTTGATTCTCTTGTGGAATCCTTAGTTGGGAAAGTCTGTTCCCTTAGAGGAGTGGGTTTTTCTACTTTATATCCATCCCTGCCTTACTCCCCCTTCCCGAGCCCCCCTTCTTACTGGTACCTTTGACTTGATGTATTAGAAAGTAGGGCCTTATACAGATTCTCCCTTAATCTTCTAAATCTTACAAATTGCATTCTTACAAAGTTTCATGAATCTGGTTTGAATAATAGCATTTAGCTATGAAAACAGATCAGTTGCTTTAGAAGAATGATTATGAAAATTAGAGTATTATGTAATCTGGTTTAGAAGGAACTTTATTAAAGCTATGAAGTTCAACCACCCTTGTGGTAGTTAATTTTGTGATACTTTATTCCTGTATTGCAAATGGTGGTTACTCAATTTTTTTTAACTTTTTTTTTTTTTTTTTTAGTTTTTATTTATTCTGGGTGAGAGAGAGAGAGAGAGAGAGAGCATGAGTGGGGTAGGGGCAGAGAAGGAGAGAGAGAGAGCAGAGCACAGAGCCCGTTGTGGGG
The DNA here is from genome assembly GCF_014898765.1 of Herpailurus yagouaroundi. Taxonomy (NCBI): domain Eukaryota; kingdom Metazoa; phylum Chordata; class Mammalia; order Carnivora; family Felidae; genus Herpailurus; species Herpailurus yagouaroundi. The sequence continues at coordinate 5,529,009 of NW_024412429.1, read as the reverse complement.
CTGGATCCTAGAAACTGTGAGATTGTGACCTGAGCCGAAATCAAGAGTTGGACGCTTAACTGACTGAGCTACCCAGGTGACCTGTAACTCAATTTTTGTTACCTCCTTTCATAGTTAATTTAATACCTTCTCAAGCAGCAGATATTTTTCAGTGCTTACGATTTTTGTCCTCAAGGAGCTTTCATCTGTGTGAGACTGATACATTGACAGTGAATTAATACACAGTGTGGTAAATGCTCCAGTCAGTAGATGTTACACATTGTGCTGTGGGGGGTCAAGGGAAGTATACAGTGTGTTCTTTTGCAGGTTGAAGGTTTTAGGAAAAGCTAGAGAGGATTGGACTGTAGCAGGAACTTACAAGGCAGTTGAGAGGAAAATTCAGTTGCCTTGAATTTACAAGGCGGCAGGATCAGCCTGGGTATGTTGTCACGTTATACTTGGCCCAATGCAGTGGAAGTTAGGAGGTGTGGCGGGAGAGGCAGTGTAGATATTGGAGATAAGGCTGAGAGCTGAGGATAGAGGGACTTGAATACTAATTTTTTTAAAGTTTTGAAAGCGGCACATTGGCGCTCATGTTTTTAAGGTAAGAAGTTAATTATATGTTTCTTGTTCTAAAAGAGATAACTGGACAGTAGTACAAGGGCTAGGTGGAAGGGGGAAGAGTTGTAAGGTCAAAACAAAAGGACCAAGTCTGTTAGAAAGTGCCTCCTTGTGTTGAAATAAAATTGGCATCTTTGAAACGTAGATCCTCTGATCTTAATTAAACAAGTATGATCTCTAAACCGTAGAGCCTTTGCCGTAATGAGATGGTAATACTTCTGTCTTAAACATGTCCTACTCTAGCTATAACCTTTTAACTTTAGCCTTTTTTTTTTTCTTTTAATGTTACGGTATTTGGCCTTGAATTCAACCTCAAAGTGATTGATAGGTTTCTTTTTAAAGAGTAAAGAAGGCTTGCTTTCTGGAAGAGTTAAACTACTGTTTTTCAAATAATCTGCCATAAAAGACCATTACAAAAAAATTCAAATCCATCATAGACCAATCCTTTTGTAAACTGTAATGAAATTATCAGATAAATAGATTTGAAAAAGACAAATTCAGTCCTGTTTAAAACTTTTTATATCAACAGATAAAAATTATCCAGTTGGAATGCTGTAAAAGTTTGTAAACACACTTGGTTTCTATACGTGCTGGCTATACTTCCTGCAGGACCGGTTTAAATACCTAAGCTTGTGACATAATCTGCTGGTTTTTCAGAACTGTAAACCAGCTCCATGGTGTTTTCTCCCTCTCTGCTTTGTTCTTCTCATTCTCTTGGTTTTGCTGTGTGTGCTTTTAAAATAAAATTCATCTTAGAATATTGACTTTCCACTTTTCTGGTTACATGTTTATTATGGACTCAAGTGGCTTAGTGTTACTTTAAGATAGAAAAGTATAAAACAGTGCAGTAAAAATCATAGGCTTCTTTTGGATTGGGTAGTATCTCAAGACATTTACAGAATAGAGATGCTGCTTTGCCACATTAATTGTTTAAGAAAGATTGGGAGGATTTAAAATTTGTTTATTTAAGGTACAGTTTTATTAAAATTGGTGAGACACTCTTTGAGGAGGAAAAAGATGGATCCAGTGAGAATAAACCTTTGTTTTCTTTAGTAAAGTAACACATTGTGTAACCTGTAAAACTTAAGCTAATTACTCGCCATAGATCTAATACCAAGATGAGTTAATTGTCCATGTCTAATGAAATGAGATATGAGTTTCAGTGAGAAGGGAGAGTCCGTTTTATCACTAGATGCCGTTAATGAGCCTTTTAAAATTAAGTCTTGATTGGATTGCAGTCAATTTAGTGAAGGAATATTTGAGCACCTTGTAGTTGTGTTGTATAGAACAGATTTTCTTTTCAGAGGATTCAGTCCCTGTTGACAGAATTAGTAGTGGAACGTTGCTTATGTGTATATCATTTATGCTGCATCAGTTGATACTCTTTTTCAGAAATCCTTTAACAAGAAACTTTGATTGGAAAATTTTTTCTGTCATATTAACAACAAATTATTGGGCAGTTTCATAAGCCTAGTGAGCCATCCTGTTCTGTCCTACTAGTTTTATTTTTCCATTTACTCCAGTTATGAGAGAGAATGATATAAAGAAATTGTTACTCTTTTGATTTTAAAACATGTTAACCTTTTATATCTAATTGTTAACTCTTCTGCTTTGAAAGACAGGTATAATTGTTAACTTTATTTATTTATTGTCACAAATCATCATACCAGGATGATATCACAGCCTGTGGGTCCAAAAAATTGAAACTGTGAATCTCAGATTATAGAAATAATTTTTTATTTTGTGAATTACTTGTTACTTAGAAGAAGGTAAATAGAAATTGTAGCAGTTAGACATGTTCTGTAAAGGTCTATAAGGTTGGGGGGCTTTTTAGTTTATTTATTTATTTTTTTTTTTTGAGAGAGAATGTGAGCAGGGAAGGGGTAGAGAGAGAGGGAGAGAGAGAGAGAGAGAGAATCCCAGGCTCCACCCTGTTAGTGTGGAGTCCGATGTGGGGCTCGAACTCACAAACTGTAATACCATGACCTGAGCCGAAACCAAGAGTCGAGTACGTAACTGAGCCACAGAGGCTCCCTGAGGCCTATGGGTAAGTTTTGTGTAATTTCATCTTTGTAACTAATAAGATTAATTTCTGACTGATTAACTTGTGTTCATTTAAATTATGAAATTATGTCTTGGGCATTTTTGATTGCTTTTTTAAAAAGATATTTGTTTATTTTTGAGAGACAGAGACTGAATGTGAGTGGGCGAGGGCCAGAGAGAGGGAGGCACATAATCCAAAGCAGGCTCCAGGCTCTGAGCTCTCAGCACCAAGCCCGAAGCAGGGCTCAAACCCACGAGTGATGAGAGCATGACGTGTGTTTTCACTCATATGTGGAACTTGAGAAACTTAACAGAAGACCATGGGGGAAGGGAATAGGAAAAATAGTTTCAAACGAGAGAGGGAGGCAAACCCATAAGAGACTCTTAAATAAGAGAACAAACTTGGGTTGATGGTGGGTGAGGGAGAGGGGGAAATGGGTGATGGACATTGAGGGGGGGGGGCACTTGTCGGGATGAGCACTGGGTGTTGTATGTAAGTGATGAATCATGGGAATGTACCCCAAAACCAAGAGCACACTGTACACACTGTATGTTAGCTAACTTGACAATAAAATATATTAAAAATAAATAAATACATAATGAAAAAAATTAGTTAAAATATGCATTTAAAATTTTTGGTAAATGGCAGTTTGCAACAGTGTTTTCACTGACAAATTGTTCATTTCCTTTGGCCATTTCTCTTCTCTTGTTTTTATTCATTGTGTTGTTTTTAAATCAAAAAGATACCTGTTATAAGAAATTAAACAAAATGGAATTCTGAACAATGAAAATACAAAAATTTAAAATATTATGAAATTATAGAATGATAGACAATTGAGTAATTGGAAGTATCCTTGTACTTGAAGATGTGTGATATGATCAAGCTGTTGCATTAAAGTGTTTTAAGACCTTTAAAATTTAAGAGGTCACAACTTTAAAAGAAGTCACAAGAAGTAAAAGCAAAAATACATAAGCATATTTATTGCAAAAAAAAATTGTTTCTTAATTATGAAAGCCTTTCATATTATAAAAAATATTAGACAATTTAGTTGTGTTTTTAGTCATCTTTCCCTTTTGGAGGCAAGTGTTACATTTATATGTTGATGCATATTTTGAGACCATATGTTTTGGTAAACTAATATATTTTACTTAAGAGTATTCTATCTGTCTGTGACCGTAAAATCTCACATACATGTTAAAAACGAATTGTTTTTACTATGAAAATGTTGTGAAGAACATCTGCACGTAGGATAAATTGGTAGAAGTATAATTGGTTGGTTAAAAATGTTTTTTTACCAAAATTGTCTTCTATTTGAAATTTTAAGCACTCTCAACAGGAAGTGAAAATGCTTGTGTAATGTATCTTCTCCAAAATTGGGGGACAGAAATACACTCTATTAATTTACACATTTTTGGTTAGTGATGTTAAATCTGTTAATATATATGTTTGCACTTTGATGTTTGCCTGTCATTGCTACTACCCCAAACCACTATTTTGTGTTTTTTTTTATTTTTTATATTTTTAAATTTTTTTTTTTTTAACGTTTATTTATTTTTGAGACAGACAGAGAGAGAGAGAGAGAGAGGGAGACACAGAACCGGAAGCAGGCTCCAGGCTCTGAGCCATCAGCCCAGAGCCCGACGCGGGGCTCGAACTCACGGTCCGTGAGATCGTGACCTGAGCTGAAGTCGGATGCTCAACCGACTGAGCCACCCAGGCGCCCCTGTATTTTCTTTTAATTATCATTTTGAAAAAAATCCAAATTTTATACCTAGCAAAAACTTGTAAGAGCAGTACAGAATTTGGGAGAGCAGTTAATCCTGTATACCCTTCACCTAGATTTGCCAGATTTGTTACCATTTTGTACATCTTTGTGGGCTCCTGGGTATTCTCTCCCTCTGTGTCTATATATATTCACTTACATACATACACATGGTTAATGCCTGTTATTTTCGGATTGTGTATTTGTGAGTTCACCTACTTGCCAAAATTTACTAGCGATTCCAAAATTAATACTTGTGGCATATTCACAGTTTTTCGTGGACTTAACGCAGAGCAGCAAAAACAAATTTGTAAGTCATGTAGCGCTCTTGTTTCCAGCCGAAGTTGAGTAAAACAACGCTAGTCGTCTTGTTTCTTGCTAATGCTTTCCTTAAGTGTTCTTTTCACTGTCTACTTAGTGCTATGGTTTTTGCTTAGTTGGGTTTTGGTGGTGATTTTGATGTTAAAAATGACTCCAAAGCAAATTGCTGTCTATGTTTCTAAGCACACATGGTGTTTGTCTTCCTTCAGGAGTGAGTTGCAGTGTTGTTGGCCGTGAGATCAGTGTTAATGAATTAACAGTATATATTTAAAATGTGTCTTTAAACGTAAACATGCATAAAACAGGATTACATTTCCATTGACTAGTGAAACTGTTGTGACCAGAGGCTCACAGTAGCATAACCCTGTGTTTCCCTTAGGAGCAATGGTTCAGTATTCTCTAATTCAGTGTTCACGGTGACTTTATAGATGAATAATGAGAATTGACCTTATGTGTATGCACTCACGTGTGTAGGTATAAACTAATTATTACCTTTTCATTTGCTGAATCATTTGAGAGTTAAGTTGCAGTTGCTGTGACCCCTCATCCCTATCTTAGAATGCAGTTCTTAGAACAAGGACATCCATTTACATCATTAAGGTCTCTTTCTTCAAATCTAGCAAATTTAATACTGCTTCAATATTATGTTCTTTGACAGACATTCTAAACTCAAATTTCTCCAATTTTCCATTCATTTAAATTCTTTCTGTCCCAGAAACCACTTCAGATCACACATGACATTTGTCTCTCTAGACCTCTAATTTGAAACAGCTACTCAACCTTTCATTGTCTTTCATGATTTGGATTTGTTTCATTGTTTTCCCATGATCAATTTCAGGTCATTTATCTTTGGCAGGAATGTTTTTAAAAAGTGATGTGTCCTTAGCACGCCCGCGTTAGTTACACAGTGTTAGTTTACCCCGTTTTGATGATATTAACATTGATGGTGTAGTTAAATGATGTCAATCGTATTTTTTCACTGTAGAGGTACTTTTTCCCCTTTCAAATTAATAACTAATTTCCGGGTAACACTTTGAAACTTTGTAAATATCTTCTTGTCAACAAGGTTTTGCCCCGTCGTCTTAATAGCATTGGTTACTGACTCTTGTCCACGTGCGTTATTACTATAATACAGTGTGTGCAAAATTGTTGTTTTTCTAACTTTGTCTTTTGCTTCATATTTATTAGTTGACATTCACCTGTATCGAAGATACTCATTTCTGATAGATTAAGATCTCATTCTCTGTTACATATATGCTATGTATGTAATACCGGAGAATATAGGATATATATCCCTCCTACTCCTCTTGTTGGCTTTAGAATTTACTTCTCTCAGTTGGAATCTCCCCTGCATTCCAGCTTGCTTACTTAACACCTTGACTCCTTTGGTGGAGGGGAGAGCCAGTGGTGACTGGAATGGCTGACATTGCTGGTGGAGGAAGTGGCAGTGGAAGTGATGTTAAGGCTGCAGAGCATGAAGCTCTTGCCTGATTGAGGTGCTCTGTATTCCCTCCCTCCATGCGAATTCATCCTTTTAATCCTCAAACGGTCCCTTGGAGTAGCTACTCTTTTCATTCTAATTTTATCCTTGAGGTCACGGAGGGTGAGGATGTTAAGAACCTTCCCTTAACCCCAGCTAGTGAGTTGCTTAGTCAGGATTTGAACCCAGGCTGGTTTGAGTGCATGGGTTTGGTTACTACACTGTACTTGTTCTCTGTAGCCTTCTGATGCCCTTGTATCTTCTGTTCCTGTCTGTCTCCCTCAAGCAACCATAGTGAATTTTTAAAATAATCCTGCAGTGTATGTTCATGTACTTAATTGAGAGATCTTAACTGTGGCTAACAGGCCCACCATGATCTTGTCCCGCTGTCTTCCAGGCCTCTCCTCTGTTGGCTGCCTCTGTGACCGAGCGCCTGTCTTTTCATTCTGTGAACATGCTGATGCTGTCTGTCATTGCAGAGTTTGGTTTTGTACACTCTCTGGAATACTCTCCCCCCAACGCTATGTAACCTGATCCCCATTTCATTTCACATTTCTGTCCAATTTCACTTTTTCTTAGAGACCTCCTATAACCACTCTGCTCAGATACATCAAACTTTGATGTCCCTCCACTGTCCTTTTATCCTTTTGCCTCCTGCATTTTTCGTCATATCCATCATTGCTTTTGAGATACTTTATGTGTTCATTATGTCTGTCTGCCTTCTAGAGGGGTGTGTTCCATGAGCGCAGAGTGCTGTCTGTCTTGTTCGCTTTGTTCACCTCCCTGTCCTCAGGGGGGTGGGCTGTAAGTGCCTGCCACATAGTTGGTACTCGGGAAGTATGTGCTGAAGGAGTGTGTGCCTACAGGGTCCTGTACAAGTTGAGCACCAAACAGTGCCCAGATGTCATGATGGCTATGCAGTTTGTCATCTGCACCAGGACACTGTGAAGATGACAGGAGATATTATCACTAATTAGACCTAAACGATAAATACAGCCTGCCTTTCAATATTTAATTAATTAGGTAATTTTTTATTTAGAGGGCACAAGTGAGTGAGGGGCAGAGAGAGAGAGAGAGAGAGAGAGAGAGAGGGAAGCGAGGCTCACCGTGGGCTTGTGTTTTTACCTGAAGCAGGACCGGAGCTCACCCAGTGTGAGCCAAAGTCAGATGCTTAATGACTGAGCCACTCAGGCTCCCTTTAAATTTTCTTCTTTCTCCTCCTCCTCCCCCTCCTCCTCCTCCCCCTCCTCCTCCTCCTCCTCCTCCTCCTCCTCCTCCTCCTT
>NW_024412429.1:5515150-5521419 GCF_014898765.1 Herpailurus yagouaroundi | reverse complement strand
TCCTCCTCCTCCTCCTCCTCCTCCTCCTCCTCCTTTTTTTATGAGAGAGAGAGGTGGGGGGGGGGGGTGGGCGGTACAGAGAGAGAGGGAGACAGAATCTGAAGCAGGCTCCAGGCTCTGAGCTGTCAGCACAGAGCCTGACGCAGGGCTCGAACCCATGAACCGTGAGATCATGACCTGAGCCGAAGTCGCATGCTTAACCAACGGAGCCACCCGGGCACCCCATGATCTGATATATTTTTTAAAAGAATTGTCTCAAAACAGAGAATGGGTTGTAAAGGTTGTAAATGTGTATGGAGTCGGGTAAGAGTTGAAGCAAGTGGATATGTGAGTAGGCTCTTGAAGTTGTTGAGGTGGCAGACAAAGGTGGCGTTGGCCAGGAACTTTCTTCCAAGTTAATTTTAAATCAGCACTGTCAGAGCACTTCAGCCTTCCCTAATCTTCTCTTGTTCCAACTTCCAGACTACTTGTACTCTAAAGATACAGTGTAATATTTAATTTTACTAATCCTGTTTCCTTCCCCAGGCTGCATTCTCCAAGAGCAGTGATTTATATTTCCTCATGTGCTCAGTGAAGTGTGGACATAATTGATGCCCGTTGGAAAATTATGTTCTTACTACAGAATTTTAGACACCACTTTCTTGAATTTTCCAAAGTAAAGGAGCATCAAATAGATGATGCAGAAGAATCACTTGATAATTTACTTAAGTATAAATGATTGACCTATGACTCAAATTATACAAAAGAGAGAAAAAAAGAAAAGGGAAGCCAGCAAGCACTTTATAAGTTAGTCGAGTAGGACTTGAGGTTAAGAATTAAGAAGCAAAGTTGAAATTTAAAACCTAAAAGTAACATTAATTGCCAGGATAGAGACATTATAGTAGAAGTACATTTTGAAATAACATCAGTGGCCATATTAGTTTTTCAAGTCGCACCCACAGATATAAGTAACAATTTTTGATCTTCTTTTTTTTTTTTTTTTAATTTTTTTTTTTCAAACGTTTATTTATTTTTGGGACAGAGAGAGACAGAGCATGAACGGGGGAGGGGCAGAGAGAGAGGGAGACTCAGAATCGGAAACAGGCTCCAGGCTCTGAGCCATCAGCCCAGAGCCCGACGCGGGGCTCGAACTCACGGAGCGCGAGATCGTGACCTGGCTGAAGTCGGACGCTTAACCGACTGCGCCACCCAGGCGCCCCTGATCTTCTTGAAGTGCAAATGTTTTTACCACCCCCCTCCTCCAGAGTATACATGATTTTTCTCTAACATCTGCATATAGCTTGTAATGTAAAACCATAAAGTAAGAGAAAAAAAGTTTCTCAAATGGTTAGAATACGTATTACAATTACTTGTAATATTTTGTACTTTGTTAATAATAAGTGTCATTTAATGGAAAGTTTTAAGTTGTATATTTTAAAATGTTTACAGCAAATTACGTGACCAGTCTCAAAGTAACCCTAAATAGACAGTGTGAATTAGGATGTGTTCTTTCCATGTCTCCCCCACCCAGCACAAGCACATACACACGAACTGGGTTTTGCCAAGAGAGATTATTCTAAGGATGTGTTTTAAATGTTTAAAAAAAAAAAAAAAAAACCAACTAAGGCTTTTAAGACAGAATTTTTTTTTTTTTTTTTTTTTTTTTTAGACAATAGTTGTTTAATGAGCTGCTCGTATATACAAGAGAAGAGAATGGGCCTGATTGCTCAATCTGATGTTTGAAAAAGTATTTTTCCGGATCTTATACATTTGCATATCTAATTGCCATGTAATCAAAACTAAGTGAACTGTAGCTGCTTGAAACTCTGAAATGAAAAGCAATCATCTGTACGGGGAGGAGGGGGAACCCCCTTCCATGCAAGCTAGCCTGAATATTAGCATTATAGTCTTCTTGTGTTTAATTATAGGTGTCTGACTGAGCAGTAAATGTATGCTTGTGTAATAGAGAAGTGAATGTGACCCTGAAACACCCGCTATGCTTTTTGGTAACAGAGCATTGGCTTTGAGAGAAGTTAGCCTCCATTGTGTATTTTGACGATAAGGAATTGTGCCATAATGGCTGTTAATTACCTGCTTTGTCTGATATGGAAAGTAGAGGTTCCACATTTTTTTCCCTCCCAATGGCAGCACTCAATTAAAATGTGTATTAAGCAGCCACGGTGCCCTTCTCTATTTGTTGGGAAGACATGAGGTAAGGAAAAGCGACTTGACTTTTTTTGCAGCTGTTTGATGGCAGTTTTGTTTTTGGGTACATCCCTTGAGAATAGAAAAATATTTACCCCAATACGTGTTCTTTAGACTTCGATAGACTTGACCATTGTATTTTATTATTTTTTGCTGCCTCACATACTAGATGAAAAAAAATGTTTTTAATGTTTATTTATCTTTGAGAGAGAGCAGGAGCTCCAGCTAACGGGGGGAGGGGCAGAGAGAGAGGGAGACCGAATCTGAAGCAGGCTTCAGCAGCACGGAGCCTTGGGGCTGAAACTCAAGTCACAGGACTTGGGGCTCAAACTCCTGGACCGTGAGATCATGACTTGAGCTGAAGTCGGACGCTCAACTGACTAAGCCACCCAGGCGCCCTGACACATACTGTATTCTTAATATTCTCAAATGTCATGCGGAAGGTTTGTAGCTACTGGCTACCAGAGAATTTCACACTACTTAAAAGCTCCTTTCATATTTTAACTCCTTTCAGCTTTTTTTTTTGTAAAGTTTCCTTATTGTCAAATAAAATTACGCGTTAGTGTGGAATCAGTTTACCTTCCTATAGCTTGGGTCTTGAATCTGGGTAATTTGAATAGTTAACAGCCACTGAGGTCTGCTGTCGGGAGAGTTCAGGTAATGTATGTAACGGATGTGAAAAGTTTGTATCCATCCTGTATGCTGTTCGGTGCTCTTCTGCTCGGTGCCAGTTCTTTTAATGTTGTTTGCCCCTGAAATGTTTTCTTTGAAATAAAAGTTTTTATGAATATGTTGTGGTAAATTGCCAATATGCATGTTCTTCTGTGCTCTGCCTGCTGTCACGCGCTCAGCCAGTGAATGTTCGTGTAGTGGCTCACGTCTGTCTCAGCACGACGCGTCATACTGCAGTGCGGTCAGCCACTTGAGTGCTCTGTGTTGTGTGTGGTTTATGCTGACCTCTCTGCCATTTGCTTTTTGTCCTTGAAATTGACTTTGACCTCCAGTGGCCGATGAAGGGTGTGCAAAGCACAGTTATGGACAGTCTCCTGAATGAGAAAATAAGACATTTAATGAGGGTTCTGGGTATTTTCAGGATAAACAACTAACAGAGGCTAAGGGTCAGCAAGAATAAGTATGTGACCTAGGAAAATTGTACAAGGATAGCTGGAAGAAAGAATTTGGAAAATCCTGAATTATTAATACCAGTCAGAATGGAAGAGGAAATACATTGTCTGTGTTTTAATATATATGGTGTATAAATTAAACTCCAAAGCAATGAATGTACTGTGCTAGCATAGCCGTATAGAATTTAGGCATCAGAGAAGACTCTGTGTGTGTGTGTGTGTGTGTGTGTGTGTGTGTGTGTGTATGAGTATGTGTTGTGTATATATGTGTATGTGTAAGTATATGTTTACTGTGTGTATATGTATGTGTATATATAATTTGAGCATCTAAACTCCTAAAATTTTGAAGAAAATAATTTTTAGTCATTCCCGACATTTTATTTATATTATTACTGTTTAGGTGTTGAAGGAGGGTAGAGATTATTGATATATATACAGTTTCTTCATTTTTACTTTGGAAATGCACAGTGGGTTAAATAGGGGTTATTTGACAGAATACTATTCTTTATAAATTTTTGGAGGCAGTTGAGCTTACACATAAATCTAAAGTTGGTTTTCGATAATTTAAACTCTGTGAGAGCAGGGTCAGCCTGGGACCAGTGTTACGATAAACGATTCAGGGTGTGACCCTACAAAATATTAAGCACTTGATGAAACTGTAACTAGGATTTCTTTAAAAATTCCTGAAGGTTTTACCTTCTTAGAATTTTTGTGCTTAAAAGGACTCCAGTGTATTTTGAATCTAATAGAAAAATAATTGTTATTCTGTTTAGGGTAAACTTGAAATTTATATTGTTGTCATTATCATTTTTTTTTTCCAACGTTTATTTATTTTTGGGACAGAGAGAGACAGAGCATGAACGGGGGAGGGGCAGAGAGAGAGGGAGACACAGAATCAGAAACAGGCTCCAGGCTCTGAGCTGTCAGCACAGAGCCCGACGCGGGGCTCGAACTCCCGGACCGCGAGATCGTGACCTGGCTGAAGTCGGACGCTTCACCGACTGTGCCACCCAGGCGCCCCATCATTATCATTTTAAATGTAACTTTCATACATGAGTTTACTAACTTTCCCTTTCCTTTTAAAAAGCTTAATAGTTCTGAATCCAGACACTTACTCTAAAGCTTCATTTGAAAAACATGGCTGATTTCTTTTGACCCTCTGAAAATTCCTTTCCCAAATTATTTGAGAAAATTTTTGCATTTTAGTAAACTTCATTAATTGAGATAAAGTGATCAGAGAGACGTCACTTTTTCTTGGGAAGTTTTCCCAGCCTAAATTTTTTTTTTTTTTTTTTTTTTTTTTAGCATTTATTTATTTTTGAGAGACAGAGAGACAGCGTGAGCAGGGAGGGGCAGAGAGAGAGGGAGACACAGAATCAGAAGCAGGCTCCAGGGTCCGAGCTGTCAGTGCAGAGCCCGATGCGGGGCTCGAACTCACAAACCAGGAGATAGTGACCTGAGCCGAAGTCAGACGCTTAACTGACTGAGCCACCCAGGCTCCCCAGGAAGTTTTCCCGACTTAATTGACATTTTGTTGTGGTGTAATTAGTGTTTTGAAGTGTTATTTTATTTAAAAAAAGTAATTAGGGACTCAGTTGGTAAAATCTGAGTAATTGAGAGTTGTATGATTAAAAAATATGCCTAAATTATGTGAAGGACATCCACAGCCACAGGAGGTTTCATTGTACAAATGAGGAACAGTAACCTTTTAGGTCACATGATTTGTGATCTCTTCAGTGTTTCCAAGTCTCTAGTCTGTGTTTTGGATCCTGTTTGAATTTTTAAAAATCCTTTTCTAAGTTTTCAACAATATATTCAGACAAAGTTAGCTGTTTTGTACTCCATCGATCCTATACTATTCCATATCTCCATTCAAGCACTTAATATATTTTTTGTGGTTGATTACAGAGTGTTTCTCAGAGTGAGAACTTTGTCCTAATCAGCTCTGGAACATACACAGGGCTTGGCACAGGAATCCTTAATTAGTGTTTCCCTTAGAATCTTGTATTCGAGTTATTAGCTGAACTCATCTCTACTGTTGAATTAATTTTCTATTTTCATATATATTTTTAGTTCTTTCAGTATTATAAGATTTATTTTGTTTTTTTTTTATGTCTATTTTATTTTGTGGGGGGAGAGAGAGAGGGAGAGAGAGAGAGAGAGAAAGAGAAAGCGCCTGTGAGCGGGGAGGGGCAGAGAGAGACGGAGACACAGAATCCAAATCAGGTTCCAGGCTCTGATCTGTCAGCACAGAGCCCGATGCGGGGCTCGAACCCACAAACTGTGACATCATGACCTGAACCGAAGTCAGATGCTTAACCAAATGAGCCACCCAGGCACCCTTTGTGTTAGAAGATTTATATTGTCCGATAGCTGTGTTTGTTAATGTGTATGTGTTTTTTCCTCCTGTCAATCAGAAACACATAACTGTACGCAAGGACTAAAATGGAAAACTCACTCCGTTCTGCGATAATTATGGGCTACATGGACAGGAGATGGACTCTGAGCATGAGTAACGGGAATTGGAGCCAGTTTCACAGAAGTACTGGGTTTTGGGGTGCGCTGTGCCACTTGTGGATAGAGGCTAAATTCTATGACTGTCACCTAGGAAATGTTTCTAGTGGTAAGAGGAAGGAGAGAGTATTTATCTATAACCAGCGCCAAGCTGCCTGCTGGTTTGAATACCGGATTATCACTATCCTTCTGGAAGAAATGGAACTTTGAAGTAAGGCCTTCTGCTTCCAGTAATAAATGAATAAATTCCTGTCAAGATAGATTCATCTACAGAGAGCAAGTCTAAAATATAGATACAGATAGATATATAAAATACAAGATTACCCCTTGTATTATACATGAATACATCAAGGCACTGCGGAAGAATACAAGCAGAGTTTAGAGGAGGGAACCTTATATTTTGCCTGGCGGGGGGGGGGGGGGGGGGGGGGGGGGGGGGGGGGGGGG
>NW_024412429.1:5451359-5515050 GCF_014898765.1 Herpailurus yagouaroundi | reverse complement strand
CCGCTCTTCCGATCTCTTCCCTCTTGGTTCAGATTGGCGCGTCGCTTTTCCTTTCTTTCCCCCCCCCCCCCCCCCCCCCCCCCCCCTCTCCAGGGGTCAAGCACAGTAGGTGGCACTAATTCTAACCTAGAGGATATCCCTATTGTTGAGAAAGGAGAATCCAGGAAGGAAAAGAGACAGGAGAAGAAATCCCTAAGTTCTTGCTAACCCCTGAAACACACACATGTAGAACAGACTTAAAGGATCTCAGGTGAAGATCTGAACTGAGACCAGACTCTGCACCCAAGAAACAAAGTTTGCAGTTCTGAATTGAATCAAGACAATTGCTTACTAAAGTAATAATAAATCTTCAAAAGAAAAAAACAAAAGCCAGAATCAGCATATAGTTCAAAATTAAAACTTGAAGATTAATCACATTCTACAGTCAACTGATTCGAATCTCCAGATGTTGAAAGTAAGAAAACACATATTTTAAAGTAGCTGTTACAATGATCCTCATAAGGTAAGACAAAATACAAAATGATCGAAAATCTTAGCAGAGAACCATAAACCATAAAAAAGACCAAATGGGAATTCCAGAACTGAAAATAGAGTATCTGAAGTAAACCATTTATGGGTGGATGGATTTAACTGCTGAAGAAGGAGTGTGCAGATTTGAAGATAGAGCAGTAGAAACTGTCTGTTGTAAATAACAGGGAGAGGAAAAAATTGAGATAAAGGTAATAACATGTCAAATGGTCTACCTAACATATCTGTAATCGGAGTTCTGTAAGGAAGAGCGAGCAAATGAAATAAAAATAATTGACGAAATAATGGCAGAGGATCTCAAAAATTTGTTGAAAGACATAAACTTGTAGATGTAAGATGCTTATCATAGAACAATCAGAATGAACACAAAGGAGGGGGCACTGTAGCACCTTAGAGCAGGACTGTTGGACACCTTATAAAGCAGCAAGAGAAAAATCACACCTTAACATACAGAGGAAAAATACAGTTAATGGCTGACTTATTATCAGGCCAGAAAAGAGTAAAACATCCTTTAAATATCCTAAAAGATGAGTATTGTCAACCCTGAATTCTGTAACCATTGAGAATGCTGTAACCATCTTCCAAGTGAAGAGGAAATAAAGCCATTTGAAATGAAAGATTAGTTCAGAGAATTTCTTGGCAGCAGATGTACAGAGTGGAGAAACTAAAGAGGACTTTTTCCAACTTCAGAGAAATGAAATGAGAGCACATAGAAAGTTAGTTACTTAGAGATGAACGCCAGTAATGGTAAATTCCTGGGTAGATAGAAAATATTTTTTGAGGGGGAGGATGGGTATTTTTCCTCTTAGTTTCTTTAATATGTATAGCTGTTTAATGAGGAAGAAATAGCGTTGTCCCGTGGAGTTTTAAACTTATGTGTAAACATGGACCTATGTGGAGTTTCTGCATTTGTGTGAAGTTGTAAAACGTTATTCATAAGTGGACCTTGAAAAGTTAAAGATTTATGTTGTAACCCTCAGAGCAGCCACTGAAAACATAATACAAAGAAGTATAGATAAAAATGCACTGAGGAAAACTAAAGTGAATTGTAAAAATATATTGAAATAGTGTATTTTTAAAAGTTGGGAGAGGAAACAGAGGAACAAAAACAGAGGCTACAAATAGAAAGCCAGTAATAAAGTTGGTAGCTGCCAGAAACCTCGTTTTATCAGGGCTCCTGGGTGGCTCAGTCGGTTGAGCATCCGACTTCGGCTCAGGTCATGATCTCACAGTCTGTGAGTTCGTGCCCCGCATCGGGCTCTGTGCTGACAGCTCAGAGCCTGGAGCCTGCTTCAGATTCTGTGTCTCCCTCTCTCTGCCCCTTTCCCGCTCACGCTCTGTCTTTGTCTCTCAAAAAATGAATTAACGTTAGAAAAAAAATTTAAAAAAAAGAAACCTCGTCTTATCAATAATGGCATTAATTTGCCAGTGGAAGAAACACCCCTACGAAAAGGCAGAGGTTACCAAAATGGATTGAAAACACTAAGGCACACCTGTAGACTATAAAGCTGTTATAAACTATACAGTTTCTTAAGAAGAAAAGTTTGAAATAAAAGTAGGTTGAAAATAAATAGGTGGAAAAAGAGCAAGAAAACAGCACAAGGTTGGAATGACTGTATTAATATCAGATAAAATAGATTTCAAGAGAAAGCAATTCATATCAAGCAAATCAAATTTACTTGATACATGTTTCATAATGATAAAAAGTCAATTTAGCAGGAAGTGCAAAAAGTGATCGTAAATGTATATTCACTTGATACAGTGTCACTCTACTGTATGAAACAAGACTTGCCTAAAGACAAATAATTCCAGGATCAGACTGAAATTTTAACTTTTTCAGCAGCTGATAGAATGAAACTAAAACTCCTCAAAGACTGAGAAGATCTGAAAATTATTATGAGCCGCCTTGACATTATTGGGGTTTATAAAACATTACACCTGACAACTGAGTGAACATGGTGCATTCACCAGTATAAAATATTTCCTAGGCCACAAAGTGAAAAGCTTGAAATTATACCAAGGATGAGCTGTGACTAAAATGAAATTCAGCCCAAATATTTGGAAATTGAACAACACACTTCTGTATAGTCCATTGCTTAAGAGATGTCACAAGAAAAATTAAAAGATATTTTAAACCAAATAACAATGAAAATGGAACATAAAATTTGTGAAGTAAGGCCAAAGCAGTGTTTACAGGGAATTTATTTCCAAAAATGTTCATATTTTTAAAAACTTAAATCAGTTATTTATTTTTCTTCCTATTAGGGGACATCACTATGGATCCTGTGGACAATAAGAGACTTTAAGGGAATATTCTGAGCAACTATAAGCCAATAAATTTGACAACTTAGATGAAAAGTCTTTGTAAAATACATTATTACCAAGAAGTAACAGAAAACTTGAATAGCCTGTAATGATTAAAGAAGCTGAATTTGTAATAAAAACTACCCCACAAAGAAAATGTGAAGCCTGGGTGGCTACACTAAAGAGTTTTATCAAACTTTAAGAAAGGATGTGGGGCACCTGAGTGGCTCTGTTGAACGTCTGACTCTTGATTTTGGCTCAGATGGCTCAGATCATGATCTCATGGTTCGTACGATTGAGCCCTGCATCTGGCTCCACACTGTCAGTGCTTGGGATTCTCTCTCTGTTGTCTCTCTCTCACAAAAATAAACATTTAAAAAATACTAGGGGCACCTGGATGGCTCATTCAGTTAAGCGTCTGACTTTGGCTCAGGTCACGATCTTGCAGTTCATGAGTTCGAGCCCCACGTCGGGCTCTGTGCTGACAGCTCAGAGCCTGGAGCCTGCTTCCGATTCTGTGTCTCCCTCTCTCTCTGCCCCTCCCCCGCTCATGCTCTGTCTCTCTCAAAAATAAACAAAATTTTTTAAAATAAAAAATACTAAAAATTTTAAGAATATGAATCTATGAAATCTTTCATAAAAGACAGAATGAATATTCCACTTCCATTACCATAAATTGGTAATTACCAGTATTGCCATGATACCACTGGAAAAAGAAAATAAGGGTCAATTTTCCTCATTCATGCAGAAATTGTTAATAAAACTTCAACAAAATTCTAAGTTATACACAAGATCAGTCCAGTAAGAAGAGATCATGGTCTTAAATTTGTATATACCAAGTAGCATAGCTTGAAAATACATATAAAGTAAAATTTACCGGAACTAAAAGAACTCAAATCCACATTCAGAATTTTAACACAACTCTAAACAACTAATAAATAACTGATAAAACAAGCAGACAGAAACTTAAGAATGTACAAGACCTGAACAACACAGTGAGCAGGTTTGACCTAATTAACGACAAGGACAACAACAAAAACATTACACCCAACAGTGGCATAATTCATTCTTTTAAAGAGTGTGGAACATTTTGCCAGATTGTGTGCTGGGCCAATAAAGAAAGCCTCAGCAGAGTTCAGAAGTCTGAAACAATTCATTGTGCTTTTTAATCACAATGGAATTGAGCTGGAAATCACCTAGAAAGTAAAAATTAAGTGTTGGCCGTAAATGAGGTACATTTTAACTTCAGGATCTGGAAAGAACAGTAAAGTAGATGACAGCAAGGGAAAAGAAAGAAGTAAAGCAAAGAGTGAAAATTTAATAAATAGTGCAGGTGCTGCAAGTTAATGATTCACAAAAATAAAAGCTGGTTTGTTTGTTTTTTTGAGAATTCACCAAATAAATAAACTCGGATAAAACTGAGGAGGAAAAAAGGAGGAGATAGAACAAAATCTGAAGTCCTCAAATGCAGCACTGTTATGTACCACCACAGAGAGAGAATAAAGCAACCAAATAAGTTGACAGAGAGTTTGCTATTCACATAGAATTTGTATTTACATAGTTACTTACCCTGTCTTTTCATTAGAGTCTGTGATAGGTGTTAAAAGACAAATACAAGTGAAATCAATTTCTAAGAACTTCCGGACAGTTCTGTGTCACCTTTACTCAGTCATGTTTTCCATGCCATAGATAATCTAACCAGGAATGTTGTTGATGCAGCATTTTTTTTAAAGGAGTACTTTATATTCCCTAGTGTTTTTTTCCGTAAGCCATTGCAAGTTTAAGACGTATTGTTGTTAAGAAGAGCAAAGAGTCTGAAGCTAATAAGATAAGTTGCTACCACAGTTTTAAGGATGCTGGTGGAAGACCTGAGACTTCCTGGATCAGAGATCAGACTGTATTATAATCATACAGTCTGCAAAGCAAGAACAGAGGATCTTCATATTTGCACCGATTCTCTTGGTGACCCCCAGTTCCCGGTTGACATGTGTATACTCAGTGGGCTGCGTTGCTAAGAGGAGCCAGGGCCAAGGTCCCAGCACTTACGAAGAAGCAACAGACAATACAGTTTTCTACCTCAGGGCAGTAAGCTGTAAGATGTGTCCCCTTGACCTGTTGAGTTGCCCGTGTGGCTGACGACAGAAATTGCTCAGTTGGAGGAAACAGATAAGCCTCGCGTCCTGGCTCAGCTGTGGGAACGTGCAGGGCTGCCCAGGGCTTGTTGCAGTCTGCCTCCCCCAGCAGTAGTTCTGCAGGGACAGCTGTGGACGACTGCTGCCTTGCATTTGCAGTATTAGTGATACACCGCTGGTTTCAGAGATGTTACAGTATTTTTAAGGAAATACCTGAGAATCGATGACATACCATAAGTAAATATTAAGAATGGAAATGAAGACCAAATTCGAAATACTGGAGATAGTTTTTAAATCGTGGAAAATGCAATGAACAACTTCAGAGCTATATATTTGAAAACTTCTGTAACTTAAATTCTGTATTTTATAGATACTTGTTTCTGAATCAATTTTTATAGTCCATAAAATCTCACAACAAATGCTTTTTTCTTATTAGAGAATATAATAAAACATTTTTGTATGGAACTGAATTGGTTCAGAATTTGGGGGACAGTAAAACTGACCGTTGGGATGTTTCTAAAAGGAAAATAGAACAAAATGGAGGGGTACCTTGAGTGCATTTACTGTCTGTCATTTGATTGTTTATATTACTGAAGGACAGCAGGTAGGCTGTGGAATCAGACTAAGAGCTATTTTAGTCGTGTGTGTGTGTGTGTGTGTGTGTGTGTGTAGTAGAAAGAAGGGAGTAGATGCAGAGGAAGGGCAAATGAAATGCGGAAGACATGACTATTCAATAAATGGTGTTAAGATAATTAGATTTGCATATTGCAAAAGTTGTTCCAGGTGAATTAAACACCTAAAAGGGAAGAGCAAAAAACCTTAACCACTGGAAGAAATGGTAGGAGAACATATTTGTGACTTCCGGCCAAGGAAGGATTACAGACTAGAAAACACATTAAAGAAGGTGGATGGATATGACTACATTGAAAAAAAAATCGTGTTATGTGCAAGATACTAAACTGTTTGAAGACAGGCCACACAGAGTGTATGTATTTAGAGTATATAAAGAATTCATTCAAAAACAAAAAAGACCACAGATCCAATAGAAAACTGGGCAAAATATGTGAAAAAGGCATTTCACATTAACAGGAAACCTGAATGAACAATGAATACATGAAGATGGCTTACTTTATTATTACTCAGGGGAATGCACATTCTGATGTACAATGTAATGACAGACATCCTTTGAGTTGTCAGAATAAAAATACTACCTAGGTTAAATGTGGAGAAACTGAACTCTCATGCAGGGAAGTTGGGAGTATATATTGGTACAAAAACCTTGAAGAGCGGTTAGGCAGTGTCTGTTAATTGTACGGGTTTGTTTGTTTATTAAAGATCTTGTCTTTAATAAACTGCACTTTTATCAGTTCCTTAAGGAGACTCCTTTATATGTCCTTTACATATCTATCTGGGAGATGGCTATGAGGATGTTCACTGCACCATTATTTATAGTAATAAACTATTGGGAACAGCGTGAATGGCCATTAATGGGGAGATGGAAATTCTGGTCTCTTCATATAATAGAGTATTATGTGACAATGAAAAGGAATACATTTGATCGGGTACGCTGGATTCAACATATCCTCAGCCGTGAAATTGTGATTTTCAAAAAAGGGCCCAGTTTTTAATAATTATTCTAGGTACTTTTCAGTGTTTAAAAGTATTAGTGTATTCTTTCCACAAAGAACAATTTGTAAAGGGACCGTTACCGAATGGGTGATAGGGTGGTACATCATTCTGTTATGTGAGATGGAATTTCAAGAGGTTTTTTTGTGTCTGATTTATTAAACAGGAGGCACTTTAATTATTGAATATTTAGGGATTTTTTGGAGGGCATTGGTAATTATTTACTGTTTTCTACTTAAGTACAAAATTAGTCTAGCAATTGATTGTTCATAAGTGATGAAAGCTTTTCACTTTTGTTTTTACCTTTCTCAAATCTTTCACTTCATTATGATGTAATCTGTTCAGTTATATAGGGTATTATTTTCAAAGACTGTCCTCTCATGATTGAAAAATAACTAAGTACAGTTGTATTCCTAGATATTAGGGTAAAAATGAGATTAATATCTTTCTGTGGTTTATTAATATCTTAAGAGTACAGGCTATTTGTAGAAAGTTAAAAATTTGTATGCACACACACAGCATCACAGTACACATACGTCCATTCTGCTGTTGTCGCTTGCAACTCAGTGTGGAGGTCTTTTTGGATAAAATGAGGATTTCTAAAAATTCATCTTAAAGTATTCTATCTGGTTAAATCTGGGGGTTTATGGCCTTTTCAGTGGGCCTTTAATGCTTTGATGACATTTCAAGAACGCTTTTCATTTTCTCTATCTTAACTACTTTCACTCGTATTTATTGAATAAGGATTAATCCAACATGTTTATTAAAGAAGTTATTTTTTCACAACAAAATGAATTCTTCCTTTCTTAGCAGTGTGGATTTGGAGCAGCTTATTTGACATTCTGGAATAGGTTTTAATTTATTTAGCCTAAATACTCCTATACATTGTGACTACTGTGAAATACATTGACCAATGTGGTCTCTTGCATTCATGCCACAATTAATGGCTTTGGTGGCTTAATGGGATCCTTCCATTTTATTTTATAATTTTTGTTACAGTGAAACTTTAAAGATAAGTGTACTGGTCAGCGTTCTCCCAAAAAAGCAGCAGCGGGTGGGGACACGCACACGCACACACGGACTTATGAGGAATTGGCTTTACACAATTGTGCCTTCTTCTGTTTGTGGTCCTCCAGAGCAGGCAGTCAGAAAGATCCAGAGGGAAGGGAAGTGTAGACTCATTTGGTGTTGGGAGTATTTTGAATTTAGAGAAGGACTTACCCCTTTTTTAAAGGGTTCCAACTGAATAACTCAGGCTCACCCAGGATAATCTTCCATTTGAGTAAAGTCAGCTGCTTAGTGACTTTAATTACACCCACAGAATCCTTTCACAGCAGCACCTAGATTAGCGTTTAGTTGAATAGCTGGGCCAAAGTGTGCATATGCTAATGGCCATTGCCTCCTTTCTGTCTTCCAGCTCTTGGGAAGGAATATACCTTATTGTTCACCCTAATCGGTAACACACTAGAATGAGATTCTGGCAATCTAGCTAAGTTCAGCCTAGCTAAGTTGACACACCCTGATAACTAACTTTTCTCCTTAAATAGGAACCCCCTTTATTTTGATTATTGATATTAAAGGATAATTTTCATTGATGAGCAAGGGATGTAAATTTAGATATTATTAGAAGATACATTATCTCTTTCTAGGAGGTTAAGAGCAACTCGGGAATCATGTGGTCCATTTTTGGTCTGGATTTAGTTTATATTTAACAGATAGGTTTACTTGTTCCTGCCTACCCTGTTGTTTATTTTCCTCCCTCTCATCAGTTTTACATGTTTAGTGTACAAATGCCTTTTAACATTTTACATGAAGAGAAGTGGTAGTTCAGAAGGTTTTTATGTAAGCAAGGTTCCGATTTATTAGAATTCAAGGAATCTAGAGAGAGATCTGATTGTCTTAAATGGAAAAGGAACTGTAGTGGCTGGCTAGGGAAATCCCATTTTCCAGGAAAGACGCATCACAGCAACTGAAAACTAGTTTCATTTCTTGATTCTTTTATTCAGTAGACATTTTTCAGATTTTCCTTTGTGGTAGGCAGTATGCTAAGTTCTGAAGATACGGTTAAATGCTAGATAAGTGTCTGCCGTTTTTAGGCAAGTTGGACGTATAGATTTTAATCAGAAAAAGTTCAGTTCATCAGGGTGAGAGAATACCATGTTTTTCACGAGTTCTTAGTTTTGTTCCAGTAGCAGGTATATCAAGGAGGGCCACAGACTTTTAAAAAGTCTTGAGGTTTCCTAGGTGTGTTTCTCAAAATTACTTTGTACTTTACTAGGAAGAAGGCCTTTATTTTGGTTATTGATATCAAGGATATTTTATTGATGAGCAAGGGATATAAAATTAAGGACTGTTAACTACTAAATTAAATTTGTATGTGGAGATTCATTCTTTGCAGTTTATGGGCTGCAGACTTTGAGGGCTAGGGTTCCATTTATTGTGTAAGAGTTTCTGCTAACTCCTTAAAATCAATTCTTGCAGCATGGAACAATTAGAATAACATGCCCTATTTTTCTTTCTTTACTTTTTTTCTTAATGTTTGTTTTTGAGAGAGACAGAGCATTAGTGGGGGAAAGGCAGAGAGAGAGACAGGGAGACACAGAATCCCAAACAGGCTCTAGGCTCTGAGCTGTCAGCACAGAGCCTGATGTGGGGCTCGAACCCATGAACTGTGAGATCATGACCTGAGCTGAAGTCGGATGCTTAATTGACTGACCCACCCAGCACCCCTAGGCTTTGTTTTTATTGTGAGAATATATTGGTACATCTTTTCTACAGAAAATTAGAGAGGAGAACTAGAGTTGGTGTATGGAGTTCATGTTTATTGAACATGGTATTTTCTCTTTCATTTCAGTAAATAAACATCTGAATGTGAAGAATATTCTATGAAATGCTGGGCAAGAATCCTAATCTTAAGTAGAATCTTAACCCGTAGTAGAAATGAAGAGATGAAATGTATAGATATAAGGGATGCCTTATAAAAATTTGTCATTAAAGACTCCGATGACTGTGGCTGCTAGAGAAATTCAGGACGGAAGAGCTTTTGAGACAGCTTGGCAAAAATGGGCCTCAGGGATGGTTTTCAGCTTTCATGTGAACATGGGAAAAGAACAGTTTGGTGATGATGCTTCAGTGTGGCATAGTGGAGAGTACACGAGAAAAAGAGTCCCGATTTGCCTTTATGTTCTGGGTCTTTTACTTACTGGTTAAAGGACTTGGGCAACTTACTTTCTCTGTCTAGATCTCATCTGTAAAATAAAGTTAATGGTATCTACTATTCAGGATTACTAAATGATTAGTAGTTAGTAAGGATTAGTGTTCATTATATTTTCATATATATATAAATATATATACACACACGTTAGTATTATAGTTACTGTTTTATCATATAGGCAATTGAAAGATCTTTTTAGTATCTATGGTCATTTGCAAAAACAATCAGTTTTTTCATTTATAATGATTACTATTAACATTGTTGAAATTCAACCTCATTCTCAAAATTAACCACAGTAATTATTGATGGTAGCTTAATTTGTAAGCATTTCAGTGATTTCATATGGTTGTTATAAAGTTTGTTTTATACCTCAGAAAATGTTTCCATTGCATCCATATTTCGGTTAGATGGAGAATAGCATCTGCTACATCCATTCCCTAATTAACTGAGAAGAAATGGAACACAGTTATTCTGTAAGAGTGGACTTGGTTGTCCTGTCTAAGCAAATCTTCTTGTCTTAGGTGTAAGTCTTTAATCACTAGTGGATGTGTGGCGAACCATTCTTTGGTCACTGATGGAACATATTTTAAAGCAGTTACCAAGACTTTGAAGCAAATAATAACTTTCTGCCTATACAGCCCAACTGATGTCAGTGGATAACAGGAAGAGGATTTTAAGAATTGTACTTATTAGTTCCGTATCTCTGAAACTTAAGTATGCTTGAAATGATATTTTTTAGTGTTTATTTACTTATTATTTTGAGAGAGAGAGTATGTGCTAGCAGGGGAGGGGCAGAGAGAGAGAATCCCAAGCAGGCTCCATGCTGTCAGCCCAGAGCCTGACATGGGGCTCGACCTCACAAACTGTGAGATCATGACCTGAACCAAAATCAAGAGCCAGACGCTTAACCAACTGAGCCACCCAGGAGTCCCTAAAATGATTTCTAATAAAAAACAACAACAACAAGAAGCATGGATTCTCTGAATTTTTGTTTTTTATTCTGATGGGAGATCATGTCTTTCTTTGGTGATACAATTGAATTCTCAGGGAATTACAGTAGAATGTAAAAATCCCAATAAAATGTTTAAAATTTAACTTGAACATTAATTATTATAACATTGGATAATGTACAAAATATATAAAAAGTCACACTTTGTAATAGTAAAAATCATGAATGTAATAGGCCATTTTAGTTAGCAAATAATTTAGGAAGTTTTTAAAACTGGTTTTAGGGGAATTAGATATATTGGCTGCATAATTGTAATTCATGAAAGGAGGCATTTATATAGCTGTTTTTACCTATTGAAATGCCTGCAGAGTATGCTAAAAAAGGTAACAGACTGTTCCAAAAATTACCCTGTTTTTGCTTGACCACCACGTATTACATGCAAGTGTTTGAAGGTGCTGTTTTCCTGCTGTGCTCACATTCACATGGATTCAGACTGTCGAAACCCATTCATTCATTCATTCATTCATTCACTGATTTGTGTTTTATTAATGTTTTCATTGACGTTTTTAATTTATTCACATTTTTTAATGTACATGTCAGTCTTACTCTGGGTGGGCCGTTTTTCGCAGGTACCCACGGGAAGTGAAAATAATTCAGTATTTTTTTTTTTTTTTTTAACGTTTATTTATTTTTTTGGGACAGAGAGAGACAGAGCATGAACGGGGGAGGGGCAGAGAGAGACGGAGACACAGAATCAGAAACAGGCTCCAGGCTCTGAGCCATCAGCCCAGAGCCCGACGCGGGGCTCGAACTCACGGACCGCGAGATCGTGACCTGGCTGAAGTCGGACGCTTAACCGACTGCGCCACCCAGGCACCCCATTATTTTTAAGAGAAAAGGAAAAGTGCCTTATATAATACACTGTGCTGAGTTAACTGTATCACCTTTATGGTTATGTTTTGCTGATCAAACTATTGTGAAGGGTTATTAGAAAGATCTCACTTTTTGTAACTCTGTTTTGTTAGCCACGCTTTAATAAAAGCATAGAGGAAAAGTCTTGGATTTTATAGGCTTTGGATGATGGAGGCAGTATAATAGGAGACATGTAGACCCTGACTTCACCGAGTTCTTCCAGTGAAGTCAAATTATCTTTGCTTTTCATCCTCCGAGAAGTATGGATATGCGAAATACACTAGCACTTGGGAATTACTAGGACAAGAAGGAACTCTGCTCGTAATACATTAACCGTTTGTTTAGTTCTGTATCGTGCTTTGATCACCGTCAGACGGAGTGTCATCCATTAACCAAGAAATAAGAGGAATGCTGTTGGGAGTGTTCAACAATGCAGATGCTGCTGACCCGTTCATTCCTATGATAATCTCCAGGGTGTGTTTTGGATACCTATCTATTTTTTCAGTTGAAATCAGAAGAAGAATCTTAAGATACTTAAATATACCAAATAATCCTAGAGGTTACAAATATTTTACATAGAAACACAGAAAGACTATTAACATTAGGTTGGTTTGATTTACCATTCTGTTCTTAATTCTAAAATTTTCCAAGGCTGAAAGCCACTACAATGAAAAGAATTAAAATATCCCAGGTAATTGGGGGTTGGGCACCTGTATTTTTTAGTCTAGAGGAATCATTAATTGTTATTTCATTCACTTTAGTTAATTAATTTTCTTTTGATTTGGGGGCTTCCTTATTGAGGATTTAGGACATCCTTGATGGTTGGTTATGTTAATATAATGACGGGAAGTAGAACTAAGGGGGATCCCTGTTACCTGGAAAGCCGTCTTTTCAGGAAAGCATAGGAAGGGGTCAGGGATACCATGAGTTACATAGTAAAAGTATTAGGTACTATGAGGTTAGTCACTGTCATGAACATATTTTCTTTTATTTAATCCTTACAACCCTGTAACCTTTACAAGTGAGGACATAAACTTTAAGGAGGAAATCATGATATTGTGTAACCTAGATCAGTCAATTTTAGTATGTACTTTAATTATTTATGTTTGATTTATGTTTATATATATGTATATATATGTGTATATATAAAAAACAAAAGGCTTTAAAAAAATTTTTTTAATGTTTATTATTTTTGAGAGACCAGAGAGACAGAGCATGAGCAGGGGAGGGGCACAAAGAGAGAGGGAGACACAGAATCCGAAGCAGGCTCCAGGCTCTGAGCTGTCAGCACAGAGCCCAATGTGAGGCTCGAACTCACGAACGGTGAGATCATGACCTGAGCCGAAGTTGGACACTTAAGTGACTGAGCTGCCCAGGCACCCCTAGAAGGAAAGCCTTTTTAAAAATGTGTTAGAGCGTACTGTGTGATCAGGAGAGAGTGGCAGAGGGGGAGAAAGAGAGAATCTTAATCAGGCTCCAAGCTCCACATGGAGCCCGACCTGGGGCTCAAACCCATGACCTGAGCCACAGTCGAGTTGGATTGACTGAGCCACCCGGGCACCCCTAATGTGCACCTTTTTTTTTTTTTTTATGTTTAATGTTCATTCTTTTTTGAGAGAGCAGGGGAAGGGCAGAGGGGGGTTGACAGAGGATCCAGTGGAGGCTCTGTGCTGACAGCAGACAGCCCGATGCAGGGCTCGAACCCATGAACCATGAGATCATGACCTAGGTCAGGTGCCCAGCCAACAGAGCCACCCAGGCACCCCCTAACATGCACTTTTATAGCACAGTGAATTTTGGTGTCTGTCACTCATCTCAATTACAAGTGAATAGTTACTCTGTTAGTCCTTATCTTGTCTCTCTTCCTTGCTAGCCTGTGAGCTCCTTTAGGGTTTGTATGTCCAGTTAGGCACCATAAACCTTCTATGGTAGGAAAGTGCCTTCCGTTTAGTAGAGAAACTCAAATATTAAGTAAATAAATGAATACATATATGAGTTGCTCAGGGTTACAGAGATATCTGAAATAAGGTACTGAAGTACCAAGAAGGCTGGCATTTGAGTCTGTGTTCTTTCCTTGCTTTGTTATGTTCCCTTTTGCTGTTTTGAAGTAGGTAGCGGGGAGAGACCTTCTTGTTTTGCCTTTCTGTAATCCGTTCTTTTCATTTGTTCTCTATCGTGCAGTGACCAAAAGATGATTTAGGGTTTGAAGCAAACTTAACCCTCCAGTTATCTGCTAGTAAGTATGAGTACGTGGTAGGTGCTCAGGACCATGGAATGTAAAACAATTATAAATTGTATTCCTATTTCCTTACCGAGGATCTTGAAGTTCAGTTATGATAGTCTAGCTTCGCAGATATGTATTTCTAAATTAGCAATTTGTGTGTGTGTGTGTGTGTGTGTGTGTGTGTTTTTAATGTTTATGTACTTTTGAGAGAGAGAGTGAGAGAGCGATCGTGAGTGAGCAAGCAGGGGAGGGGCAGGGAGAGGGAGACACAGAATCCGACGCAGGCTCTAGGCTCCGAGCTGTCAGCATAGAGCCCGACATGGGGCTCGAACTCACGAACTGTGGAATCATGACCTGAGCCGAAGTTGGACACTCAACCGACTGAGCCACCCAGGCACCACAGCCAGTTGTGTTTTTGATGCCGTTTATCACTGATGGGTTCACGATTACCTGAAGGAGGCTGTGAATTAATATTGGGGCGGTGTGAATGCTGTAAATATCCACAGTGGCATTAGGCTGGACAGGACATTGCAAAGTAATAACAACTACGCATAGAGGTGCTATTCATCTTCACCCTCCGGTCCTCAGGGACTGTAACCTAACAAACCACGTGCTGTTGCTCTTTTACGTTTTGGAAACCCTAATTACATGACATTAGGCTGTGATCTTTGGCTTCAAGAAATGAGGCAGGCCGTAGCTGTTTGTGGGTCCTTCAGGATAGTCCTTACTTTCCTGTGATTGTATGTTATTCATCCAACCCATCTTTTTATTTTGTATATGTGTTTTCATTTAAATTACATTTTTTTTCAACGTTTTATTTTTGAGAGAGAGACAGAGCATGAGCGGGAAGGGGCAGAGAGAGAGGGAGACAGAATCCGAAGCAGTCTCCGGGCTCCGAGCTGTCCGCACAGAGCCCGACACGGAGCTGGAACCCACGAACGTTGAGCTCATGACCTGAGTCAGAGTCGGACGGTAAACCGACTGAGCCACCCAGGCGCCCCTCAATTACATGTTCATGGTCTAATTTTTAACCACAGAAGTCAGGTAGAATATTGTTTTGATATTGCCTGGCTGGTATTTTTCTTGATGGATTTTAAATTGAATTTTTTGGATCTTATTTTCCCTAACCCACATAGAAAAGTACACATGTAGAACGCACAAGAAAACACCATATGGCTTAAGAGCTTAGTAATCATTTAACCAGTATAGTTTATTTACTTGCTACTTTAAGTTTAAATATAGAAATTTAATTCCAGATGTTTTTTAAATACTATTCAAAATATTTTGCCAGATGTGTTAGGGAAGTGATTTCTAATATACAAGGACAGTAGTGAGTAAAGCGAACGAATAATGGTTTTTAAAAAAATCCGAATTTGAGTTTAGTGATGCTTTTAAAGTAAACTTATATTGTGTTCATTATGCTAGGATGTATTATATGTGGAGAAACCAGTAGCACATTTGTATGTGACACATTGTTTTGTTGATGAAATATGCATATATGTAAAATATGTCACATTCACAAATACTCAACAAAAACTGATGAAGACGTTATAAAAGAAGTACAAGTTCTTTTACTTGATCTGTTCTTTTACAAGATCTGTGCAGAGTAGGACAGAGAAATGTGCAGCTACTGATTATATACTGAACTCTTACTTGGGCATTTCTGAATGTATTTGAGTAATACAGAGCATGAGAAAGAACCAGGGCTTCATACTCTGTATGCCGATGCAGAAGGCTATATATAGTTCAGTATTAAGTAGTTTTATAGAGCCATGAAATTCTTTGGAAGCAAAGTGGGGGAAGTGAATTCTGTTAGAGGAGTTGATGGGAAAATAGTATGGAATTAGTATTTGAACTCATTTCTTCAATTTTATTAATTTTTTATCAATTCCTTTTAGGCTTTTTTTGGTTATATTTTGTGTAGAGCTCGTGGCATAATCATGGTTTGTTCCTCTGTCCGGAAAACTGTAGTTGTTGTTCTTTATGTGCTGTTTCAAATTCAAACCCTGTATGGAAGATAATTCAATGCTTTGATCAGCTGAGTTCTTCTCCAGTCTGCGACCCCAAAAGATTACAGTTGGATCTTTTTTGAGCTTCTTTCTCATAAAAATGCAATTTAAAATAATTCCATGTTTTTCCTTCGTGTTTAGTATTTTTTATTGACTAAATTAATTAAAATTTAGTTTATGTTAAGCTGGTACTCTTTTCCCCAAAGTGCTTTCTGATTTTATTTTTCTAAATTATAACCTATAATCCTGCCCGTTTATTTGCTGTTGTTCAGTCAGGTATTCTCTTATATTCCTGCTTGTACCATTTCCTATAGTCCCCTGTTTGATTTTAGATAGCAGCCTGTTCGAGCTATGGTAACACCAGTTACACAGGTCTTATGAGATGCTAGGTACTCTTCTGTGTGCTCTACAAACACCACACATTTAGAGCTCAGTCCTGTGATGGAAACTCTATACTTAACCTCTGTTATACAGATGAGGAAGCCATGGTTCAGAATTTTGCCTGAATACAGCTAGTAAGTTCACTATCATAAGTGAATATTCAAAAATCAGACTTAACAATCAGTCATATTCTAAAAAAAAAATCATCATTTTAGATGTCTGTGGAATTTACTGCCTGAATTAATTCCCTCAGGAAAAAGTAGCTTCGTTAACGGTGAACCATACGCTATCGCTCTTACTCTTTCCTTAAAACTATCATACTTGGACCTGGTAAAGATCTCTGCTTGAGGCCGCAAGTTACCCTGTGGATGGATTTGTCAGAATGATCATCTTGTTTCTTGTTGTTGTTTTCAGTGAAACAATTGTAATCTTTTTTATTTCAGTTTTTAAATATTTAACCTTGCTTACTTAGTATACTGTCAGTTGTAAAGTCTTTAAGGCAGAGTGTATAATACGAAATCACTTTAGTTGAGTGACACTGAGTCAGGGTTCTCTGTCCATTAGTTTATCTCATTTTTAAGTGACTAACAAGTGATCATAGTAATACCTACCTCTAAGGTTTAAAAGGATTGATTAACTTTATGAGAAATAAAATGCTTAGTACAAGGCCATAGGTGTCTTAATGTTTTAACAGTATTAGCTTTGACTTCGTTTTTGTGTCTTATGCTGTGCTCTAGTAAAAATTGAACAGCTATGTGGCATTTACTATGATTGCTAGGGAGTATGAAGGTGAGTTTGATTCTAAACTTCTTGAAGTTTTTTAGGTAGTAATACATATCAGACTTAGTATGACAGAAGACAAAATGATAGGATGGCAACACAGGAAACATCCTGAGAGGACCTGGGGAAAATTTCATTAAAAGATGAATTTTGAAATTAGGATTTGGATGATTTGGAAAAGAAAATGAGTAGAAATGTGAAGTCTTTTGTTTTTTTTTTCCTTTGTGCTATGAGCAAGTAAATATTCCAATTTAAATTTGTTTTTAATCTGTATTGATTTTTGAAAGAGAGCGAGCATGAGTGGGGCAGGGACACAGACACAGACAGGAGACACAGAATCCAAAGCAGGCTCCAGGCTCTGAGCTGCCAGTACAGAGCCCAGCGTGGGGCTCGAACCCACAAACTGTGAGATCATGGCCTGAGCCGAAGTCAGATGTTTGGCTGAGCCACCTAGGCGCCCTATAAATATTCCAATTTAATATTTTAAAACCGTCACACTGAAGTTTTTTTGTTTTTTGTTTTTTGTTTTTTTTTTTTAATGTTTGTTTGTTTTTTAGAGACAGAGTGGAAGCAGGGGAGGGACAGAGAGAGAAGGAGACACAGAATCCCAAGCAAGCTCCAGGCTCTGAGCTGGCAGGACAAAAGCCTGATGATGGGCTCGATCTCACAAACCCATGAGATCATGACCTGAGCTGAAGTCAGATGCCTAACCAACTGAGTCACCCAGGTGCCCCTTAAAACATCACATTTTAAAACAAATGACTGTTTTTCTATACCTTTCATAATTTAATGTGTGCTAGATGGTGAAGAGAATAGGACACAGTATACAAAATTTCACATTTGAATAGCAAAAGAATCCTAATAATGCTGTGGGGAAGTGTTTCATGCTTCCATGGGCAATAAATAACTGCTTTTATGTGAGTGATCATGAGCAGCAGAAACTTAGCCACAAGTTTCCAAAAGGATTCCCTAACAGTTCTTTATTTCTGTTCTCACTTTCTGTTTTTGTTTACCATTAGCTGGCCATTTATCTTCAAATTTGCTGGGAAATGAAATTAAAATCACCTGATCATTTTTGATTGTTATGGGAAAGTCTTTACGCAGATTTTGCTCAGTCTCTTCAGCCTTACCTATGGCGTCATTAAGATCATATTCAGCTTCCCAAATGGTCACGTCCGAAACGATTTCCACAAAGTAAAGCAGCTCTAGATCTAGAGGAATTGTACGGATTGTGGTCATCATTAGAAGAAACCAATATTATTTGGACGTAGTTTGGCCCTGACTGGTGATACTTTAGTTTGGAAATGCAGTCATTACACTTAAATTAGTGGAATTACTATATAAAAATTAGAAGGAGGGGGCGCCTGGGTGGCTCTGTCGGTTGAGCGTCCGACTTTGGCCCAGGTCATGATCTCGCAGTCCGTGAGTTCGAGCCCCGCATCGGGCTCTGTGCTGACAGCTCGGAGCCTGGAGCCCGCTTCAGATTCTGTGTCTTCCTCTCTGTCTGACCCTCCCCCATTCATGCTCTGTTTCAAAGATAAATAAACGTTAAATTTTTTTTTTAAGTAGAAAAAAAAATTAGAAGGAGGACATACCTGACAGGCATTTAGTATTGTTTGTAGGCATTTGATGTTTCTTGTGAAAGAAAAGTATTGAGGATAGTCCTTTTGTTCTTAAGTTGGAAAATATTTGACATAAGACAAAAGTTCTTCAAATTTAATAAATTGCTGCATTGTGCTTAATTTAATAAGCATCTGTTGAATGCCTGTTTCCTTGAGAACTTACTGGGAGTCTGCAACAGACTGAATATATGCATATTCTGATCTTCATATATTATTAGAAAATAATTTGCTTTGAAAATATGATTGTTGCAGGGCTCAAGTTCAAGTTAAAAGTTAGAGTCAGTGAGCAGTTAAATTATGTGAAATCTGCTTTATGTCCAGTCTCTCAATGAACTTTTCTTAAGCTAATTTTAGATTGTGTATACAGCTGGAGATGGTTATATGTCTAAGCTTTATTACTTGGCTAAAAATACATATATTCATAAGTGTTATTGAAACCTTGGTTTGCTTAAATATGTAACACTTTTGAATTCCTTTCTTGGAAGTTTTGGCATATGAACTTTCACATTAAGAGCACAGTAGGGGGAGAAGTCTTGTGCTCATTTGCCTTACTACAGAGGTGTAATTAAAAGAGTTTATCAGCAGGGGTTGAGACAATCAGTGTGGTCTGATGTTTCATGTTATAGAGTTACTTTGTTGTGCAGATAGATACTGCAATTAGAACATAATTTTAAACTTCCCAGGGCACTGACTCATCAGGGTTTTGGTTTTAACCTCAAACCAGTCAAAAGCAAATTAGTTCTTAAATTTTGAGGATTTTAAAAATATTTTTATGTCACTGAATATAGTAGCTACAAAAATTAAGTGGATGATTATAATTGAAGAGTAATGGTTAGAACTTACGTCAGGACGATGATTTGATTAGCCCTAACTTAGTAATAATGTTGGTTGTATTTATTATGCATTAAGACCAAATTTTAGTTTTGATTCTCACCTATGGAAAACTTTAGTAACTGAAGGAATTCTGTGTGTAAGTGGCCACAGGCTGAGCATTTTTGTTTATATTTGTGTCCTTGAAATTTGATAGACAATTCTCTGATCTAGAAAAAAGTCATCTTGTAGATGTAAGAGATCTGTTTCACTGTGCTTTTCTGCCAGTTGTTGGTACGGTTCTTGATGTAACTGATTCGGGAATTCATTTATGGAGAAGGAGCCCTGGACTTGGAATTCAGACATCGGACCAACACCAAAGAAGCAAAAGCCACATTTACCAGATAATTTCGCTGTGTTTCCTTATCTGCATCCAGAGCCCCTCCTAGCTCTGAATGCTATGCAAACAAAATGGGCTTAAAATATCATACGAAAATTTTGAAAGGTAAAATGGTAAAATAGAAAAAGTTATCAAGATTCAAGTTCTCAGTGTTCTGTTTCTGGCTTTTTCACTGATTTATGCTATTTTGGGGCAATTTGCTTAAGGCTCTCGTGCAGGTGATATCGTATGCTAGGAATTAGTGTTGCCAGTGCAGGCTCTGAAAGTCATTCTGCCTGGTAGAACACTTACTGTCTAAGTGACTTGGGCCAGCCTCATGTGTCTCAGCCTGTAGGGACATGATAGTACCACGATAGTAACAGTAATAGTGCTGCACTCACAGGGCTGTTAGGAGGATTGAGCGAGGTGGTGTGTTTGTATTGCTGAGCACAGTACTTGGCAAGCAGTAAGTGTTTGATAAAAGTTTAGTTACTGTCATATCATCACCCCCATCATTAGTTTCATTTCTGAATTTCTTCTTCATCACCTGAGACTGAAAGTTATTTTGAAATTTGTTATTTCTTTAGAGTATACTTGTCAAGAATGGAGACCATAGTAAAGTACTGTTCGTAGTTATACCTACCTACTCTATAATCAGATATGAATGACATTATAAACTTGCGTTATATGCTACTCAATTTTAATTTACTGTATAAATAAAGCTGTTCCACTTCTTTGAATGCTGTCTTGTCATTTCCATCTCTTAAAAGAGTCAAGGTCCATGGTTTTGAACTTTGAACATATGTATATACGTAGCAATTATTTATATGTAATTTATCTTTGCTCTTACTTTGTTATGTTAAGATAGAACTTCAGTCCTGCAGTTTGAAAAAAAAAAAATTGACCCGTCTATTACTGCATTCTTCTGATACAATGAAATAAGGTAGTATGGAGGTGATAAAGGAAAAACACCATCTTTGGATATGAATAGCAGACCTCATGAGCGTTATTGTAAAAAATCTGGGAAAGTTGACTAGAGAGGAGAACAAGAATAAAAGGTTAAAGATGATCAAATACAACTGGGAACTTAAATATGAGGTCAAAAAGAAGCAGACCCAGAAACCAAGATATATGGAGACTTACTTAGAAACAAAAATAATGAAACCAGCAAGGCAATGTGGGGAAAGTTTCAGTATACTAATGTATTTATTTTTTATTTTTTAAAATTTACATCCAAATTAGCATATAGTGCAACAATGATTTGAGGAGTAGATTCCTTGATGCCCCTTACCCATTGAGCCCATCCCCCCTCCCACAGCCCCTCCAGCAACCCTCAGTTTGTTTTCCAGATTTAAGAGTCTCTTATGTTTTGTCCCCCTCCCTGTTTTTGTATTATTTTTGCTTCCCTCTCCTTATGTTCATCTGTTTTGTCTCTTAAAGTCCTCATATGAGTGAAGTCATGTGTTATTTGTCTTTCTCTGACTGACTAATTTCACTTAGCATAATACCTTCCAGTTCCATCCACATAGTTGCAAATGGCAAGATTTCATTCTTTTTTATATACTCCATTGTATAGATATACCACACCTTCTTTATCCATTCATCCATCGATGGACATTTGGGCTCTTTCCATACTTTGGCTGTTGTCGATAGTGCTGCTATAAACATGGGGGTGCATGTGTCCCTTTGAAACAGCCCACCCGTATCCCATGGATAAATGCCTAGTAGTGCCATTTCTGGGTCGTAGGGTAGTTCTATTTTTAGTTTTTTGAGGAACCTCCATCCTGTTTTCCAGAGTGGCTGCACCAGCTTGCGTTCCCATATTAATGTATTTCAATGACGCTCCTCAATAATAAGAGCTCACTTGTTCACTGGAGTAAATATTTGTTAAAGGCCAGATAGATATGTCTAAAGTCAGTTATGTACATATTGTCAAGAATATAAAAAACAATGAGCGATGGTTCTGGTAATCAATTAGGGTTGAACTTTCTAAAAGCTAGAATAAGACAATACACAGGTTAACTATAAGTTGCAGTAAAGTTATAGGTATTAGAGTCCATGTTTGTGGATAGGCCAATTTATTTACCACATGGAATGACTATAAACAAGAAATGGCACCTGAAATTAGTGTGGATTGAATGGGTATATGTATAGTTGGTCCTTGTCCTCAAGTTGTAAAAATCCACACACATCTTGAGAAAACTCATTAAGGATCAATAACAGCTGCGACATAATTGTAGACCAGTTTAGAGAAGGGAGATAATGAGCTCCAGTTCAGACACGTTGAGTTGAAACTTGAGAGTGCATGGACTTCCACATGTCGAGATGGCAGTTAAATTTGAAGGCCTAGGGATCAGCAGGGATGATTGTGGTGGAATGTAAATTTGGGACTATGTCAGTGAAAAAGAAAAACCGTGTTCCTCTGTGTTGCTGAACATTTGGTGACACATAATATGAAATGACATTGCCTTGGGTAATTATAAAGCAGGCATTATAATAATTAGTAATAATGAGCTAATTTTTCCACATCTTATTTCTCCTGTTTACTCTTGAAATACTGTCTGAAATGTAACTGTAGAAAGACCTAATGTCTTGACCATAGTTTCTAAGAGATACACCATTTTGGATGTATATCCATTTTGCCATCCCTCCTCTGTGCTTCATTTCAGCCTTTTATTTGTCCTAAATTATTTATTGAAGTGAGAAATTTAGGGAGTAATTTGTTTTTTAAGTTTATTTATATTGGGAGAGACAGAGAGAGATGGGTGGATTCCTGAGCAAGCTCCGTGCTGTCAGTGTGCAGCCTGATGCAGGGCCTGATCTCACCAACCATGAGATTGTGACCTGAGCCAAGATCAAGAGTCCGATGCTTAACTGACTGAGCTACCCAGATGCCCCAGGAGTAGATTCTTAGGTATTGGGTACAGAGTATGTACCCTAATTCTACTGTAATTTCTTACTTGTTTTTTTATGACTGAAAGAGAACCTTTATGAATAGGCTTTATTGACTTCTATAGTATTTGCCAATTCCAGATTGCCTTTATTATCCATCTCAAAGACAGAAAAAGGACACAGGGAGAAATTATATTTGTATTAAATAATTACTAGGCGTAAAACTCACTTTTGAAGGAATTTGCTTAACTCTGCCTGAGTTTACAATGTATTGTGATTGGATATATGTGGCCTCTGGGTAGAGTGATCTTAAAACCTTCTTTTAAGAATCAAGTTTGGGAACGTTCATGGATTAAAAGTATGTAATTCTGTGAAGTGTGAAGTTGAAAGCTGCCCCCCTCCTTCCCACTGAGATTCTTTGATATTTATTCCTTATTCTACCTTGTGGCTTACCTTGCCAACAGTGGATTTTTTTAGTTTTCATCTCTTTACATTGTAAGAACTCAGTGGGCCCTTTTCATTCGGAAGCTCTTACCCTTCAGTTTTATTTTAAAAGTATGTATTATGTTGGTGATTTTTCTCCCTTCTTCCCTTTTCTTTTTTCTTGGTGAGATGTCTGTCATTTAGTTTCTAGACCTCTTGGACTAGCCTTCTAATTTTTATACTGTTCTTTACCATTTTCCATCTTTGTCTTTACTGCTACCTGGAGGGAGAGTTTTTCAATTCTTATCTTCCAATCTCTTGATCAGGTTTTTCATTTTTACTATTATATCTTTAGTTTTTCAAGTTCTGCTCTATCTTTGGAATTATTTCAACAGTATCCTTGACCTGTTTCAGGGACACAGTGTGTTTTCTTAACTCTCTGCAGAAGTTAGCTTCTTTCCTAACTTTTTGGCCAGTGGCTGCTCTTCGGTTGTTTTCTAGTTGTTTGTTGGGCCGGTCAGACTCCTGGAGACGGGCCTTCCATCCCCTCCCCTGGCGCGGGCGGCACAGCTCAGCCTTCAGTGCGGAAGCGTCCCACTAACTGCCCCTCAAAACTCAGTTCTGTAACGAGGAACATTTCTAGGTTTTTGCTGGGAATTGAGGAGTGCCGGCTCTTTGGGGAGAGGGGATGTGCAGGATCGGCTGCTCCTTCGCGAGAATTCCCTGGTCTTCCGGTTCTTAGCTCCACCTTTAGCCCTCCTACTATTGCTGCCATTTCCTCAGCTTTTTGTGGGGGAGAAGGAGGGTGGGTGGAAGGACCTAGGATTTGCTAAATCCCTGACTGCTTATCCATATGCTTTGTGGTTTCTAAATTGTTTCCTTTCCCATTTTCTTCTTCCTTACGACTTCTGTACATTTTAAACTCTACGGTATTCTATAGAATTTTAGGAGGGAGTGAAAGTATATGCTTATAATAATTCCACCACCTTTATCTTTGTCTATAAATTTTTGTTCTTTCGGGTGTTTGTTTGTTTATTTTTTCGAGTGTTTTTAAAACTGTAAGTAAAACTTTATTTTGAAGCCTACGTTAGGGTAGATGTAACTTTCTTTTGTTTTTCAGTTTTTAACTGGCACTTAAGTTGTTGAATTAATTAAGAGTATACATTTACCATGGTGTTTTTACACTTTAAAATTTTATTCCTGGGGCGCCTGGGTGGCGCAGTCGGTTAAGCGTCCGACTTCAGCCAGGTCACGATCTCGCGGTCCGTGAGTTCGAGCCCCGCGTCGGGCTCTGGGCTGATGGCTCAGAGCCTGGAGCCTGCTTCCGATTCTGTGTCTCCCTCTCTCTCTGCCCCTCCCCCGTTCATGCTGTCTCTCTATGTCCCAAAAATAAATAAACGTTGAAAAAAAAAAAAAGAAAAAAAATTTTATTCCTTTGGTAAAGCACAATGCCACATTATACTTTAACTTTATTCTCTCTTCCTATCGTGCAAATAATATCTCTTCCTTTCCAAATCCTTCGGCTTTTTGTCTTTTCGTGTAGAAAAGTTTCTGTGGTAAGTCACGATTTTAGTTTCTGTACTTAGGCCTTTCTAAACATTTTGGATTATATATATATGTTCCTCAGTTTTCCTTGTATTAATATCTGTATGCATTAGTGTCTTACATACGTGAGCGCACACGCATGTACACACACATTAGCTTTTAGTGTCTATGTCTACTAATTATAACAGTTCTAGGTTGGTTTTGATTGTTGTTGTTGTTTTTCTCATGGATGTTGTATTTTCCTGCTTCTTTCCATGTCTTTTAATTTGTGATTAGATGCTAGATGTAGTATGACTTTTACCTTTTTGGGTGGATATTTCCTATTCCTGTAAGTATTCTTGGGCTTTGCTCTGGGACACAGTTGAGTTAGTTGGAAACACTTTTCATCCTTTTAGGTCTTGCTTTTAAGATTTATTGGGACAGTCCTGGGATAGTGCTCAGACCAGCTTTCGTTACTTCCCGCTACTGAGGCAAGACCTTCTGTATACTTCACCCGGTGTCTGTGACTCGTGAAGTCTCTCATCTCAGTCTGGCTCATTGAGAACCCACCACTTTTACCTTGAACCCTAGCCTTTGGCAGATTCTTTCTCCAGCCACCAGTATTTCCTCTCCCACACACGCACCGATCAGTGTTCAGCAGAGCATTCGAGCAGACCTTATACACACCTCCAGGATTCTTTCAGTGCAGCCCTTCCTAGGACTCTTCTCTGTGACCTCTGGCTGTGTTGGCCTCCCTGGAATCTTCACGTAGTCTCTTCAACCCAGAGAGGCAGCCTGGCACCCTTCCCGGGGCTGTAGTCTGGAAACTCCCAAGCCAGAGAGCTGGGGTAATCCTGGGGTTTACTTAATTGATTTGCCATTTCTCAGCCCCACTGGCTTTACTGCCTGTGACCTTCAGAGGCTTGAGAACTGTCATTTCTTGGGTTTCACCTGTTGTATTGGCTGTTTCAGCCAGGAGAGTGAATCTTGTCTGTGTTATTTTTATCTTGGTAGAAGTACTGTTTTATCTTGGAAGCAGAGGTCCCTTGTTCGTGTGACTATTGGCACACTTTTTTAGGTTCATCAGAAAATACAAGTAACTATCAAAAAATTAATAAACATAAAAAGTTATAAATTTTGTCGAAAAACTATTGTCAACATTTTTCAACATAAAAGTTAAGTCTTTTTCTTGCTACAGTAGAGTTACGTGTATGTGCATTTTATGTTCTTTGGCATGCAGAGAGCCCTGAGGTTCTCAATTTTTTCTCGTCGTTTCATGGTGTCTGTCCCCTAGGCAAAAAGAAATGCTTAATAGGT
The DNA here is from genome assembly GCF_014898765.1 of Herpailurus yagouaroundi. Taxonomy (NCBI): domain Eukaryota; kingdom Metazoa; phylum Chordata; class Mammalia; order Carnivora; family Felidae; genus Herpailurus; species Herpailurus yagouaroundi. The sequence continues at coordinate 5,489,024 of NW_024412429.1, read as the reverse complement.
TATTTTTATTAAATAATTCCTTCCAAACAATTAGTATTTATACCAGTACACACTGAAAAAAACTAAATTTTATTCATAAATTTAAATTTTACTTCACATCATTTATTAATGGGATCCCTAATTTTCTTGGGCACCAATCAGATTTGGCAAACATTAGGATGCATTTTCATACTAATAATATTAATAGAAAGTACAGGCAGAAACGTATACTTGACTGTTAGAATTTATTTCTGTCCTTACTGGTTAAGGTCCATATTTTTTCCCTAGCATGACCTTTGCAAACATGTAAGTAGAGAGCTTTTTTATGTTAGTTTTATCAATTTTTGCCAGCTGTTTTTTTCCTTTGATTGAAATCTCACAATTTAGTAAATAGAGACCTTTAAAATATGTATTCTCTGTTGTTTATGTAGGGTGCCTTGCACTGAGCCAGGTACATTTATATGTACCATTTTTATATTTATTTTTAATTTGATACTGTTTTTGATGCTTTTACACATTTTGAATTAAAATTATTTTTAAAAGTATTATCCCTGAAACTTAAAACAAGAAGTCATTCTGAAATTATTATATCTTTGGTGAAAGGGAAACGTGGCCAACCCTACTTCTAAACCTCCCTGTAGCTCCACTAGGTTTCCAACCTGGGTATCCCTCACTAAGTGATTTAAAGGCAGGGAAATAAAACATTGATGTTTTCTATGAAACTAGCATTTGTGAGTTGATACAGATAGTGACCTTATGGTTGACTTGTTAAAGCAAGGCTGATGGAACTATAGTTACATGTATTCCTTATAATGATTATAAGTGAAAATGTTTCCATTTCTCTTACACAGTAATGTTTCTTTGCAAAATGCTGTCCTAATCTTGAAGTCAGCCAATGTTACTAACAGTAGTTGTAAAGAAATGGAAAGATCACTGAACTTGAGAATGAAAATGTTGATTCAGTTCCTAAATTGGCATGTTATTAGTTATGGGACCTTGATAACTGACTTGCTTAAGCTAACCTTGATGACTTATTTACCCATAAGTAAAAGACAGAAGAAATAATATGCTTTCCATGGTTACCTAAGGATGACTCCATAATTGGTTCTTAGTACATAAGAGCCTTGCAGGGGTTGTGACTCTGCCTTGCTTACTTTGTAGCCTCAGTTTGGCATCTGGTTCCATGCTTGGTACATGTAGATGCTCCACAAATACTTGTTGAATTAACTGTCATTTGACCCAGTAGTTTCACGAAAACCCAGTCTTTTTGCAAGGAGAATAATTCAGAAGGTTTATAATGGCATCATAGCAAAATGATGCAAACATAGCTTAAATAATTGGCACCAGGTTAGTATTATGAAAGATACACTCTCTCTGAAAAGAAAAATTTGTAACCGTGTGCTTTGTAAATTTTTCAGGAGGAGCAGAATAGAGGCAAGCCTAATTGGGAGCATCTCAATGAAGACTTACACGTCTTGATCACTGTGGAAGATGCTCAGAACAGAGCAGAGATCAAACTGAAGAGAGCCGTTGAGGAAGTGAAGAAATTACTGGTACCTGCAGTAAGTAGTAATTTCCAAATCTTAGATTTGGGCCCCAACCCCTTTTTCTGTTTAATTGTTTTCATTACTGTAGTGATTGTGTTAATAAAGAATAGGTTATTTATTTTTTAGAAATCTCATGTAGCCTCGCAATATAAAAAATAATTTATAATTCACTCTAGTATAGTAAGCAAGCATAGACGTTGCTCAAATCCTTAAATGGGAAAGCCTGTTTATTTGGGGGGAAGGATTTGTTGTGAGGGGAGCAAACTCCATTAGTTGTGTACTTTTCAAAGGTATTATTATCTTTGCATCACTCTATTATCAGGTAAGAAAGTAGGTACATTATCAGTAGGGTGATGAATGATGAAAGGTTTTTGTTGTTTTTTTGTTTGGTTGGTTGCTTTTTTTTGAAGGGAGGAGCAGTTTCTCCTTGTAAACAAGTAATGAGTGCACAGAAAAGTCTGTACAACTAATACTTATGTGGGAAGACCTATGTTAGCCTGTGGGTTCCAGGTACCCTCCTGCCATGTCATTGTCTCAAATGTTCCATAGTGAACATAATACGGTAACCTTTTCTTTTAGGAAAAAAAAAAAAAAAAAAAACTAACTTTTGCTGATAGACCAGGCACCATTCTGAACACTTTTCACACTTCAGCTCATTTCATGTTTTTTTCTAAGTTACTAAAAACTATTAAAGTTCGTATTTAGAGAAGACACTGAAATTGATAAGACAGTGAAAGTAATTTTGGAGGGTGGCGTCTCTTAAAGAAAAGACCCCACCCGTCTCTCCCTGCACAGTCCCCCTCCATTTTCTCTTTTCCTCATTATTACACAACCCTTTTAGGAACTTCTCATTTAGAAATGATGATTGCACTCACTCCCGGGGTATTATCTTTTTCAGTGGAAAATGAAAAATAGATTGTTGGATTTCAGAGTCATTTTAAAAAATATTTTTTACATTGGTAAAAATGATAGAAATGGGAACCCTAGCTTGTTGTTGAAAAAACTAGGAGTACTGTTAGTATTCTGCCAAACAAAAGTTTATTGACATTTACATAAGTGAGTATGGCGTCTGTTGTTCTTCATTCCCCAGATAATTTGTTCTATAAACAAACTTACAAGCCGTGAACAATTTTCCATTTACTTGACAAAGTTAACCACTTGGAAGACAAGAGTTTCAAGTAAATTTTATTCAGTAGGTCTTGTAAGGGATATAAACAAACAGGTTAAATATAGACTAAAACCTGTAGTTACATACTATTAAACCATATAACCTTCCTCCTTTTCCTTAATAATTGTGCAGTTTTGAAAAGCTGCATAGAACAGTGCTTTTTTTCTAAGTATACTGAACTGTTAGGCCCATGATCAGAAAAAGTTGACATTTTTATTGCTACGTATAACTGAAAATACTCAGCTCACAAAATACACACAAATAAGTTCACCTAATACTGCGAATAGACCAGTTGTCAGATAATTTAAACTCTTACCTATAATCATTCTGCAAGCTACTGTAGTTCTCAAAAGTTATTAACCTAGTGGGGGCCTGGGGAGCTGAGTTGGTTAAGCATCTGACTCTTGATTTTGGCCCAGGTCATAATCTCAAGGTTCATGAGATCAAGCCCTGTGTTAGGCTCTGCACTGACAGCTTGGAGCCTGCTTGTGATTCTCTCTCTCCCTCTCTTTCTCAAAATAAATAAATAAAACTTGGAAAAAAAAAACAAAAACAGTTATTAACCTGGGAAAAAGCATCATGTTAGAACTGTGTTAGTAACCAGCATGTGTCTTTCAGAAAGTTAATGGATTTCTGTGTTTATTTCCTCATTTACAAAATGAGAATTGGAATAAGTGACTTCTAAGACCATTTTGATTTTAAAATTGTCTCTGAATATAGAAAGGTGGTAGTAGATAAAAAAAATGATAGAAACTTTTTAAAAATTCAATTTATATTAAAAACATTTTTTTTTTTTAATGTTTATTTTTGAGAGAGAGAGACAGACGTGAGCAGGGGAGGGACAGAGAAAGAGGGAGACACAGAGTCCAAAGCAGGCTTCAGGCTCTTGAGCTGTCAGCACTGAGACTGACGCCGGCTCGAACTCACGAACTGTGAGATCATGACCTGAACTGAAGTTGGACACTTAACCCCCTGAGCCACCTAGGCACCCCTATACAATTTATATTTTAAAAGAAAAGAGTACTTTTGATGATCAGTCTATCTCCTGTGGAAGTACTTTTTAGGGTTGTTATTAATCACTACCTGTGAAATAATAAAACTTTCTTAGAATTACAAATGTTAGAATAAAAATACTTTAAGCTACAGGTTCTATAAAGTGATTTATTCTTGTAGTACGTTCCCATTCCTATCCATTTCGTCAGATAGTGCTTATTGTAACAAGGATGCTATGTCACGGAATTTATTTTCAGTGAAAACGGAATAACATTCATATTACACATTTCTGGTGATGGTGCTGTGATGAGCAAAGGCTTAAACAAAACAAGCTTTACAGTCCTGAAGTGTCCAGTGATTTGGGTTTTTACTTATATAGGTTATTGGAGGCAGGATATATAGTATTTGAGAGCTGACCTCTAGATTTGAGCCCCGTCTTTGTGGCTTTTTACTGTCTCCTTTTCCTCTCATGTAGTTACTGTGCAATTAGAGAATACATGGAGAATGCTTCACATAGTGCCTACCACATAATGGTTGCTTACAAGTTTGCTGCAGCTTTTTAACACTGTCTAAATAATACTGTTTTGTAATTGTATAGGTTTATATACTATTTCTTCCAAGTGCTGAGTATAAAAGGGATGCATTAATTCAGGATTGAAAAATAAAAGTTCTTCTCAATTCATTATTGTTTTTAAGTAAACTGGTTTGACCCTTACTAAAAAAAAAAAAAAAAATTTCACTGTAAGGCTCCATACAGAACCCTTTAGTTTATCATTGCTGAACTATTTTGAAAACAATATTTTCGGATTGAAAGTGGAGACCATTTTGATTTTTTTTCCTATTTGCATAAAAGTTATAAAGGGAATAATACGGAGACTAGTAATTATTTTGAAATGCATTATTACAGAAGAGAATTATTGCCCTAACTCCATGGGATTTGACTAAGGGTTGTCAGAAACACTGCGTGAACGAGAACACATTTCTTATCAGCATTTGCATTTTGCGGAACCTCAGATTGCCCCTCCGGTGAGCTGCCAGGGGATCTTTACAATTTATTCTTGTATTATGTGACAACTTTTTGAAACGTTTCTGTGGTTTTCATGTGTCAGTATTTATACTGAGAGTAGTGATCCTCAAAATTTGGTTCTGGTGACCATTTCAATCTCACGTGCTTGCTTATCCATTAAGACTAAATTTTCAGTATTCTTCTGTGGTTTGGCGTTTCTAGCTGTTTACCAAGTGTCCAGAACAACACCAAATCCAGTCATGTTTATTTCCTGCATCCCTCGGATGTGCTCACTTCCTTTGGCCCGCATTTTCTTTATGCTTGTTGCTTTGTGACATTGCAGTCTATTCAGTCACCTTGCTTAAAAAAGCCTTTTGGTGGTTCCTCTCACTCCGTGAGGAGAACGCAGAATTTTTACGGTTTTGTTTGTGATTTGCCATACCTTATTTTTCCAGCTTCATTTTTCACTCTGCCCCAAACCTAAAGTACACACATATGCGCATACATTCCACACTAGGCCCCCACAGATTGAATCACTCTGTGTTTATTTGATTTCTTGAAACTTCAGTCTTCTCCTTTCTGGGCCTTTGAGTTCGTTCAGTAAATGTTCACACGTGCATTTGCTGTGTCAGCTGTTGAGGATACAGAGAGAGTAAATAAAGCTGACTGGCACGGTGCCTGCCATCTTGAAGCTTACCTTCTGTTCGTGGGGAGGTTGCAGCTTAGATTAACTGACCATAAGAAAAACCAGATATAAACTGTTAGGTTGTGCTAAGATGTGAAGCAAAATCAGGCAGGGTAAGGAGAATGGAGAACCGTGGATTAAGGAAATACTATCTTATAAGGGATGATTAGAGAATGCCTCTCAGAAAATGACATTTGGAAAAACCACCTAATTGAAATGTAGTGCCATCATTTGGATATCCAAGGGGTTTCTAAGCAAAGACAACAGAAAGTGTGATGGTCCAGAGACATTTTTGGGGTCTATCAAAGGGGGTGCAGCTCAGTGAGCAGGTGGGAGGGTGGTGGAAGGTGAAGTCAGTGGGGAAGGGTGAGAAGGCAGGTTACACACAGGGTGAGGAGGAAGGGTGAGAAGGCAGGTTAGATTTTAGTCTGACTTGAGAAGCTGTTGGAGGAATTTGAGGAGAGGAATAATACAGTTTAATTAGATTTTAAAGGATTATTTTGAATAGAGAATAGATAGATTGAGAGTGATGGAGAAAGCAGCGATGCTGATGCACAAGTACTTGTAGTTTGTGAGTGAGCTGAAAGTAATGGGGACTAGTGTTTGAAAGTGCTGATTCTAGATTTATGTTCAAGGTGAATCTGACAGGAACATTGATGGGTTGGTTGGTGTGTATACGTGAAGACGTCAGGGTTTTCATGCGGAGCAATTGGATTCGTCTCCTATTTGTACAGTTAGAGGAGCAGGTTTGAGAGGCAGGAAGAGCAGGTGGGTTTGGAAGTGTGAACGTTGAGATGCTAAGTGTTAAATAGGCGTTTGTTGATAACAATCAGGTTAGGTAAGATGGGACTAGACTATGTCAACGTTGAAGTTGTCATTATATCAGAAGCTTTTAGAGCCACGAGGCTAGAATGGTATCATGGAAGAATTGGATAAAGGTGAAGAAGAGTTGAGGACAGAGCCCTGGGTACTTCGCCAACTAGAGAGCAGAAAGAAGAAGGGGGTCCATCCAGCAAAGGAGACCTGGGAGAGGAGCCACTGAGGCCGAAGGAAAACCAGGAATGTGGAGTCTTGAAAGGCAAGTGAAGGAGTTTGTTGCTGAAGATTATTCAGTTTGGTAGTGGTCATCAGTGATACAGCCAGTTGATTTTTTTTCTTTTTTTTCTTTTTGGATGATGAGTTTAAAAGCTTATTTGGCTCTGGTTCAAGAAGGTATGGGGCAAGAGGAAAAGGAGGTGGAATTTTTTTCCCTGAGATTTTATTATTTAGGTAAATGATCCCTTCAGTACTCTTGGCCTTTTACTTCTTTTACTGGTTCATTGGTGGTGGTCTTTCTCTCCATCCCTCATCACCCTCTCACCCCATGGGAGGCCCTTGGATCTTTTGAGAGCACCTCCCTAAACATACAACAGCAGAATGACCATTCCCTTCTCTTCATTGAAAAGATGCTGCATAAACTTAGCAAGCAGGATAATTAACTTGCACATAGATACTTGTAGGATAAGTCTGTTGGAATAGAATTACTAGGTTAAAGGGTATGTGCATTTAAAATTCTAATACTTTGTTCATATTAGAGTTTTCAAGTTGCCTTCCAGACAATTTATGCCAGTTTACAGTCCTGCCAGTGTTGTATGAAAAAGACTGCTTACCAGCACTGTCTCAAACCCTGGGTATTAACCAAAGTCTTAAATTTTTGCTTTCCTAGTAGTTTACAAAATAATTGTAATCTCTTTAAATTACAAAAATGTGGGGGCGCCTGGGTGGCGCAGTCGGTTAAGTGTCCGACTTCAACCAGGTCACGATCTCACGGTCCGTGAGTTCGAGCCCCGCGTCGGGCTCTGGGCTGATGGCTCAGAGCCTGGAGCCTGTTTCCCATTCTGTGTCTCCCTCTCTCTCTGCCCCTCGCCCGTTCATGCTCTGTCTCTCTCTGTCCCAAAAATAAATAAACGTTGAAAAAAAAAAATTAAAAAAAAAATAATAAATTACAAAAATGTGAATAAAATAATTTTCATGGTTCTTAAAAATATTTGGATTTTTAGATTTTTATATTAAGCAGTGGTGTGATTATATTATAGACATTTTTGTAACAGAACACTGTATTCTTACCTTTGTGTTCATATCTTGACCAGGTACATAGCCCCTAGTTTCATATTGTTTCTATGGGGAATGATTCAGTTCACATTTCATTTACAGAATACATTTTATAGCTAACATGTGGGATTGTCTGTGTTATTTCAGTATAAATGTTTCTTAACTATGTAGAACAAGTTCATGTTTGGAAGGAAGTAGATGTAGAAAGAGTTGCATGAATAGTCATGGGGTTTTTGCCCATCTTGTTTAATGTCACAAAAGGTCTAGTCTTGGCTTAAGGGACCTGGGTGAGTAGGAGAGAGTAGAGAGCAGAGATTTTTTTGCTCTATCCGAAATATCATAATTAAAATAATAATCAAAAGTAATAATTTAATTGCATCTGCTATTTTTAAGATTTAATGAATCTGGGTAAAGGTTGTACTATACTCCCGTGTGACTAATTTTTCTAATTTTGATGATTTTACTGTGTCCACATCAATTCACGTAACACTATACACAACTAAATGTTTAGTAAATCAGTTCAAACCCTTTAAATTCAGATTGGGTTTTGGGGCGCCTGGGTGGCGCAGTCGGTTAAGCGTCCGACTTCAGCCAGGTCACGATCTCGCGGTCCGTGTGTTCGAGCCCCGCGTCGGGCTCTGGGCTGATGGCTCAGAGCCTGGAGCCTGCTTCCGATTCTGTGTCTCCTTCTCTCTCTGCCCCTCCCCCGTTCATGCTCTGTCTCTCTCTGTCCCCAAAATAAATAAAAACGTTGAAAAAAATTAAAAAAAAAAAATTCAGATTGGGTTTCAAAACAACCTTATGAAGTAGGTTTTTCTCCCCCATTTTTCCAGCAAGCATATGGACATAGAGAAACCTCAGAGCACTTGGCAATTCTTTGTTTCAGGAAAAATATCGTTCAGTATTCTTACCTCATTGCAGACGTAAGGGTTTGAGATGATTCACACTTCACTCATTACTAGAGTCTGATGGCATTTTACCTAGAGAACTTACTTACTTTGGAAATAATACCATTTTATTTCAGATGTTTCTTTGACTTCAGTGATCAGTTCATCACAAAACTGTGCATAACTAGGGAAGAATAATTTCTCTAGTTATATGTAATGTTTTTTATCTGACAAGTCTAAATCTGTTACTACCAAATATCTGCTTAAATATATCCTTTTTATCCTAAGTACAGTTTGGTGGTTTGAATCTCACTTCCGTAAGCCTAAACTGCACACGTTCAGATTCCTGAGGCCTTCAGTACACTATTATAATTACAGTGTGATCTTCTGTGAAAATGTAAATTATACTCACTGATAAATAAGGACTATAGAACAATGTCCTGATTTTGCTAATCTTTGGGGACTTAGGGGCAGAAACCAACTACTGATATAAATCTACCTTCAAAGTGTTTGTGGAGCACCGCATGTATTCCTGCCACGCAGTTGAAGTAATCTCTCTTCCCACTGTTGGTCTTATTCCATTTGATTAATTCTCCTGTAAGTTTGTAAGAGCGATTTAAAAATTATATGTGAATCATATTAAAGTCATGATTGCTATTTCACTTCAAATACAATTCAGGTTCTGTATCGGCCTCTGCAAGTAGGGCATCAAGTTAGTGACCTGGTATGAGGCTGTTGTGTGGTGAGGAAGTGACTCATTAATTGTAAACAGTTAGGTAGTTGTGGAAAATGTGTAAAGTTAGAGAAGGAAAATGTCAATGAAATCATTTTAAGATTTTGGATAGCTCCGTGTAACTGTAACGTTTAATTTCCACATGTAGTTTATTTTCTTTCCATGTTATTTTCTCAATGGGAGGAAGAATTTTGAAGTACAAGGATGAAAGTTAGAAGGAAATGAGCAAATTAAAATCACTTTTTCTAAAATGATTATGAGGAATCCTCAAACTGACCAGTAGATTTTACTAAGTATGTAGGTGGAACAGTAAGCAAAGGTTTTCTAGGAAGAAACAGTGCATTGTGACAAGATTTGATACAATAAAAAACACTTCCTATTTTGAGTGCACCCTATAACGAAATTAGTGTTACATGGAATTATTTAGGGATTTATGATTTCTGGTTTTACATAACTGCTTTGTTGTACAAGTTAATTGAGTAGGAAAAGACGGTAGTTTTCATGATTCATATGGAAATGTACAGTATGGATTATTTATTAAGTTTTGCTCAATATTTAAGACCGGGTATGTTGATCATTTTTGTTTGGTAGTAGGTCTTATTGCAAAGTAGTACCATTCCTTGCTTTTCTAAACATTTTTATTTCTTTATTTTTTTTTTATTTAAAAAAAAAATTTTTTTTTTAATGTTTATTTATTTTTGAGACAGTGAGAGACAGAGCATGAACAGGGGAGGGTCAGAGAGAGGGAGACACAGAATCTGAAACAGGCTCCAGGCTCTGAGCTGCCAGCACAGGGCCCGACGCGGGGCTCGAACTCACGGACCGCGAGATCATGACCTGAGCCAAAGTCGGCCCCTTAACCGACTGAGCCACCCAGGCGCCCCTGTTTCTTTATTTAAAATTCTGTGATATAGTTACTAATTTAATACAGCCCCCAGGATGAACTATTATTTTGTAGTTAGACGAATGAAATTTTAAGTAGATTATTTAGTTCTTATATATGTAAATCTTAGGCTTTTAAACAAATATTTTCAATTTATTATAATTGGGAAGCTTTCTTCAGGTGACATTTAAATGCTTTTGTTGTTATACACATCTCACACTCTGTCTGTGATCCCTTCAAAATAAACTGGGCTGTTGAATTTCGTGGATCAATTTCATCTTACAGCCTTAGCTTAGAATTCACCTAATATGCTTACAAGTGTACAGAATTCCTTGAACTGGAAAAAAATTCTTATTTTTATATATTATTTTTCAAATCACTTTATATGTGTGTGTGTAAATATATATGTAAATATATATGTATATATATATATATATATATATATATATATTTGATCCTTAGAGAAAGCTTGTGTATTAAATTACTCATTTATCAATTCTGTTATTGGATGTTTTCATTTCCTTTATTCTTGCTACAGGGAAATTGTAATATGTTATAAATTTCCAGTTCATTTTGCCTTTTATAGCACAGTAAACCTGTTTGTAAGTAATTTGGTTTTGATGTGTTCACGTACATATTGGGACATTTGATCAGTTAATTGTCTACTATTTTAAGGACTTAAGCTTTTAGTCTGGGATGGGTGAAACCATTAGGAAGCTTTGAGGAGAAAGGAATGGCATGATCTGACTAATATCCTTTAAGGATTACTTGGCTTGCTCTTACTTAAAACAGATACAGAATTCAAGAGTGCAAGAAAGGACGTTCTCGTAAGAGTCTTCAAATTATGGCCCTTGGGCCAAATCCTTCCTCCCACCTGTGTTTGAATAACCCATGAGCTAAGAATGCTGTTTGTGTTTTTTAATGGTTGGGGAAAAATCAAAAGAAGAATACCTCATGATTTGTGAAAATTGTATGAAGTTCAAATTTCATTACCTGCTAAAAAGTGTTATTGAGACACAGCCATGCTAATTCATTAACATATTGTCTGTGGCTGCTTTTGTGCCTCACAAGTAACTGCAACAGAGACCATCTGCCCAGGAAAGGCATTTGCTGTCTGGCTCATTACAGGAAAAGTTTGCCAGTTGATGGACTGTTGGATTAGTCCGCATGAATGATGACGATGGGTTGGGCCAAGATAGCTGTAGAAGTGAGGCATGGTCTGATTCTGAGCATATTTTTTAAGTGAAGTTGGCAAGTTTTGCTGATGGATTGTCTATGGGATGTTAGAAAGCAAGGAGTCAGAGATGACACCAAGGATTTTAGACCGAACAGCTGTAAGGACATAATTGCTATTACCTTGATAAAGAAGACTTTAGTAGGAACAGACTTTGAAGAGATTGTCAGGAACTCAGTTTTGGACGTAGTACGTTTGAGATATTGGTTGGTTACCCAAGTAGAGCTATTCTAGTATCCTTTTCAGATTAACAAATACTTATTCCAGGTTGACTGTGTTTCAGGGCACTGGGGGTCCAGAAAATTATTTAAAGTAAGATCCTTAATATTTAGGGCAGTGACCTTTCTCTAACTGTATTCCATGAGACACTTTTTCATGAGTGTTCCAGGTAAAGGAAACCTTTACTATGCTAGTAATTATTATGGGGCTCTGGTAGGAACCATTTCTGAATTTAATTGACCATCAAATCTTTTTTCTGGGAGTGCATTCACAGCTAGTGTTCTAGAGATCTGTGTTTAAGAAATAATATGGCAACTAATGGGTCTGATTTAAGTACAGTTGAGCTGTTTCTCAATACTGAAGAATAGACATTTTGAAGAAAGAGGGAAAGAAACCGTGCTTAAGGGTTTTTTCCATTTCTTTTTTTTTTCCAATTTCTTATTACACAAAATAAATCACCTTCGTTTTAAGTGTACATTTTGACAACTTGTATACGCTACCACAGTTGAAATTTCCTTCACCTCTTTGCCATCAATTAACCACCTCCCCCCACTGCTTCCAGGCAACTACTGTGGGTAATCCCTCCCCCTTTTTAATGGTCACTAAATTCTATGTATTGACATACGATTGACTAATTATGTATATTTAGGTTGTACAATGTGATTTTTTCAAGGTGTACATGATGGTTTGACCTACCACATGTTGTGAAATAGTTTTCACAAGAATTAACACATCTGTCACCTCACCTAGTTATTTGTGTGTGTGTGGTAAGAACACTTAAGATCTACTCTCAGCAGATTTCAAAGGTACAGTGAAGTGTAATCACTATGCCGTATACGCGTTCTGTAGAACTTACTCATCTTATAGCTGAAAGTTTGTTCCCTTTGATGAATGTCTCCCCGTTTCTCCTACCCCTAGCTCTTGGCAACCACTGTTCTACTCTTGGGTTGTATGAGTTCAACTCTTTTGGATTCAGTGTTACCTTTTGTAGATTTCATAAATGAAACTTTTTTCTGTGCCTTTTTTCACATAGCCTGATGTGAAAGCTTTTTGAAGTTCATCCATGCTGCTGCATGTATCAGTGGGCTCTTCCTTTTTGTTGACAGTATTTCATTGAATAGATAAACCAGCTTATCCTTTCACCTGTTGTAATTTTAATTTTTATTTCTCTTAAGACAGGTGATCTCAAGCATCATTCCATGTGCATCTTGACAATTCATATATCTTCTTTGAAGAAGTGTCTGTTTCAGTCTTTTTATCAGTTTGTCTTTTTTGTTGTTGTTACTGTTCTAACAATTCTTTATATATTTTGGGAGTAAATTCTTTATCAGTCATTCTAATCTGTGGCGTGTTCTCCCTGCGCCCCTAGATTTTGTGGGAAGGCTTTTATTTACAAATTCAGTTTTATTCGTAAATATGAAACTTGTCAGACTTTTTCTTTCTTGTTTTTGTATTTTGCAAGGAATTTTATTGTCCTCATCATCTGAGTTGTTAATGTTTTGTCATGAAATTTTTCATAATATTCCCTTTTTATCTTTTTACAGTCTATGGGGTCTGTGGTAGTGTTCTTTCTTCTATTCATGATGTTAAGCAGTTTGTGACTTCTTTCTACTTTTCTTCATCGTCTAGCTCTAGAGCTTTATTAATTTTATTTATCTTTTCTAAGGACCAACTTTTGGGTTTATTGACTTTTCTCTGTTCTACTTTGTACTGTCTTTTAAAGATACAAATTTCTCTCTATAATGCTTTAGCTGCTTCCACAAAATAATGTTACATTGTATTTTCATTACATTCAGTTCAAAATGTTTTTTAATTTCCTTTATAATTTCTAATTTGACCTATGGGTTATTTTCAGATGTTTCCAAGTTTTTGGTACTTTTTTTATTGGTCTCACTGATTTCTAGTTTAAGTTTTTCTTCTTAGAGAATGTATTCCATAAGATTGCAGTCTTTCTGAATCTAATTAGGACTTTTTATAGTCCAGCATATGGTCTGTTTTGATGAATATCCCACATATACTTAAAAACATGTATATTTTGCAGGAGCTTGGTATGTGTTCTGTAAATCTTGTTTAGAGGAAGGTGATTGAAAATGTTTAGATTTTCTCCTATTCTTACCCATTTTTCCCCACTTTTGTGAATTACTGAAAATCTTCAATCAGTCATTGTGAAAATATGCATAATATTTCTCCTTGAAAACAATGAAATAACAAACTAATTCAGTATATATGCACATGTGTACCTGTGTATGTATGTATATGTGTATGTATGGCTCACACAACCTATGTGAAAACAAGGTTGGTCATCTTTAAAAGATTTCATTCTATGTTTTATATAATGGCAACTTCCCCCTTGCCTTAACTTTGAAGTCTTTGTGTTTTTTGCCCAAAATGTCAGCTATTTCATGTAGCACGTTTTCTAGCGAGATAGTACCAAGCAGTACTTAGGTGGCAGTCAGTGTTTTAGAAGATTTTAGTTAACTGAATTTACAAGAAGACATCACAGTTGACTGGATACTTAGGGGAAGAAGACTTCATGTAGGTAGGTGAGGCTTGAGCTGGAACTTTCAGACACAGGACTCCTAGAGACAGAATCAGTATATTTGTATGCCAGGTCATTAAAGGTGGTGACAAATGCGGGAGCGTTGCACACATCATGCATGGTCAGGGACTGTCACTTAAACTTGGAGCCTTTATTCTCTTATTTGTAACATTGGACTGTTCCCGCTTATTTGGCCTTGGATGGACTTTAGAAAGGTAAAAAGTATGATTTTAGTTACATGAAAGTTTAAGACATTTGTTCCTCTTTCTTCCTCTTGGGTTGTTTTTTTATGTTATATGGACTGGTTACCTCTGCATCATGGCTGTGTCAATTATAAGCTTAACTTCTGCTCTCAAGAGGCACCATACAAAAAGAAAGTGATTCTGTTCCCTGCCTACAAAATGTACTGTCATTGCTGGTCCACAGTCTTGTATTACAGGCTTTTGGTCACAGTGGCATAAGAAGATGATGAAACCATCTATTAATGTTACCAAAAAGTGACATCATAAATGTATAAAAGTCTCTGTTTTTTCTCTCCCCCTCTCACTATAGGAATACATCTGTTATCTCAGCCAACAGATACCATCCCTCTTTCAATTAATTCTCATTCCAGTTAGTTGGGAAATAATAAATAATACCATTTCTCTTCTCATTAGCTAAGACTTTGTATGGATACATATCCTGTGATGTTTCCTAGTCTTCTTCACTGAAGGGACCTAAAAAACACAAGAATAGTGGAAGTTGGGGGGATATTGTGCTGGACTTAATGTTATGAAGTAGAGGTGAGTGAGGAACATAGTGATCCTTTTCTCACCTGAATTTTCCTGCCCTTCCAGTAGGAACAGGTAAAGACTTCTGTTGAAGAAGTCAAACACTGAACTGGAAAGACTAAACGAAATGAGCAGCACTAAGCTTTACTAGAGAAATGAAGTCTCTTCAGGCAGCTGCAGTTTCTGTCGCCTCACGTGAAGACGGTGTGGCGCACACGGTGCCCCTGGTCCCAGACAAGGCACAGTCTTCCTTTCGCGTTTTAGCCCTGTGCTGGGGGTGGTTGTGTCTGGTTTTTGTTCTCTTACTTTTTAAGTTTGCTTGTAGGTATTTGAGAATTTGAACATTAGTCAGTTGTAGAGATACAGCTTGTTTACTCTTTTACAAAGGCAGTCATATGCATAGAGCTCAATAATGTTAAACTAAATAACTGATCTACTAGATTATAGATGCTGCCGAGTTTCCAGATGGGGATTTTGAAATTTAAAGTCGCTTCAGTTATTTCAGGGGCTACTAGGAAATTGAAAAAAAAAAATTATCGAAAGTAGTTTTAATACAGTTTTTAAAAAACTACAGATGTTCTCAAAATTTGGGAGAGTGGTAGAAAGAAAGGATCCATCACAAAATACAGTTTTTTTAAAGTTTGCTTTTCGGGGCGCCTGGGTGGTGCAGTCGGTTAAGCGTCCGACTTCAGCCAGGTCACGATCTCGCGGTCCGGGAGTTCGAGCCCCGCGTCAGGCTCTGGGCTGATGGCTCAGAGCCTGGAGCCTGTTTCCCATTCTGTGTCTCCCTCTCTCTCTGCCCCTCCCCCGTTCATGCTCTGTCTCTCTCTGTCCCAAAAAATAAATAAACGTTGAAAAAAAATTAAAAAAAAAAAAAATAATAAAGTTTGCTTTTCATGTTGCCTGAAGATTCTCTCCTTTCTAATGCTGTTAACTAATAGTTAACTGTGTATTGATTATAACCTGAAAATAGATGAAAAGAGTTAAAGAATACGATGGGAAGAATGATAATGCCTCTAGACATGGAGTCTTACCTTGGAGTTAAAGGTTTTTAACTGGATTGTTAGTGAACGGATAGTACTGCATTTAGTTCTTGATCATAGTATCAGTCGTTCAAATCTATGGTACTATTCTCCTCCTTTTCGTTTTATTGGGAAAGAAGGTAAGGTATTAAAGGATACATTTAAAGACATGTGATGCACTTGCCCCTTGATAGAGCTGTAATACGAGAGAGCATCTCTCTCATGTAAAGAAAGGTGTTGCTACTGTTTTCTGCCATGAACAACCATTTTAATCTGAATGGAAAATCTGTCTAGGGACCCAGAGTACAGTAATTAGCAGTCTCTTCAGAGTGTCAGAGCAGAATTACTATTGTAATGGTTTAGCTGCAGGATAAAAGGATTGAATTTGGGTCTGCTTGTCTGCCAAACTAAAATGAGTTGCCATGGGAATTTTCAAATGTGAGAGGCGTTTACTTAAAGCAATTTGGCAGGTTTGAATAAACTCATAAATTACAGGTTTGAAAGGAGCCAGTCCTTGCTGCCTCTCATATAGGCAGGATGTATAGAAGGCTGAGAGCTTCTTCAGTTCTTAATGAGAATGAGTTGATCCGTGCTGTCATGCAGACGGTCCACTTATTAAGGCTTGTCTCTTCAGTAAATAAAGTACAGTAAGCACATTTAAGGAAAGGTATTTCGTTCCAGATCTCTCGAGGAAAAAGAAAGTGACAACTCTAGACATAAATTTCCCTTCCTAAATTAAATGTATTTTTAAATAATGCTCTTAAAATGATGGTTTTGTTTTAATGAACATTGACCTGGTATTAACTTTAATTTTGCTCAGTGCATGTAATAAACATATATCTTTACACTTGTCATATCTGTCTTACCAGGAAGATGAACATTTAAAGCTTTCTTTGGAAACCAAATAAGGTATTCAAACTTACAAACTGGATTATTCAATTTGCATGGAAATACTTTCAGAGAGACCTTCAGCTCTCTTCTCTCTCTCAAAAACGGAATTTTAGTATAATTACTTTTTAGTGAGAAAATGCTCCCTTAAATGCCTAAGGTGATGAACATCACTTATGCTTGTATATAACCTTACTTGTCCTCAAGATATCAGTAATGATAACAGTTCTTGCATTGGTGGTTTATATCTGGCCTCCAGAAAAACAAACAGTGAAATTTAAGTGTTTAAAATTTTGAAACTAAAATATTCTCACGCAGTAAGTCAGGTCTTTGTGGAAGTCAGTTAACATTTTCAAGCCCCTTTGCTTTCATAAGGAAGGTAACGATTTGGCTGTTGCTATCTTAGTGGTCTGAAAATATTGATGCATCTTGTAAAAAAGTTTCACAAGGAGATACAGGTATGCAGGACTGTTGTTTAATTCAGATAAGAAAATATACATTGTATTTTTTAAAGTACAGCAAATATATTTTTGTTTATATATTAATCTTCATAAAGTATAATTATACATCAAAGTAGTCTGATTACAATCTCTAGTTCTGAGATTATCGTTGAACCTTAATTAATAAATTAATAAACCTTAACCCAGCAGCAGCTAAGACTTTCAGAAGTCTCATTTAAATTTAGACTACAAAGACAATCCCAGAAGTCCTTCCCAGGGATCTAGAACTGGAATCAGAATGGCCTTCTATGTGCTCTGTGTAAGGTACTCTGATGCAAATGGGTGCGTACTGCTTTCAGAAACGTGGTGAGGGACGCACTTGCGGAAGTTGAAATGTACCGGTTAATTGCTTCTTACAGAGAGGGAGAGTACTGCATAGAATTTAACTGGATTCTACATCAGTGTCTTTTTATACCCCACCCCCTACTCTGCATTAGGGCAGCCACAATTCCAACCAGAATTTTCACAAAGAATCGAAAGTACTCTATCTTTGTTTGGATAGCCATTCATATGGACAGATTAAGGCGTGTGATACGGTGGAGGTTTTAGGACTTCATTCACTGTCCCAAATCACTGAGGAGCTATATTGAAATCTCTTTACTCTCTGTCCAGCTCTCATGTTGTCCGACAGTCGGTCAGCCCTTGTAAAATGAACAGAAGGGCTTTTCCCCAAACTTGGAGCTTCATTTTGACGAAGCTCCTTGGCAGTAACAGTAAAATATGTCTTGGGTAGGGTAGCTGTGCACAAGCCATCACAAATATAGACTCTGTATGAAAAACATCCTCCTGGTCATTATTATAAGGATTCATTAAGGAGTGGCTTCTCTAAACACACAAAAAATGTAGTTGATAGTGTAGATAAGCTTATAACTCTAAGGTTATAACTCTAAATAGAAAACAAGGGATTCTGGACATAGGATAATAGGGTAGTATGTGTTTATTCTCTGCAAAGTTTTTTATAGTTTATAGAAGACTGATACAGTTTATATAAGGACTTATAATATAAGTCCTTCCATTTTAATCTTGTATTCCACGCATCCCTCAGAATTTGCATGTTGAACTTCTTATGTAACGTATTTTACACTTGCTAGAACCTGTTTATTCTTAACTATTGATGTTTTTTCTATCCCATAAGTAAATAATGCTGGTTGGGATCATGCATTTTAGTTTTTTTTCTTCTTTCTTAATTTCCTTACTAAATGTATGGTATTCTGTAAAGTTAATTTACTATATTAAGTTTTTATTAAAGATGTAAAATTATTTAATAGAAAAATAGGTGATTTCTCGATGTATCTTTTTTAGTTCAGTTATTTTCATACATCCCTTTAAGTTGCATGCCCTTCTGATGGTTGGTAAGTAGCATCATGTTCCTTCTATATAGGTGAAGAAGCATTTGTGTTCCATTCACTTTCTGTTAATGTACATGGAACTTGAATTGGCAGAAAAGCTAAGAAAATCAAGTACCCTTTATTTTATTAACTTGTATCTTTTTATTTTTTTATTTATTTATTTTTTAATTTTTTTTAACGTTTATTTATTTTTGAGACAGAGACAGAGCATGAACGGGGGAGGGGCAGAGAGAGAGGGAGACACAGAATCGGAAGCAGGCTCCAGGCTCTGAGCCATCAGCCCAGAGCCCGACGCGGGGCTCGAACTCACGGACCGTGAGATCGTGACCTGAGCTGAAGTCGGACGTGCAACCGACTGAGCCACCCACGCGCCCCAACTTGTATCTTTTTAAACCCTTATATTCCTCTTATTTCAAATGTTTGAGTGTTATACGTAAGTAAAATTTTTCAGATGTTACCGTTGTGAGACTTTCCATCGTATTTCAGTGAGTCGGATGAGCGTTTTAATATTATATTAATACCGTTTCAGGTAAACTTAATTTGGTAGCTTGTCATATACAGCTTGATTTTCTTCTGTGTTTTTGATAACTAAATTTTTACAATTTAATTTCAAAAGTGACAAAAATAAGACTTCTCCTTTATGGACATTACACTGAAGCCTGTATTGCATATTTGCAT
The DNA here is from genome assembly GCF_014898765.1 of Herpailurus yagouaroundi. Taxonomy (NCBI): domain Eukaryota; kingdom Metazoa; phylum Chordata; class Mammalia; order Carnivora; family Felidae; genus Herpailurus; species Herpailurus yagouaroundi. Next base: position 5,469,853 of record NW_024412429.1, on the reverse strand, counting down.
AAGACGATAGGATTTTTGGTTTTGGGGTTTTTTTAAATTCTTAACCTTTAATGCCTTTTCAGGGAGAAAAATTAATCTTTAATGTATAAATCAAATATAAAATATGAAATGAGTTGTTTTTAAAGTTATGCTTTTAAACTGATACGGCATTAACTTATTTTTGTTAAAAGGCTTTGTAGAATATATCTCTGAGCAAGTTAGCAGATTCATGAATTAGCTTTCTTTATGATACTGATTTATTTTATGAATTCACTTGTGAGGGATAGCAGTATGCTCTGTTTAAATAAAAGACTTTGATTACTGAATTTAGCATCTGTGGAATTATAGTATACTTGTGGAGAGTAAAAAAACTGATTTAATGGCTGTCAAAAGCAATTCACTTCACAAACTTCTATGAGAGACTACTATTTACTAGGCTAGAAGCAAGACTTCAGTACACATGGAGATAGAGATTTAGTAATATAAAAATGAGACTAGGGCAAAGTTAATGCATTTCCCAGTTATTCGGTCACTCGATGCTTGCACTTCAGAAATGTCGTGCTGTCACTGGAGGTAGAGACTTTCCAGAGTGATCTTGTACTCCAGTTTGTTCTTTTTGGGCAGTCTCATCTGTCTCCAGGAACCACTGCCATGGTGATCGTTCTTCAGTATGCCTCTCCTCTTTAGTTCCAGATCTTCCCAATCCAGTTGGCACCTTCTTTGGATGATTTACGGGCATCCAAACAAAATTTCCCAAAGTAACATCACATCCTTTCTGCCCTTCTCATACAGGAGTCCCTCCATTGTTTTCTCATTTGAATGACATCCATTACCTAGGAGTCGTACATCCTTAATTCCACCTCTGTCCCCCTCTGCTCTCACTCTTATCCATCCCACTTAACCAAGTTCTGATTCTGCCTCTTAATAGCAGCTGACTTTTCTGTTTCCACTATTGTACTAGGTCAGTTGGTTCTCCCTCATAGTTGCAGCCAAAGTTATTTTTTTAATACAAGAAGTATTACATTCCTGATTCACATTTGCCATGGCTTTGTGTCACTGCATGGTAAAAATGCAAACTAGTTAACATGGCATGTGTACCCCATCTTCACCTGGTGCATACCCACTTTCCCAGATTTGTTTTGTGTCGTTTCTCTCTTACCCTCCCCCCATATGATATACCTTGCAGTTCCCAGCGCACTCTGGCTATTTGTTCATCAGTAGGAGCTAAGAAGGGAAAGGGCTCAGGAGAAGCCACAAGAAAGATTTCTCTTAGTACTCTAGAGCATTGAACAATTTAAAATTACCAGTGAAAGACCAACCAGCAAATACAAAGCGTATTAAAGAAAAAGTTCTGTTTCAGTTGAACACATAACTGTTTTAACAGGTGTTTTAAGCCTCTGCGTATATTCACTGAACAGATACTTACTTGTGTTTTATATATACTGGGAACCTACTAGTATAGTTTATTTTGTTGTTGTTGTTATGAAATTAAAGTATCCAGTCTGTTCTGCAACAAATGAACAAGTGTGCAGCCAAACGCTGGTTGTAAAAATCTTTTAATTTATTAAAAAAAGTTTTTCATGAGAAATTAGAAATTTCAAACTCCCAGTAACAAAGTTACTTTTTCCTATAGGAATTTCAGTAACCAGATGGTTTAAAAAGCTATATATCTAATGCTATAAAACCAAATTATAACCGGGAGAGATCCCTTCAGACAGCGTTGAATTACTTCTAACTCCGGAACCAGAGACGTTGCCTTTCTTCATACCACCAGTAAATTGTTTCTTCAACAATCATACCAACTCTTTAAAGCACCAACCATCCCAACAAAAGACTGCTTACCCCTGGAACGCCGGTCCCATTTTAAACGAACGGTGGCTAGGCAGTACGTGTGTTATTCTCTAATTCATTGCTTTCTAATTTCATTTATTGCCATGAAAACTCATCTGTGAGGAGAATTACCAGTGTTCGACTGTATGTGGATAGCAGCGCTAAGACTTGTGCCACCGCCAGTCATACAGCACCAAAGCCCTAGAACTTGCGGAAGCAAAGAGCCGTTTCTCCTGGAGTTTAAAAACCAAGTAATGAGTCTTAGATTTGATAATGATCATAGTTAAAGCCAATTGAAATGTCTTTGAGCCATTCAGCTTCATCTTTTGTAGGTGTTCCTGAATTAAACAAATGCAGTACAGCAGTTTCTGAAGTATGCTTCTGTTAACAAACCCCGTTTAGCTACTGATTTTTGTAAATTTGAAGTATTTTAAGTATAAAATCTGTCACTGGAATATAACATATTGAAGAGTATGCTGATTTTATATATATTAGATATTTTCCATGATAAAAAGAAGTACAAGTAACTTTTAAAAACTGTATATTGTACATGCATATGTATATACACATATATTTTATACATGTTATACATACATATATATATATATATATATATATACATAAAATATATAGAAGCAGTAAGAAGTACTAAAACTGAGTCAAAATAGAAGCAGTATTTGTACTCTGTAATCTTTGTGGTTACTGGACCAGCTTGTCAAATGAGCATCACAAGGCAGAGAGCAAGTTTACCTTGCATGTAGCCTTTTTAGTGAAGTAGCATATTAGTACAATCTAGGCCGATAATCCATTTTCGCGGGGAAATCACAGCTCTTTCTGGAAAATGCCTGAGAAAAAGCCCAATTTGAGCTTCCATTTAAGGAACTCAGTGGTATTGTTCCCATTCAATTAGCAATTGTTTTGTTTTGTTTAGGTTTTTCTTTTCTTTTTTCCCAAATAAAACAAAGTTATTTAAAAGGCCATAAAATGGGGGCGCCTGGGTGGCGCAGTCGGTTAAGCGTCCGACTTCAGCCAGGTCACGATCTCGCGGTCTGTGAGTTCGAGCCCCGCATTGGGCTCTGGGCTGATGGCTCAGAGCCTGGAGCCTGTTTCCGATTCTGTGTCTCCCTCTCTCTCTGCCCCTCCTCCGTTCATGCTCTGTTTCTCTCTGTCCCCCAAAAATAAATAAACGTTGAAAAAAAAAAAAAAAAAAGGCCATAAAATGAATACCCATACTTTTGTGTAACCATGTACATTGCAAAAACCCTTCCAGGACACAATTTACTAGGGTGTGCATCTTCTGGAATGAAGTGGGAGTAAGAAAATTTTTTCATCAAAATAGATAAAAAGTTATGTTATCAGCTATTAAAGGATAAATCCAGTTCATAATAAAATCTAGATGGGAATAAAGACATTGTTTCCCTTGAGTAGTAGATTACATGTAAATTTTAAAATCCAGTATTAAAGCAATGTGAAAGCCCCTGGATTTGGAAAGAAAATACCTAAGTCCATTTGCTTGTGAGTCCAGATTGTTTAAACCATTTTCTGCTTTCAGTCCCTGGGTGCATCCTACTAAATAGGTACAATCCTGCCCTTGGTAGCTTAAGACTTAGTCAGCGTTTTCTCCCCACCTTGGTGTTACGTCATCGATACCTTTTTCAAAATAGATGGGTTTGGTGTGTATGTAAAGAAATCTGTTGAAGGTAGGTGACTCCCTTTCCTGATAGAACTCGTCAAGGGTCATAGGGAAATCCTTGGCAGCCCAAGCATACCTGTCCCTTCTCATGTGCATGTTGACATTGTGTGCAGTGTAAACAATTCACCCAAGCCTTGAGGTCTTCTGTGACTCACAGGAAGTTCCATCTAGGTAGGTATTTACCGTTTTTTCGCTTTTCAGTTTTTGTTTCTCTTGATAATTGTATGTGACTAGGCTTACCGGCTAATTCTTGTCATACTTATTGGACATGGTGTGATTGTTAATATTTATAAAACACCTCCAAGTACAGGGTAAACATTGCAGCCACAGAGAACACAGGAATATCTGAAACCCAAACTCATAGCTTGTTTAAGGTTAAGAAGGTTCAAAGTTCTCAAGTAGGGGACTTAAGAGGACTTCTTCATTGCTTTCCTCTAAAATGATGTATGGTGTACCCCGACATAATACCTGGTTCGCTCACCGATTGCTCCTGTTGTAAAGGGGAAAAGTTTCTAAGGGTTTAGTTCTAAAATGGACTCCTGTTCCTAATAGTCATCTCCTGTACTTAACTTTTTGATTTGTTTATTGCATGCCAACTTGGAAATGAGGTTTTTAGATTGCTGTATACTTACCCACTTAAGAAATGAGGGAGTATTTGCAATTTATTTCAGAAGGGAAATATTCTTCATCCCTAATGGAATGTGCTGTTTACATTCCATGGTTTGTTTGTTATTATTTTATTCTTCAAGTTTGACCAACCCATACTTAGCTTCCTAGCTGTGGGATAGCCAAGCATAAGAAGTATTCAAGTGGTTTATTAACAAAGTGGCACAAATTCCCATCTTTTGTTAAATTTTACCCAAAAGTGCAGCCAATGGGAGAGATAACACCTGTGTTACATACCTTACATAGTTGTTAAGAGGGTTAAATCAGATAAGAAAGATGAAATTCTGTAAGTATTAGAAACACAGGGCGCCTGGGTGGGTCAGTCGGTTAAGTGTCCGACTCTTGATTTCGGCTCAGGTAACGATTTCATGGATTCGTGCGTTTGAGCCCCACATTGGACTCTGCACGGACAGCGTGGAGCCTGCTTGGGATTCTGTCTCCTTCTCTCTCTGCCCTTCCCCCACTTGCTCTCTATTGCTATCTCAAAGTAAGTAAATAAACATTTAAAAACTATAAACGCTTGAAATACGAACTTTTATCGAATCTCCAAAACAGCCTTTAAAAAATAAAATATTTAATTAGCTTAATTTTCTTTCCAACGAGGAAAAGATGTTAAGAGTCTCAATCTCAGAACAAAAATTATAATGCAGACACTTCATTGCAGTCATTGTACATCAATCACAGAGGTCAAATGCTAGCAGATGACATTTGAAGAAATTACCTTTTTTCCTTCTCTGCTTTATTCTCCCTTGGCCTTCATTTGAGGTTCAGAGGTTTAGCCATTCACAGTAAAGATACGTCTTTAGATATCTTACAAAACAACAAAGACAAAAAGTTAAGGTGGGAAGCAACCAAAATTAGCGGGCTCAGGAGTCACCAAAATGACTACAACTGAAAATAGTTTGAGTTGAAGTAAAACCGGCAGCGTAGTGACCTGACATTGCTCTGAGGGCCAGGTAGCTTTCTACCTGCTCTTGACTTTGAGGTTATTAGACTGTACTTGATGGCTCAGAAATCTCCTAAGTATGTCGTAGTGCAAACAGGTTACTCGAAAGAATTCCTATAGGAGGTTGACATTATACTGTGGCGTTACCTGGAAGTCTGTCAAGACCGTTTGGGGTGGGTTAACGGTTTATCACAGCTACTTACAGACGAGCTTAGTTCTCATTTAACCCACTGAAATTGTATGTAACGTTTTGCCTATGTACTCCTGCATGCGTCTTAGACAGAATTGTGGTTATCAGATCCTTAAAGTGATTCATGATCCTTTCCCCAAAGTTTTTTATTTGGTTTTCCACTACACCCGCTGTAAACTTCTTTCGTAGTGTCTGTTACACTTTACTGAATTCGCTTTACGTTTCAGTGTCTATCCAAACCAGACTATAAATCTTAAATGCAGGGACCACATTTAATTCTTCATATCCCTAGACAAGTGATTGGTCTTTACTGTGTGATTGCTATTTAAAAATAATAATAATTCCTTTTCCTGCCTGTAGACTCATTGCTCATCCCGAGTATATATGTTTAATATGTTCCTATTTTCGGAATTTGTCAGGTATTTGTTACAACCTCCTACACTTACCTACTCACCCCCCTGCCACCACTGCCACTACCTGTGTACTTCTCAGATTTTTGCCTACTTCTCCCTTAAGGCTGCCACAACTAAGTAGATTTTTAGACCATCGTTTTCAGGTACCTACTCTTTATCTTCCTCTGTAGAGTCATGCTCTCCTAAGCTCACAGTTTGTAATTTTAGGTCCTTCCTTTTAGTGTCCCAGACATACAGTCTGATAATGTCCACCTATATATTTCAGAGGTTTTTTTTTTTTTTTTTAATAAAATAATTATGTGGCTTCACTAATACCAGTGTATCCCCTGAGTTGTGGATCATGCAGATCTCTCAAAAGTTTGTCATTCTTATTAAGCTTACTGTAAAGAATAAAATCTCAAATTGTGTCATACACATATGTGAACCTGTGTTTCACATAGGAAGAAACAAATGCTTATTATGAGATGCGATTTTTTATTTCTGAGATCGTTACTGTTTTTGATAGATCTGTTTATACCTTCTTGTAAAAAACATCTTACAGTTAAAAATAGGTAAATGTGTTAGTTCTGTTTCGTTTAATACAGTTTATGCACCCCTGTGTGCATGTGCACACGTGCGTGTGCGTGTGCGTGTGTGTGAATGTTTCTGGCTTCTCCGGCTAAGTACAGTGCCTGGTGCTTTCTCTTACCTTATCTTGCGTTATCTGTGGGAAGCGGTTGCTGCCAAACCAGGTACTACGAGCGAGGGGAAGTATGTCGCATAATGGAATGGCAAATAGAAAAACATATGCCATGACTTTTCTTCCCTTATTCTATCTCTAACATTTTGACCCACAGAATTTCCAGTGAAACGGTGAGGTCCTCTCTGCAGATCATTTGAACTGAGGGCTTACTCAATAAAAGGTAATCAGGCTGTATTGCCCAGGTGAAGCAAGGATGCTAGCTTGTCTTTGCCTCTCCGCTTAAGCACGGAGTTCTGATACCTCTCTTCAGTATTGGGTTTCTGTAACGATTCTGGGCATTTCTTCCATGCTCTTCAGTTTGTGAACACCATTCTTTTTGCGTTGGACTGAGCACAGTATCTGTACCTTGGTAGGTGTCCGTTAGCCGTCTGTTAACTGAATATTGAAGACTGGGAAAAGAACGGAAGGTGAAATCGAGGAGCCTTTAAGTCTGAAGAAATGGTGGACCATCGTAGAGTCCACCTAAGTTTTGACACAAAATGAGATTGTTGACAAAAGGAGAAGAAGCTGGTGTGGCCCTACATGCCAGTCTGGGAAATCCAGGTTCTGTGAACTCCCGTATCAGGAAAACAAAAAGCACACTAGGGTGTTCAGTGGAGAGAATTAATAAAGTAATTGGTTAGACAGGTATTGAAATTTGAAAAAGGAACGGGGTGTAATACAGATTTAGAAACTGCAGGAAGCAGCTTTTACCCAAGCCTGGGAGAGAGAAGAGAGAGATTGGTACTCTTGTTAGATCTCAGGCACTTTGAGAGAGTTCGTGCAGGGCTAGAACCGAGAGCGCTGACAGGGTGGGGCCTCTCGACTAGTTAATGGAACCTTAGTATCTCAGAGGAGTAGATAAACTGGTTGGCTGATGTTACACCTCATGGGTGAGACGCCAGAAAGCTGGTTCTAGAAGTGCTGGGGAGTGTGGAGCCTGAGAACAGCTGGCATAGGAAGGGGCGTCCCTTCTCCGCTGGCTCTTCAGTCTTGTTTTAATGTCCTCCACTGTGCATCTCACTTGTGCGGACCTAACAGAACCAGCTGGCAAAGAAGAAGTCGTACTATACAGAGTCCTAAACCCAACAGGGAAAACACATAGCAGGTCAGTTTGGAACTTAGTAATTGCTACATCATCCTGGAGAAAATATTCTAGAGTCGTGTGGGAGGTTAAGTTTTCTACTAGCTTTATAGGATAAGTTGGAATAAGTAGACCCCAGATTCATAGTCAGGTGTCTACCTGACATCACCACTTGCCTGATTAAGTAGCCAAAGTATTCGCCTTCTCATACTTAATATTTCTAAACAGAACTCTCAATTCCATTTTCCTCAGCCTTTATCTTCTCATTAAAGCATCTACTTGATTGCTAAGTCCAAAAGCCTGAACATTAGTCTTTAATGTCTCCTAGCCCTCATTCCTTACATCCGACCAACCATCAAGTCCTTTCAGGTTCTTTTGCCATCTGTTACTACCTCTGTCCTAGTCCCGTGCATCTTCTGTCACTAGGACTCTGCAGTAAAGCTCGTGACTGGTCTCTAATGGTCCTCAAGCCCCCAACAGTCCATGCACAAAATAACAAAATGTGCCTTTAAAGGTAAATCCTGTTAGGTCACTCTCCTGTGTAAAATCCTCGATTTATATTTAAGTCCACTATGTTCTTTGTCAGACTTTTCTTTAGCTGACAGAACAGATAACAGGTGATGATTGGTATTAAAATTGTTTATAAACTTTGGTCACTCTGTTTTCTCTTTTCTCTACACATTTTTTTTTTCATGATTTTTTTTTTTTTTTAACGTTTATTTATTTTTGAGACAGAGCATGAACGGGGGAGGGTCAGAGAGAGGGAGACACAGAATCCGAAACAGGCTCCAGGCTCTGAGCTGTCAGCACAGAGCCCGACGCGGGGCTCAAACTCATGGACCACGAGATCGTGACCTGAGCCGAAGTCGGCCGCTTAACCGACTGAGCCACCCAGGCGCCCCTCTACACATTTCTTAGTCAGCCCTTGTTTTCCAAGTGCAGTAAGTAGTCAGGTACTTTTTATGTTTGCAAAATCTTTTCTACTCATTATTGCAAATTTATAGAAAAGAATTTTTTTAAATGTCAGGGATCAGGTTGACCTCTGCAGGTCATTGGGGTCTAGAAGATGACTCGTGTAATTGATTATCGGTTAATTTATGGATGCAGGTCACAGGAGAAATTTCCTAAAAACAACATGAAAAAATAGAAAAGAGGAGATAGTACATGGCTGTCTGTATAGGATTAAGTGCCCCAAAAGGAGCAACATAGATTTAGGAAAATGATACCATTATAGGTGGGTGTGGTTCGAAAAGAATGTACTCTGGAGAGGACAGTGATCTGGGCTGTCAAAAGAGACATACATAGGATGCTTCTAGACAGGATCTTGTCTACCTTGGAGGCAGAAAAGCACAGTGGGCTTCTAGGGGATAGTGGGTAGATGATTTTGACTAATGCAGAATATTTGCAAATAGGGCTGCTTATAGAAGTTGTTTAGTGGCTTGATTGCTAAGCTGGGGAGTTTGGGCTTTTCTTACAGGCAGATGATAGTACTAGTCACATTTTTAATGATTTGGAGATACTCATACATTTGTTTCGGTTCTCTATTGTAATTACATTGTTGTGGAGTTTTTTTAACGTGTGCTTTATCAATTTAAAGTTGCCAACTAAACATGATTTTCTTAATTTCTCATGTGAGGTCTTTGATGAATTGAAAAGATAATTCCACTGAAAGGCAGTACATAAAGGAAAAGTTGTGATAAGGACTTTAGATTAGGTACTCTGGGTTGGAAGCCAGTTTTGCAGCGTGGCCGTATGTTACATTGGATAAGGTACCTAGCCTGTCTGAACCTCAGGGGTGATAACAGTACCAGTGCCATAGATCTGTATAAAGCATAAAATGTTAAGATGAGGAAAACCTAATATGTAGTTTCAATAAGGTAATGTATAAATCGTTCAACTTTAAAATGCTAGAACCTGTTCACTCTCATCTAGTATTAACCACGACCTATTTCTGTCCCTTTAACATAGCTGTAAATTACTATAATATATGTATAAGTTATATATATTTATACAGACCCATAATCTGTCATCCATAATTACAAACTCCAAAAAGTTCAGAAAAGTATGTTTATATGTTTATACTCTGTCTTTATCCTACTTAATGTATTGTTATGTTTGCTACACATTGGGTTATTGGAGTATTCCTCCAGACCCATTGGGGATGTTATGTAATCCTTTGTATATTATCTTTATACAACTCTGAACATTTCTCAAAACATTTATGATGCCACAGGTTTTAGATATGGGGCAGTGGACCTGTAGAGAAGTTAGCAAGTGTTTGTTATAGTTTTAAACTTTTATGTTTCAAAGGTATGTTCATAATATTTCAGTAACCTTTACATGTTTTTCATACTAAATATGAGAGATAGGTATGTATTTAAGAAATGGGCAGGGGGTGGGGAAACTATAGTCACAAAATTACCTACTATGAGCATTTTCATAATGGCTTTATTCACAGCATCCAGAAACTAGAAACATCCCAATGTCCATTGCAGAAGAATGGGTAAATAAATGAAATACTACTCAGCTCTCAAAACAGGCGGACAACTGACACACACAACAGTATGGATGAGTTCCATAAGTATGCTGAGGGAGAGAAGTTGGACACACAAAGTATATACTCTTTGATTCCATTTTATAAAATTCTAGGATAGGCAAAACTAAGCTGGTGATAAATATCAGATCGGTGGTTTCAGGAGGCAGAGGGTGGTGGGAAGGACCTTGAGTAAGAAGAGACGCACGAGGGAACTTACGAATTGATAGAAACATCCTGTGTCTTGATGTACATGCCTCAAAACTGATTGAGTGTTGCACTTAAGATCTCAAGATGTCACTGCATGTAAACTATACCTGGAATTTTAAAATACAGTGCAAATACTTGAGAAATGAGAAGTTATAAAGTTCTAGGTGACCACTTGGATTCAGCATTCTCAAATGCCCTCTTACGACTTAGGTTTAGTTAAAGACAGACGCTTTTGTTCCAGAAGGAAAAGTTAGAGTTCCATTTCTATACAAGTGTTTATCCCTGAACAGGGTTCTACAAAATGCCTTTTGAAACGTCTAGCGTTAAGATGTATGGTTTTAGGATGCCCTATTTGGTTAGCTTCTGTCTTGGAGAGAAGAGGAAAAGTCTCATGGCATGTGGAAACTCCTGGCAAGAAGCGTGGCCAGTACAGGGCCGCTGGACAAGAGAAAAAGACTCAGTGAAATTACCTAAGAAACCAACACACTGTCTTCTCTGACCTTAATTTGAGAGACGGCCTACACCTTCAGCAGCACTCAGGCAGGTATCCAGTGCCAAGTTTCGCCGACAAAACCAGGACACGAAGGTTGAAATCGCACTTCTGTGTGAGAGTAATTCTGTAACGAACTCTGCAAACTCTCAGGACACAGCGTTGGGCCGGCTCTCTGGGTACAGAATGGGGGGCGGCGTGGGGAGAAGCGGTGAAGACACCGGAGTGAGTGCAGCTCAGTCTGGAGCGAGACCGCCGGGTGTAAATTGTAGCTTTGCCGGCTAGATTCTGTGCTCTGCCGGGAGTGTTAGTGGACCTGCCATAATGTGATGTAATCCAGAGTGCACACTTGTCATGCGTAACGTGTACATCTCTGTGGCCTCCAGCCATGTCACCGTGGCATACTCCGTTGCTGCTGCCTCGTGAAAGCTGTGCCGCTCCAGTTTTTATTCTCCTCCTGGGCGGGGTGTGTGCGGGGGGAGGGGGGCAGGCCTCTGCTGATGACACTGTATGCTTTTCAGCAGCCCGCACCCTGCGAAAGGCACACACATGTATGCATGGACCCTGAATGTACACGTGTGTATTTCTTCCGTGACCTTTCTTCTCTGTTTGACACTGCATCACCAGCTAATGGGTATGCTTCTGTCACTTTCTGAAAGGAACAGTTCAGTGAAAACATGTGCTTGAGTACCTCTTCTCTGTACAGAGCTCTGTGTATGAGACATTATGTCTCATCACTTCTTCCCTCTTTATTTCTACCTCTTACTTGCTGGCGTTTTCAAACATGTACTATTTTCTCACAGTCAAGTCACTGAAGGTACACCTATTTTTTTTTTTTTTTATGTAGAGTGTAATTTATATACTTCTGGTATTCTGTTATCTATAGATTTAAATTTGAAATGACTTGGTGAGTTTTAATTTTTAATATTACTAGTTTCCAGGGAACAAGTTTAAGGAGTTTGAGTTAGATGATGGATTTCTAATTTGTCCCTTTCATTGATGGTGCTTACTTTATCATTAAAGTTATTGCTGTGGCTTTAAAGAAATCCTGTTACTTCACTTTTTTTCTCATTCATCTTTGTACAAGCTCATAGGGGTCAAGGAATAGTAATTCCACAAGCATTCAAGACTGTCTTCTCTGTTTTCTCCTGCAACGTAGGTTTTTGAAAAGTTGGCGGTGACACATTAAACTTTGCCTTCATCATGGTTCCACTCATCTTTCTCTTTAATTCTTTGTGGTTTATTAAAAGCCATTTTGGCAGTTCTGTTTACTATAAATGATAGTATCCCCTTTGCGGCTTTAGTGCCAAGGACAGAGTTTTGTGTATCATTGATTGCAGTAGAAAAGGACAGAGAAGCTTGTCATCTGGCGTTGCTCCTGTCCTGAACCAAGTCAGAAAAAATGTGTCGTTGGGTTGCTTTCTTTTTTAAATATTCTGAAGCTTAGGTAATGCATAAAATATGTGAGGAGCATATAGTTCCATTTCTACCTTCATCTGCTTTCTTTTACGGTAGCTAATATCTATCCTATAGGATTTAGATATTTGAGGTTTGGAAATAAAAATTTTTCTTACCAATCATCTAGAAATATATGTCCTAGCAAAAATAACTTAAAGGATAAGGTGAATGGGAATATGAATATAGGCAATGAGAAGTAAGAAATAGACTGTGTTCCCAAGGAGCTTACTTTGGTAGTGGTGATGTCCATGAAACTATAAACCAAGGTAGAAGCCTTACAATCTAAGGATGGCCCTTTGAGAAGGTAGCATTTAGGTTGAAGTTTGCCGAGATTAAGTAGAATTTCGAAAGAAGGGGGATGGAATGGAGTCCTGAAGGACATTCAAGGTGGAGGCAATAGGAATATGCACAGAGACGCATACCAGGGATTTGTAGCATAAGATAATATGTACAAAATAGTAGAAGATTAATTGCTTTAACTTGAGAAGACAGTTTGAGCCCAGATCATAGATAGCTTCACTGGTTTATATTTTTAGATAGTAAGAAACTGTGAAAGGGTTTCAAGACATGAAAATGTTAAGGAACATAAGTAGAAAAGTTGTTCTTGTGCATTTGATCTTACCATCGTATAGATTGTTTGAAGAACAGATACCCTTAACGTAATATGGTAGTAGTTTCGGTAATAACAACAATATCGACTAGAACAAGGGTGACAACAGTAAATGGAAAGGGTGGGGCACATCCACGGTAAGTGGGATGGCCAAACAGTTTGATGGCCAGAGACCATCCTGGTTTATGCCTGTTACCATCACATAGTGATGGAAAGCTTTTACATTTAGATGTGTCGTAACTTGGACAGTGCATCTTATGGTGGCCCTGAAGATGCACTTAAGTATGTGCTAATTGAGGGGAGAGAGGGATGTCGTGAGCATGAGAGAGAAGAATATGTATTCAGATTTTAGAAGTTCTTGTGGTTATGATTTTATTAAATTTTCCTTTTTGGAAAATTAAACAACATCCTCTTGCATGAATACCACAGTCAAATGTTATAGGTTTAAGAATCCCAGTTGGGGACGGGGATGTTTGTTTTTTATGGATTGGTTTTCTTTTCTCTCCAATGAGCACATTGGAGTTTTTGAATCTTCTGTAAAATGATAGATGCCAAAGAGAATAAATATACCATATTTAATCTTAATTAACATTGTTACTTACTGCTTTTTAAGGAAACTTTTAATAGAATCGGTGTAGTTCGTGTAAGACATTTCCAAGTAGGAATGTAGGTAGTGGCAGTTGCGAGTATCCTGCGTGTCGGTGTATCAGCACCTTTCGGTTCCCTGGTTGTTGGTATGTTTGTTGTCCTTTTGCCAGTGGAAGCAGGCGGCTGTAGGCACGCACTGCCCGTTCCAAGGCTGGGGAGCAGGTGCGGCTGTGATGCCCGCGGGCATCTTCAGTTCTCAACTGCTCTTGTGTTTTCCGTGCGCAGGCCGAGGGAGAAGACAGCCTGAAGAAGATGCAACTGATGGAGCTCGCAATTCTGAACGGCACCTACAGGGACGCCAACGTCAAATCACGTAAGCCAGAGGCTGGGGTCCAGGGCCACAGCCGTCTCCGCCCTTTCGTGCGTAGGCCTTGCTCCGCTGGGCGGCGCCGCGCATGAACACTGCTCCGGAGCGAAGAGTCGAAACACGTGTCGCTTGATAGGGCACCGGCAGTCCCGCTTTGACTGCTTTTGTGAATTGAGGACGTTCTCTTCTAATCTTCCGCCAGCGTGTCTAGGTTTCGGGTCCATCAATGTTTTTGTTTTGATGAAATTTCAGCTTCCAAAGTTGAGAGTTTCAGGACGTTTCCTATTCTGTTGAGTATACATGTCAGGCTTCTAGCTTATTTTGTCACATTGGTGCAAAAGACAGAAAGTTTTCAAAACTTCTTTTTGAAAAAAAGCTGACTTGGAGCGTGTCTGAAAGCAGTGACCCTTCTGTCGAATTCTGTCCTTTTACCTCGCTTGCTTGTTCCTGCAGTATTTTTCTCTGTTGATTTCATATGTGAGTTCACAGAGAGCAGTAGGTGATAGTGTTTTCAACCCCACTTTTCCTTTCGATATATTTGTGCATGCTTTCATAAACTTTAAAGAGGGTTGCTTTTTTTTTCATTTTGAGGCGATCTAAGCTCGACATGTCTTAGGAACATAATCTCCTATTTAAATTACTGGCTTTTTATTTATTTTTTTTAAAGTAGAATTTTAAAGTCTTAGCCAGCTTGCCAGAGCATAGGCAGTTTAGTGGGTCGGAAGCGGTTGCTTTACAAATGATGGGCTTTAATTTATTCACGAGAATGAGTATGTCATTAACAATCATATATTTAGGAATGGGACGTTTTACGTATTGCTGAAGAAGTTAAATTCGTACAGATGCAGGAAATTTATATGAATTTGTACAGATGCAGGAAATTTGTATGAAAGTAGTTTGTTGACTAGCATAATACAGTAAAAATCCCTCTTTTAATTTGAAACTTAAGCTACTCTAGAAGTATATCAAAACTGTATTTCTGTGGACTCCCGATTGCAAAATATTTTTTAACCTCTTTTAATGCGAGTGTTTCCATGTGCTTTTGCATGTACCTTTAGTCTCATGGTATCTTAAAACCATAGATATATCGAATATATGAACTAAATGTAACCTATTTTAATGGTCGCGTTCTTTTTGTTTTTTATAGTGGCTTGTTAATTTTTGCACATTTATTCTTAATCACACTGGGAAAGGGGAAGCCGTTTGCATTTGATCGGTGTGCTTTGGCATTTTGTGTGATCAGCGCATGTACTAATGATTTCCTTTTATTTTTCTTCTTTCCTGCTTTTCCTTTCTTTTTCCTACTTCCCTCTCATTTTCCATATTTTATACTGCTATCTCTGTACTTCCTCCTACATTTCTTTGCTTACTGTAGCAGCCCTTGCCTTTTCTCTTGCAGCGACAGCCCAGGCTGCTCCGAGGATTATCACTGGGCCTGCGCCTGTTCTCCCACCAGCTGCCCTGCGTACTCCTACGCCAGCTGGCCCTACCATAATGCCTTTGATCAGACAAATACAGACCGCTGTCATGCCAAACGGAACTCCTCACCCAACTGCTGCAATAGTTCCTCCGGGGCCCGAGGCTGGTTTAATCTACACACCCTACGAGTACCCCTACACGTTGGCGCCAGCTACATCAATCCTTGAGTATCCTATTGAACCTAGTGGTGTATTAGGTAAGTTGTTCTCCCTGTGCGGTCAGCAGTAGTTTCCTGCATAGCATTTGTGCCTCAGACTTGGAAGTGGTTGTCTCCGTTTTAGCGAGGCGAGACAAGTTGCCATTAGGAAGACTGAAGCCTAAAGTTTGTCTTTATTTCAGCCTCTCTTAATGGTCCCCTCTTAAAATAACTGCATCTTACTAAGTTTGCTTAGATTCTCGTTGGTAACTCAGATCCACGTTAAACAGAAAATACTTTTCACGGTTGACATTGACGGTGAGGTCATTCTGAGTTGGGCCTGTCCCCTCCGTTGGCTCCACTGCCCACAGTTAGAGCCCTTCCGTCTCAGAGATGTATTTAATTTGTCAACTAAATTTTAAAATTCCGTGTGAAAATATTTTGAGGTCTTTGAAAAACTGCTGTTATTGTCTGTGTGTTTTCTAATATTTGTGATCGCTTAAAATATGAAAAGGACCAGGTCAACTGGTTGGATTCTTCAGGTTTCCTCAGGTTTTCTCTTTTGTTGAAGTCCTAGTTAATATTAAACATACGAGAAGCTCCTACTTTCTGTAGTACAGTATGGAATTGATGAGTAAATACCAAGTCACTGTTTTAGGATCACATTTGAGGCAGAAGTTAAGATCATACTATGAACGCTTGGTTTTACATGAACAAAAAGTGGTGTACTTGAAAAAGACATTACTGATGCCTTTTTTTTATAGAGTGGATTGAAATGCCAGTCATGCCTGATATTTCAGCCCATTGACTTGCTGGATGAAGGACTAGAATACAGCAGCTGTTATAACACGACCAGTCAATGTGGGACAAACTCTTTCCGTGCTGCCCCTTTGTTTTACCAGACAGAATTTGAATACTTTTTTTCTTGAATTGTATGTGACCTTGGTGCCGCATGCATGCTGTGGACTCGTAGGACTTTGATCTTTTAAGTTCTGGGTTTTTTTTTTCCAGCATTAATAATGATTTATAAAAATTTGAAAGTCTTTCATGAACCCGGACACTAAGATTTAAACTTGAAACTTCATTGTTCAATTAAAGAAAGCCACGATGCTCTGTATGTTATCTGTGTGTGTGCACGCACTCAGGTGCCTTCTGTTTCATGAGCAAATACATTTGATTGTACATGGTTTCCGTTTATCTCTAAATCGTTGTATAAAGTATCTTAGGTCAGAATTATACTCTAGATAGAGCTGTTGACGAGAGGCTTGTTTTCTGTTGCACATTTCTTGAAGCATTTTTAAAATAACATGTAACATGTAACCTGTTTACGTTTTCCTTTCTGTTAACGCTCTGTCCCGCGGCCCCACGCCTGCTCCTTTAGTCTCAGAGCTCCTCTCTGCTGCACGCACAGCGTCTGTTCGAGGAGTTTGTTGCTTCCTGCAGGGCTGGCACTCTGAGCCACCAGCTGCTGTTCCAGCACTCTCGGTGCAAGATCTTGCTGATTTTGCCTCGTGCAATTATACTTGTACAAGATTAGTTTATCTAAAATGCAAGAAGGGGTGATGGACCAGTTTACTGCTTAGAAACAGCAAGAGGCACTGCAGTCTCTCATTTTAAAGCAATGTGTTTTTTGTTGTGTTGGGAAATTTTTATTTATAATACTTAATTATTAGACTGACAAAATTAAAAGCGAAATATACAGATACCTAATTGGCCTTCATAAAATGAATAATAATGAGTACTAAGTGACCAAAATCCATTCAGAGTCTTCCTTCTCGCTTTGCCACCTAAGCAGTAAAACATGACATTGACCACTTGGAGAACTGAGAAAATTATTTCAAATTGCTAAGTTATAATAAATTTGCACACAGATAACATGCATGATATATATCAAGTTTCACATCCTATTATTTTAAAATAAGCAGTGCCCTTCAAAACAGATGCAGACATGTGTGTTGGTGGTAGTGAGGAGATTGGTATTAGCATCAAGTCTTCATTGGTGACTAATTTTTAATTCCCTTCCTTTTATCTTTAGGTATGGCTTTCCCAACGAAAGGCTAAGAATTCAAGAACGGTCTTAACTGAACCCTCATCAGATCTGAATTTAACAAATGCTTAGTCTCAGCAGCCTCCGGGGGGGTGGGGGGGAGCTTAGCCTAGCAGTCAGTGACTCACTTGCACTTTTTGCACACTGATAGAAAGTAAAAGTATGTTATTAATTTGGTTTAGTCTGTAATCTTACAAAGTAACGGTGATTTATAAAGGAGTGTATAGTGTACTGACTGCTAAGGGCACTACACTGTTTGCTTTACTAATCACCTAATTCATTGCAGTTCATACTTATTGACTCAGAGTTTCGAACCACAATCTGTAGGCTGTAAGAATTGCTTTTAAACCTTTTTAAGCGATAAACTCTGGAAGTGGTCTTAAGGTTAGCAAATAATTGTCAGTATTAAGCATGGCATTATTGAAGTGGTCCTGCTGCGAGAAAGGCACTTCAGTGAATATGTGACTAGTAAAGCTGAAATATGTTTGGATCTAATAGAGTTCACGAAACACTGTACCTTGGGATTGTGAATGAACGCGTAAAACAGGTTAAGGCCAAGATGTTTGAGATGAATGCAATATTAATAGACGCATATATACGCAACATATTATGGTTAATTTTAAAACTACTGTGCCTTAACATGTTTCTTAAGAGGAAACTTTTGTAGTAAAATGAACCTTTGAAATCCATTTTGATAAACCTGCTGTTTAATGTTTGTTTTCTTTTCCCTTGTGAATGTTTTCTAACTTTGTCTTGGTAATTGCAATTTAACTAGGTGCGGTGGCTACTAAAGTTCGAAGGCACGATATGCGAGTCCATCCTTACCAAAGGATTGTGACCGCAGACCGAGGTTAGTTTAGTTCTGCAGTTCTTGTTTATAAGAAATGCGCTGGGTGTCCGTAAAATTTGCAACACCACACCTGATGGAAAAATATAACTGCTTACCTGCACACCGTGTCTTTTCTTTTTCTAAATTAATTTGTCATAGTTGACAGATTTAAGGGTTGGGATTCTTTTCTCTCCTTTTCCTCTCTCCTCTCCTCTCCCCTCTCCC
>NW_024412429.1:5392444-5450959 GCF_014898765.1 Herpailurus yagouaroundi | reverse complement strand
CTCCCCCCACCCCTCCCCTCCCTTCTCCCCCTCCCCTTCCTTCCCCTCCCCTCCTTTCTTTCCCTTTCCTTTTTTTTTGTGTGTTCCCTTCATATT
Organism: Herpailurus yagouaroundi; assembly: GCF_014898765.1. NCBI lineage: Eukaryota > Metazoa > Chordata > Mammalia > Carnivora > Felidae > Herpailurus > Herpailurus yagouaroundi. Next base: position 5,450,863 of record NW_024412429.1, on the reverse strand, counting down.
TTAACTTATTAAATCCTATATTAGTATGTACTGTGATTTATTCCTACTAAAACATGAATTGGTCCATGTGGGGAGGTATTAAATTTTGATGTTGCCTTAATTATTTTTCAGTAATAACTTTTGCTAAAATATACCTTGTAATTGTTGTGAAATTTTGGGTTGGTTTTGCAAAATGAACTGAGCGGATGGTGCTTTAATGAGAGAAGTAAAGGAATATATGCCTCCTGTGTCCTTGTGGAGAAAACTGAAGATTTAGTTTCCATTTTCCTTTTTATTAAGATACTTGGGCCACTGTGTAAACATGAGGGTGTGCATGTCGAGCACTTAGCTGAAATCAAGAAAGTAAGGACTGTGAAGATTTTTTATGAATGAGAAAATCAGTTCCCTTTTATTCTTACATTCTCTTGCCAAAATGGATCCTTCGATTTTTGTCATTTGCTGCTAAAATATATTATCTGAAGGTAAACTATCTCTTGAAGGTCTATGGAGACATGAATCCAGCTTTGAATATCTTTTTTGACTAACCTGTGACTGGAAAATAAGTCTTCATTTTTCTCCTTTTCAACACTTGCAATTTGTGTCCTATATATGCCCTTGGACCCTTTTATAAATTATTTGTGTTTATTGAGGAGTGTTATTTTCGGTTTATTGACATTGAATTGTTTTCTTAGTGTGTCATCACAAGGTAAGAATCTGAAGCAAGGTGGAAAAAGATCTTTGAAGAGCTTCTGTTGCACATGTATTACTTACTAATTAATTTGATCGAAGTCTCTCATGCTAGTGGGAAAAGTGAGGGATTTATCCACTCCTGTCCTACACCTTCTGTGAATTTAAGAACGACCTACCTGCTTCACATGGTTCTCTTGAATACTGATGATAAACATTGGACACAACTGTTGTCCACGTCAGAATAAAATACTTTCCAAAGACACTGATGATACTTCTTTAGCATCAGACATAATTCAAAGAGCCTTGAATCGAAGACTTTTAACGTATACGTATGTTACTTAACGATTATTCAGTGAATGAAATAAATAGTCCCCAAGCTCCAAGCTCAGTGATGACCTGTGACAGTAGGACACCGTGGAGGTGTGCACTGCCCCTGTGTGCCCCCTTCTTGCAGAACGAGTCTCCTCGTGAAGGAGGACCTTGCTTTTAAAAGTCACTTTAGATTGAAAGAAACCCAATAATCCCGTGAATAATCTGAAGTCTTTTTCACATTGTTAATGTCTGCAATAGTTTGAAAGAGTGTTTTTAAGTAGTTTTTCTTCTATTAACCTTTCCCTGCCTGCCCCTTTTTAGGAGGTTTCTCGTAATTTTGTTTTAACACAGTAATTATTGGTGACTCAGTGCTCCAGTGCCTTGAGATGGCAAAAACAATATTAAGAAGATTTTATAGTACTTGGAAATGACATCACATTCCATGCATGGCTCTTTTGTAGTTATATGTGTTTGTGATTAGTCTTCTCACTTTTATTGAAAATGCAATGTCAGCAAACCGAAAAGCTACCTTTTTTTTTTTCTTTTTTTTTCCTTTAAATAACAGAATACTTGTATACTGCTGTTATGATCACTGTATGCACTCATTGGGTCTAAGGGAGATGTCTGAAGTCCTTCATTTAAATTATTTTATGATACTACTGTTTTCTCTATTTTTGAGGTTTTTTTTTTTTTTTTTTTTTTTTGAAGGGAAGATTAATATAAACATTCACTTTTAATGCAAGGAAACTCAGCCCTTGGACGCATAACCATGTATTTTTATATATGCATTTAGAGTACTGCATGGTTGACAAATATGTAGTTCTTTACTAAAAATAAACCCACTTCGACACCTATTTCAAAACTGAATTTGAAGCCTGTAAAAGACCAACTGACTTGTTAGTCGTAGTGAACCATAAGTGATTTTGCACGGTGGACACACCTGTGTGTACTGTGGGAGGCCAGGACTTGGCAGAGGACGTGTTCTAGATGTTCTGGTGTACATAGAAGTGGTAGTTGGCTTTGTTTCTTCCACACAAAAAAACATAATCAGAGTTTTTCTGAGTAATGATTTTATAAAAACCATTTACATAATTTGTATAAGAAACTTAATACAATTTTAATCAAAATCTTAAGTAATATCAAAAATGCTTTAAGATTCTGTATTTTGGGAGTGACTATGAAGTGGTATGACTACATCTTGTTAAATATTTATTTTCTTCTTTAATTTTGGAATAGCAAGTTTTATTTTGAATAAAATTCCACTTATTTTTAAGAAATTCAGGGAAGATTTGGTCCCATTGAAGATACAGTATTTTTGTAGTATTTATAAACTATCCTAAATGATAGACTCTAGAAAGCATTTTTGTTACATGAAAGTAAACCAGTCCATTATATAGATTATTTCAAATAACTCTGTGAACATTATACCCACTGGGTCTCGATTTATGGAGTGGCACGGAGTCTACCTTCGCACTGAATAGTTTTTCATTCACATCTCCTCTGCCTTAGTCACAATGGCAACAGTACAGAAAATTCTCTCAAACCTCAGAATAGAGTAGAAATAATTAAGCTGTTGAATGAGTCTTAAAAATCATACTACTGTTAAGTGGACCAAGTTTGGAGAAGCAGAATGTGACAGAGGTTGATTATAAGGAAGGAACAACTCGAGGACACTGGGCACGATAACTTTCCACTTGAGAACTACTTTGTGTTTTACTGTAATTTTTTTAATTTTTTTTGTTCTGTTTGTTATTTTGCAAAAGAAAATAGTATTTACAGGTGGCTTCTTTTAAAATATAAAATATAAAGCAGGAATGTATATGAAATGTCAGATTTTATTGTATTTGCAGAGTATTAGCTTTGAAATTGAATAAAGAAAGCTGTTTGTAGTTTTAAAATGCCTTATTGGTATCAATTAGAAATTTCTTCTATTTTTTGATGTACTTAGAGCTTTTTGAGTATAGAATTTTAAATGGCAGGATTTTACAGTGTTTACATGCCAGTGCATTTTATAAGTGTTCTATATGTGTAAAATAGTATTTTCAACTGGAAAGTGCTGGCTGGTGCGAAAGGCCTGGCCTTTTTCTGGTTCCCATGACGTTGCCTCCACCGCTAGACTACAGTTTAGTATTGCTTTGTATCATAAGGCCAAGAAATTCCATGTTGTTTGTAAATAGAATAATTGAAAAAGCAATAAACATTATTGAACAAAAGAAACCTTGTTTGGCCCAGAGTTTATGTTGAACCAAATTGTTCATAGGAATTTAAATTTCCTTAGATTCATTTCTGTTGATCATCAGTTATTAATAATCACATCCATCATTAATAGTTGCTTTGATGCTTGCCTCTGAGAGAATACTAATGCTTAATAGCAGTCAGATACTGATAACTGCACTGACTGTTTCAGAATTCTGTTTATCAAACCTATTCATTGTTGTTGTTCTCCAGTTTCCTCCATTGACTGCTACTAACTATTAGTTGTTAGTTGTATTTTATTTCTATTTTTTCTTGTTAACCAGTTTTTTTTTTTGTTTTTTGTTTTTTTTTTGGTGGGAGTGGGCTCTCCTTCATTTGTTCAAATCATGATATGAAACTGTCATGATTTTTATTGTATTCTGTAGATGGTGTCAATCAGTTTGTCAGAATTAAACATGCTTTTTTTTTATTAGTTGTGATTAGTTTTTCATGTTGTCATTAAGCCGTCACTAGCTGAAACTAATCTCTTCTCTATCTTTTCTTTTCTTTTTTTTTTTTTGTTTTTTTTTTTTGTTTGTTTTTTTGTTTTTTTTTTTTTTTTTGTTTTGTTTTGTTTTTTGTTTCTAACCACCCAGCCGCCACCGGCAACTAACCTATGACCTTCTGACCTCTGAACTCTTCACCCAATGATGACCTGACCATGCCTGCCTGCTGATCAGTTAACTGGTAATCGCCTTTGCTTGCCTGTCGTCAGTGCAGCGAGCTGAGGCACTTGTCCGTTCGTCTTACCATCTAACCAAACAAAAGACAAAGAAATTGTTGTCCTCCGACTCAGCTTTTGGTTTTTCTTTCTGTTTGGGTGAAAGTGGTTCTAGAACCTGCACTGAATAGTAGTAAAGCAATAAGGCCCAATTCATCCCACAGCACTGATCATCTTTTCACGTCCTACCCTAAGCGAACGGTAAGAAGGCCTCACTTCAGAAGGGGAGACAGATGGCCCTTAACTACTCAGTGACAGAGGCAGTTACTGTGAGAGACTTGTAGGAACCTTCTTCTCATAGCGAGCACAGCTCTCTGAATGTACCGTGTGATGATGCATCATGCATGGACCTTTGGTCAGGGACGCCATTGGTGAAGTGACTTCAAAAAGTATTCAAAATTTGATACGCTGTTTAGTCACTACAGTGCCCTCAAAGGGCAGAAGTTGCAGCCTTTTTTATATTGCCTGCCAAAATTGGAAGTATTAGCAGTGTGCCATGAGAGATCAGCCTGACAAGGAATTTTGAGAAGTAATGCAAAGAACAAAAACTGCAACACTATTTTTAAAAAGATAAATAATACCTGAGTTAAAATTACTGAACCTTTATTTTACAACCTCCTTTAAAAACTATACGAGAACAAGGTACATGCATTATGTGTCACATTACTGGGCAAACTGTTCAAGTATTTTTTTTAAACCTCCCTGTATAGAAAAAAACAAAAATCATTAAGGATGTAAAAGCCATGCTTGCCTATTTGCTGTATACATGTAATGAAATTGTAGATAAAAGTGTAGTGCATTGAAACAAATGAACAAAAAGTAGATACTTTTACTATACAAGGGTGCTGGTGCAGAAAAAAATATATATATTTTTGGAAATGTAGCATTTTATACTTTCAAGTGTTATAAAAAAAAAAAGAAAAAGAACAAAGAAACCCTTTATTTCATTAAATGATTTTTTCTGGTGGTTGTCAAGAAACAAAAGACCAAAAGAGCCTTTTTGTCTTTCTTTTTTATTTTTTAAGTATTGGAATAAGTCTAAAGAAAAGAAAGTGCCTTATTTTCCTTCATGGTCATTTAGTCAAGTGTCTTGTAAGATCAGCTCCTCCCTCAGAATACAAGTTAATGCATGTTTACTCAGTCGCCCGCCCAGTATGTGAAAGAAGATTTGAGGGGAGACCAATGAGTTGATGGTTTGAATTATATGATTTTTGCCACGTACCTTGATACAAATTTGCCAAATCTGATACTGTGAAAAATTTGATAACTTTTCTAATGCCTGGCGAGTAAGTTTTAAAACATCATTCTTTTAAAATCATTACTGAGTGCTCTTGGTTACTGTGATATTTAAAGTTAGCCCAACAGGTTCTAAGATGAAACTTATGTGTGATCGGAACATCAATTTGCAGACAAAATTAGAACTTTATTTTATTCAGAGAAGGAGGGGTGTGCTGAATTCTTTCTTACTAAATTGGAGATAAATAGTATTCTTAGCAGACTTTTTCACAAAAAATGAATCTTTGTGATTTTCCTTCAGGATAACAGTATTTTTTAATGGCCCAAATTTAACCAGACTTCTTTCTACCCTACCCGATTACTTGGGTGGTCTTTTTCTTTGGTGGCTTTTAGTGACCCAAGCGGCCCCTCCCACCCCTCCCCCGCCCCCCCCCACACCTGTTTGTTTGTTTTCACTTTAAAAAAACTGGCATCACTGTGCATGTAAATGCTCAACTACATGTGACTTTAAGCTTCCGGTTTCTCACGAATTTCAGTTTCGTAGTTGAAACGGTTTGTGCGCAGAGCCCGACCACGTCCGAACACTTGAGTAAATCGCCCATAACTGCTCAGTATCAGATGTGGCAGATTTCAAGTGGCAGTGGATCCCCAGCTCATCGGCTCACTCCCTCCCGCATCCCTTCACAGCTTCACAGTCAAAGGTCAGCAGTGAGCGCAGTAAGCACCTTCGTGGTGACCTCCATCATCTTGTCTCACTTGGAAACCGTTTTCAGTTCATTTACTATGCAATAGACATTCATTGTTTTGTATTCAGCTAGCGTTGGTTTCATGTGCCACTGCTTTGTCTTTCTGTTACACATACAGTTGTTTTGATTTATTTACGATATATGCTGTGCCATTTTGATTTTTATTTTGGTTGGTTGGTTGAATAAATTTGCGACACTCGAACACTTGAGGTGATAGTAGTTTAAAACCAGTACCAGTATTTGACCCAGTCTCATCTCAACTGTGTTACACCTGGACATTTTAGATGTTTATCAAAGGTCTTTTATGGGGAAGAAAGTAAATGTATGGGATAAATGTGTGACGTTTCTAAGTAATGTTGGCTCTGAACAAACTTTTGGAAACTTAGTTGATAAAATTTTGGATCAACTGAAAAAAAAGCATGACTTTTGAAATCTCTGAATGCCTTGGTTCTCAGTATTATCATTCTTTATTGAATTTATTTCTTATTAAAATATGTAGTTTTTAAGACTTCTTTTCTGACAGTATTATGTAATTTTTTAGCGTGGGTAGTTGGGAGTGTCGCTTGTATGTTACCGTACAGCCGACATGTATTTTTGTCAATTCTTTATTATCTTAGTAGTTTCATGCTGTGTATGTATCATAACCAACCTATTGCCTATGAGAAACATGTAAGATAATGTATTTACAGCCATTGTTACAAGTTTATAATGTATTTTTCTATCTTGTTTTATATGTATGTTATATAACATTCAAAAAGAATTTTTTTCTTGATTGAGAAAAGGATACAAAATGCAGAATCCACAATTTTGATAACTGAAAATTGCCACTTGTTTTGCAGTACTTTATTATATTGGGTGTCTTGTCTTTCTTGGGCTTTTAGTTTAGCTAATGAATGAATACATTAGACACTTTTGGGTTTTAGTTGGGATTTTACATAGCTTGCATTTTAATTCTTTGGTTCTTTGCTGTTTCTATTAACCCATAGCATTATTTTAATAAATGTTATAATACCAACCTACTAACTCTGGACTATGTCTGTTTATTAACCTTTACGTGTTTAATAATTAAAATAAACAAATAAAGACAAAAGAATGTAAAGTCTTGAGTTACTGGACTAACCCTGAAGAACGTGACCACAGATAACCTAGCGTGACTTGTTTTTATGTTGTTTGTCAGCCTACAATTACGCGCACTACTGTTAAAATCGGCCTCAGTTATTCTGGCCTTTTACCGTGGGGGTGGGTGCCAGGAGAGACGGGAACAAAGTAGCGGTGGTTTGAGGCGGTCTTCTAGTCTTGCCACTTGCCTTCCAGCCTCTTGCATTACTAATTCCACACTTTATTGTTCCTTCTCCAAAATAATCCCTGTCTGCTCACAGCATAAAGAGTAAGGAGACTCATTGTGATGATACACCCCGAACAACCAGTTTGATTCTTTGTTGAACCATTTCTTTCAATTTCTACAAGTGGGTGATTTTTTTGCTTCACATTATAAAGCCAAGAATCCGATGAGGTTTTGCCTTTCTTCACATTTGTGTTTTAACTGGACATTTTTCTTTTAGAAAGTGTTGAACTATGTTAGCCACTGTTCCCATTGGGGCAGGGAGGGGTGCTCAACCAGGTAAAAGCCAACGGTAGAGGAGCTCCGTTCCTTAGGACACTTTAAGGCGAGCCATTGGCAATGACCACGCACCCCGCCTCTCTTCCCTCATCACCCGTGGTGAGAGAGGAGACCGAGAGGAGACCGAACGAACCATTGAGTTCTCCTCGGGCGTGTTCTCTCTCTCTCTCTCTCTCTCTCTGTCTCTCTCTCTGTCTCTCTCTCCCTCCCCCCTCCCTCCCTCCCTCCCTCTCTCCCTCTTCCAGAATACAGCCAGAATACTCTATGAATACAACAAGTTTAGGGAGAATGACATCGGCTTATGAGAAATCTAAAGATCATTTCTTGCATGCATGTCGATTTAAGATTCATTAAATATCTTCATGCTTTTCTTGGCTGCAACTTAGGTAAATTGACCTCTGCTTACAAATTCTTTAGTTTTAACTCTTGAGGTACATTTTTATTTCACAGATACTGGTTATTTCCTCTTCTGTGAAACTGTTCTCCTGGATAATAAATTCTCAGGATGAATTTTTATGTTTGTACATAATGGCTTATTTTTGTAAATTACATCTTATTTATTTTAAAGTTCTAAAACTTGGGGCTGAAACGAGTTACGTGTTACAAAAGACCTAACTATACCAATATGCTATTAACCAATCAGACTGTCAAAGTATTCCCATATTTATATATTCCCATAGTATATATACATAAATGACACAGATTAGCTGATTTAGTCATCCTAGAGGTAGTCCTTTGGATCAAACACAGCTGTTTCTCTGATTTGGCGTGCGGGGGGGGGGGTGTATATTATTATTAGGTAGACAGAGCTTTAATAGGCTACCATCTGTAAAAGTTCTTGCCATACAGTTCACACGTTATTTTGTAAAAATTGGAAGATGTCTGTCAAGCTGCTAATCTAGAAGTCATCATGGTACCACGTCATTTAATTGATGAATTGATGAATTTCTCTGCAACTCACTGTCATTGTCTGAAGCCTATGAATGCAGTCTCATCTCATTTTCCGTTAACGGTACTTCATGTATACGTATGTTGTACGGTCACCTTTTATGTTGGAAAAGTTGTAAAAAACTTTTATGTTGGAAAAGTTGTAAAAGGTGAACACAGTAGAAAGCCCATTTTTTTATACGAGCTGCAGTGGCATTAAAAACGAAACTGCCCAATTCTTGGAATGACAAAACGCTAGAGTCCTTTACACTATCATGTGACAAAACAACTGGAAGTTAAGCTTTCAGTTGAGAAGTCGGCACAATTAATGCACTTAGTAGTCAAGCGTGTTTTTCTTGGGCAAAATGTTGGGAAGAACGTGGTGCGAGAGGAGATGCATACACCCACCCTACCTAGTGCAGTAGCTCTATCGGAGTAGAGCCCTCCCGGAAGAGCCGTTGAATCACGCTGTCCACAAAGGCAAGACGTGTATATTGATACGCCAAATAGGTAGTTAAGGTTTTCTAAACATACACACGTGCATACGTACATACGGGCGCTGTACGTTTTCTGGTGCACCGAAAGCAGACCGTAGGTTTAAATGAAATTGCTCACAGCCAAATCAAGAATCTTTTCTTTCCCAGTGAAGTCTAATCCTTGTGTATCACCTACGACAGTTCGGGGTTTCTCCAGGTGTTTTGGTGTTCGTTTGCTTGTTTGGGATAAAATGTCTGTCTCTACTCCTTGGTAACAATGAGCTATTACAGCATTTGTAGCAAGTGATTTTTAGTAGAATGAAATGTATTGCCCAGTTAGAATCTTTTATTAAATAGCAAAAATTACTCTCAAAACTCTTCGAGTCACAGGCTTTCTAAGAAGTACCCAAGGTCGTTTTTTTAACGTCACAAATCCCTGAACACCTTTATTTAAAACAAAAATTGTTTCATTTTATAGGCAGATACTTTTAGAAATATTCCTGTGGTACACACATGTGATTTTGTGTGTGGTTTCTTTCATAAAAAATTCAAGTGGCTTTGTTAACAAAGAGACTTAAAATCATATGCATACCTGGTCCTCAATGCTGAATCAAACTGGTTCACCTAAGCATAGTATTCTCCTTTCTGTATTTCTGCTGCACTAATTGCCAGGGGCGGGAGAGAAGGAAGAATTAACTCCTATTAGAGGTGGGTGGGTGGCAGGTGCAGCAAATAGCAACACAACGTTGATTTCGCATCGCTTATGATTTTGCTGTCCCTTCTTGGCAAAGGACATCACCTCATAGGGAAATCTCAGCTCCCAGAGTGAAACAGCAACAACAACAACAAAAAAACTTACATATATTTTTAAACTGCTATTCCTGAGAAGTTTTGATTACCAAATACATCTTTTATGGTTTATACTGTAGTGGTGTGTGTAAGACATTTAGAAGTTTGCTTGTGGAAGTTGTCTACAGAGAGAAAGTCTGAATAGGCTTCTCAAATCCCATGTGAATGGAGAACCACGTATGACTGTACACGAAGTGCAATAAACCGACTGGAAAAAGTGCGTGTGCTTCATCCTCAAACCAACCGCAGCTGAAAATGCTGTTCATGCCCCTTCCAACACGTAAACATCACAACAGAGAATGCACATTTTCATTTGTAATTGTTGTTGCTTTTACCACTGTTTGAAAAAAAAAAAGGAATCTGACCTGGAGCCCTGCCACTTACCTGGTGGCCATACTTGCCTTGATTTCAGTGATTAAGAAAAGGAAATCAATGAGCAGACTCATCAGTATTCCTCAGTTGGGTGTGCATCTGGAATAGTTCTCATTTCTAACTGAGAAACACAGGCACAATTTGTAGTTTTTAGACGTAAAGAATAAAGGAATGCTCACCAAATCTTGGTCTTGTCAGCTACACGAAAAGGACTAGTGTCATCAGTTTCTTGAACAGAGCAGAATTGGTTAAAAAAAAAAAAAAAATTGAAAATTGGCTTCCAGTAGTTTGGAACCTTTGAGATTTCATCCTGACGTCCAAGTCTTAGGACTCCCTGTACCTGCAGTTTCCCAGTTCTGAATTATCCATAGGCTCTCCAGATTTCCTTCCCTCCTTTCTGATCACTAGAACCTTAGTCTTCTTGGGCAGTACGTTTTCCCCACACTTAGAAAAGTAGCCGGCAGAGGTAAGATACGGAGCACAAGATCCGTGCCCGCGCCCACAGACCGCGTCTGATCCGGCCTGGACAGTGTCGTTGCTACTGTTTTAATTGCCTTCCAGCATTTAAAGTCTAAAGGTCAGATTTAAAAAAAAAAAAAAAAAATCTTTTCACAAGATCTGCGCTTCAAAAATCGAAATCTCCAGAATGCTGAAGCCTGCATTTTCACATCGTAGCCATCAAGCTGAAGCTGAATAATTTTGTTACTCCCCTTAAACCAAACTCTCCCCAGTTTGGTGGCACACCTAACTGGGTTTGCTTGATCCTGTCTTGCTTTAATTGTTTCCCTCAACTCTCTGGTTCCTGTGAGTATCTGTGCTTGCCTCTCTCGATCCAGAATAGTAATTCTACCTTCCATCAGACTAGCTTCTCAAAAGGTGTAATTTGTAGAGCAAGTTTTAATGGTTTCCTTCCTGGAACAGTCAGATGAGTAGGTTTCTAAGTGAATAAGAAATTACTAGTCTCATAATTCATACATGTTATATTAATATTTAATTAGGGAAGGAATTTCTATTAAGTGAGTGAAGGGAGTAGATGACATTAGGCTTTCCTTCCTAATGTAAATTCTTGTAATTATCAGCTACCTCTTTATAGTAACTCTGTGTTCTTGTTAGAAGGCAGTTGAACTAATGGGACATTTAAAAATTGTGTTAAAAATATCCCACGTCTGAAAGAAAATATTAGTGCTCGTATGATCACATTTTTCCAGAGAGTGTATATTAAAATTCAATTATTCCAGTTAAATGCCACTTTGTGAAGTATATAGAGTACAAACCATCACAAAAATGCTTATTTGTATGTATGTGCTATGCAACCGTTGCAAAGAACATCTCAAAATTAGGATGAGAAGTCACTATTGTGTTTTCTTAATGTATGCTCCTGTTATGATATTACTTATACTCTGGTTACTTAACTGGATACTAAGGAGAATTGTGGGAAAGAATGGTTAAGATCAAAATACTAAGAGAAGAAGATATTTGCAGATGAATCCACAAGTGTTTTCCTGCAGAACTTTTGGAGTTGATACTAAAAATTTCAGGATCACTCACTTGCTTAGAACTTCTCTCAAGGTTGGGAATGAATGAAGTAACATGGCTGTGCTTGAAACCTGGATTTTGACAGCTGCTCTTACCACAGTATTTAAAATTTTTGTCTATAGAATTAAAACAGATTAGTCGTGCAAGCAGAAAGTTGCCTTGAATACATTCTAATTAAATGACTTCTATTAATAAATGATGCTTTTGCCCATTGTTTTCTCGGTGAGGTAAAAAGGCACTCAAAAATTGTTCAAAGCTTAAACTTTTAAGAGTTCTGGATGGTGGGGAAACTGAAAACTTGAAGTTGGCGGGTAGGGGGCGTGTGAAAACGCCTACCTAAGAATCTGAGATCCAAACCGGAATGTGGGAACAAAAACAGACTCAGAAATCAAACCCACAAATGCCCCACCCTGAACTGTTCAAGCATAGGTTTAGGGGGCTGTTTAGCAGTGAAGTTGATTTTTAAGTCAAAGGAAAGTTTGGTATCACGTCCGGAAGTAGTCTGTCATCACTAAATTATCAGTGCTGATTCTTTTTTTTAACGTTTACTTATCTTTGAGAGGGAGAGAGCAAATCCCAAGCAGGCGCCACACCATCAGCACAGGGGGGGCCGGTTGGGGGGGGTGGGGGGGGGGGGGGTGGTTTGAGCCCATAAACTGTGAGCTCGTGACCTGAGCCACCCAGGCGCCCCTATCAGTGCCAGTTCTAAAATGAATTAGATACCTCCTCCCTCCGATTACTCTTGGAGCTTATAATAAAAGCGAAAAAGAATAAAAGCGAAAAAGAAGAGAGGTAGTTTAAGTTTTACTTTGCTATACTCCAAAGGGCATTCCTTTTCACTGAACTCTCTATGAGCACTTGACAAAGAGATTTTATACTATCCAAGAAAACACCACGGATGTGGACTCCACCAATTACCCGTATACCCTTAAGCTAATAAATACCAAAAAGTCCTTGTATATATCTTGACCCCTTCAAAGAGGTGTTCACCCGAATTTTTCCAAACTGTTGCGTGCAGCCTCCGAAGGACTCCACCTGCATCCTTAGCTCCGTTCTAGAGACTTCATGGCAAAGAAGAGTTGTTGAATCACGCAGCATAGATTGTATCTGAACTACGACTAGTGCAAAGTAATTTCCGGGGGGCATAACTTGCTCTAATTACTGGAATACACGTGTGCTATCTGCGTCTATAGAACTCCAAATCCAAGCAAATACGCGATGACTGTAGCCAGCAAGAGTGCGTGTTACTAAGGGTAACCCTGGGAAGGCTCATTCTTTCTTTGCCTCTGTATCCCCTGACATCAGAGAGTATACATTCAGCACCGAACTGAACGGCGCCAATCGAAAGGACAAACAAAAAAAAAAAAAAAACCACGTAAATTTAAATAATTTACGAACTTGAAAAACAAAGTTGGTTACCATGCCCAGTGCCATTTCTTAAGTATTGTTTCATTCGTCATCCTCCTAGACCCAAAGACAATGGAAGTAACTCCCTGTGGAGTCTGTCTTATCCTCTGGAGCTACCGATTCTCTGAGAGTTGGGTGATCTTGTCACAATGACCCTTCTCGGCAGGTGGGGAGGAATGCCTTCAGATTCTTCCGCCCAGTCGGCTCTCTTTCCTTTTCAGTCTGAATTACTGCGTATTTTCCCTATGAAAATTTCTTGAGGAATCGTGGTAATGAAATTAAGACCAATGCCCGGGGAGAGTCAGTGGGCTGTACATCGGCGAAGTGTATTGTCATACCAAATCATATGCCAGTGGCTTTAAAAATCAAATGCTAGATCAAAGACACTAGGAAGGATCCCATCAGGAATCCTGTCTGTCCTGCACTCATTGTTACTCATATCGATGAGTATTAGCTCTGCAGTCAACTTTTTGAGTGCTTAACTGGATCGGACACATGGTGTTAATCAGATGCTACGATCAGTACATGATGCGATAAAATCAGTGACATAAAATTAACAAAAATGACCATTTCTCTGTATATCAAAATGCATTAAAACCAAACTTGTGCATAAATTATGTTATCCAAAGGTGGTAAAACCGTATAATAAAAGAGATTAATGCTTTGGCATCAGAAACCAGGAGGAACCTATAAACACTGAATATCCATATCCTTTCAGTAAATGCCCCCCTGGTGACCTGTTTGGGACATTTGGCTTTTGTTGTTATTCTTGCGACTGATAAGTCTCAAATACGTGGTCTGGGGAGATAGCAGAATAGGACGTTTTAATCCAAGACCTCTTTTACTGCACAAGGAATTTTTAGACTCTTTTTGAAACAAAATGTGTAATGTTTTACTGCCGCCCTTTAAGTTACGTTCTTTAAACAAAACAGCTCTAAGAAATTTAAAGGTAAAATATTTGTGAGAGGCCACAGATTAAAAACCATGGCGTTGCGTGTATAATGTTTGCTGTGCATTGAGTTTTCAATTTATGTTTTAGAGCAATATAAGCTTGCTTTCCACAGTTGCACTGTGGGCTTATGTGACCGAAAGCATCCACTATCTGAAATCTTGGTGTATTGCAAACCATACTGGAAACACACAGCCTGCTCCTTGGGGTTTTATGTGCTTTGTCAAAAGGAATGCAAAAGCCGTGCATTCATCGTCCAAATAAAGATTTCAATTCCACACGTACATTATAACATACCAAGTTAACCTGGAGTGTGTGTCCACAGAGACAAATTGATCGTTTTAATTGAGGCTGCTTTGATCACAGTTATTTTTCTGTGCTTTCTTTTATCATAGGAAATGCTACAAACAAATGGAGGTTGCTGTACTATTGTTTTTTTTAATACACTGGTGATTCTGGCAACGTATTTTTGTTTGTTTTGTTTTATTTTTATTTTTTAAATTTTATTTATTTTTGAGAGAGAGACAGAGCACAAGTGGGGGAGGGACAGAGAGAGAGGGAGACACAGAATCTAAAGCGGGCTCCAGGCTCTGAGCTGTCAACACGGAGCCTGATGCGGGGCTCGGACCCACGAACCGTGAGATCATGGCCTGAGCCGAAGTCGGACGCTTAACTGACTGAGCCACCCAGGTGTCCCACTTTGTTTTGTTTTTAATACACTTAAATTTTTAGAGCAGTTTTGGGTTCACAGGAAAATTGAGCAGACAGTCTAAAAATCTCCCGTATCGTCCTGTCCGCACATGTGTACAAGCTTCTGTCACTGTCAGCATCTTGCACCAGCATGGGGACATTGTTACAACCAGTAAACCTGCGTGGACACATCATCATCTCCCAAAATCCATAGTTTGTGGCTTACTCCTGCCGTTGTACATTTTATGGACAAACGTATAATGACATATTTACGTCATTATGGTAGCATACAGAGTATTTTCACTGCCTTCGTAATACTCCATGGCTCCCTATTCCCCTTCCCCCAACTCTAGCGCCCACTGATCTGGTTCACTATCCCTGTATTTTGCCTTTTCCAGAATGACTTCTACTTAGGATCATGCCCTATCTACCCTTCTCAGACTGGCTTCTTTCACGTAGTAATACGCATTTAAGTTTCCTCCATGTTTTTTTGCTCATTTCTTTTTAGCGCCGAATAATACTGCATGGTCTGGGTGTAACCACAGTTTATCCCTTGCCCTACTGAGCGATATGTTGGTTGCTTTCATGTTTTGGCAGTCGTGAATAAAACTGCTATTAACATTTGTGTGCAGGTTTTTGTGTGGACATAAGTTTTCACTTCCTTTTGGGTAAATACCGAAGAGCATGATTGCTGGATCCTATGGTAAGAGTATGTCTAGTTTGGTAGGAAATTGTCCAACTGTCTTCTTCTAAAGAAGCTGTGCCATTTTGCATTCAGAATGTAATAGAAGGGTGGTGACTAAGGAGACAGCTAAAAATGTATGTATAGGAATTTCAAGAGTGAACCATCAGTCCCGTTGTTTCATCAAATCCAATCTGGAACTCATGCTGACTTATTAAAATTCCAAATATGAATATGAATGAAGAACTTTTCAAAATTCCTAAGCTGTTTTATTCACCCAAGAAATACTTATGTCCTAGGATGATTGTGCTAAGCACCATGCCTGGCTTCTGTTAGACAAGAATGAAGATACAGGGCTTACTTCAAACAGCTCAGAGTGTAGGACTGTGGAAGACAAATAAACATCAAATAAAAATATTAAGTTAATTATCCAGCCTATGGAACAGCAACATTCCAAGCCCCAGTTCCGCACAGAACATCTAGTAAATTCAGGATCCTCTCTGGTGAGGAAGGGAGTTAAAGGTCTACTCAGGGCAAAGGTGGCTATATTTTAGTAGCAAGTTTTGCTTCTGGTTGTAGCCGTAATTGAAGTAACCCCATTTTGTATAAACCTATTTCATTGAATTACTCTCTAACAAATAGACCTTCAAAAAGTGACTCCATTTGGATTTTTCAGTGTTAGGGGAAAGAACCCACTTGTCCTCAGCCACCTCAGACTCCTGTTGAGAAAGGCATTTCTCAAGCCAAGCACCGCAGTTCGAGTCCTGACTCTCCACATTCTAGGGGCCTTGGCAGTCTCCTTTGGACCCCAAGCCAAGCCCTGGTGTGACAGCTCTACCAGGGTCGGATGCTGACGGCATCCCATTAGCAATCTCTGAAATCTCTCTTCCTTCCCTGGGATACACCTTAGTGGTAACATTGGAGTTAAAGACGCTTCCATGGTCATTGTCTGAGAAGAGGAATTCTATCGAAAAATGGCAGCCTTGCTTTTAATCTTAGTAATCTATATGCATTTCCAGTAAGATTATTCTTAAGACTGTTAGTCTTTTTGTTAGCTCTGTACTTTGAATTTTTTTTTAATGTTTATTTTTGAGAGAGAGAGAGAGAGAGAATGAATGGGGGAGGGAGAGAATGGGGGAGGAGACACAGAACCCGAAGCAGGCTCCAGGCACTGAGCTGTCAGCACAGAGTCCGACGCGGGGCTTGAACCCATGAACCGTGAGATCATGATCTGGACCGAAGTCAGATGCCCATCTGGGCCACCCGACGCCCGTTAGAGTGCTCTTCAAGAGAGGAGCAGTTTCCCATCTCTCTGCATTTAACTGTGATTGGAACCTAAGTGCTCAATAAATATTTGCTGAATGAGTAAGTGCCACGATACGGCTCCTTTCCAAAGCTGTCCCTTGAGAATTGTAAAATCAGGCAAGACTTAGGCCTTGGAATTGGCATGGAAGCAAGTTGAGTAACTGGCTGAAAGTACGTAAAGGCATCAAGCAGGGGGAAGGAGGTGGTTGCTGAACAGGTTGTCCGATACCCCTGAGCCTGTATGTGGACGATGGGGACACTGCCATTGCTGTGCTGGCCTGGCCTGTCCCTTCCGTCCGAAAAACTTAGACTGTACCCCTCACTCAAGGCTATCTTCGATATGTGCTAATGTGAGCATATACTCATATTAAATTATTGACGAAAAGGCAGGATGCAAGATACATATCCACGTTTCTGCATCTGAGAGATCCCCAGCATCTTTCAGCCAGCATCATCCATAACACGACGTAGAACAAAAGATATTGATCAAAGATATTGATCAAAGCCCCTTAGAAGTAAGAACAACTTTGGTGACCATACAGACTAGCACGCCCCTCATTACAGATGAGGAAACACATACCCAGAGAGATACACCCAGAGATGATATTCCTGAGTTCATCTATGTGGGTGATGGAACAGGGGGTGGAAACTTCTGCTGTGTGGAACTTCTGGAACATGCTGGCAGGCGTGGTTCCTTCGGATCCGAGCAGCCCAGATTTAAAGGCACAGTCCCCTCACGGCACTCCTGCTTTTTTTAACATGAACATGACCCCCACATACCAGTCTAGTTTATTCACTGCTCCAGGCGGCATTTGCTAAACACAAAACTGAAAACAAAAAGAGGCACGTTCTCAAAAAAAAGGTGTTTTATGGAATCCACTGTGATAGAAAACACACAGAAGCTGTCTCACCGCTGAAGAGTTACACGGGAGGCAGGTACATAGAAAATTCAAGCAGTTGGTTCTTTTCTTACCCAAATGTGGTCGGTACCTAGGAGGCACTTGATGAATAGTATCTGAACGGACAGCTCTGCCCATCAGAACTTGCAGCCTTCACGCTAGAGTTACTGCAACGGCTCTGATGCATATTCCTGCTTCTTGACTATCCCACAGTCCACCCATCTCTCCATTTCTGGCAAGCCGTCCACAGCTGACAAAATCCCCTCCCTCATCTTCTGGCCCATCCTCAATGACATATCCCTTTTCCTCCGCAGCAATAACGGATTTGGGGAGCGGGGGGGGGGGCCTCCGTGGCTCTTTCACTGTATTTAACGTTCTAGAGACTGTGACAGTTTATTTCTAGGACAGGCATCCGTACCGATACTTTCATCAAAAAACTGTCAGGTGCTTGGACCCGTGCCCTCACAAAGCTCTTGCATCTAATGTTTGGGTTTCTCCGAGCACTGTCATTGGCCCTTTAAGCAGAACTGAAATATTTACTATTAAAGGACTACATCACATCTAAATTGGGTCCGAGGCTACACATTCTTATTTATTGAACCTAAAAACTGCTTATGGACATAATTATGAGGGGGTGTAAATGCCTCAGTCTCTAAAACAGAATCTTAAAAACCACGTACTGCTCATATTTGAAACAATACACAGAATATAAAGTGAATATAGACTGAAAAACACCCACTCCATATGTGTCTGATCTTTTTTTTTTTTTTTTGCCTTAAACTGTGAATATTTAGGCTTCTAAAGTGAGCTCTGCGATCATTTTAACAACAAAAATAGATTGACCCTGACTTGCTTTCATCGATAAAACCTTGGGAAGTATAGACTTAGCTCGGAACTCAGGCATTTTGAAAGAATCTGATTTTAACCACTTTTCGGTAATGGAGACATTGACAAATACAGCAGTCGGCCCACAACGCCTGGTGAGGAAGAGCCAGCCCGCAGGACTCACCACCCGGGGATGCGCCCAGGAAGTCCTGGGACACGGGAAGCTAGGGTCTTTGGAAAAGCTTGTTCTTATACTTCCCTTGGAGTGGTCTGTGACAGAATTTGTAAACCTACCTGTTTCTCCATAGCGTGTTTGCTTTTCTCCTTTGTACCAGGAAGGGGAGGGGTGCTTGGTCTTGGCCCCTGGTTCCTTCAGCTGAGCTCCTGTTGTGGGGTGGGAGTGTGCTTTCTGCTAATCTGGGGATTTTTTTTTTTTTTTAATATTAGCAGTACGGTGACACCCCCTCCCCCCCCCACACACACTTTTAAAGAATGAGGCATTTGTTGCCCTTGTACGTGTGGCTGCCAAAGAAGTTTAGGTTACATAAGAATGTGCCACCAAGGGCTGCGGCCAGTACTTGTCACAGATCTGTCCCAAGAGACCTGGGCACTGGCCTTGGCAAACATTGCCTTGAAGACCTGCGGTGCTCCCCAGAGTTCTCCCCAATTTTGTGGAGCACCAGCCGTGTGCAGGATAGCATGGCCTCATCGTGCACTTTCAACCACAGCCTCAGTAGAGAAAGAACGATCTCCTTCTATGGCCCAGTGGCAGCCCAGTCTCCTGTCCAATAGAACAGGACTGAGCTCATAGTTACCACACACACACACACACACACACACACAAAGATGGAATTTTTTTCAATCACTTTGAATCTTGCATCTTTAAGGTGTTCCATAAATATTAATGTATTTATCAGCATGACATAGACTATCCGTGTGCATGGCCACTTACTACCTCCAGTTACTTAAAACTCAGATCTCATGGAGCGCCTGGGTGACTCAGTTCGTTAAGCGTCCACCCCTTGATTTCGGCTCAGGTCATCATCTCATGGTTCATGAGTTCGAGTCCTGAGTTGGGCTCTGTGCTGACAGCTCAGATCCTGCTTGGGATTCTCTGTCTCCCTCTCTCACTGTCCCTCCCTGCTCTCTCTCTCTCTCTCTCTCAAAATGAATAAACCTAAAAAGACCCCTCAAATCTCAGATTTCTCATCTATAAAATGGGGAAACAGTATCTACCTCATAGAGCTCTTAGGGGGATTAATTGAGCTGCCAAAAGCAAGCCTCTCAGCGCTTTGGTGTGTGTTCACTGAACATCTGCCATCATGACAGTCTTCTGTTGCTCCCGGTGCCGCGTTAAACTGGAGTATCTAAACTGGAATCACCGGGAGGAGAAGCTTTCCTACCTATTGTAGTCTTGAAAGAATATAACATACCTTCCGAAGACCTCTGAGTACTTACGTGGGCGCTTAGGCACTCTTTGAAGTGTTAAGCAAGATGTTGTACAAACCGCCTCCATGATTCAAATATAACTTGTGCATTTTATAACTAAGTGGAAGTTTCAAGTCAAATCCAGCAAAACTCCTCTCACAACTGTAATGGGCATTCACAGTGGCGATTGCCTCAAAAGGCACTATTATTAAATGATATTTAAGCCTTGTCTATCTACATGTGAAATTCTACTCTGTATATTAAACATCAGTTTGTGTGAATTAAACATTTCAAAGGGAAACAGTACCTCCGCATGTCCCGGCAATTCGATTAGGGTATTTACTACTCTCAGGCGGTTTTGTTCTTATTCTATGAATATTCAGATGAGGCCACGCGTGGAAATGATTTGATCGGAAGGCAAGAGGAGGCACCGTCCGCGCCAGCCTGGTGCTGACAGCCTCCCGCCGATGGCCAGGAGCCCTTCCCAACAATGCTTTCTAAACTCTCTTGTGCTCTGCGCACCCCTGTCTAGGTGCGAAGGGGCACGGCCTGCGGGGACCAGTTATCCTCTGCCCTTCACTGACCGCAAAACTTGCTGAAACTTCATTCTTCTAAACGCTTATGGAGAAATGCGAGTAAAACACTAACAAGCAGACGAAGAGGCTTTCCCGATCCTGACACTGTTCCTGCTGAGGGAAACCCCACAGCGGCTTTACCAGTTCCCAAAACCGCATGCATGGCTTTCTCAGGAAATGCCTGGCACTGCTCTCACTGTCCGGGGCCAGAGGAGCGTCAGCCGAGATGCCAGGAGGAAAGTTTGGTCCATTGCCCTTTGTCATTGAGGGGAGTCCCCTCTGGGCACTGCCCACATGGCAGGCTGTGTCTTTACCTGCTATCGTGCAAATTTTGCCCTGCTAATTCCGCGGGGACCAGGCCAGGATGCACCTGTTAGAAGCCAGTCTTTGAGAGCACAGCAGATTTGGTTCCGAGGGGCGATCAGACACGCAGGTTAGTACACTACTGAATGTCGCCAGATCTTGGGCTTGTCTAAGTACGGTTTTATTTTGCAAGAAACCTAACCCCTCTGGAAAATATGATAGAAAATGTAGTGAAAACAGTAACATCCCCCGGAATGTTGCACAGATCTGCTCTTAAAGAACTCAGAGACGGAACGTCAGAGTGAGGGGGAACAGGGAACAAGAACCGAGACTGGCCAGGTGGTCAGAGGAGAATTCTATGAGTTGATTGATAAATAGACCCATCCGGTCATCCTCCCGTTGGGGCAGCCGGAGAAAAATGGGAAGGAGGTAAAATTGTTGGTGCCAGTGGGTTTTAAAATTTTTGTTTTTTGTTTTTTGTTTTTACTTGTAATCTCTTACATTCCTGGGTTTTACATATACTTCCAGAGTTAAGCACATGCTAGAAATTCCGTTTTTTCTCTGAGTAGATTTGAATGCTTCTCAGAGAGCAAGAGCCGTGGGGCACCTGGGTGGCTCATTCAGTTAAGCTCAGGTCACGATCTCACAGTTCGTTAGTTCGAACCCCACTTTGGGCTCTATGCTGACAGCCTGGAGCCTGCTTCGGATTCTGTATCTCCCTCTCTCTCTCTCTCTCTCTGCCCCTCCTCTGCTTGTTCATTCTCTCTCTCTCTTTCTCTGTCAGAAATAAACAAATCAACATTAAAAAAAAAAAAAAAAAAAAAAAAGCAAAAACCTTAAAATGGGGTTTGTAAAAACTACCCGGCACCACACACCAAAACGGAAGCAGGGACGGGAACTCAGTTTTCGTGTAGAGGAGACAGGCTTGTATAAACACAAGACTAGAGTAGAAGTCATTCCTATGAATGGATTTCTGAGGTTGGAAACCTGTGCTTAAAACAGAGGTGTGAAAATGATGCTCTAGGTCGGCAGACTGGCTCCGTGAAATTGAGTTGGGAATAAAGCTGAGAAAAATGTAGAAAATCAGCCATGTAATCATGCTGGGAACACTCTTTCTGGGGGAAATCTCTGTTGCACGACGTGTGAATTTAACAGGACCGCCAAGTTACATCTTGGCTCCCTCCATCTGGTCCTGTGAGAAACTTGGGGACAGGAGGGGACAGACCCAGTAGGCACGGACCTGAAGTGGAAAAACAGGACACTGTTCACAATCATGTGGCATTTCACCGAAGGCTCTTTCCATTTGACGTTCTTGCCCACTCTTGAGAATCGAATTCAATATATTTTCCTTCCCTGGGGGAGCCGTACCTTCAAGGTGACAGAAAAAGATGCCTGAGACCCACCACACCCAACATGGAACCCGTCATCTTCCCACTCGGATGTTTCCACCTCACCAGTGCCAGTTCCCATGAACCTACGAGTCAACCCCGACTCCTTCCTCCCGGGCTTCCGGCGTCCATCCTGTTGCTTCTCCTCATCTGTCCCCCTTCCGGTATCCCCCACGCTACCCCATTGAAGCCATATCTCACGGGGACACTGCAGCAGAGCCCTCTGGACGGCACCGCCGATTCTGTCTGTCAGGGCTCAGAAGCCCTTTCGGATTCATGAATGCTCAAGCCTGGGCTTTCCCACTCCTCTCCCCTCATTTTCTTCTGGAGCCTGGAGCCCGGAAAGGTCCTAGTTTTGGTCTTGCCCTCCCTTCTGCGAGCCTCTCATGTGCCAGTTACACCTCAGCTCTGTGGACAAACCAGAGTGACTACAGTCGTCTCACGTTCAAAGCGACAATTCTTCCAGATATGCCTCGAGATACTTCCCTCCGTCACACAAAGCTCATAACCCTTCAGCAGCCACCGTGATCCCCTTGACTGCCCCTCTGTGGCCCCGTCTCTACTCCAGCCTCTCCGGGGTCCGGAACCCAGCACCCTTATCCCCAAACGCCGCCTTTAGAATGCATTCTTCTCCAAACCACCTCAGCAAGCCTGACTCCCTCGGAAACACAAAAGCACATCAGTGGGACACACTGTGCCTCCGGATCCAGAAGGACACTCTTGGAGGGCTTCAAGCCACCCCAGCCACAGCTGGTCGCTCTACATGAGAATCCTGGCAACGCTCTAACGTCCTGCATGATGACCTCTCCACTGTCATTCTCCCCACCCACTCTGCCCCCCGCTCTAAGCTCTCATCCAACTTGAACAACTGGTAGTCAAGCAGACAGTCAAGCTCACTCACCTGCAAGTTTTCTGCTCGCTCCGTGCCATTTCCTCTGAACACCCACTATTGGCTTCCTACTCTTGTTGGCTGACTAGACCTTGTTTCTCAGCACTTAAAAAGTCTTTCTTGAACTGCCAAATGGGTTAGTGGCCCCTTGCGTGTATCTCATGGCTCCCCAAGAGCTCTCTGGGAGTGTTCATAGCGCCTTTCACGCTGCTGTATCTGTCCCCACGCACACCTCCCCGCCATGTCATGGCGTCCTCAGGATAGGAACCCTGTGTTGCTCCTCTGGTATCTCAGCCCCGAGAATAGGTTCTAACACTTAAAAGAGAATTAATAAATGATTGTTCTAAACTGAATGACGGACTCCTGTTTCTGGTAATATGGCAGGCTGGGTAGCAGAATACATGTTTCCAATGAAAATAGCAAAATAAGTTGTATAAGATATATCATCAAAATATTTTAAGCCAACAAAACAGCAAGTGGTAAGGAATCCTCCAGCCTAAATTTAGGCAATGGTGTGAATCTAGCAAAGTAACTGGAGTTTTAAGACTGACTCTTGCTAAAGGGTTATTGGCTAAGCCAGGAAACCAAAATCTCAAATTTATCCCTTTGTGAAACACAGGGAACAGGACTCAAGACTTGGGGCCAACCCAAGGTGGGGACTCCAGTGGGAGACCCTCACCCAATAGAAGGGGACTCTTTAGTACAAAGGTAGATCAGAAAGGAAGGGTGCCACGGGAAGCCTTGAGTCTGACTGGTGGAGAAAGAGAAAAGCAAGCTGACCCTGAGAAGCTTAACCACAAGCTGCCTTCACACCAATTTGTTGCCTGGATTCAAACCTCCTTGATGGATTGAAAAGTCATCCGAAGCCAAATATTTAGTTTAAAGAAGTACCTTAGTAGCACCCCCACGAAGCAAACACAAATACATATTCTCAGGATAAATCTCCCTTCATCTCATGCCTCAGACTCTCCCCAAACATGATTCTAAGAAAAGCAAACGCATAAACAATAAGGCAGTAAGACAGCACGAGTGAAAACACACATGTATTTGTGGATGTAAATGTAGACAGAGATACAGCAGAAATCATCACAGAGACTTCAGGTGCAAGATGCCCCAGATACAGACCGTACAATCTCTCTGTTTAATACATTTATGGAAATAAAAAGCAAGCTTAAAAATATATGCGGAGAGTATGAAATTATAAAGAATGACCAAACACATATAATAAGAGACAAATAAAATGTCTATTACTAGTGAAAATATATAATAATTTTAAGTAAAATCTCAATGCATAGATTTGACAACAGATTGGATACAGCTGAAGAGAGAGTTAAGAAAGTGTTCACATGTAGCCCAGAGAGACAGTGTGAATGATGCACCGAAAAGTTTGGAGGTCGAGTGACATCCACTATAGTTAGGGTTCCAGAAGGAAAGACAGGCATCATTAGGCAACGTTAATGAGTGAAGAGACAACTGAGGCATGAAAAACACCACATCATAAATCCAAGAAGATCAATGAAGAAAAAGAAATCCACATCTGGACAAACAAAATGTCATATTCAATCAATGAGGATCTATTTCAAGAATAAGTGTGAAATATAATTTCAGATTAACCAAAAGCAGGAGAGTTTGCTAGAAGACACATACTAAAGGGAATTCTAAATATGTATTTCAGGCAGAAGAAAAGTGACCTTTAATGCAAATAGAAGTAAAGAACATGAGCAGTTGTAAATATGTCAATCTAAATAGACCTTGATCACGTAAACTCATATTTTCAGGTTTACCAAAAGCAAGATCAAATTCAAGGCCCATCAGTCATATACACATAAGTGGTGAATGGAGTTAAAATATTGAACCATTCAGATTAGGCTGGGTGATCCCAAGGAACAAGAACCCTAAAATATCAGTGACTAAGCACAATGAATCATGAGCTCTCAAGGACCCAGGGTCATGAAGTTTCTATCCTGACATTTCTTTCCATCCAAATTCATAATGGCAGAGGGCAAAGAACAAGGGAATTATTCACTGGTTGTTAGACACATAGGACCTCCTTCGTCTCTTGTTGGTCGAAGCAAGACACATGGCCACATCTATGTTCATGACATGGGGTGGCAAAGGCCATCTAACTGACAGGAAGAGTGCTGACGGTCTGTGAGCAGCTCCAACGACAAAGTCTTGTGGCTGTGGGGAAGAGGATAACAGGATCTCTTCAGAGAAGGTTGTGTTTGTTTCTGCAAAGGTGATGCAACATAAAATAATCAGTCCAAATAAGACCAAAAAAAAAAAAAAAAAAGGATAAGAAAAGTCAAGAGAAATAAAAAGCACAAAGTGAAGTGGTAGGTATAAATGTAAACTTATCAGTTATAACAAATGTAAATGAACTAAACACTCATTATTATATTGGATTTTTAAAAATCTGGCTGTGTGTTGTTTCAAATACAAAAGACAAAGAGATTGAAAGTTAGAAGGTGGGAAAAAACGTACCAGCAAAATTCGAAACAAAATAAAGCAGATATCTCTATATTAGTATCAGAACAAATAGACTTAAGACAGTAAGATGTGTTAGAGATAGTGCTAAAGGTTTAATTTATCAATAATCCTTTAAAAATTTGAAGCACATAAAATAAAACATTATCAGGTCCATAAGGAGAATTAAGCCAAGCCACATTTACAGGAGAGATCTTAATGTAGTTTTCTCATTAACTAATAAAACAAGTATACAGAAAACAGAGTGAAGACACAGAGAAAAGGTAGAATATTTGAAACAATATGACTAAAAATATTGACCCAGTGCATCTACTTAGGACACTGTATCCAACAACCACTGAATATGAATTATTAACTGTTTACTGTGTCAAAGCAAGTCTTCAAAAGGATGGAAATGTCCATACACTGTTTCCACACTATAATTGAGCTAGAAGTCACTGACAAAAATATAACCAGAAATCTCCTGTGTGTTTGGAAATTAAGAAGCGCACAACTGAAGCTGTGTGGTCAAATAAGGAATAATGGTGAAAATCAGAATAATGATAAAATGAGAATAATGAACATTTTGAACTGAATGACAATGGAGGTACTGTACCCCAACATGTGTATCATAGGACTAAGGCACAGAACGGAGGGAAACTTCCAGCCTTGGATGTTCACGCTACAAAACAAAGAAGGCCGAATTACGGAGCCTGGTCCTTTGGTAGTGAGGAGGCGGCCATATCTTCATTCTCCTCCTCCTCCAACTATGCAGAGCAACAAGGAAAATGTTTGAAAACAATTCCAGTGGACACTTTTCAGTAAAACTGTAAAGGTGATCTGCAAACTCTAACATATCAGTACATTTTTGGGAGAAGACCCTTGAAACCAGTGTAATCAATCCAGGTAGTCACTATGTGACAAGAAAGTAGTGGTTATTCCCGGGAGGTCAGGGGAAACCACCCAGATATTCATCCCGGAAGTAAAGGGCTTGGACCCGGATGGAGAACCCGAGGGCAGGTCTGAGAATGAGCAGGGCAGGGCGTCAGTAGCAGGGGAGACGGAGAACAGAGTAAAGAAATTGCCTGTCATTCTAGCAGCGGACAAAGTAGCTCCTTACGTGGCAAGCCAAGGGAAGCAGAGTGTTAGCTGAGCGGAGTATTCCTGTCAAGAGCTTGTCCAGTAAAATCCAAATCATACAAGTGTGAATTATGAAAATAAAACATCTGCATCCATAGAAAGATACTTTAGAAAAAATAGCAAAATAAAGCTTCTCGGCAGAAGGGAAAAAAATCAACAACCAAAAAAATAAGGAATTCACAAGGCAAAGGGTACGTGACATGCAGTAGTCCAAAATAAATTTTAACAGAAAAATAACCCTACTAAGCAACTGAAACTCTGAAAGGACATTATAAGAAGTAATTTTTAAAAATTCAGAGATAACAAAGGGAAATTTTTGACAAAAATGCAAAATCATTTCATACGGCAAAGTACACAAGGGAGAATAGATATGGAAATAAGGATAAAGGACAGAGCTTATAGAAATGAGAAAAGATGGGGCGCCTGGGTGGCTCAGTTGGTTGAGCAT
Source organism: Herpailurus yagouaroundi (assembly GCF_014898765.1). Taxonomy (NCBI): domain Eukaryota; kingdom Metazoa; phylum Chordata; class Mammalia; order Carnivora; family Felidae; genus Herpailurus; species Herpailurus yagouaroundi. The sequence continues at coordinate 5,423,769 of NW_024412429.1, read as the reverse complement.
CTGACTTTGGCTCAGGTCATGATCTCGTGGTTGACGAATTCGAGCCCCGCATCGGGCTCTGTGTTGACAGCTCAGAGCCTGGAGCCTGCTTTGGATTCTGTGTCTCCCTCTTTCTCTGCTCCTCCCCCACTCATGGTCTCTCTCTCTCTCTCTCTCTCTCTCTCTCTCTGTCTCTCTCTCTGTCTTTCTGTCTCTGTCTCTGTCTCTCTCTGTCTCAAAAATAAACATTTAAAAAATGACAAAAGAAAATGGGGCAAAATAGGTTAATGGGATTCAATAAAAATGAAAGATGAAGTACTATCAAAAGAGGTCCAACATTGGTATAGCTGGGTACGTCCCAAGGAATGAAATGACAAAAGAGAACAGATACGTAAAAAACTATGATTCCAGAAAACTTCCCTAAATTTGTTTAAATTGGGTAAGATAACCCCAATGTTTCCATAGAAGAGATAAATGCCTGAGGATATTCAAGAGAAAGGAGAATAGTGAGGGAGGACCTGACCTACCAACCAGCTGAGTTAGAAAGCCTGGGTGTTCACGTCCCTTTGGAAGCGCCTATGTGTCAGTGGAAGGGATGGAGTGTCCAGAAATAGGATCTCAACTCTGTGAGGATTTAATATGTGACAAAGTAGAATTTCAATTCATTGAATATACACTGTTCTGGCACAGCCAGCCTCTATTTGTAAGAAAGTAAAAATAAATAGAATATACAAGGTTCTTCTCTTGCATCACAGAACAACAAATTTGGGTGGATTAAATGTTAAATCTAAAAAACAAAACAGAGCAATAAAACCCTTCAAGAAAAATAAATGACTATATTCACAATCCAAGGGTGAGAGAGAGAGTCTTACCTGACAACCTGAAAAAATAAAATAATAGGTAGACTCAAGTGGATGCATAGAAACTAGAAAGTTCCATGTGGGGAAACAAAAAAAAAAAGTAAGAACACTTAATAATGAATAAAAACATAGGCACGGTTGGATAGAAGGTCTAACCTCTATAATGTAGACCGTTCCTTTTTTAAAAAGTTATTAATTTATTTTAAGAGACAGAGCATGCATGAACGGGGGGGGGGCCGGGAGAATGGGAGAGATAGGATCCCAAGCAAGGTGCACGCAGTCAGCGCAGAGCCTGATGTGGGGCTCAAACCCACCCACCGTGAGATCATGACCTGAGCCAAAACCAAGCGTCAGATGCTCAACCTACCGAGCCACCCAGGCACCTCTATCATGCAGAGATTTCTTACTCCCTGTCAGGAAGGGTGAAAATAACCCAACAAAAATGGGCAAGAGATTTAGAGACGCAGTTCACAAAAAAGTAAATCCAAAGGGAAATAAATAGTCTGAAAACGTGACCAAATGCAAAATAGTCTGAGTGAGGTGACAGCCCAGTGCCAAGGCATTTCTCGCTTATCAGAGAGTTGGCCATAAAATGGAAAAAAACAAACAAAATGAAACAAAACGACAAAACAAAAACCTAGCCAACACAAACCCCCAAAACTGCTGGTGTTGCTGGTGTGGAGGTAAGGATAGGGCCGCTTTTGTGCATTGCTTGTGGGGATGTAGAAAATTTACAAATGTTTTGGAAAACAGATTGGCAATATTTGTTAAAATGAAAATACCTAAACCCTTTGATTCAGGGGTTCCATTCGTGAGAATCTGTCCCATTGAAACAAAGGCATCGGCTTGTGGGAATTCTGGTTTGAGGATATTTATCACAACATTTTCCGAGTGGCAAAACCGAATGAAGAGGTTGAGCCAGAGATATGATTGGATGATTATAGTACAATCGCTTGGAATATTACTCAGCTGTCACACAAAGAAAAGAGTTAGAATGACAACAGACACGTTGGAGGGATTTCTTACAAGGTGTTGTTGAGCGTCAAAAGCAAGATTTGGAAAACGCTTATCATGTGACCTCCATTTGATAAATCATAACCAAACCCTTTACCATCTATGTACGGGAATGTGCCTGTCATAAATATGTGTGAATATGGTTACACGAGCATTGAGAAAAATATTTAGAAATCTAAAATAAGTTGTTGACATCATGTAGTGATGCCAGTGTAGACACTTCTGGTTCCCAGAACCCAGCTTGCTACATTGATTTCCCTGCCATCTGCAACCAGACTGTTGTGCCCATGCCCATATTCTAGATCTTTGTGCACTCCACTTCCAGGTGCCGATCTCTATATTAGGTAAGGTAACACAGAGGAGATATATATATATATATATATATATATATATATATATATATATAAAAGAGAGACCAAGAAACCTAATGGTTCAAATTAGGTAGAAGTTAACTTCCTGTTCACAGAATTGTTGGAGGCAAGGTTGACTAATGGCTCTCCTTCAAGTGGTAATTTGGGGAAATAGGTCACCGGAGAGATGGTGGCTTGTTACGCTATGGCAAAACATTTGGTGAAACTACCTGCATGGGAACTTGGAAGGCAGACCACAGGCCCACCCAGCCTGTAGCTCTGGGAAGAGCCGGCAGGTGCCAGCATGTAAGTGTGTGTTGTGTCTCTTTTTGGCAAGGGATTAAAAGAAAAAGCTGAACTCAGGAAAGAATGAACTGACTTGCCTGGGGAGGCGGAGGGGAACAGAGTGGGGTCTAGAGATTCGGGGGCAGGTCGGGTGGAAAGCCCGTGGCTTCTAGGCCCCAAACAGCAGGAGATGATACCGCGGCTGCTCATTGATCAAAACCTTTCTCAATGGCCTCCCCTTAGGGGGAAAGAAAAGGAGGGATCTACTGTAGAAGAGTTTATCACAGATAGAGGGTTGCTGCCTCTCCAAGTCCCCCATCATTAAGGTGAGAGAAGGGCAGTATTGAGCAAAGAAGGGAAGAGGAACGAATTGAAGTGGGCTTAACAGCCGAATCTAGGGAAAAATTTTCAGTGTAATTATTAGCATGAGGAAGAGGCTAAACAGGAACATACCAGAGACTTACTAAGGTTCTGAGAGAATTGCATCGCCAAAGGGTAGCTCACACCCGGCCTGAGATGAGCTGGGCATTACCCGTGAGGACAAAGCCCAAGTCGGACTGGGGACACCCCACCTGCCCTGGCTTCAAGTCTTTCCATATCCAACACGGGAGATGGTTTGCTAACTTGTATTTTTATTTGTTTTACTTTCATGGGGTCCTTTCTTAACAACCTCGCTTAATTTCTGTTAAGTCTACAGAAAAATGATCTTCGTTTGTTTTAATGATGTGTGGTGCGTATTAGGTGGGAAAAGACATTGTTGTTATGGTGGAATTCTTTGAGGAGCCCGTCTCCTTCGACAGAATGGTGGGCTTCTCCCGAGAAGGAAAATCAGAACTTAATATCCCTCCTAGTGACGGTGGTCCTGATGAAAGTGGATGGGGGTCCTTGGTGCACTCTCTGGCATTTCATGATGGAATGATAAATGACACCATCTATTATAACGTGCTTTTCATACCCATGATCGGACTTTTGTGCGTGGACGTGTGGACGCCCCAAATGGCCACGTTACAGATTTAACTTATCCTTGCAGGGAACAGGGTATATATCAGTCTGGCACATAACGGGCACAGCCTTGCTACCCTTGTGAGGAAAAGCATAAAAAATCGATGGGAGGGTGGGAGGGAGTCTGTTCTGATTAGAATAGCCAATTAAATAAGGAGAATACTTTGACATTCGTCACCTAAGGGTGCTCAGACATACTCAAGAAAGAAATTAGGTGAAAGTCAGTGGCTGGCAAATTTAAACGTCAGTAGCAGTTGTGAGATTTTACTGATCAACTTTACCACTGTTTACCTTTCGAGCCTAAGTTTTATTTAAACTTCATAAAACATAATACATTATTTTGCTACGGCAGCCCGAGCAGACTAAGACAGCATCTAACACCCACCTGGCACTTGCTTCTTGGAGGACCCAATGTTGCATACTTCCAAATGGCATCTCACACCCACCTCCCAAATCTAGGATTCTTCCTGTATTTAAGTGTTAACGATTTAGAAAACTCTGTAAACATGTGGACTCTTGACTAACATTGGGCCCTGGCCTTCCATTTCAGTAGGGGCTTGAAGTTGATTTTTTTTTTCCCTATCAGAATAAAGTAATCTGTAATTATTTATTTGTTTATTTAAAAAAGATTTTTAAATGTTTATTTTCTGAGAGAGACAGAATGCGAGGGGGAGAGGGGCAGCGAGAGAGGGAGACACAGAATCCGAAGCGGGCTCCAGGCCCCGAGCTGTCAGCACGGAGCCCGATGCAGGGCTTGAACTCACAAACCTCGAGATCATGACCTGAGCTGAAGTCGGACGCTTTACCCACTGAGCCACCCAGGTGCCCCTTTATTATTTACTTAAATCGTCCTTTCTAGTTCAGACTTTCTTTTGAGTCATAGCCCAGTTGAAATAAACACATGCCCAAGTTTCATGCTCTGTAAGAATAATTTGAATGATTCCTGTTCATGTCTCTTCTCTAGAAAATTCTTGTTCAGAAAAACAACTCAAAGTTCTAAGACTTCATTCAAATGTTAATTGGTACAGATGTTGAAGAATGGAGTTTCCTATCTAGTTGTTCTGCTGGGTACACAGCTGCCTGCCTTTGGGGTCCTGGCCAATGGAACTGATTAGAAAAAGTACATCGGGAAGAATAAGTATGCAAAGGAGAGCCACCCAGCCACTTGGAAAACCTCCACTGGATGAGATCAATTGTTTTATTTACTTTTTATTTATTTTCTAATGTTTATTTATTTTTGAAGGACAGAGAGACAGCGTGTGAGCAGGGCAGGGACAGAGAGAGAGAGAGAGAGAGACACAGAATCCGAAGCAGGCTCCAGGCTCCAAGCTGTCAGCACAGAGTCTGACGCGGGGCTCGAACCCAAGAACCGTGAGATCATGACCTGAGCCAAAGTCGAACGCTTAACTGACTGAGCCTTCCAGGAGCCACCTATGGGCACCTTTGCAGAGAGACATCATTCTGTTTCCTAAGGGGGGTAAGAGAGGAAGGAAAAAGAGAGCAAAGCCCCAAACAGCAAAAATCTCAAGCATTGGTGCATTTTGCAAAATTGTATGTGTGTGCACGTAAGCAAGCAAGTTTTAAAAGGAAGCCAGTATTTGAAATAAAATAATAGAGGAGACGGGGCAGCTGGGAAGAAGAGGACGAGTAAGAAGTGGAGACAGTTAATTTCGAGGAACAATTTAAGCTGGTATATCCATTCCTGCCGCTGGGCAGGCAAAGGTATTTCGTACAAAATCATTGCCAAATCTGATTTTATTTCTCATAGGCTGAGCTTCATTTCCCTTGTTGGGAACAGAAAAGCAAGCGAGGGCAGGGATGAAGATTTTCATTGTTAAAATGTTCCCCAGGTGTTACCTTTCTAGAACCGAAACCCTCTACTCTCCCTTCATGATAAAATCAAAATCTCTTTCTTTCCCCCCGAAACGGGTGTTCCTATAATGCTTGCCCATTGATACGTACTGGGAAGAGCCTTAAGAAAGCCAGATATTTTTTAAAGATGGTATTGAGAAAAAAGTAGCACTTAAAATAAAATTCTTAGAGAGAGAGAATGCCTTGGAGAGAAATGAGGTGAAATTAGACATAATACCTATTTTTATCCCCTTGAAATGCAAATTTTCTGGAACCAAGAGCGAGATTAGTGTGCGAGCCCTTTTCTTTATTTAATTCCTAAAGAGTTTGAGGAGTAACTATTTTCTTCCTTTTATTTTTTTCTCTCACATTTGAAACCAAAAGTGTTTTCATGGAAGCCACAAGTGAGTCAATTCTAGCTGATGAGTGTCACAGGACAAGGATGTGTATGTGATCGCGGGGGACACTTTCCCGTGGAATCCCGACGAGACTTCAGACACCTCCACTCAGTGCTCCAGTCCAACACGAGACATGACACTCCAGGTGCAATTCCTCTTGCCACCCTGACGTAGGGAGTTGGCTCGCGATGGGATGGGGATCCAGATGACCCAACGGAAGGAAGCGGAGGGACAGCAATAGATGGAGAAATTGGAGGAAGAAGGCAAGGAACGGTATGAAGCGGGGGAAATGGACGAACGGATCACGGAATTAGATTTACGTGGGGAGCGTGGTTGTAAGCACAGAGATAAGTGGGTTGGTGGACGTCACAGGGTTGAAGGTTCTCTATGAAATTCTGGTGTGAAGTTGCTTCTGTGTTTGTGGAGGTCAAGTCTTCAGGTGTTGGTGAGATGTCTACTTTTAGTCCTTGTTTGCAGCTTTTATTAAGGGCCCTAAACAGATTCCCGGTGGAAGTGTGTGTGTGTGTGTGTGTGTGTGTGTGTGTTCGTATTGTAACTGTCCACCCCTGGTGGCTACAGAAGGGGTGCTCAGCACTTATTTTCCCGGTGACACTGACAGCAGCCTTCATTTTTCTCAAGCTCGTCTTGGTCGAATTGAGTCAACTCTGTGGATTCAATACAGACTTACTGAAGTAGGAGTTCCTGAGATGCACACGGGGCAGCGTGGGGCCACACAGGATACACTACTGGACAGCATCATGGGGGAAGTGTGTCTTCGGAGAAGGACTTCCGGGATCGTGTCCAGTCCAAGCTCTCCTTCTGTGTAGAAATGTGCAGTGTTGGGCACATTGATGCAACACACACTCACTCCTTTTGTTCTTAAACTCGTGTGTGATGTGGAATGGATTTCTTCACCAATCAATACGTTTTTCAGACTGAGTTATAAGTCAAAATTTTTTTATGGTCATTGAAATCTGTCTCTCCAGATCTTCCTTGTGTTGGTCCCGGACCCGCTCTTTGGAGCTCTATCCACTAAGTCTCTCTCTATTCTGGTAAGCCCTTCAAAGAGCTACACGTTCCCAGGTAGTCGAGCCATTTTTCTTTTTACGTGGCAAACACCATTGCAATCATATCTTCCATTGATCCAAACATTTCCCAACTTCAGTCAGTAGTGGTTTGATTCCAAGCAGCCCTGGGTACAAGAATGTCACAGCACAACACCAACACAAAAAATAACCGCTTGGATGATAGGACTTAGAAGGGTTTTGGCTACTACGTTTTTCCATTGTTGGAGAATAAGAGATGGCAAAGGGAGAGATAAAAATCAAAGAATGTGGTTAAGAATAAAAATTTTCCAGCTGCCGAAAGATGCCAGATGGAAGTTATCAACATGGCTATGTATGAATCGAAGGTTACCAGAGAGAGGAAGCAATACAATAAGAATGAGAACAAATGTGTTGCATTATGGAAAACAGACTGTTTAATAATAACTTTGTTCCACACTTAACTTAATATTGGCACCCAATAGCATACATAATGTATATTTATACACTTCTTGTTTGCTCTTATGTTTCTGATAAAGTCACACAACTCACAAAATTAACTCAAAATGCATTAAAGATTTAAATGTAAGATCTGAAACCACCAAACTCCTGGAGGAAAACATAGCGGAAAGGCTCCCTGACATGGGTCTCGGTAGTGACTTTTTGGGATCTGACACCAGAGTATAAGCGATAAAAGCAAAAATAAACAAGTGGGATTACATCGAACTAAAATCTTCTGCATGGCGGAGGAAACCATCGACAAAATGAAAAGGTAACCTACCGGATGGGAGAAAATATTTTCAAATCGTTTATCTGAAATCATATATCCCCAAATATATAAGGAAATCCTACACCTCAATAGACACCTGGAGTATCTGGACCTGAATAGACACCTTTCCAAAGAGGACATACAGGTGGCCAACAGGTATATGAAAAGGTGCTCAACATCACTAATAACCAGGGAGCTGTAAATCAAAACCGCAATGAGCTGTCACCTCTCCCCCCGTTAGAATCGCCATCATCCAAAAGATGAGATATCAAGCGTTGGCGAGGCTGTGGAGAAACGGGAACCCTCGTGCACTGTTGGTGGGAATGCAGACTGGTGCAGCCGTGGTGGAAACCAGGATGGAGGGTCCTCAAGAAGTTAGAAATAAAACTACCATAGGCTTTCTGAAGGGAATGACATCATTATCAGCACCCACTGTGTTCACTGCAGCATTATTCGCAATAGCCAAAACATGGAAACAACCTAAGTGTCCCTTGACAAATGAATAGGTGAAGAATATGTAGTGACTAATATATATACAATAGAATATTACTTATTCAGCCATGAATAAAGAAGGAGATCTTACCATTTATGACAACATGGGTGGACCCTGAGGGCATTATGCTAAGTGAAAAAAGTCAGAGACAGACAAATACTGTATGCCCTCACGTAGGTGTAGAATGTTAAACAAACAAACAGACCAACACACCCAAATCACAGAGAGTAGATTGGTGGTTGCCAGAGCAGGCAGGAGTGGGTGTGTTGGGGTAAATGGGGTAAGTTGGTCAAAGAACACACACTTCTGGTTATAAGAGGAGTGAATTCTGAGGATCTGATGTTCAGCATGGCGACTACAGTTAATAGTACTGTATTGTGTACTTGAAAGATGCTAAGAGAGTAGATCTTGAAACTTGTCACCACACACATAAACAGGTAACCGTGTGGGGTGATGGACCCTGTTCATTCGCCTTGTTGTGCTGATCATGTTGCAATACTCATGTCACATTGTACTTCTTAAGCTTACACAATGTTATATGTCAACTGTATCCCGATAAAGCTGGGAGAAAAAAAGAGAGAGCGTATGAGCATTAGCGATGCTGCTAACGGTACTGAATCTGAACTTGGAAGTTCAGATTTACTTTCAAGGACTCTTAATTAGACTCATTGAAATGGGGACCAAGGCTACGAAAGAAAGTCAGCATCACTCTATTTAAAACACTAGTGAATTAGAAAAATAGGAAGAATTAAAAAGGTTGGCAATTTTACAAAGCCCAACATATGCATCCTTTTTATTATGATTCCAATGGTGGCAATTACTAAATTCAGACCTTGTAGGTGGGCTTTCACCTGGTTTGGAACCTACACCATTTCTCACACTTGAGTTGGGAAATTGTCATGTTAAACTTAAATGAAAAGGATTTGGTACGTTGAGGAGGAAGACTTTCATCAGCAAAGAGCAAAGAAAGAGTTTCGCTTTTTGCTAAAAGGATTTTATAAATTATCCATAGCGCATCGTTAGAGACACGTAGAAAGTCAACTACTAGAAATGAGCGTTCTGGGGTTATTTTCAAACCTTGCGCCTGTAACACGCTGGGTAGTGCTGTGCTCTCCCACTATTCTCATTGCGATGGACGGTGGGGTTGAACAGGACCTTGTCTCTGCCTTCGAGAAACTCGAAGGATCGAGACAAGGTGGTGAGTGCAACAGGAGAGGTATGTCCGGGATGAGATGGGACAACGGCAGGGTACAGGAAGTGGAAAAGCCTGGAGGGGTCGGGGAGGTTCCCAAACTGTTGTTGCTATTGCTGCTTTGCTAACTTTTAGTTTTTCAAATTACGCGTTAACACCACCGTCTAGTGTCACCACCAGTTGGGCCGGGTCGAGGGGGAGGAGTGTATTGAGGCTTTACTTGGAATAAGGAAGCTGAAATTGTATGAACATCCCAGATAGGAACGTCCATGCCCAGACTCCTGGAACCCGGTCTGAGAAGGCTGTGTTGGGTCTAAGGACTGGTGCATCTTGTCTGCGGTCTTCCTGGTTGGCACAGGGCAGCTCGCCCGGTGCTGGCTTCTCTCAGGGCCTGCTCAGGTCCTGTCTGGATTCATGGCTTCCTCACAAGCCACATGCGGTTTCCCCGGCATGTCCTTCACCCCTGTGGCCCATTCTTTCCTTCATAACCTCTCCGCCTCCTTTCCACTGCGACTTGTCTGGGTCTGTATCTCCTCACTCATATACTCTTTCTTTTCTCTTTCTTTTGAAAGAGAGGGAGGGTACAAGTGGAGAAAGGGCAGAGTGAGAGAGAGACAGAGAAAGAGAGACAGAGACAGAGAGAGAATCCCGAGCAGGTTCCACACCCAGCACTGAGCCAAATGCAGGGCTCGATCCCACGACCCTGGGATCATGACCTGAGCCAAAATCAAGTGTCAGACGTTCAACCGACTGAGCCACCCGGGTGCCCCTTCATTCATATGTTCTTGTCTGAGCATCTGGTCAGCACAGCTTGCCCCTGTTAGAACAGAGCTTCGTCTTTGCTGGCCGTATCTCAGGCTACCCATGGGCTGAAGTATTAGCTGCTCTTGGCCCACGTGAAGAGCTCACTGTTGATTCAGTCACCAGAGGTTGGAGGAATGGGCTCACCTAGTACAACAAGCAGTCCCTTTAGGAGGGACTATTGCTATGGCCAGGCCACATAGGTAGGGCTGGGGAAGTGGGCCTAGTCAAAGGCAACACAGAAGAGCTAAACCCTCAGTTATTGTTCCTGAAGCCTGCGGTGCCCCAAAAGTTTACCTTCCCTCTCCCGGAAGGGTCCTCTCCAACACTGAAATGAAGATCCCTGGAGGCTGTCTTCTGTGAGCAAATCAACATAATTTCAGGACCTGATTTTCCTTTGCTTAGGCAGGATGCTATTGCCCACCTGTCGGTTGTTGGTACCTGAGGACTCGGCCAATGCAGGAGCAATGCCGGCTTTCCTGGTGAACAGCAGCTGGGAGCCTTCTGATGTCTGCTCTGTGAGGGTTTGCTTAGCATGCTGCTTTCCCCACTCGGACTCTTTCTTTGAGAAGTAGAGACAGATAAATCCGACACTCACACATTTCCCTCAGTAAGTTACTATTGTCTATCCACGAGCCTTTAACAATATGGCTTGCTCAAGAAGGCATTAGAGCTAAATTATCATTTATGTTTGTCACAGGGGTTGAAAATGTGTAATGAGATTCCAGAGTTAATGTTTTGTACAAAGCACTTAAGAGAGCCGGGATGAAATTGGTTCAGAATTCTGATGTGGTGTTTTAATTAAAGATAGTTTCTAATCAAGGGTGGAGCAAAGGCTGGTTAGAAAACGTCAGTTTATTGTCCAACCACTGGTGCAGTGAGGGTCAGGCAGTCTGTGTGGATTTCCTCCTGGAGAGAGAGAGAGAGAGAGACAGAGACAGAGACAGAGAAAGAGAGAGAGAGAAAGAGTAGATACGCATGTAAGACATAGGAGGGAGGGAGCCTGGGTGGCTCAGTCAGTTAAGCGTCCAACTCTTGGATTCGGCTCAGGCCATGACCTCGCAGTTTGTGGGATCGAGCCCTGCATCGGGCTCCACACTGACAACATGGAGTCTTCTTGGGATTTCCTCTCCCCCTCTCTCTGTCCCTTCCCCTCCCCTGCTCATGCTCTCTTTCTCTCTCAAAATAAACAAACGAAATAAACTTAAAAAAATAAATAAAAGGGCATAGGAGGGAGACGTTCTGCCCGAAGGTGCTGCTGACACCTTGGACCCCAGACATGTGGTTGTGCATTGCTGTGACGTCAAAGGCTCAACCCTGAGATCTAGACAATGCTGGTGGATCAGCACTGGACAGCAACCCCAGGGGTCCCACCCCAGGCCAGAACAGAGGTGCTGGGAGCATCTCTGTGTCTGCACAAGGCCAGCTGGGCAGCCCACTGCTCAATATTAACTTGTCCAAAATGGAAGGAGCCAGGACAAGAGCAAGGGCCTTCCCAGTCATTGTTCTCTTCATATCCTTGGCTCTTGCGTCCCTTGGGGCCCTGTAGATCCTTTTTCTGGGCAAGTTGTCTTGTGGTATAGAGGCTCTTGACAGAGACTAGCATAGAGAATAATACCGAGACGCAAGGGAACTCTAGGAGCCTGAGGGACTGGCCACGATTTGGGGCTTTTGATAAGGAAGAACCATTTGTTTGCTCATACCCTGCTGAATTGTTTCCTATTTCGTGTTGGTTAGTCGTTCAGAGAACAGAAAGTGTCTGCTTTCTCATCCTATTTACTAACTCTCCCAATTCGTGAAAGCAAGGGGTCCCCTCTGAGCCTCAGTGGGAGAGAGTTTCTAAGGACCTTGGGGTTGCCCCTTCACTCGTTGCCGTTACTCTTCCCTCCTGTCCTAGAGTCTGTGGGCGTCACCTGTTTGTGAAACAACGAAGTCTTAGATCTGTTTGGCTCAGAGCTGCATGTGAACAGGCAAGGCCTCCCATCCATACTTGGAGGCAGTGTGGTGAGTGAGGCAGGGAAGGTGGTTGGGACTTGGGACGTGGGGTTGTAGCCTGGCTTCTGTCTGAATGCTCCTCGCCTCTAACCGAACCCCCTGCCTGCACTCTTACTAACGTGACCTATTCCCACACAGCAGCTAGAAGGATCTTTTAAAAAAAAGAGAGAGAGACTCGGTGAATCTCTTACTTTGAGCCCACTACTGTCTTCTCATAACACCTGGAATAATCAGGACGAGGGTCCTCCCTGCCCACCTGACATCCTACCTGTACTCACCTGGAGCCCCGCCTGCATGCCACCTGCGTCCCCACCTGGACCCACCTGGAGCCCCCCTAGGACCACTCTCCCTCTTGCCTGATGGCTCTACATCCCCTAGGTATCACTATGACTCCACGGGGTCATGCTGACTCCCACCCGGGGACTTTTGCCACCAAGGGCCTTGGCCTGGAGCTTTCTCCCAACACTCTGGTGACTCCCACCTTGCCATTTAGGCTCAGATCCACATCTCCTTCCTGGTGTCTGAGGTAGTCTTTACAGCAAAAACCCTGCCTCGTTATTCATCTGTCGGAGCACTTACTTCTAGTTGAAATGATCTCATTTTCTAGTTCATTGCCTGCTTCCTCTAGAATATCAGCATCATGAGAGCAGGGACCTTGCCTGGCCACGTCACTGGGTCCTCAGATCGAAGAACTATGGTGGGCGGGATGGGTTCAACATGGGACCTGGAATGGGACAAAGGGCAGTTCCATTATTGTGGATGTTAGTTCTCTAACCTGTCCAAGGCGATGGATCCCTCCCTGCTGGGTGGCTGGGACACATGGGAAAGAGTAAAGCCTTTGTCACTTCGAGAGATCATCTTCAGACGTCTCCCGAAGGTTTATCCTTAGTGCATTTGCCCCTCCCCGGAGACATTCTATTATTGCTGACGTTGGAACAGTAAGACCGCAGCCCCTGGCTTCCGCCGCCTTCTTCGAGAGCCACGTTTCAGTGGAGTCTCATCCTATGGAGGAGGTTTAGAGATTTTATTTCACAGACTGACAGGCCAGGGTCACGGAGGTGGGCTGACAGGTGTAACCTGCAGTAAATCTACTTAAATCCCATGCAACCACGAGCTTCAACACACAGGCGTCTCTGTCACTTTGTGGATCATGGGCAAAGCCCAGCACCAACCGCGCTGGTAGCTCGTTCTCTGTTCCAGTGGGAGCCGCGAACACGGTTTCTCGCCTTGTTCACTGCGGACTGGCTGGCCGTGACTCTGCCCTTGCAGGGACTTGGTATGCTGACAGGTGACCTGGGCCCCCGACACTTCCTGCGGCATTTACTTAAAGCAAAAACATTAGTAGGGATTTCGTGTCAGTGTTTGAAGAGTGACTACCCCCCACCTCCGAAAAGGGTTGATGCAAAACTCCAATGTGTGGGCAGGAAGCAGCCCGTTGATATCTGGGCACAAGCTCTCATTTCATTAATGCTGTTGCCACGAAGCCAAACTAAAGCTTATGAAGTTAATTGAGTAAAACACTGAGAAGCAGGCACCTTATCTTAAGGTCAGAGTGACTGGTGGGTCTCATGGGAATCACTAATCCCTCTATTTGATGAAAATGATTTATAGGGATTTCCTGGAATATTTAAAAATACAAATTAAAGTTCTAGATGGCCTGTAGTGTTGTTCTGGAACTGCCCGAGGACAAAGTATAGCCTGATAAGTTTCAAAACTCTTTTTTTTTAATAACACAGAAGAGTAAAATATCCATTAGTTTATTTATTATTTTTAAAATTATTATCATTTTTTTAATGTTTGTTTAGTTTTGAGAGAGTGACGGAGTGTGAGTAGGGGAGGGCTGAGAGAGAGGGAGACACAGAATCCGAAGCAGGCTCCAGGCTCCGAGCTGTCAGCACAGAGCCCTACACGGGGCTCAAACCCACAAACTGAGATCATGACCTGAGCCGAAGTCGGTCACTTAACCGACTGACCCACCCAGGCGCCCCATCAATTAGTTTTCTTTTTTTAAATCCAGGTCTCAGCATTCCTGTTTTGTGGGTAAATAGCCTCTACTCACATAAATGGGCTAGAAAAAAGCTTAGGGTGGAAAGCTGCCAATACGGGGCGAAAACGTCCAAGGTTAGCTAGCGGGATGTTGTAATGGGATCACAAGTAACTTGTTATACCACCTGCAGGAAATTACTTTCCATCTGACACCAAATATACAATTGTGCTTAGATCACGAACTCCATCCGCTTACCCCCCCCCAGACCCTTTGCTTCTTATACACCCAAGTTAATGATTACTGTCTGATTGTTCTCTCCACGTTCATGTGGGTAAGATCTTGTTTTCTTCACGTTCACCACGTGTGTAATACCTTGTGCGCTCAATAAATACGGGGATGGAACCCCTGTTCGGGGCTCTTGTCTCCTCCCGGACATTAGCCTCTCTCGTATTAATTCTTCGTCCGCTCTTTTGCTGGACAAGAGAGAACTCCGGACTCATAGTCTGCGACACTGTTTATGTTATCCTTATTTCACTATTAATTTAAAGTAATTAGCATCAGTGCAGGCAAAATTTTTTGTGTGTAACTCGAACCCGTAGGTGAGAATGCGGTCGAAGTAAAACAATTAATCTACTCTCTTCCCTCCCCTGTCCTCCCCCCGGCGCAGGGAAGGTGATGGTTAGCCAGCGGCTGCAGGGCAACAGAAATCCTGGATGGGTCACATTGGACAAGGCTCTGTCTGCTTCCCTTCTCTCCGCCCCACCTCCAACCCGCAAACAGCTCACTTCTGTGGCTCCTAAAATTCTCTCGTTCTAGGACACCTTCCTGTGGGGTAAAGTCTGTCTTTCACCAAAGTGCAAATTCCCCTGGGAGGGGACACGTGGTCTGTTGCGTGTGGTTGGTGGGTTTGTTTGTCTGTTTTTATCCTTATGGCTCAGGATATCCTGCACGTGGCTCTCATCTTTCCTGTGAGCGGAGCTTGGAAGTGGAGGCAGGAAGAGGCCGGGGTGGGGGCGCCGGGGAGGAGAGGCTTGGCCACGCCTGGTGCCACGGACCATCTCCACAGCCACGCGCCTCTGGCCACCTTCACGTGCACCTGTGTGCACGCCCCGGTTCCTGAGGTCTCGGCTCCGACGTGCCGCTCATAGGGTAACATCGCTTTGCAACTGCATATTAGGTTTTAATGGGCTGATTTACATCATCTTGTCATTTTGTCTCATTTGTATTGTTTTCATATAAAGAGTCAAATGATTTTTCCATTTTCATGCATGATAGTCACTGAGATTATTTAGCTGCCGAAGTTAATAACAGTCTGTCATCCGGAAAACTAGTTTGCGTTTCATTTGGCGAAGAGATTTCAATAATTAAATGTAATCAATAGCGGAATCTTCATTCTCGCAAATATCCGAATCGGAGAAAGATGCTGTCGATTTGCACTTAGTGCGCATGCTATTTATTCCATTAACAGCTCTTACTTTAACAAGCTTAATCATCTTTATAGGTTTCTCTGATTCCATCTCCTGTCCCTCTTTTATTGCTTTGCTCATATAAATGCTTCCGTAATTTAGTTAATATGAGGCAGGAGAGAGATGTATTTTTCTTACTTGATAATAACATTAGGTAAGCTCATCTGGTGACCTCCTCATCATTTCTACAGTGTGTGGGCTATACCTTTTTTTTTTTTTTTTAAAGCACATTTGATTGAGGGAAAAGGGGTAAATTTCAGGGTCTTAATTTCTGGACCCAAGGAACCGTGTTTAGTTTGTGTTTAGCTAAGCGCTCCCTTCCTTCTCTTCCTTTGCTCCTCTGATGAAGGCCACATGGAAGGGTGTTGGCCAGGATGGTGTCAGCAAGCTTGTTTGGGCTGAGTTGGGCCTGCGGTGTGGCCCTGTCCAAATGGCTCTGGGCTATCTTGGATAGGAATCCAGATAGGAATCCCGCATATGCCCCATGGGACTCTATGATGCACATGAACGAAAGGACACGTTGTCTACTCCCAAGCCCCACCGACTCCCCCCGGGCGATGACTTTCTTCCTCCAGGGGTGGCTGTCCTTAACATCACAGGAGTTAGAGGTGGGAGAACAGGAACATGGGCCCCAGGGTGACTTATTGCCGAGGACATGTGACTGTGTGCCTCCCCCACACGGAGGGAGGATGGGGCCTTGAGGCCTGTTGTAGGGACCGATTTACAAGGTGAGGCTGGAGGCCAAGTGCAGTGCACTAATGGCTGCTGGGAGGGTGCGGTGGCCAATTGGGAGGTCGGACCATTCATCCCGACGAGGCTTGCGTGGGGATTGTGTCATGGAATCTTCCACAGCCCCGTGAGCCATGGTGACCTCTGTGTCCTGCCAAAGCAGCCATCCAGGCATTGAATTTCCGGGGCCAAGGACGATGAAGGTGGCATCTGGGACTCTGCCTGGAAACCCAGCCTTTCTGGGACTGATCTGCACTGGAGACAATCACAAGGAGAGAATGTAGCTGGTTACGGACCTTTGCAAATACAGGAAAACCTTGGTTTGCGAGCGTAATTCATTCCGGAAACATGCTTGTCATCCGAAGCACCCGTACCTCGAAGTCAATTTCAAGAACCATCGGCTCAGTTGTGATCATGTGACATTTGGCCTCACGTATGACTCGTATTGCAAGACACTGGTGGTTTGTCAAGTTCAAATGTTTAGAAATGTTCGCTCGTCTTGCGAACACTCCCAAAGCAAGTTACTTGCAATCCAAGGTTTTACTGTAGTTTCTTATTGTTTCTACTTACAACCAAAGCAAAAACTACCTTTGTCTATGGCCTCTGACTTCCGGTTTGCAAATGGCATATACATTTGATAGCTGAAATTTACTGAGATTAAATCCGTTTCTAGGAAGTGTGGATAGTCCTTACCCCTCACGGCCACGCCTCCAGCGTTCTGCAAAGAGGCTGCAGCACAGGTGCAGGCAGACGACAGGTGCAGGCGGACTCAGGTTGGAGCCTGGGAGCTCCCACCCCTGCCTTACAAGGCTCTCTCCCGGCGGGAAGGCAGGCGAGCAGGGTGGTGGCTTTTCTTGCTACATTTCGTGTACTTCGTTTTTGAAAATCTTTAATGAACAGAATGTCATGCAACAATGACAAACAGAAACAGGCCTCCCTGCAAACCTTGCTGCTGCTGCAGGCCTGCTCTGCCAGAGTGTTGGTGATGCGCAGGACCCAGTCCAGACAGCACGTGGCCGTGGGCTTTGCTAAGCCCAGTGCTCTCTGTCTGCCTGGCGCCTCCAGGCCGCCCCGCCGACTTTCCAGGGAGGCTGTGGGGCTGGAGGCGACCGGAGAGCCGAAGGAAGAGGCACAGAAATTGCGCAGAAATTAAGAAGACAGCAAAACGAAGGCAGTTTCCCTTTAGTTTATAGGTCAGTGGGGCGGAGGGTGGGACCGCCTCACCTGGGAGCGCACCCAGGACACCTGCTCATCCCCTCTGTGGCCGCCTGCACAGGAGCCTGGGGGCAGGGGGCGGGGGCAGTGTCCTGTGTATGGGGCCTGCCGCTGGGGGGGGGGGGTTGGCAAGGACTCCATCGATCTTGTCCATAGAATCTTCTGCCCAAGGTGGGGAGGGGGCAGGGGAAGAGCAAGAGAAAAAGAGTGTCTACACATGGATTCAAATGCATTGATGGAAGATGTTCCTTCGTCCTCACCTGGGGGAAGAGTTGTCTGACCTGGAATGAGGTCCATTTTAACTTTCAAGCTGCGGGATGAACACACGTCACGGGTTTCCAGCGGTGAATCCTCCCAGCTTGTGTGTTTGTAAGCGGCTCCTTTCCCAGACCCACTAGGGGGAGGGTTAACCATGAGCAGGGGCGCGCCTGGGTGGCTCAGTCCGTTACGCTGGGAGCCCTGGTTTCCTCGAGGTCACCATCTCATGGTTTGTGAGTTCGGGTCTGCGCAGGGATCTGCGCTGACAGCACAGAGCCTGCTTGAGATTCTCTCCCTCTTACTCTGCCTCTCTCTCTCAAAACAAACAAACTTTAAAAACAAGCAAACAAACAAACAGAAAAATGTGAACAGGTTCCAGGCTTTCCGCTTCTCCTTCTCCAGACTGTGTTGCTGCCATGTGAGAGCAATAATCATGATGATGATAAATACGGTAACGTTTAACAACAAATACAGCAAGCGCTGTCCGGACAGAGGAAGTATTTCTCCCCTGTACGGGGAGCTGCGTACTTACCAGGCGTCGAGCACAGAGCGTCACCCACCCCAGTGTCTCAGAGTCTGGCTGCATCCGAGTCCCCTGCAGGCACGTGAGATGCAGTGTGGACTCCCCCGGGTTTGCTGACCCAGCGGGTCGGGGGTACGGCCCGAGGACCTGGGTTTGTGCACCGCCCCAGGTCGGGCTGATGTTGCTGACTCAGGACGACTTTTTGAGAACCGCTGGTCTCCACGAGCTAGTTGAATCCGAACAAGCCCTTCAGCCTGCGGTCCCCTCTCATCTCCGCCTTACCTTCGAGAGGGGGGCGGTGCGGAGGGTCTGACTAATGTCCCAGCCCGCGCCCCAAACCACTGTGGTCGATACCACACAAACAGTACAACTGCCCAGCCAACATGGCAGGCACCAGGGTGTCATCTTAGAGCCTCAGACATGTCGGGGGTGGGGGGTGGGGAGGGCGGCGAGAGACTGGGCAAAGCGAGCCCTTGACCTTGGCCTCTGCAAACCGCCTGGGTGTTTCCCATACTCACCCCTCCTTCTTCATGCTGAGCATACACAGGCACTGAGGCAGAATCATGGACTCAGCTCTTTACGACCTAGCAATACACATGAGTGTTTCCGACCCAGCGGGTGTCAGTGGTCCACTGCTATTTTGAGCACCAGGGTTCGGAGAGGGATCCCCTCTGCTGAGAGACAAGAAAAGCACCCGATTTTGTCGTACTCTGTTTTTCCCCCCTAAAAGCAAATATCTACCTCCCTACCCTCACACAAAGCAAGTTTAAAATTTTTTTTTTCAACGTTTATTTATTTTTGGGACAGAAAGAGACAGAGCATGAACGGGGGAGGGGCAGAGAGAGAGGGAGACACAGAATCGGAAACAGGCTCCAGGCTCTGAGCCATCAGCCCAGAGCCCGACGCGGGGCTCGAACTCACGGACCGCGAGATCGTGACCTGGCTGAAGTCGGACGCTTAACCGACTGCGCCACCCAGGCGCCCCAAGCAAGTTTTAAAAATGTATATTTATTTATTTTTGAGAGAGACGGGGTGGTGTGGGGAGACAGAGAGAAAGGGAGAGAGAGAGAATCCCGAGCAGACTCTGCACTGTCAGCACAGAGCCTGATGCAGGGCTTGAACTCATGAACCGTGAGATCATGACCTGAGCAGAAACCAAGAGAAGCCAGGAACTCAGGCACCCCTCACACAAAGTAATTTTTAAAGGCACAACAGTTAACCGTCGCTAATGTATTTAAACATTGTTCTTTTTCAGATGTGTAGCTTTGAGTCTGTGTCACATTTTAATTTAAAAAATCTTGAATCTTAACGTCACTCAAAACTGGAAGGACACTCAAAACGGACACTCAAAAACTTTAAGCTGGGGCGCCTGGGTGACTCAGTTAAGCATCTGACTTTGGCTCATGTCATGATCTCAGGGTTCATGGGTCTGAGCCCCATGTCGGGGTCTGTGCTGACAGCTCAGAGTCTGGAGTCTGCTTCGGATTCTGTGTGTGTGTCTCTCTCTCTCTCTCTCTCTCTGCCCCTCCTCCCTTCCCCCACTAGCATTCTGGCTCTCTCTCTCTCTCTCTCTCTCTCTCAAAAATAAAGAAACATTTTAAAAAGTCAGTAAACTGAATGGACTCCTTATAACTGGAATCCACCAGAGCTTGTCAGGGCCCCAAGACTATCCCTCATCAATTATAAATCTGTACTGGGTGTTTACCAAGGTCTCTTGTTTATCATGAAACATTTATTTCCAGGCTCTGAATCTGGCTTTCAGGAAGACGACAATCTCTCCTGTTTCTTTGAAGGAAAGCGACTGAAATAACCCAGGTGTTAGAGCCCAGAATTTCTACATGGCTCACCTCAGGAGCAATGGCATTATTTTGGCTGGGACAACTTTTCTCTTCTGATCTGCAAAAGAGGCATCAAGAAGAACTTGTTGGGGCGCCTGGGTGGCTCAGTCGGTTAAGTGACCGACTTGGGCTCAGGTCATGATCTCACAGCTTGTGGGATCGAGGCCTGTGTTGGGCTCTGTGCTGACCCTCAGAGCCTGGAGCCTGCTTCGGATCTGTGTCTCCCTCTGTGCCCCTCCCCCACTCATGCTCTGTTTGTTTCTCTCTCTCAAAAATAAACATTAAAGGGGCGCCTGGGTGGCTCAGATGGTTAAGCGGCCGACTTCGGCTCAGGTCATGATCTCGCGGTCTGTGAGTTCGAGCCCCGCGTCGGGCTCTGTGCTGACAGCTCAGAGCCTGGAGCCTGTTTCAGATTCTGTGTCTCCTTCTCTCTGACCCTCCCCTGTTCACGCTCTGTCTCTCTCTATCTCAAAAAATAAATAAACGTTAAAAATTTTTTTTAAAAAAACAAAAATAAACATTAAAAAAATTAAAGAAAAAAAGAATTTGATAGTCAGTTGCAGTCATAATAAAGAGATATAAGGAGGGTCCCCAAACTCTGCTGCTTCCAGAAGCCCCCATTTAATGCCACATGCTCATGGTGGCCAGGCCAGGCTGGGCAGTGGTGGCCCCTGGGGTCCTGCTCTTCTCAGGGGGGATCAGTAGAGCACAAGAGGTCAGCCACACAGACAGCATGTGGAGGGACCTCTGCTTGTGTCAGGCCTCCAAAGCCACCGGGCAAAGCCGTCACATGGTCGTGTGCCCCACAAAGGGCCAGAGCACCGCTCTGTGCCACAGCGGAATGAGGAGGGAGCGGGAGGCTCCCAGAAGGGTGACTCATACCATCAAATTTTCTGTGTCTTGTAGTTCCATTAGAAAAAAAAAAATCAGTCCGTTCAACGAGAACTAAATTGAACTGGTCATTGTGTGTAGTCTTTTGTTTTAATGTTTATTTATTCTTGAGAGACAGACAGAGCATGAGCGGGAAAGGGGCAGAGAGTGGGAGACACAGAATCCGAAGCAGGCTCCAGACTCCGAGCCGTCAGGGCAGAACCCGACGCGGGGCTCGAACCCATGAACCGCAGGATCATGACCTGAGCCGAAGTCGGACGCTCAACTGACTGAGCCACCCAGGTACCCGAGCTATTTATTTATTTTTTTGATTTTTAGCTACTTTGAGGGCTTGGACTCAGGTTGCAGTCAGGTGGATTGACATAAGCCATTGTTTTTCTTTGTCCCAGGTGTGGGGTGTTAAGCGAGGGCCATGGAGGGGACTGTCTCTGTTTAGCTCAGTGTCTGCTCCTTCAGCTCGGTGACCCTGAGTCCAGACACCCCCAGGGGATGAGTGTGTGGAATATCTTCTGGGTCTAGGGCGGCTCTGAGAAATCTGGCCATCTCCCTTGTGGTGCCTTCCCTGAGAGCCACTGGACAATGGTTTTTCACTTTCTTTCGGGCTCATGGACCCCTTTGTGAGTCGGATGGAAGGTGTTGGTTTCCTCTTCAGAAAAATACACACGTGCAAATATACCAACGTTTTAATGTTTAACCTCTTTAATATTCCTTTGAAATGCAAGCCTCGAATCCCATATTCTGTTCCAGAATTTTAGATCCAAATTGATGTAGACACTGAGAGTTTTTTAATATATATCATGTTAAGCCCCTATTTGATTAAATTTACCAACACGGTCTATCAATTTCGTTCACCCGCTATTTGGACTGATCTTTTTCTTCTTGAGGTATATTCTTTAGTATTTCCGTTAGTAAAGGTTTCTTTGCGGTAATTCTGATCTGCCCATGTTTGCAAAGATCTTAATTTCACCCTCATTCTTGAACGCTAAATTAGGTGGGCCTAGCATTCTAAGGTCACAGTTATTTTTCCTAAGCACTTTGAAGGTATTCTTCTTCTCTCTTCCGGCAGGTAGCCTCTCATCTATTGGGTCTTTTCCAAGTTGGTTTTCTTTCATCGGCTGGATTTCCTTGTACTGTTGCAGCTTTGGTTTGAGAGCTTGTGTTTTACAGGGTTTTCTCCTGCATGTACCTCTCTCAGGTTTCTTTGGGGGCCGTGTCGTGGGGTTTGAATCATATATTAGTCAAGCTCTTCCAGAAAGGCGGAGCCAATAGATTTATTATTAGGATTTGAATCGTTCCATTCTGCAGGCTGAGTCCCATGACCCGCTGTCCACAACCTGGAGACCCCGGAGAGCCGGGGGCACAGTGTGAAGGCCTGAGGAGCCGGAGAGTCAATGGTTTGAACTCCAGTCTGCATCTGAGGGGCTCAGAACCAGGGGCAGTGATGGTGTCAATCCCAGTTCCAGGTGAGAGAAAATTGATGCCCCCATTTAGCAGTCAGGAGGCGGCGGCGGGGGGGTGGGGGGTGGGTAGCGAGGGGGGCGGAGGGCAAAAGAAAGAGAGTTCTCTCTTCCTTCTTTTCATTCTATTCCGGCCCTCTATATATTGGATGAGGCCCACTCACACCGGGGCGGGTGGGCCGGTGGGGGGGGGGGGCATCCGCCTGACTCAGTCTGCTGATTCAAGTACTCATTTCATCCAGGAGCACCCTCACAGACACATCGAGCCAAATATCTGACCAAGTGTGTGGGCACCTGAGGCTTAGTCAAGGTGATGCACAAAATCAGCCATCACAGAATGGTGGGGCTATTTTAGTTGCTTTCGGGAGTGAGGGCCGCTTGACTCAGTCTCAGTGCGCAGCCAGTGTGGCCTTGAACTCGGCTCATCCTCTGTCTGGGCTCATGGACAGGCTCCTCTGGTTTCGAGGGTGGCTGTATATTTTAAATGAGTGTGTGTTGTCCATCTGTGCATGCACGATAATGCACTCGGGTGCATGTGGCCACGTGGCCATTGATCGCTGGTTTCAGTGCATTTGGAGAGCGGCAGAGGAGGTGAGATTTGAGATATGTTTCCATTGTGATCTCAACCCAGCAACCCCATGTCAAGGGACAGTGACCAGTGACCCATCAGGGTATGTGGCAGGTGTCAGTGGACCTTCTGAGAGCCTCAGCACACGGCGGTGCTGGTGAGTGGCAGTGAAGGACTCCAGTTCAGAAATGAGCTGGCGAACGTTGCCGCCTTCCCTGAGCCCGCCCTGCCATGCAGGTGTCCGGGGCAGAGCTGTGGTCCCAATTCCACTGTCTGGGGCCCCGCCCTGTATCCTCAGCTCCACTACTCCTGCGTAGATCTCCAGAATCACTGCCTTTTATCAAAGATACTTGAGCCTCGTTAACTTGAAACCAGACAGTCTAGTTGCAAGAACAAAAAATTGCTCTATTTCAGTTTCTAAACGCTTTGATTTTTCTGCAACTATGGCTTCTGCGTGGGAAATGGAGAGTATCGCGGGAGCGATCTGAGCTCATTGATAGGAAGCACGGCGGATTTCATGGCCTTGCCTTCCTGACTCTGTGTGTTTAGGTCGGCTTCTTCACGGACCTGTTTTGAATGCCGGAAGAAGAAAAATATGAAGTCACAAGGGCAGCGGCTGCCAAGTGTTTTCCAATGGTCTCCTGAGACGCACCTGTAAAACTGGGCTGATTCTGCGGCCTCTCTTCCATAAGGATGTGGCTTCGCTCATGGACCCAAAGTCCTGGCTGGCTGGCCAAGCTGTCCTTTCACAGGACTTTGCCTATCATGTTAGATTTTACATGGAAGTGACTGGTAAGCAATTAGTGAGAAAGCCTCAGGGCTAATGACTATTAGTGTTCATGCAGAACTTCCAATAAAGCTACTTTCTATAAAAAAGAGGACTTCAAAATTCCATCATGTTGCCATTCATAATAGCAATAAAGTCATAAAACTCTTGGGAGTAAGTTAGTGATAAATACAAGGTATAGAAATACAACTAGATACTTTATGAAGGGCCACAAAACATTACTGCAATAAACAAAAAAGCGTGTATATATTTTGCTTCATGGCAACAGAATATTCTAAAAACTGCCTATTTACCTCAACTTAGTTTCCAAATTTCATGCAATTTTTAATTACAATGGGTTCTTTGGCAACTTGACAAAATGATTTCAAAATAACTCCAAGAGAAAGAAATATCCAAATAAATTCTGCAAAAGAAGAGTAACAATGAGGTCTTTCTTTAAAAAATAGTTGCTAAAATAAATTACAAAATGACTATAGTCAACGGTATGGCACTAGATTGCATAAAGAGGTACATATAAGAGAACATTTAAATCCCATCAGCATAAGAATTTAACACTTTAATTTTTTAAGTTGATTTATTTACTTTGAGAGAGAGAGGGAGGGGCAGAAAGTGAGGGAGAGGGAGAGAGACAGAATCCCAAGCAGACTCTGTCAGCACGGAGAAGCCCGAAGTGGGGCTCGAACTCACGAACCATGAGATCATGGCCTGAGCCAAAATCAAGAGTTGGACACTTAACCGACTGAGCCACCCAGGCACCCCAAGAATTTAATACTTTATTTAAAAAAAAATTTTTTTTTTCAACGTTTATTTATTTTTGGGACAGAGAGAGACAGAGCATGAACGGGGAGGGGCAGAGAGAGAGGGAGACACAGAATCGGAAACAGGCTCCAGGCTCCGAGCCATCAGCCCAGAGCCCGACGCGGGGCTCGAACTCCTGGACCGCGAGATCGTGACCTGGCTGAAGTTGGACGCTCAACCGACTGCACCACCCAGGCGTCCCAAGAATTTAATACTTTAAAGGATGTTAAAGAGGTGCCTGGGATTCTCTCCCTCTCTCTGCCCCTTCCTGCTCCCTCTCTCTCTCAAAATAAATGAATAAACGTTTAAAATAAAATAAAATAGAATAAAGTACAATCAAATAAAATGTTGGGCTACATACTTGCCTTTCAGATCGTTTGACATTTCAGACCAACTGGGAACCATATTTAGTAAATACGCTGGCAAGTTTGTTAACTGTTGGAAAAAATAATATCAAATGCATACTTACTTCACAACATTCAGACCAAACCTTCTAATAAAGTCCATGGGGGCAAAACGGTCAACATTGAAAGAAAACATAATATAATTTTAAAAAGTGGGTAAATATCTATCTGAATCCAGAGTGAGAGGAAGGACTTTCTAATCTTTGAGGAGTTGTAGGCTTGACTGCATGTAGATAAAATCATCCAAAGCGAAAGCAAGCAAAATAAAATCAAATGACAAATTGGATAAGCAGATAAAAAGTTAGTTCCTTGACATATAAAACTTCTAAAATCAATTTTATAGTGATGACAACACCAGCAGAAATTGGAGGGGCGGCAACAAATTCATAAAACAAAAAATGTAAATGGCTAATAGATCTTAACATTCAGAAACCCTGGCTTTTAAGGGAAATATAAATTAAAACATTGACACGAATTTTTCCCATGAAACTACCAATGATTCAGGCATGTCAGCAGCCAGTGCTGATGAAGGTGAAGGCACTGGAAAAGCTCATGTTTGATGGAAACTCAAAGAATAATCTTTCAGGGCGTACTTTGTCAGAATTTGCCAAATGCCTTAGTAATTTGCTTTGCCTGAGTAATTCCACTTTTCCATTAAAGTTGAATCAAATGAAATAACCAGTATCGGCCATTTTGACTTATAAAAATGGCAATTTCACCTGGATAAACCCAGTAACTTACTCTAAGATAATTTTCTGAGGGGGTTGGGACTAAGACTTAAGGGCAGGAATATTCACGGTACCATTCCTTACAGAAAAGAAAAATTAGAAGTCAAATAGAAACATTCAACAATAAGAACTGACTAATAAAATACAGAAATCCATATGGTGGGATGCTAGGCATTTACTAACTTATCCATGCAATTTATGATCTTGGATTGGATTCTGGATTGTGAAAAGAGAAATAGCTCTAAATGCAATCTTAGAATAATCGAAGGAATTTGAAAATGGACTGTGGATTTGTATCAGTATTCATCTCCTGGATTTTCATAATGATACTGTAGTTTTTTGTAAGAGAATGTTATTATTCTCAGGAAATAAACTTTGCAGTATTTGGGGATAAAGGAGCATATTTGCAATTTATTCTCAGATGGTTTGGGAAAAAATGTGTGTGTGTGTGTGTGTGTGTGTGTGTATAATATGTCCTCTATACATCTCCATATATTCTACATATATTCTCTCTGTATAATTATATATTCTATATATATTATAAGTGTTCTGCTATTCTCTTTTTATATATTCTCTATATTATATAAGGAAGAATATACATACCACATTAGATAAAAAGTAAAAGTGGTAACTAGATTCACAGTGTGATTTTGAAAGATGCTCTAGGACTCAAAGATACGGTGACCCTTAATGTTTAAACTAGTAAATTTCTAGTTGAGATTGTGTCATGCAGAAGTCCCAGGGTGTCTCCAAAGTGTGCTGGAATTATAGCGTGTGCTCTTACTGAAGACCAGGATATTGTCCCAGGAAGCTATCAGTGAGGATGTCAGTTACAGGGAGCAGAAGTCTTGTCATTTCCTTTATACGACTGGAGAGAGGGGACAGCAAACAGGGGAAGTCGGTCCTCAGGGAGCTTCATGAAAGAGAGGCCAGTGGTTAAGAATTAGAGTCCATCTGGTTCTGTTCAAAAGAATGACACCAGGAATTTGGTAAACTGTAAGTATTATGATATCTAGAGGGCCTAGTGACTCTTGTGATGTTCTCTCTAAAAGCAGCAGCAGCAGTGAATCTAAGAGGGCTCCCTCACATGCCATCATTATGATTGAAAAGACTTCCCCATCCCTCTTCTGGCCCCTGCTCTTCCCCTTTATTTTCTTTTCATGGAGGCAGAATCAACCACAGGAGTGAATGAAAATGTTATTAAGAGTGGCTCTAGGTTTTCCAGCTCATTAGGGGGTCAATTCAAACCCAAGTACCTAATAAGGGAACAGGGAGAATCTACATGGTCCCTGGGTACCAGTGGTCTCCAGGTGGATAATCATCCTTCTAAAATGACCAGTGCTGTTAAACATCCCATTGGAGCCAATAGTTTCCTGCTCACAGTCAACTTTCCTCTTTCTGTGTCATAATATTGTTCGGATATTCTTCCGTCTTCCACATAGCCGTTCAATTTAGAAGGTGTTCAGCATATCCGCAAATCCAGGGTGCAGCCCAGAATTTATGTTATGTTAGCCAGTGGGGCATAAAATTCTTCTGGGAACTATTATGGTACCATGGGGACCCTAATCTAACTTGGCTAAATCAGACCTGTATCTGTGGTTTGGGGATAGGTTTTCTCTTGCTCTCTTCTGCTGGCCCTGAACACGAACACATGTTGCCCTGGTGGTGACAGTGGGCATCTTGCAACAAGCTTTGAGAAGAAGCTGATATTCGAACAGGATAGTGGAGAGAAGAAAACACCTGGATCTGTGATTCCTTCTCCACTTGTCTGGACCATACTTGGGTTCTCTGTATCTCCTTAGTGAGCTAATAAACTTCCTTGTTGTCTAAGCTACTTTGAGCTGTAATTTCTGTTATTTGCAGCCAAAATTATCATATCGAAGCAACCATCGATCATCTATACCTGGGGTGGGAGGCCTCCAAAAAGATATGTCCATGTCCTAACTCCCAGAACCTGTGAAGCTGACCTGATTTGGAAAAAGGGTCTTTGCACATTGTAATTAAGTTAAGGATCTTAAGGTGAGAGTATCCTATACGAGAGCAAGAAAATAATCTAATTGAAAATGGGCAGAAGAACTGAATAGACATTTGTCCAAGGAATACACACAAATGGTGAGCAGACACATGAAAAGGTGCTCAGCATCATAATCATCAGGGAAATGCAAACCACAACTATAATTAGATACTACCTCACACTTGTTAGAATGGCTGTTACCAAAAAGACAAGAGATAATAAGTGTTGGTGAGGAGGTGGAGGAAATTGTGCCCTGTTGGTGGGAATGTAAACTGGGGTAGTCACTATGGAAAACAGTACAGACATTCCTCAAAAAATTAAAAATAGAACTACCATAGGATATCTGAAGGAAATAAAATTAGTGTCTGTACCACCCCCCAAACACACTGCAGCATTATTCACAATAGTCAACATATGGAAGCCACATAAATGTCCCTTGACAGATGAGTGGATAGAGAAGATGCTGTATATATGTCCATGAGAAAGAAGGAGATCTTGCCATTTCTGACAACATGGATGGACCTTAAGGCATTATGCAAGTGAAATAAGTCAGAAAGAGGAAAACAAATGCTGTATGACATCATTTATATGTGGAATAAAAAAAAAAACACCCTTAACTCATAAACAAAGATTAGAGTCATCATTATCAGGGGCTGGTGGGTTGGGGGAAAGAGGTGTTGGTCAAAGAATACAAGCTTCTAGTTATAAGATGAATCAGGTCTGGGAATAATGTAGAGCATGGTGCTTATAGTTAACACTGTGCTATACACATGAAAGTTGCTAAGAGGGTAGATCTTAAATGTTGTCACTACAACAAAGAAATGGAATTATGTGATGTGAAGGAGGTGTTAGCTAACACTATGGTGGTAAGCATTTTGTAATATTTAAGCGTACCAGGTCAACACCTTATAAATCAAAGAAACATTTGAAACACTCTAAACTCACACAATGTTACATGTCAATTATATCTCAAAAAAGCTGGGGAAGAGAAAGAGCCCATCCTGAATTATCTAGGTGGGCCCTTAATCCAATGGCAAGTGCTCTTATGAGAGACAGAAGAGGAGAGGACCCGCACACAGGGGAGGAGGCCATTGGGTGATGGAGACAGAAGTTGGGGTGATGTGGCCAGTAGCCAAGGAACACCTAGAGCCACCAGAAGCTAGAAGAGGCAGAGGAGGGTTCTCCTCTAGAGCCTCTGGAGGGAACGTGACCCTGCTGACACCTTAATTTTAGATTTCTGGCCTCCAGAACTGTGAGAGGAAAGATGTCTGTCTCAGAAGGCACCATGTTTGTGGCAATCTGTTACAGCAGGCCCCAGGAAATGACCACAACCTGGGGGAGAGATTAGCTTTAATGAGCACTTAAATGAACAGAGCGGAGGTCTATGATTTTCGGTCCTTCCTCCTTTGCAGACACACGGCTGTCCTCTGGTGTGAGCACCTACACTGGCCCCAAGCACCAGCAGAGGCGTGCACTCTGCCTTCCCTTTCTGGCAACTCTTCCAGTTACCATCTTGAGTACTGCATATCTGTCTGGTGTTCGGCCTTTCTCCAAATGTCCCTGTGGACTTTTGAGGTTTTGGAGACACACACTCTAAAACCTCATGTTTTGAGGTTTGTGGTTACAACTTTGGCAACAGATCTGCAGGAAGAAGGTATGAGCTGATCCAAAATGGTGGTGGGGGGACGGGGGAGGGAAGCTGCAAAATCTATGGCATTATTATTCAGAGGAGACTTTATGGTAGTTATGTCGAATTTTTTTCAATAAATTAATTTTGCAGACTTTTAAGGGATAGCTTTTAGTTGAATAGAAATATTACTTGAATTTAAATTCCGCCCATTAAGTCGTCAATTATATTGCCGTTGCAGTATCATGTGTTTAATGTTAATGACACACACAAATAAAAAAGAAACGACACAAGAAAGCTATTTGCTTTACTATTTTGGGTGATCTGAGCCAAATGCTTAATAAGATTTACCCTTCGTACTTAAAACAGAGCTGAGGCTGTCAGAAAGGAGAATGAACAGTAGAAGCCAGCCCTACGCTATCAGAGGTGTTCTGCAGGTGACATGATGGAGAACAGCCATGGTCACCAAGCGAGTATGAACATGGCTTTCTTATGTGTGTCTCTTTCCTATCTTCCACCATCCTTCTTTTCTCCTGTTTCCCTAATGTATTAATCAGGCCTCTGGTTCTTATTCCTTGTCCTTTGTTCCTAATTTTATTTCCTTCCCTGCTTCCCTCTTCAAATCACCTCCAATTACGCTGAGTTTGCTCTACCCACCAAATCTCAAAGGGTGACATTCTCCCGGGTCACAAGCCCCTATTCTTTTCCTCAGGGAATCTTTGCTCTTTACCGTGACCTTCAGCTTAACCTATAGAATGATTTAGTGCCAATTAGAAAAAGACGTCTTCTTTGAACAGGCAAATTGTTAAAATGGTTCCCCTTCTGAATAGTCACAGGCTGACGTGCTCAGTGCTTGGCTAAGGATGACGGGGTAGATTGCCATCCCTCTCATTTCTTTGGGTGGACTTCTTTATGCAGGGCAAACATGGCAGTTGTCTTGGTATTCCTGTTCCAGCTGCCTCACTGTCCCTTGTCTCAACCCATTAGGCTGCATTCACCCCTGCTAGCCTACCATCAGATCTTTGGTCAACTTTTCAAATATGGCCTCCATGGTGTCTCTGATTCCTCTTTTTCCTTGTCCTTTCCTGGCTGAATTATACCCATGAATGTAGAGAATTTGTATATCTGGTGTGCCACTGGGTCTTCAGCCTGGCATATATATATAGCTGGTAGGACGATGTTACCATTTATAGGAGCCCTTTTCTGACAGCTCGATAAATATTGTTGAATGGATGAATGCATTGTTTCCTCCAACAATCCACGGATCAATCTCACATCACTTTCTCTCTCTGCCACTGCATTTTGCTGAGCAAATTGGACATCTAGGAAGTCTGACATCCATCCAAATTCATGCAGTAGAGCTCTGTCACCTGGTGCTGGTGAACACCACAGAATGTATTAGTCAAACCCCCATCCTTCTCAAACTCTCAGTTGACTGTCCCCTGTCTTACCTTCTGTGTGACTAAATCACCATATGAAAACCTGAGGCCATCTGAATTCTTCCAACTTCTGTGTGCTCCATTTTCTTTCCATCCCCATGCAGGCTCACCTCCTCCTCCATACCTCAGAAAAAGATGAGTCCTTTCTTCTAGCCTAACTCCTCCACTCTCAAATCGTTGGCCATCTCTTCTGAAAACTTATTCGATCAATTTCTCCTTTGCCATGTCCTAGAGATGTAATTTCTTCTCTCTTCTCCTTTGCCTCACTTTTCCATGCTGGTGTCCCAGGTCTGGTCCTAACCACCTCTGACCTGGCTGTGTCAACACCTTCCCATCATGGTATCCCCACTCTCAACCCTTACACAGGTTCTGGATTAGTCTTTCACAAGTTCAATTTTGTAGTTGAAGTTGTGGAACTTCCCCTTCAAATGAAACCATCAAAGGCTTACCGGTTGTTGATACAAAATAAAGTCCAACTCCTGCATTCTGTCATTCAAGGACTTATTTTTTAATTTTTTTGAATATAATTTATTGTGAATTTGGCTTCCATAAAACACCCAGTGC
>NW_024412429.1:5144991-5392344 GCF_014898765.1 Herpailurus yagouaroundi | reverse complement strand
TTGAATATAATTTATTGTGAATTTGGCTTCCATAAAACACCCAGTGCGCATCCCAACAAGTGCCCTCCTCAATGCCCCTCACCCACTTTCCCCTCTCCCCCACCCCCCATCAACTCTGTTTGTTCTCTGTATTTGAGAATCTCTTGTTGTGCGTCCTTCCCTCTCTGTTTGTAACCTTTGTTCCCCCCTCCTCCCCCCCCCCCCACCGCCCCCTCCCATGGTCTTCTGTTAAGTTTCTCAAGATCCACATATGAGTGAAAACATATGGTATCTGTCTTTCTCTGCGTGGCTTATTTCACTTAGCACAATACCCTCCAGTTCCATCCACGTTGCTGCAAATGGCAGGATTTCATTCTTTCTTATTGCCAAGTAGTATTCCGTTGTATATATAAACCACAACTTCTTTATCCATTCATCAGTTGAAGGACGTTTAGGCTCTTTCTCTAACTTGGCTATTGCTGAAAGTGCTGCTATAAACATTGGGGTACAAGTGCCCCTTTGCATCAGCACTCCTGTATCCCTTGGGTAAATTCCTAGCAGTGTTATTGCTGGGTCATAGGGTAGATCTATTTTTAATTTTTTGAGGAACCTCCTGTTTTCCAGAGCGGCTGCACCAGTTGGCATTTCCACCAACAGTGCAAGAGGGTTCCCGTTTCTCCACATCCTCTCCGGCATCTATATTCTCCTGATTTGTTCATTTTAGCCACTCTGACTGGTGGGAGGTGGTATCTCAGTATAGCTTTGATTTGTATTTTTCCCTGATGATGAGTGACGTTGAGCATCATTTCATGTGTCTGTTGGCCATTTGGATGTCTTCAAGGGTTTAAATATTTTGGGTTCAATGGAAAACCCATCTCCATTGAACTTTATTTAGAAAAATGTTTTTATTTATTTAGAGAGGGGGAGAGAGAGAGTGAGTGTGGGATGGGCAGAGAGAGAGAAAATCCCAAGCAGGCTCCAGCACTGTCAGCACAAAGCCCAACATGGGTCTCGATTTCACGAACCATGAGATCATGACCTGAGCTGAAATCAAGAGTCAGGCGTTTAACAAACTGAGCTACCCAGATGCCCCTTGCAGCTTTTTTTTTTTTTTTGATGTGTATTTATGTAGATTGAAAAAGAGAAAGAGAGTGAGAGAGCATGAGCAGGGGAGGTGCAGAGAGAGAGGGAGAGAGAGAATCCCAAGCAGGCTCTGCATTGTCAGCACAGAGCCTGATGCAGGGCTCGATCGAACCCATGAGCTATGAGATCATGACCTGAGCCGAGATCAAGAGGCAGAAGCTTAAACTGACCAAGCCACCCAGGCGCCCTAGAAAACTGCAGCCTTGATTTACATAATTCACTTTCTCTATTTCTACAACAGGCAAATGGAAATATTTTCTCTTCTTTTGTCAGACCCCATGGTTTGAGCCTCTGGTTTTATTCATGTGTATGTGCTGTAGGAAGCACCTTTTTTTCTCAGTATCCACGTATCAGAATTGTATTCATTCTCCACAGCAAAGACTAACTGCCACCTTCTCCTCCTAGCCCTTGCTTTATCCCCCCAGTGAAAGGTGGTCTCTGCCTTCTCTGAATTTATACAGAGGTTATTATCTCTTGCTTGTGACCTTTCTCTCTTTCTTCTTGTGATTTAGTTTGTACGTGCATATGCTGTCTCCCCTTCTGGACCGCGTGCTTCCTCCACGACACGGCCCCACTCAGGCCATCTTCGTGGCCTCCAAAGCCCCACCACAGCCCCTCATACACCACAGTTTTTCAAGAAATGTTTATTTAATGACACTATTTTTCCTTATTTCCTTATTTTTCATACACTGCCTGCTTCTTAAAAGAGCGGCTTACAGTAAAGGCCAAGTACACAATGGGATTGACAAAATAAATGTAAGGTCGGCACATGGAGAAGGGAAAAGTGGGCAGAACATATGAACAGGCAGGTCACATACACACAGGATATTGAGCGGCCAGTAGGTGTGAAGGCCTTTCTACTTCACGAACAATCTAAGTAATAAAACTAAAACAGCAACAAGTTACTGTTTTTCAAATAGAGTGTTTGAAACCAGTAGAAAGGTATAATTGCACCGGTGTCGAAGAGGCTGTAAGAAGTGACCATTGTGGGGGCACCTGTGTGGCTCAGTCGGTTAAGTGTCCGACTTCGGCTCAGGTCATGATCTCACGGTCCGTGAGTTCGAGCCCCGCGTCGGGCTTTGTGCTGACAGCTCAGAGCCTGGAGCCTGTTTCCTATTATGTCTCCCTCTCTCTCTGCCCCTCCCCTGCTCGTGCTCTGTCTCTCTCTGTCTCAAAAATAAATAAAAACATTAAAAAAAATAGAAGTGACCATTTTCAGGTCCTATTACTGGTATTGAAATATATTGCAAATTTCCTGCAGGTTACTTTGCCAATATGTTTTTAAAAACCTAAATATTGTGTACATAGTAATTTTGCTTCTAGGAAATTATTCTAAGGATTCTAAGGAAATAAGTGTGGATAAACACAAAATTTAGGTAACACTTTAAATACACGTGTATCGTTTTTGCTTCCACTGAAAACCTTTTTCCTGAGGTTGTCCACCTAATTATTATTTGCTTTTATCCCGTGTGTGTGTGTGTGTGTGTGTGTGTGTGTGTATGTGTGTGTACTTTATAACAATAGTGATATTATCACTAACAAGATAGAGACAGCAATTTTGAATTACTTGAAGATGTTTTTGGCCTTAGGTGATAACACATTAAGGATACAATATCAAGACATTGTGTTTGGGTGTTACTATACTATAAGAACTCTTCTCTGGGTGCATAGGATACTAGCTGGATGTTTTTTTGGTTTCCTTTCAGTTTTTTGAGACATGTTTTTATTTGAAAATAAATTCTGCTTTTTAAAATTTGTACGACATTATATAGATGTGGAGCCAAAACTCGTTGGCCGGGTGTGTTGGGTGAGATCCAGGCTCTGTCCCGGCCCCTCCCAGGGTTTCCTTTGTTCCCTGTCTCCTTTCAGTCCTACGGGGTAGCATACTGGTAACGTTGTTCTGCAGCTTGTGATGGTTGTTTGTTTACATAGCGATCTATCCTGTAGATCACTTTGTGGCCATAGAGAGAGATTCCCCACTCCTTTCACAGCTACATGGTATTCTGATGTATCCAAGTTTAATCAACCCCTCTCCCTATTGATGGACATTAACTTGTGAACTGTCTTTGCCGGTATACCAGTACTCAGTAAATGATCTTGTGAATGTGTCGTTTTGTGTTTTTGCTACAGGCTCCTAAATATGGAATTGATGATTCAAAGAGGTAATGCATATGCAATATTTTCAACTCCTGCCAAGTCTCTGTCTGTAGGGACTATATCATTTTCCTTCCCACCAGCAATGCCTGAGAGTGCCTATTCCCTGGGCGTTGTCAAATTTTTCTATTTTTGCTAATCTGATTGATGAGAAATGGCACCTCAGGGTAGTTTCAATGATTACTGGCTTCTCTGATTACTAGCAAGGTAGAGCATCTTTTTCTAAGTGTGTCCTTTGTGTTTCTTTCCAGTGAACTGGATCTTTCTATCTTTTACCCATCTTTCCACCAGGGCACACTCTTATTTTTAAGGATGAAACCTGTTTCCATTCCCTTTGATCTTTTCTTCTCTTTGTGAAGAAATGGTGGGACCCAGAGATTAACATAATCTATCAAATATAATCATTACATTTACATAGTTACCATTTTTCTTTCAAGCTAGGATTTCACAACTGTCAATTAGACCTACGGACTAATATTTCATGGTGTCAATGCCCCTCAGCCAAGACCACCAGGAACACACATCTGCGTTGGAACTAGGTGGGTTTGTTACCTGCTGGGAGGAGGGAGAACGCACGCTGTTGGGAATTGTGGGTGTTGCAGTAACAGGGTGTTAGACAGGAATTACAGAATTTGGGATTTGGTTGGGTGATTTTGGGAGTCAGGTAAGCTTTGTCTGGATTGGATGTTGTCAGAGAGTGGTGGTAATTCTATGACTGAGTATCTTAATGAATTTTATCCAAAAGAGAGATTAGACCAAGGCTAGACCATAGCTGGTAAAGAATCTCAGTCACTCTTGTCAGCCAGGATGGGGGGATGTCTGGTGTTTTGTGTCCCGTACGATGTGCATGCTTTTCTGTGTTCAGACATGATTATGAGTCGTCTTATTCTTGTCTTTATTCATTGTACTCACAGAGTAGCCTTGTCTGATGTGATGTTTGTGAAGGTCTGTGTGCTCATCAGGAGAACACCAAAGCCTGCAGAGCTGGCTTGTACCAGCTCTGTACCGGCTTGTACCACAGTCTGGCGACCATGCCAGACCAGCTCCTAGGTGCCAAGCCAGCTCTTCTCTGTCTCAGCTGTCGCCAGAGCAGAGTCTCAAGCCCTGTCACTGTAGTGATAGGTGATCTATCTGTAATTAGTGATTGCAGTTCTGAGGAATTGAAGATACCATACTTAGGCATTTGTTCTACAAACACTGTGTAATATCTCATTGCATCAGTCTATGATCATGTTCCACCCAAGAGAGGGCCAGCGTCCAGGATCGAGGTCTCTTTACGGCTTAGCTTTTCAATATCCAGAAGGTCTTGTTATAAGTGATTTAGGCTGGAGTAGGGGGGATCTAGCTCTCAGAAAAGGAAATGGGACGCCATAGGAAGAAAAGGAGAGGGTGAGAAGGGACGGTTAATTAACCCGGGGTTGAGTGTGGTCAACTTCAGGGTTAGGAATTGAGAAGGCTTGGAGTCTCCCCCCTTTTCCCCCAGTTTTCCTTAAAATTCCCACTTCTCAATCCCCTCAACACAAAAAGGGGACTTCTAAAAGTGGATAGCTCTGGGGTAAATGTAAGTGAATAATAAACAAGAGAAAAGAGGCTTGGCCACTTTTGCAATCTGGGATATTGGAACTAAATCATTAAGATATCTCAGAAGAGTCTAACAAGGAGAGTATAGTTATAATGCTTTCTAAAGTATGCTTTGGTTTGATTAGAAATTTTAATGCAACATCTAGGTCTCTTGAACATCTCAAGATATAAATGATTCACACTTCAGGTTTAAAAATAACATATTAGACCAACAAGAAAATAGATATTTCGGCAATTAGAAATAGCACTACATATCCGAATATTGAAAATAGGCATTGCAACCACCTGGAAAGTTGTATCACTTTTATGAACTTCACAACTTTATTTTGAAGAAATTCTTCTCTTAAGTGTTGGGATAATCATTAAACGTGGTGATGTGCCTTTACAACCTCTGCTATGCTTTCTGTCATGTAGTGAGTATCCAATAAACCATAGTCAATTATAATAATAATGAATCTGAATGTTATGACTTAATAAAAATACTTTGTGCAACTCTAACGAATTGATATTACCATATTTCCCTTCTTAAAACAATTTTAAGTTAAAATAAAATGTAAAGGTCATATATGGGCTTATATACTTTGCCTAGATGCTAAAAGTTAAAAGTAACTGGGGTTCAAGGATAACTGGAATCACAGGGAGGCTACACATCATCCCCTTCTTTCAAAAGAAGTGCAATCTTCCCAGATGCCCACAGACCTTCGTGGGTGGTGTGCACAGCAACTCTCTGATCTGCTAGGAAGACGTGGGGCAGAATCTTCTTGGTGTGGGAGACTCATCTGAGCGTGGGCCCACCCTGGGTTAAGGCAAGTCTGAAGGAAGAGCCCACCCCTTGTGTCTAACCTCTATCATTGGAGGTGGCTGTTTTGCCTTAAAGGTGCCTGAGAGGCAGGGTAGCCTCAGAGGCCCCAAGGAGAGGGCTCACCCAGCCCACATGGTGCTGAAATGGACAGCGCTGCTCTGACCAACAGGATCCTCCAGCTCCAGGGAGGTAGCATTGCCATCAGCTCTGTAAGACCCCCAGGAGCAAGAGAAGATTGGTGTCTGGCAGGAAGAAATGCCACTTTGCCAGGAAAGGTAGGATGCTGTGGAGACTTGGAACTTAGCTGATTGGATCTAGATTTCCACTAGAGAAATAACTTTAAAAAAGTCTTCTCTCCAGGTCCATCAAGAGCTCTGAGCCTACTCCTCCATTTAAGCCTTATCCCCTGCCCACCATATTTGTCATGTATTTGAAGGGAGTTTCCATGTATTTGAAGGGTTTACTGAGCATACCAAACAAAATCAGAATTAAAAAAAAAAAAACAAAAACAAATTCTGTTTTCTTCCATTAAGTGGCATCCAAGAAGAATCTAATCAGTAATGTTTTCTGCCACATTTCCCTGGACTAGACAATACTGTGCCCTTAGTCTAAGGCATTGACCATTTGGTTATGGATGGTAAAGTTAATCAGCCAATCATATTCTAAGTATGGCTGAAAGTTGTCAGTCTTTACTTTGAGAGTGATACAGAAATGGACGAAATTTGAGGTGGATTTTTCTGTTTTTAAATTTAATTAAAAAATTAAAAAATTTATTTTATTTTATTTTGGTGGGGGAGGGCAGAGAGAGAGAATCTTAAGCAGCCTCCGTAATCAGCATGGAGCTTGACACAAGGCTTGATCCCATGACCCTGGGATCATGACCTGAGCTGAAATCAAGAATAGGATGCTTAACCAACTGAGCCAACCAGGTGCCCCTGGATTGTTCTTTCTTAAATATAAAATGCTATGAGGATGGAATGGTTATCTTGTCGCCATGTGATTGTCTTAAATAATTGAGAGTTATTAGGTGACTTATTAACTGACTTGGTATGCAAAATAATGGGCCCCCAAAGAGGTCCACTTCCTAAAACACAAAACCTGTGAATATGTTAAGCTACATGTCAAAGGGGAGATTAAGGTTGTTGATGGAATTAAGGTTGGTAGTTAGCTGACTTTAAAATAGGGAGATAATCCTAGATTATTTGGGTGGCATGATGTAATCAAACACTTCCTTAAAAGTAGAAGAGGGAGAGGTGTCTAGGTAGCTCAGTCAGCTGAGCTTCCAACTCTTGATTCCAGCTCAGGTCATAATCTTATGGTTTGTGGGTTTGAGCCCTGCATCAGGCTCCACGCTGACAGCATGGAGCCTGCTTGGAATTCTCTCTCTTCCTCCCTGTCTGCTTCTCTCTCTCTCTCTCTCTCTCTCTCTCTTTCTCAAAATAAATAAATAAATAAACTTAAAAAGTTGAAGAGGGGGCTTGAAGAACCAGGGTCTGAGTTCAAGATGGTTTTGAAGTTTGAGGAAAGGGATGTAAGCCAAGAGATGTGGATAGCTTCTAAAAACCAAAAAACAAAGCAAAACCCAATTGAAACTGATTCTTCACTGGAAATTTCCAAAGGAACCAGCCTTGCCAGTATCTTGATTTTACTTTAGGGTTATGTGTAACATGCTTCTGACCTCCAGAGCTATGAATAACAAACTGTGTTTTTTAAAGCCACTACATTTGTGGCATTTTGTTATAGCAGCCAGGAGAAACTGATAGAGGTTTCTTCCACATTTCAGGCTCTGCCCTGGGAGCTGCAGATAAAAAGGATGGCCTAGATGTGGTCCTGAAACAATGTACTCATGATCTCATGTGAGCGGTGGCAGGACAGCTGCAAGGAGTCCAAATCCTCTCCTCCACAGCAGGTCCTGTCATCTGTGACAGTCCATCAATGAAATAGGGAGGGAAGGGCCTGGAAAAGTACCGAGATCAGTGGAAAGTGATTGTTTGAAATTACCTAAATCTCCCTTTTTCCTTAAGTAAATTGCATTACACATTAAATTTTTTCCCAATTGTTTTCACATTATTTAGCTACAATTTAACTTTGTTCCAATCAATTATTTCTTCTTCCAACCAACTTAATTGACTTTTGATCAATATAATCAGTTGTGATGTTATCCAGAGGGGCCAGTCACCTAGGACAGGGAGGGCAGATGTGTTCTTTGACATCATGGGCTTGCTGTCTCTTGGAGGCTGGGGAGCTATTTCTTGCTGGTTATAGGCGCTCTTGCTCTAAATTGTGTGGACTTGGTTTTGTCATCATGGTATTGGTGGGAGGAAGAGAAAGAATCAGCTTGGAATTGGGACCAGGGGCTGAGGCAGGAAATGCTGGCAATAAGAAAAATGGACAAGCAGAAGGTCAGGGTAAAGTCCTGCATAAGAAACTAAACCAGCAGGCCAAGGAAAATCCCAGGCTTCACTTTGCCTGGACCCAACTTGAGCCAAGCTGGGCAGAGTTGAGTGCTGCACGTTTCTATTGCACAGGGGTTTTGCCCCAAGGAGGGAAGATGATGGCATTTTACTTTATTAGACTGCAGCCATGTTCCAGGCCAAGATCAGGAAGGGCCATCCATCTGTTCTTTCCCTATATATGAGCTGGACTACTTCTGCAGGAGTAGGAAGCGGTGAGAATACCTCACTGTTAGAGGGGTCCGCGTGCGGCATCAGAGCATGAGCATGCTGTTCCTGAATGAGATGTGCTTCCCAGTCACTTCACTGCAATTGCCATTTAGGCTCAATTACAGCAGTGGCTTCTCATCATCTGTCAGTTATCAGGTTGTCACTGCCTTGTGGTACACTGAATATGCATTTTTCACCGGCCACACAGGGTGCGTTTGTCTTGGGTCTTCATGGTCATTCCTTTTGCGTGTTTACATGAGGAGAGGTTGACACAGAGCTGGGCTGGTGGTCGCCCCAGCTGATGGCTCCATTCATCACACTTGAGCTGTGTGAGAGGCTGTCACACAAGTGGCTGAGCTATAGACCCCCTGACAATCAGTTACTGCTCCTTAAAAATAACCCACGAATGTTTCCTCTAAAGCCTTGCATCATAGGATGAGCTTATTCTTTCTTTCTATTATATATATTTATATGTATTTAAATTTTATTTAAATACAAGTTATTTAACATATAGTGTAATAAAGTTTTCAGGAGTAGAATTACGCGATTCATTACTTACATACAACACCCAGGGCTCATCCCAACAAGTGCCCTCCTTAATACCCATCACTCATTTAGCCCAGCCCCCCATCCACCTCCCCTCGATCAACCTTCCGTTTGTTCTCTGTATTTAAGAGTCTCTATGGTTTGCATCCCCCCTCTGTTTTTATCTTATTTTTCCTTCCCTTGCCCTATGTTTATTATCCTATATTTCTTAAAAGCTTCCTTATTTTATATTCTCATAATTCAGTTACTTGGGCTGCAGCACATTGTGTGTCCTTTTTGTCCTTCCCCCCACCCAGATGCCTATCTTCTTCCCCCTTAGCAATCTGATTAAATTCATCCAGTCATTTATTCAATTATTATTGCTACTTGATTTTGACATAGTCCCTGTCCTCTTAGAGTATACATTCCAGTAGGAGAAATAACATGCACATGAACCAGTAAATGCATAATTTCAGAAAGTGATTGGTGCTTGGAGGAAAACAAATCAGAACAAGGGGACAGAGAATCCAGGAATGTACATAGGGGTCAGGGAGTCCCTTCGGACTGGAAGTGAAAGACAAGCCAGACGAGGAGCTGGGCAAAGAGCATCATGGTCGGAAGTAAAATCGGAGGCTCTCCATGGAGCCAAGGAAAGTCATACCAACTAAGTCTGCCAATAAGATCCGGGCAGAAGCATCTCATCCCTCACCTCTACAGAGAAAAGGGTCCAGCCTTGCCAGCAAGGGGATGCTTAGCTAATGAGAGCCCCCTTCCTTAATATTTTTATATGAATGAGCAAGATATTTCTATCAAAAATGGATTTTGATGGAGAACTATCCAGATGGTTGCTTCAGTTTTCCACATTGTTTTGTATGTGGACACAAAGACTTATTCAAAGACTTCTTTTATGAACACGGCTTAAAATTTATCTTCTATTTGCAAAAAGCACCCATAACAGATGGTTAATATTAAAGATGCTGCTTAGAGCAAGTCTTGACTTAGGGCTGAAATAAGTTGAGATGTTTGGTGATGCTTGATGTAGCCGCCCCATGGGGCAGGATGAGAAAAAATGTCATGATCTCATAATACACCCATAGTAATGGAAACATGCATGCATTTACTAAATAATGGCTTTTCTATTCTGCACAGACATTGTACTGTTAGAAAAGCTAGTGCATAAGACACGAAAAGGAACAATCTTTCCAGGTAATGTACAGTAATATGCAATTTTGCAACTCTTGATAGAGCAAGAGGCTAGACTTTGAGATTGAGGGAGAATGCTGTTCTCTGTTTAAAGAGCATGAACAGTGTAGGCAGAAAAAATACCTCCAGCTCTTCTTATTCGTACATTTTTAAGAATTAAAAATGTGAAAACTTAAAATGTAAGGAGAATGTAGTGAAGTGTCGTCATAAGTAGGGTAGAAAATGGAAATGGTGATTTAGATGGTAGAAGCTAAATGTGGCTTTGCTGTTCATGAGCAGCTTAGAAAATTTCTTAATGACTAATGAATGAAGAATTAGAAGACAACTCTTCAACA
The DNA here is from genome assembly GCF_014898765.1 of Herpailurus yagouaroundi. Lineage (NCBI taxonomy): Eukaryota > Metazoa > Chordata > Mammalia > Carnivora > Felidae > Herpailurus > Herpailurus yagouaroundi. The sequence continues at coordinate 5,381,959 of NW_024412429.1, read as the reverse complement.
ACTGAGGAAAAATCTGAAATAATTTTTTTAAATTTTATTTATTTATTTTTAAGGGGGTGGGGAAGGGGCAGAGAGAGAGAGAGAGAGAGAGAGAGAGAGGGAGGGAAATAAAGAATCTTAAGCAGCTCCATACTGCCAGCGCAGAGCCTGATGCCGGGCTTGAACACACGAACCTTGAGATCATGACTTGAGCCGAAATCAAAAGTTGGATGCTCAACTGACTGAGCCCCCCAGGAGCCCCAAATCTGAAATTATTTTTAAAGAAAATAGTACCTGGGCAATGTCTTAGTTATCTGTTATTGTAAAACAAATTACTCCAAATGTAATGGACTTGAATAACAAACATTTGTTACCTCAGGGTGTCTGTAGGTTAGGAGTCTGAGTGCTTAGCTGGCTATCTGTCCCCGAGTCTCCCACATGGCTCCCATCCAGCTGTCAAATGGGGCCACTGTCTATCTGAAGGCTCTACTAAGGATGCTGTTCCAAGCTCATGGACATGGTGACTGGCAGATTCAGTCCCTCTCTGGCTATCGGCTGGAGGCTGCCCTCAGTTCTTTGGGCCTGCTTATGACATGGCAGCTGGTGTTCCTTGGAGTGAGTTTCAAAGAGCAAGAGGCAGCGTGTGGAAGCCGGATCCCGGTCTCTTTGTAACCGAGCCTCAGAAATGACATCCCACCCATTCTGCTGATTAGAACTTTCCAAAATCTCAGTCCATAAGTGTTGCCTAAGCAGATAAATTTGAAGTGGGTCCATATTATTGTACGGGATGACTAAAAGTATGTTTTGGGCAAAAATAGGTTTTTGATAGTTAAGAAAGAAGAAAGGAGGGGTGAGGTCTTTGAGGGGTTCTAGCTGAGCATTGGGTCTAAAGATACTTGAGCACCCTGTGAGAGGCTACCATGTTTCCAAGCTTAGTTGTCAGCACAGCCTGTTGCCTTCACTGCCTTCTCTGCTCCTTATCCTCCACTTCTGTTGTTTTCACAAGAGAAAGTGACCAAGGAGTAGAGGTGGGAGTTTTGAATTTCAGACTGCAAGTTCAGGTGACAGGAATGACAAGCTATTTAATTTTTCTAAATCTCACTTCATTTCTATTTCCCTAAATCAGCCAGTCCGGTCCTCCTCAGTGCTTTCTACCAGGGTGCACCTGGGTTCCAGGGGAGGGTGGGGATGAGCTTTCCTGGTGGTTAGAGAGCAGCATTGTCCTGGGCTCTCTAGTCCTATCTGAAGCTTGATGATGGTAAATGGGGCCAGGATTATTAAGAGTTTAGGGAATGTTAAGAGTTGGTGGCTAAATATAGGAAAAATGCCTGGGAACTTGGGAACAATCCCCCTTTGCTAGAGAAAAGTGAGAGACCCATTCCCCTTTGTGTAAGCAGATGTTGGTGGGGAGGAAGATGTACTTTGAGACATGAAAATGTAGAAATGCTGCCTGGGGTAGTCAAGGTGGAGAAGATGCCCCTGGTATCGCAAGGCCTCTGTGCAGTTTGACAGATGCCTCCCTGACCGTGTCCCTGTTCTTGACTGAGAGTTTGATGCTGGGGGCTGGGTTGGGAGCCTCAAAACCCAGCTGTGGGCATACAGATAAGCCAAGGTTAAGCTTGCTGCCATTTTGAAAGGCCTTGGCTGGGGAGAAGCCACCTATTCATAATTATACACAATGAAAAATAGCCACCTCAGATTTACAGATAAAATGTCACAACCACATTTTAACCTGAATATTAAAATAAGAATTCATATGTTGATTCTGGTAGAAGAATTAAAGGATATTACATTGATGGTGACTCATTTATTTTTAATTTTTTTTTGATGTTTATTTATTTATTTTTTTGAGAGAGAGAGAGAGAGAGAAAGAGAGAGAGAGACAGAGACACAGAGAGACAGAAAGACAGAGTGTGAGTGGGGGAGGGGCAGAGAGAGAGGGAGACACAGAATCTGAAGCAGCCTCCAGGCTCTGAGCTGTTAGTACAGAGCCTGATGCAGGGCTCGAACTCACAAGCTGTGAGATTATGGCCTGAGCCAAAGTCAAACACTTAACTGACTGAGCCACCCAGGAACCCCTTGATGGTGACTCTTTTAGTGACTGTTTGAGTGTGCTTTATGATTTTCCATCCTACTTTAAATTGCCATTGTTTTTCATCCGTTGGGATTCTTGAGGTGTCCATCTGTAGACTCAGTTGAGTGAGGCACGTTCAGTGCAATACCACATGGAGCCTTTATCACTGTCAGCCTTGCAGTCTAGGCATCCTCATTACTACTGAACAAAGAGGGCATTAAAGCCTAGGGAGAGCAGCAGTCTGCCCAAGGTCTTTCTGCAAGAAAGGTGGAGACCTGGGATTTGACATTGCGGGTGGCCTGACCTGAACATCTCTGTTTTTTTCTTAGACAGAATTCCATTTCTCCTGTTACGCTAACCCTTGGATGACAACCATTTGCACACTCTTTAGATTTCCTTACCAGGATATAGACCTTCTGAAGGTAGGGACTTGGACACAGTAGCAAACAATAGATAAATTTTGCATTGGATAAACAGATAAACATGAAGGAATTAAGTAACGTGAGTGATTAAATGTAAAACAAATTGGTTTTATGTCGAGGCACAAAGTCTTTTTTTTTTTTTTTTAATGCAAGTGCTATAAGAATGGACATGTGCAAAGAAATAATAGAAGTCTTAGTTGCTAAGAATGCAAATTTGTGACCTATCACAGACAGCACTGTATTTCTGACAGGTAACGCTTGTTCAAACAACAGTGGTTCAGTGTTATGAATTATTTAATTTTTCCTTCAACATGGGAAATAATTCAGATATGATCACATTTTTGGCAGGTGTCAAGTGTGGTATTGAACCATTTCTTAGCATCTCTGCTGGTGGGAAGCTGGAATCCCTAGAAACACATTTCCTGATCGGTCCATTCCAAACTGGCCCATAGGGCTCATGACCCTTTCAAGCAATCTCAAGGATGTTTCTGGAAAGTAACTAAGAGATGAAATGGAGGTGGAGTGAGAAGTTTACTGTGCCCAACATCTGGATATTTAGAAACACCAGTCATATTGAATAAATTGACTGCAACAAAGTCCCCACTGTGGTCAGGAGCATTGAGGGCAGGGGAGATGCAGAGGAGAGGAGTTGTGTGTGGGGGTGGGGGGTGGGGGGCAGATGATTTAATCATTACACCAACACTTCGAGGTGCTATTATGAAGCCCCTTATAGCTTAGGAAGCCAACTCTCAGAGAGGTGACAACTTCCTCGAGGCTGCACAAGGAAAGTAGAACACGCATCCAGATATTCCAATTTTAGGATGTGTGTGTCAGGATGTGGTTTATTCTTTGAAGTCTGGTGATTGATCTGAAAAGTTACGTAAATTTTGCACTCTACTTCACAGCAGATGTGCATTTTATTAAAAAAAAATTTTTTTTAACGTTTATTTATTTTTGAGACAGAGAGAGACAGAGCATTTACAGAGGAGGGGCAGAGAGAGAGGGAGACACAGAATCTGAAACAGGCTCCAGGCTCTGAGCTGTCAGCACAGAGCCTGACGTGGGGCTCGAACCCATGGACCGTGAGATCATGACCTGAGCCGAAGTCGGACGCTTAACCGACCAAGCCACCCAGGCGCCCCAAGATGCGCATTTTAAATAGCACATGCGTGTTATTCACTTATCTTCAAAATCTTGACACAATTTTGTGCTTCAGAAAGAAGTCCCATACTGGCTTCACGTACTCGCCATCACTGCCTCTTTCGGGGGAGAATCGGGTCTAGAACGTGGGGCCTGTGGGAAAATGCTAGTCCTCCAGCTTTTACCTCGGTGGCATTGAGCAGAGAGAAGTACCCTTGATTATCTTGATTCCCCACAGAAATGACTGCCTTGACCAAGGTTCAATATGATATCCAGAGATAAAATACACAATGTCCTTTATGTCGGGATGAGTCTGATTTACTTCTTGAGATACGGTGCCAGGAGGAATTTATATTCCCTGCAGAAAGGCTCTGTAACCTTCCTGCTTGGCCCACCACGAAGCTCCAGGCCCAACTCAATGCTTCAGTCAGCCCTAGTCTGAAATTTCATCACACACAATTTGTGCATATGTGGGAAAAACACCTGATCAGTCGTGTGTTTTCCTACTTTCCCTGAGTGGTTTCAGATCGCTTCAGAGACCTTTGTTCATTTCCAAATGAGGACTCACTGTAAGCCCTTCTAAATCTTTTCTTGGAAGTATGTGGGTGTTGAAATATAAACGTAAGTACATAAATATTTCACTCAATACGTAGACCTAATCATACACTCCGATTTGTAACATTCTGTCTGTGTGCACCAAATAAAGCATGTGGGCCAAATCTGGTCTAACTCGCAGTTTTGCAAATAAAGTTTTGTTGGAAAGATAGCCACACACACACAGTGTTTATTATTATCTGTGGTTGCTTTCAGGTTAAAATGGCGGAGTTGAGCAGTGGCAACAGAGACCTTATATGTAACTTGCATGGCCCAAAATACTACATGGCCTGCTTACAGAAAAAGTTTGCTGACCTTTGAAATAAAACGTAAGAGGAAGGTAGTAGAAATTTGTGTATAAAGAGAATTTCAGCCGACCTAGCCAGATAATAAGGGCACACTTTTTGTGGGTGGTGAGAACATGTGAGGGATAGTCGACATCTCTACTGGGAACGCCTTTACTCTGCTTCACACATAGTCGTGTAGTGAGGAGTCCTGGGTCCAGAAAACAAGGATGGGTCCCAGGACAAGCTGTGTCACTGGGTGTGTGCCTTTGGGAAGCTGCTTTCCCTCCCCAAGTGTCCCAGCAGCTTCGCCTACCTCTCAGCACGGTTGAGGGTCAGAGAAACTAGTAGGGGTGAATTTCTCTAGAAAGTGCTATTTTGTGGGAGGTATGAGTACGAGCTCTGTTGAGCCCTCCACCGTGATACTTTCAGCAGCAGTTCTCACAGGGATCCCTTGAAACTAACAACCATATTCCACCTTCCCCACCCTACCCTCATATAGATTTTGGGAGTAGTTTGGTAAACTACAAATTTATTATAATTTTCAATCCACATTATGAGTGTGGAAGAGAATTAGAAGCCATTCATTCTGCAGCTTGAGGGAGAGGAATTGACAATATAGTTACTGAAGCCACCAAAGGAAAAAATAGTGAAGAATGGAGACAGTTCTATATGTAACTAGGATAAATCTATTTTTCAAATACTGGTGTCAGTCAAATAGTTTTCTTCCTTTGCTCTCTCTCCATGTCGACATAGCCTTAGTTAACTAAACTCATAAAGAGTTACCAGGAAGAGAAAAATCTGTACTAAAATTTCAATGAATTTTCAGTATGGATGGCATATAAGAACCCATAAAGATTTATTGTTATTATTTCAAACATCATTGAAATTAGACTTAATTATCTGTGCAATTTGCTGGAAATAGCGTTTTAGCATTTGGATCAAGTATATGCCATTAATTTTAAAATAGAAATGTACCAGGCTGCTTTTTAAAAATTTCCCCCAAAACATAATCGCTAAATTTCCTGTTGGCAAAAATCTCTCTTCTTCCTTTACTCACCCCTGAGAATTTTGGCCCCTCTACCTCTTAAATTGGTAAATAAGTTCTTTGTTTTCTTGCTTCTTTTTTCAACCATGACAATTTCAAGTGGCCAGGTGGGTTCACGTGAGGGGAGCCAGGAAATACATTCTCTTCAAGAAGCTTTAGACTTTGAAAGGACATAGGTTAATGGCTTTTTATTACTGGGCTTTTCCTTGGGGAAAAGTAATCTTGTATTTTCTCCGAGTATGCCTATGTCTACACAGCACGGAGAAAGCTGAAATTTATCAAGTTAATTAACTTGGCTATTTCAGCTGAGTAATCAGGCTCTGCAGTATACTTTTTTAATGGCTCATTTTCATCAAGGTGACAATGTTAAGTGTATGTGGCTTACCCTTGAGGCCATGATTTGTTTTTTCATACTCTTCTTCTTCATGCAACGCTCTATCACCCAGGTGAAATGCATTGGTGTTCTAGCAGGTGGTGTGTCCAGAAGGGTTTCCTTTCCTGAACTACGCGATATGGGTTTGTTGCTAGCCCGCTTGTGCTGTCAGACTAGCGTCTTCACTGCTTGCTCCAGAATCATCTCCAAGAGTGCCCAGACAGCTCCTGAAGAGAGTGGATCTGTCTCTGTCCTACTGGACCGCTGCCCGGCACCTGGGTCCTTGTCCTCCTGGGACCGGCTCTCCACTTGCCTCTCCATGCAACCAAATCTGGTCACCAAGTGTATGCCACCTCCCTGCCTTCGGAGCCTGACTGGTCCCCAACTCTTGCTGGTCTCCCGTATCGGTGATGTCCCTGTAGAGGAAAGGGAGGCCAGTATGTCCAGTCCCCAGGGCCCTCAGTTTCCGGGAAACAACAGCATAGTCTCAGTTTGTACTGATCCTTTTCACAGGGCGTTTGTGGGGAGAATCTCCATGTGGGAGGCCAGGGGTGGCCCAAGTGTGGGACAAAATAGGCCCTGCTTCTTGGGTTCAGATGTATCTATGCAGGAACGTCTGGGTTACAGGTAGTTTCCAGACCCTGAGGACGTTATAGGTGATAGTGAAGTTGTTGGTGGGGAGGCTAATTTTTTCATCAGCCAAACGAGGCTGAGTGGGCAGGGGAGGTCTGATTAACAGGCATCCCACGGAGACCAGAGTAGAGCGCAAGGAGAACCCAGGAGGTGGGATGAGGGGTTGGGTGCAGCGCGGGGAGGGGCCCAACACGCTAGCACCCGGGCATCTTTGTTCATATGCGAGAGGCAGCTCTGGAGGGACCAGAACCAACCAGAGGTGGAGGCCACGAGGGACGACTGAGAGCCGCTACAAAGAGAAGAGGCAGAAAATGCAGGCATCCTGTGGGGGTGGCTGCAATTCTCTACTTGACATTAGCAAGAACTGGGGAATCAGAGGCAGGTGCATAAAGGAGAGAGCAGAGATGCGGAAGACGCCCAAGGTGTGTCACTTGGCTCAGGTGCCTGGCGGGTGGAGGGGAGAGGGGACACTGTTTATCTTTCATTTCTAGGTGAGGACTTAGGGAAACTTCTGCCGACTCGGCTGAACAAAGCGGGTTCAAGTTAACTTTCAGTTTGTAAAGAATTGTCCTCCAGTTAACCACTTACAGACATTCTTCTGAATAATCGTATGCATCTGTACTAGTTTTCTATTGCTGTAGAACTCGTGACCACATATTTAACAGCTTACAATGACACAGATTGATCACATCCTCGTGTCTGGGGCCAGGAAGTGGGGGTGGGGATTGCCCGGATCCTCTGCTCAGGATGAAATCAAGGTGTTGGCTGAGGCTGGGGCCTCACCCAAGACTCGGTCCTCTTCCAAGCTCGCTTGTCCTTGACAGAATTTATCCTTTGTTACTGTTGACCTGGCCTGCCCTCCAGCCTGGCGGCCACAGTTCCTGCCTCATGGGTGGGAGGACCCTTCACAGCAGGGATGTGTGCCAGCATCTAGTTGTCTGTCATGTGACTTCACCTTCTTTCAAAGGCTTTTCGATTAGGTCAGGCCCGCAGGGAGTAATCTTTTGATTACCAAAGACAGAGGATTAATCACCTGATCCCAGAGTGATATTCCTGGCATCCGCTGGCCCCACCACACTCAGAGGCGGGCCATGCATGCAGTTGCTATATGTAAGCAACTCTCTCTCGGTTTCTGGAAGGGCATTAGTAGAGGCTGCCTTCTACTTCCTAGAAGGGATCTTGGGATCTTCCCCTGAGGGGTCTTGGAAGGACCCGCCACTCCCGTGTGCCCAGTGGCCTCTGACGTCGCCCTCCCTTTGCGCATTTTGATTTGCACCTGCAGCAAAGCTAACATGTCTGCTTCTCTGGTGTCGGCGCCGAAGGTCTGGAGCTTAAAAGGGGGGAAAATAGTGAAGATTTCCTCTCTTTCTTGGTATTGGAAAATCTGCCTTTAATTCCATTGAGTTGAAAAGGAAGAACTGGAGTAAACCAGGAGGAGCAGGAAATGTCAGCTCTCGGTGCTCTGTACTCAGAAGTCATATTTTAAGTGGCAGGAAAAGACGATCCATCATTGAGAGTTTTCACAGAGACCATATTCACCGGTGCCCGTCTTTTGTGCCAGTCTGGCTTCGTGGGAGACTTAGCTTGGTGCTATTACTGTGTGACAATCCTAGGAATTGTCACCTGGAAACCAAGTGCTCAGTGGCTTTGCATCTCGTTAGAGTCTCCCAAGGTCTCAGATGACAGTTTTATCCCTTCCCCCTTTGTTCTTAAGTGTGCTCTGCTCATTTAGAGCACAGCCAATTCAAAATCAACCTCTGCCGTATTTCCACAGTCCCTGCTCTGCACTCGGAGGTGATTCAATGAGGTAATTAACGCCAACACGAAACAATCAGCATGTGTGGGTGATCAAGTCTAAATAATTCACAGAGCAATACCTGATGTGTTTGGCATGTTTAGATACAGACTTTCACCTTATTTGCCTTTACAACAGTCTCCGAATTCCAGTTAGGTTTGTAGATTATGAATAATGAGCGTATTACTCAGGCCCCGAAAGCATGGCATTTACAAATCACATCAGTGTTTTATTCTTAAGAAAGTGCTGCATTATTCTCTTTTGACATATTTTTGTTCTCAGGAAGGAGAGCGGTGTCTATACAGGCTTACCTCAAAGCACCTACAACTGGGGGAGCATTATCATATTACATGCATAATTTAAACGTGAGAGTCATTGCAGGTGTAAATCAAAAGGACAACTTATCCTTCCAGATTTGCCCGTGTTTGTAAATGTCTGTTGTGGTTGCTAAGCATGCAGCCTGCGGAACTATTCAGGTGGCGTCAACCTCACTAGCTGTAGGAGCTCCCCAGCAAAACCAAGCAGCTGTGGTTTCACTGGCTGGTGTGAAGAAGGCCTGCTGTTCGCTGTGGAGGTGGCTGTTTTATCAGCCGGTTGCGTTCTAGAAGAGCGCTTCTCTAGCATCACCCGGCGGACTTGTGAAGACACGGACGGCTGGGCCCCACGCCCAGAGTTTCCGACTCACCGCATGTCTGATAAGGTCCCGGGTGGTGCCGACCTCACTTTAAGAACCACCGTGCCAGAAGAACAGAGGCTTCCTTGTGGAAGGGAAGCGAGACTTCTCTTTAGGAAAACACGTTGACGGTAACTTTCGGTTGACAGTCGGCTGGTTCTGATTCAAAAGGAGTAAGCGAAGCCGAGGAAGGCAAAGGGAAATTGGAAACTGGCCTGCGTGTGAACAGGGGACTTGTTGTTGAATGGTAGCTGGAGAGCACGCTTGGGGTTGTGGGTGACCGGGGAGGGCTGAGGAGCAGGGACACGGCCTATGGTGCATCGGTGGCAGCCCTAGAGTAGACAAGGCTATGGGGAAGTATCTTGAGATAGGAGGCACCAATGAATCCCTAGAAATGCGGGAGTCTGTTCCGAAGTGTGATGGTCGAACTGACTGGGCTAGAATCTTCCTACCATCCAGATCCCACCCTTGCTGCTGTCCCCACAGTGCCTCCAGATCTGATGGGCTCAGTAGCCTGGTTTGGCCCTTCCGGGTCTGGCTACTCAGGCATGTGGACCTGGGGCAGGCTGGCTTCCCTGAGCGCCACTGAATCGAAATCTGGAACTTAGGTAGATGGCCAGCTGATGTGCTTGTCCAAAGAAGGCATCCAGGTGGCTCACGGACACATGAAAAGATGTTTACCATCGCTCATCATCAGAGGAATACAAATCAAAACCACACTGAGATGCCACCTCCACCTGTCAGAGTGGCTAAAACGAACAACTCAGGAAACAACGGATGCTGGCGAGGATGTAGAGAAATGGGAACCCTCTTGCCCGGCTGGTGGGAATGCAAACTGGTGCAGCTACTCTGGAAAACAGTGTGGAGGGTCCTCAACAAATTAAAAATAGACTTACCCTATGACCCAGCAATTGTTCTACTAGGTATTTATCCAAGGGATACAGGTGTGCTGTTTCGAAGGGGCAGATGCACCCCCATGCTGATAGCAGCCCTATCGACAATAGCCAAAGTATGGAAAGAGACCAAATGTCCATCGATGGATGAATGGATAAAGAAGATGTGGTATGTATACACACACACACACACACACACACACACACACACACACACACTGGAATATTACTTGGCGATAAAAAAGAAGGAAATCTTGCCATTGGCAACAACGTGGATGGAACTAGAGGGTATTACGCTAACTGAAATCAGTCAGCCAGAGAAATGTATCATATGATTTCACTCATATGTGGAATCTGAGAAACATAACAGATGAACATAGGGGAAGGGGAGCAAAAGTAAGATAAAAACAGAGAAGGAGGCAAACCATAAGAGACTCTTAAATGCAGAGAACAAATCGAGGGTGGCTGGAGAGGAGGTGGGTGGGGGGATGGGTGATGGGCATCGAGGAGGGCACTGGTTGGGATGAGCACTGGGTGTTGTTTGTAAGGGATGAATCACTGGGTTCTTTTCCTGAAGCCAAGACTACACTGTACGTTAATGAACTTGAATTTAAGTTAAACCAACCAACCAACAACCTGTGCCTCCCCAAAAGAAAATAAAGCTTGAGAAGCACTGTCTAAGGCAGATTTTCCCAGACTTCGATGATATCAGTATCGCCTGGAACCCTTTTAATGTACAGATTCCAGGGCCCTACGGCAGCCCTCTGAGTCAGCATGGCCAGGGAGGAGCCCGAGAATTTGTGTGTAACAAGAGGGTCGGCTGATTCTTGCCATGAAGAAAGTTGGGGCAAACTGCTTGGAGGGAATGAGCTGTTTCTGGACTGGGAGTAAATCCAGCTGGGGGCAGGGAGCAGCCCCAGGGGGGACAGTGCAGGTAGGGATAAAAAGTGAAGAGGTAGGAATTTGCCAAACAAGATGCTAGAAACTGTAACCCCACTGCCAGGCACCCTCAGGCAGCCTTGATAATCAGGAAGGTCTCTGGGTTCCCTAGACCAGTTGTTCCCAGATGAGCGGCGTGGGGGGAAACTTCCGCCCCACAGGGGACATGTAGCGATGTTCTGGAGATGTTTTTGGTTGTCACAAGTTGGGGGTGCTGCTGGACATCCTGCAATGCTTGGGGCAGATCCCCCCACCACAAAGAATCGTCCAGCCCCGAGTCTCCGTGTGCCGAGAGGGAGAACCCTGGTCTAGAGCAGCGGTTCTCACAGTGATCTTGGACCAGCAGCACCAGCGTCACCTGGGAACTTGGGCACTTGTTAGCCGTGCAAATTTGGAGGTGTCCTATCAGACTCACCGAACCAGATGCTCTGGGGTTGCGGTCCAGCGCTCCGTTTCAGCAAACGCTTGGGGTGATTCCGTCGGTCTGAGGACAACCGTCGCGGGGGGTGTGCGATCCCCAGTGGTGTGCACACGAACGGTCTGTCAAAGGGCAGGGTAGCCCTAGAACGTTCTAGCCCTTGAGGATATCTTTGTCAGTGTCTGTGAACGAGGGGTCCACGCAAGGAGTTTCAACTGCAGCTGTCTGGCCCCACTTTAGACCCAGAGATGTGCAGTTTCCCCGGATGGATCTAATATTCTTTCAGTTTGAGAAGCATCGCCCTGCACATTTCAACTCAAATGAAGGTCACACTTTCCTCTTTTTCCTTCTCTGGCTGCAAGTGCTTTTATTTTTTATTTTTTTTTCCCCCATTTTAAAGCGATACTCGATATTCAATTTCACCCAATTTCATGGATAGAGAATGGTGCATATACACACCCTCAGGGCCCCAACTTTACCATTTTTTTGCACACAGCCCACAGCGTTCCGGAGAGGAGCCCGAGGGCCCTTGCCGCCAGTGGCTGGACACACTGGCTTTGAAGTTGGGCCAGTTCCTGCTCTTCTCTCTCCCCCGACCAGAGAAGCCCTGTTTTGAACCGTGTGCGACCTGGGCTTCTGCTTTGTTCTGCTGCAAAAGAGGAGAGCTTCCTGAGTTTTCTCACACTCAGAGAACGTGGTTATTTCTGCGGCCCAGCGATGAGCGCTGGGGACCTTGGAGCGCTGGCCAAGCCACGTAGAGGCCAGAAGGCACAGGAGGGGGCCACCCGCACACCCCAGTGCTGGCTGGATCGTGAGTCCTGGGGTAACCGTGTGCCCCAGCACACGGGGTAGGAAGCCCCGCCCTTGGGGCAGCCGTCAGCCCTGTTCTGACTCCTGCCACAGCCCCACATGTGTGATGTGTCGATGTCACTGGGTACACTTATCTGCAGATTAGGTCATTTAGGATTTCCCTACTAGTGCTGGCAGATTTGGGCGAGTGCCTTGCCTCGCTTTTCTGTCTTTTTAAATTTTTTTTAAATGTTTACTTATTTTTGAGAGAAAGAGAGACAGAGAGTGGGGGAGGGGCAGGGAGAGAGGGAGACACAGAATCTGAAGCAGGCTCCAGGCTGCGAGCCATCGGCACAGAGCCCGACTCGGGGCTTGAACTCACGGACCGTGAGATCATGACTTGGGCTGAATTCGGAGGCTTCACTGACTGAGCCCCCCAGGCGCCCCCTTGCCTGTCTATTAGCAGCTGTGTACTGAGCATTTTCTGCACACTGGACACTGGCACGAGTCTATTGACTTCATGTGGCCCCGTAGCCGTGCTGCAAACCATGCCTCACGCATCTCCATCCTACTGATGAGAGACTGAAACTTGGAAGGATGAAGGCACTTGCCCAAAGCACAGTGGGGTGTCTGACCTAGACCCGCCTCGTGCTCCTCCCGCACCCCATCGTCTGCCCAACGGGCATGTGCAGCCCGGCACAGAGGACAGAATCTCTTGCCCCACCCCCTCAGGGGGTGTCAACCCTCAGGGCGAATTAATCTATTTCAGCAAACATCACTGAATACTGATTATACCAGGAATAATGAACGCTGAGTAGCAGTTGGGCATTTTATCAGGCAGAAGCTTTAGTCGGTCCGTATTCTCCTGGTTTTAACCTTAAAATTTCAAAAATTGAAAAATGGCGTTGAAGTCCCACCACAAAAGGGATATGTTTCCAACCCCAGCAAGGACCGTGTTGGAACATGTGTACCATTTTCATAGAAGTGTCTTCCAGAACAGGTAGAAGATCCCCAGACCTATTTGCCCCCTTTGGTAAGTACATAGCTAGACATTTACCAGCTTCCCTTGCAATTAATTGGGTGCTGTCGCCACGTTACTAAATTCTTGCCAGCTGAACGTAAGAGGGGGTGACGTGTGCCGCTCCCGTAAAATGTCCCCACTGGTGACCCCGGCTTATCTTCCCTCCTCCGTGGGCAGGACCAGATGATTTGGAAAGCTTGGGTTGAAGATGGCAGAACCACAAGAGGGAAGAACTGGGGAGAGCTGCCCGCCCATCCTGAGAGCCACTAGCGTCTTTCGGCGGAGCCAGTAGCTGTGAAAGTGAACAGTAGGCTGGGTCTGAGTCCTGGCTCTGCTCTGCTAGCTGTGAGGTCTCTGGCAAGTCATTAGCCATCGGTAGCTCTGTTTACTCTTCTGCGAAGGGAGACAGTCTCTCTGCCTTGTCAACGGTGACGCTGTTCCAAGGGTCAGTTGAGAAGAGCCGTTGTTCGATTCGTGGTCAGGTTTGTGTTCCCAGGGCCAGAGTGGTTGTTAGATTTGTGTTTGGAGCTGCTCAAGGTTTTAAACCTCTTTGGATTAGTTGCCCACACCTAAAAGCCAGGAGGTTTCACATATGAATTCTGGCTTTTCACTCTACTTAAAGAGTCAGGGGATCTGGCAATACCTAGCCAACGTTCCCGCATGGCAGCGGTTGGCGGGAGCGGGGTATCAGCGCTTCCTTTTGACTCCAACGGTCCCCGCTGTTTGCAACTGGTCCGCCGCGTTTGGCTTACTAGCTAGCCCTTACAGCATTTGAATTTTCAACCCTTGTATTGTACATACAGATGCTTTTAGTATTAATATAGTAGCTTAGAATTTATAAGATGATACCCATAAAAGCTAGTGATCTAGGCAACACACGAATCGGTGAATTGAGCTCAGTAATATGCCCCAGACTGTGTTATGAACTTGTGGTTGGACATCTCCCAGTCACAGCCAAAAGTGAGAGGAGAGTTTGATTATAGGGCTGGCTAACAGGGAGGTCCCCAACTGTTTTGCATTCTTTGGCTCTGAGTCCTTGGCTTTAGGGTACTTTGTTGACCTAAGCCCTTCATATGAGCCTTAGACCCGTTGGAAAGGATGTCATCTTACTCAGTGCTTGGGAGGTTGGGAAACCCACTTAGATGCTCGGTTCTCATCTATTTCATCCGAGCTGGAGCCTCCTCCAGTTTCTGCCAAACCAAAGAACAAGGAGTCATCACTGACATTCCAAATGCACTCTGTGACTGGGTGAGGACATGCCAGTCTTCCAGTAGGGTCAGCACACAGGAGGTGCCTGTTATCTCCATGAGAACCACCACCCTACAAACACCAAGACCCTCCCCCCCCCACCTCCCAGTGTACGTTAGAGTGGTTGTGGCTTCCCCGAAAGTGTTAATGTGACTTCTGAAGCACAAAACTCACCATCCAGGACTGGCTTTGGCAATCCCATAGGGGAAAACAGCTTGCAAAGCAGTTAAAAGCCTGAGAGGTAAGAGAAGAACAGAATTTGAGAAATGGATCAGTGGGAACAAGTTATGTTTAATTCAGAGCCCAGCCACAACTGCCCTGGTACTGACTGCATTACCGAAGCTAGAAGAATCAACTTGCCACTTAGAATATAGTTAGAGGCTTGATTTTGTGAAAATGAAGACCTTCCTATGCAAGGAAAGAAAATAAGATGGAAACATTGGCGTATGGGGAGTCAACTAATGGATTCCAAGCAATTTATTTCAGTGCAATTCGATTCAAGAGATCCCTACTCATTTTTTATTCTACCTTGTTTGGAAATAGTATGTGTTTCATATTTTTCATTATGGTTATGAATAAAATGAGTGCCTGAGTAGGAAAATATGCAAACATTCTTTTCGTTGCAGGAAAACAGTTAGTGGTGTGTGTGTGTCATCATCAGGTCTTGTGCGCGAGGTGGAGAAGGATGTTCCGTGGAAGAAGGATGTTGTGTGATGTGACCAAGGGTCATGGTGGATGAAAGCTGACCATGAATCATCGACAGCGTGGAAGGTAAAGCAGGCGCAGCATGAAGGGATGTTCAAAGCAGGCTGACGCAGCGAAACTGCAAAGTAATCCTTTCATGCTTTGTGCTGGACGGTGTGTGGAAAGAATGCTTTGCAAATGGGGCTTTTCATCGAAGAGTCCAGGATAGACGTCAGAAGAAGGTCACAAAGGTGGTCTAAATTTGGAATATGAAGAGGCGTGAAGATGTTTGTTGGAGTGTGGTCCCCAAAGCAGAGGCATCAGCACCCCTGGAACTGGTTAGGAATGCAAATTCACCCCCAGAGTTCCTGAATCAGGGTGGGGCCCAGCAGTCTGTGTTTTAACAAGCTCTCCAGGTCGTTCTGATGTGGGGCTAGAGTTTGAGGACGCTGAGCCACGTAGGAGGACAGAGCTCATTAGCATGGGGAGGGGAAGACTGAGCCAAGATGTGATCCATCGTTAGCCTGACCTCAGCAGCCAGCAGCTTGCTTCCTTCCATTTCTGCCCATTTCTTCTGGGGGCAGAACAGCAGACATCGAGGCAGTAAGAGGGGAGCGGCAGGAGATTCCAGACCTGGCTGCTGTTTTACTCCACCTCCGGGGAACTGTCATAACAGCACACATTGTTGGGCATTCTGATTTAATTGGCTGATCGGTTGATTGATGCTCTCAAGCAGAGCTAGCACGCAGCCATGGTTGGGAGCCACCAGTGTCCAGCAGAGGAACTGATGGGAGTAAATGTGCTGGAGTCACACAGGAGGGGTGGAAGAACATGCCCTGATAGGGTAGGACCCTGTTGAGGGTCCTTTCAGGGTCACCAGCCCCAGGAGGGGGGCCCTGCTATCTCAGGTCTCTTGAAAAGCTTCCCTTGCTCCAGACTCCTCCTCCTGCACCAGGTTGATCTTTTCTCAAGTGATTTTGTCCTGGGAGCGGTTCCTGCCTTGTCCTTCCATTTTTCTTCCTGCCCCAAAGAAAACATCTGTGTCTCTCCTCCCCCACTGGGCCACACGCTCGGTCAACGTCACTTCCACACCAACAGCGTTGAGCTGGAATGAGATATCGGAGTTGCCCCACTTGCTTTTGAAGGCCAGTGTTTTCTTTAGGATGTTCATCTATTCGGCTTTAGATGCAAGGGATTTATTTATCTATTTTAAACTCTGCCCTAGATTTTGGCAAAAGGCGAAAAGAAGCTTTGTCTAAATTATTCATCTCTTAATTTTTCTAAGCAGCCAGTGAACAATAGATAATAAGGGGTAATGTCTGTTTGGGGGGGGGGGTAAATGTCTGTTGGGGGGGGGGGTAAAATGAAACCCGAACATGTTTTGAGATAGAAGGCACTGATGTTCTCTACTGTCACAAATGAGTGCCTTCTTACTTATCATCCTGCCTCTGAAGGGACGAGGGGATGGCATGAGTGAGGCGGGGTGACCAAGTCATGGTTCCTTGTCCCATTTGCCCTAGTGTTGGGACTAAGGTTTCTTTTGTATTTGGGGTTATCATTGCTTAATTTGTTTCCAGAACGTCCCTCTGCTCTGTCCAGGATTTCAGTGATGGCATGGTCACTTCTCTTTCTGCTTCTTGGTTTCTGGATTTATGAATTCCTAATGGGGATACAATGTCAGGCCAAGGACTCTGATTCAATGCATATGCTGCATCCTGGAGGATGGCAGTGGTTTATCCTTAGAGAATTTCACCTGTGCCTCCAACAGACTGTTCCAATGCTTGATTTGGCCAGCAACTTCTTGCTAGTATCATACATTTTACCAAAAGTAGATCTGGTGATAATGAGCCCACTTCTACACCACCTTTGTTGTAAGGTGAGGTTGGTGTTCTAAGGCAATGGTATATGGGGTCTTGAACCAGTGGGACAAAGGTTTTTGTTAGCCCTTAACTAGTGGTTCTGTCTGAGACCCTGCAAGCAGAAAAAGGCAACTGTGAATACTTACTTCTGTGACACGTAACCACTGGCCCTTGCAGGATGGAAGGGACTCAATGTAGTCAACTTGCCCCCAGGTAGAGAGCTGGTTTCCCTGAAGGATGGTGCCATTCTAGTGGCTCAGTATTGATCCCTGCTCCTCAAAGGTAGAAATTCAGTGGCAATAGTCCCAGAGAGTCCAGACAGTTAGGTCCACAGGTAGTCGTCATTGCTTCCACTGTGACCGATACATCCATGTGCTCATCATGCCATAGATGTAGCCAGTGACAGAGGTTGGTGGATGTCAACTGGCCTAACCATTTGGACTACCTGCTTATTTGTGCCCCTTCAATGTGGATAATTTCTGGCAGGCATTAACAAATATCTTTACCCTCGGCATCCACTCCCAAGTGTAATGTCTCTAGCTCAGATTTCTTTGTCCCCCATCTTTCAATATTTTTCCCTTCCAGGTCCATAGCTAACTAGCCAAGACATTTACATCTTCCCATAAGTTCATTTATAGTCTAATATCAGGGCACTTCTCTTGCTACTTAAAATGAATGATCAGGTGCCTTGCCCAAAGTTCTACCCAGTGGAAGCGTTTCAAAAGTACCTTTGATTATTGTTACACATCCACATACCTAAGTGACTTATGCATAAGCAAAGCTCCTCTTCCTGGTCGAACAGAATCACTCCCTATGGCTGTCCGCATGAACTGAGAAACAGGTGCGGCTGTGACGATAGTGGATGCCATTGAGGTCTGAGCTCCTTACTGATGCAACTTGCTTGTCTCTCTGGGCCTGGTGTTGTAGGCCTAGGTATACCTAGGTAGCCACTTACATCTTACAATGCACTGTTGCTGGGCCTGCTTAGACTTATCACTTGGTAGGTCTGCAAGGCCCCAGCTCATCATTGGTAGTCTGGCCACATGGTCACTTGGTACCTATGGTTGGGCAATCTCTTTCCACCAAGACTCCACAGAACATCAGGAGTTGTTTTTCAAAAGATGTATGAGTCTCTGCTGTAGGTGGCATGCCTTCACTCCAGAACGCCAGAGGACTGCACTGGGACTTTCCCATTGGGTTTGCCCCAAACTCTACATGGTCCTTTTCCCTCAGTTGACACCTTCAGCTCTCTAGGGTCTGCCAGACCATATGGCTCAAGTGGCAGGGGTGCCTGTATCACAGCCATGACCTGAGCCCTTTCTTCCTCCAGGTCCCATTCAAAACTGGCAGATCTTCATATGATCCAGATTATGGGCTGGGACAGTATCCCGATTTTTGCCATGGTAAGACGAGGAAAGAAAATACCTCTTCGAATTGATGATAAATGGCGTGACGGTTAGTTTTACATTAACTTGACTAAGCAATGATGCCCAGTTGCTCAGTCGGTCAAGCACTAGTCTAGATGTTGCTGTGAAGGTATTTTGTAGATGTGATTAACACTTTCAATCCGTTGGCTTTGTTAACGTGAGTGGGCCTCATCCAATCAGTGGAAGGCTTTGGGAGCAGACTGAGGTTTTCAGTCTGCCTGTCTACCCTACAGATTTCAGATTCACTACGTCTTACAATTTCATTGATTCCTTAAAATCAATCTCCTTATAAATACATATTTTTATTGGTTCTATTTCTCTGGAGAACCCTGACTAGTACATATGGCATGTATATCTTTATGATAAAGACTTAAAAAAAAACCTGGATAAAATGGATGACTTTCTGGAAAAACAAAAATTAAAAACAATAATGACCTGATAAAATAATAAAATTAGAATATCTAAATAGTGTGAAAAGCCAAGTAATAATGGAAAACACGACTAAAACAACACAAGGATTTTGCTTTTTGAAGTGCTTACATAATTTAATGGGCTGATTCTCTAATACTATGACAAGTTCATATAGGTAATTGCTAGCCTATTAAAGTGTTTCAGAGCATGGAGTGGGATGGAAAATTTTCCAATTTATTTTATGAAGGGAGCATAATCTTGATACTAAAATCTCCCCCAAATGGCATATCAATAATAACAATAACAGCAACAACAACTACAGGTGAATCTTACTTATAAATAGAAATATATTGAGTCATTTCAATAAGACCTCTTTCAACATAATCATAATGAGATAAGGTTTATACATAATGGTTTCACATTAGGAGATCTAATAGTATATTTTATGACATGAAAAGGAATCACCATATCATTATTTGTAAGAACATTAAAAACATTTTTTTTTAACATTTATTTATCTTTGAGACAGAGTGTGAGTAGGGAAGGGTCAGAGAGAGAGGGAGACACAGAATCCGAAGCAGGCTCCAGGCTCTGAGCTGTCAGCACAGAGCCCGACATGGGGCTCGAACTCACGAGCTGAAGTCCTGAGCCAAAGTCAGACGCTCAAGTGACTGAGCCACACAAGCACCCCTGTAAGAACATTTTTAAACATTCAAAAGCCATTCTTGAATTTTTCTTTAAACACTTCTTGCAAATTAGGAGTTGCTATTTAATTTAATTATCAACTTGAACTAAAGGCCTGTTTGATAGTTCTCAAAGATGGCACTGTCATCACTAAAGTAATAATGGAGTTAGTACATGTCTACCTGAGCTTGAGTATGTGAACAGGATAGCATCTCTTCTTTCTCTTAAATATTATTGCCTACTCAAGAGTCGTGATTATTGGCCCCAGAATGCCTCTCAATGGCCGTCCTTCCCTTGTTTATTGGTGGCTGTTAGTGCTACCTCTGCTGATGCATTTAGTCCATTGTGATTTACAGCTTCTGATGCAGTGAATTATGACCCTTTCCAGCTGAGAGTGTTAAAGGGGAAACATATAATTTTAAGAATTAATTGCTGTCACCTGTACAAATGCATAACAATGAAAAAAATCTCATTGAATCCTTTGTCTCATTTACTTTATTTATTTATTTATTTATTTATTTATTTATTTATTTTAATTTTTATAATGTTTATTTACTTTTGAGAGACAGAGATAGAC
The DNA here is from genome assembly GCF_014898765.1 of Herpailurus yagouaroundi. Classification (NCBI taxonomy): domain Eukaryota; kingdom Metazoa; phylum Chordata; class Mammalia; order Carnivora; family Felidae; genus Herpailurus; species Herpailurus yagouaroundi. The sequence continues at coordinate 5,361,994 of NW_024412429.1, read as the reverse complement.
TGTGACTGGGGGAGGAGCAAAGAGAGAGGGAGACACAGAATTCGAAGCAAGCTCCAGGCTCCGAACTGACAGCAGAGAGCCCGATGCGGGGCTTGAACCCACAAACTGTGAGATCATGACCTGAGCTGAAGTCGGATGTTTAACCAACTGAGCCACCCAAGCACCCCTCATTTACTTTAGATACATCTTCTCAAAGCTTATTTTCTTAAGTCACAAGGTGGTTCTGTCACAGCAGAAGAATAGAATAGAATCTTAGCTTTCACACTTGAAAAATTATAAAGTTTATTAAATAAAAATGAACTGTTACAAAGCAGATGTTACTTTAAAGAATGGAGTTTCTGGTAATTTCCCTTTGAATATAAAAAAGTAGTCCCTTCTCCAATCCAACTTTTGAGCATTTAATATGTTATTAATTAAAATCATGGTACACTAACCAGTAACATATTTTCTTTTCATTTGCAGAAAAATTTTCTTTCTTATTCCCCTAAAGGAACTTGGAAATGAATGAAAACAGGGGCAAGATAGAATCTTCCTAATTCACTCACTCTTCATTGGAAATCTCAGTAACTCCCAGGAGTATGTGTTTGAATATGTGTTCATGTTCATTCCATTGTTTTTTAAGTGAACTGATTACCTTTGAGGCCGAAGCAACAAGCTATGAAAATGAAGTCTTCATAAGCAGGTGGTGTACCGGGAACCAAACGTAAATCTGGAAGCTATTCTGAGATGTTTGACTTCCTCCAAGCTTTTATCTGATGACATCCTTGTTTACAACCCGAGTTGGCCTCTTGGACTGGCCCTCTACTCACCAACCTGCATGCCAATTTCCCACCTCATGCACCCACTGGTCCCCCACCTGCCCCACCCACGCCCGCTAGGCTCACAAGCATCCTTGCACGCTGTGGAGTCTGAAGTCTGCGGCCAGTCTTGTGGGGATGGCTGCAGGATTGATGTACCTGGCTTGGCTTTTCCACCTCTCTGCTGTGGCTGATCCTGCTTTTTGTCTTCTTCTCTTTCTTTTCCTGCTCTCTTTGTCTTTCTCTTTCCTCCTTTCCCTTTCTCCTTCCCTCCTTCTCTTTTTCTTCTTTTCTATGTTTAAAAAAAGATCAGAATTCTACATATGCAGAGTCACACAGAACCAGTTCCTCCTCATTTTCCTTTCCCCAGAAACTACCACTTTCAACTCTCTTATCTGATTCTTTTGGCATTGACTTGCTTTTCTTGAAAAATGTTTACATGATTAGTTGCCATTTTATTTTATTTTATTTATTTTAAAAATGAAATTTATGGTCAACTTGGTTTCCACACAACACCCAGTGCTCATCCCAACAGGTGCCTTCCTCAATGCCCCTGCCCCACCCCCCATCAACCCTCAGTTTGTTCTCAGTTTTTAAGAGTCTCTTATGCTTTGGCTCCCTCCCTCTCTAACTTTTTTTTTTTCCTTCCCCTCCCCCATGGTCTTCTGTTAAGTTTCTCAGGATCCACCCAAGAGTGAAAACATATGGTATCTGTCTTTCTCTGTAAGTTGTCATTTTATTTTAGTGTTAGGCATTATTTACTGACTTTCTGCTCTGGAGAACGCACACTCCCCCAGTCCAAGCCCACCACACATGCACGTATCCTCAGGCTCTGGTTCTTGCATTTGCTTCCTATTCTATGTCCTTGCTGCCAACAAAGCCCAAGCTCTCCCCCACTTGTATAAATCTTTCACTCACCTCAAACATATCAGTAGTTTGTTCATCCTCTTCGTCTTCAGCAGAGTTGGGAGACTTCTGAGCCTTTCCAACTGAGGCCAATGTCCTCCACTTCAGCCACAAAGGTGTCATTTTTGTGTTGCCCTTTGTAGTCTTTTGGAGATCACCCTGTCTCTTTTTTGTTTGGGATCCGTGGTTTCATACAACCTCGCTCTTTCTTCTGCTTTGTCACTTTCATCCTTATTTGATGGAGAACATCTTCCTGTTCCTTCCTAAGAATAAGTAGTAAGAGGTACATTCTCAGAGAACTGGCTTGTCTGAAGACCTCTGTTCTACCCTCCAACTTGATTACTACTCTGGCTGGCTACCAAATTCTAGGTGAGAAATTATTTTCCATTAAAATTGTGCAGGAATTGCTTCAGCTTACAATATTGCTTGTGGCAAGTTTGATGACATTTTGGTTTTTTGATCCTTCATGTGATACCTATTTTTTGTGTTCTTACTGAAAGGTTATAGGAATTTTCTTTGTCTCTAGAGATGTAATTTTATGCTGATGTGCCTTTAGGTGAATCTATTTTCACCACGGTGTTGGGCATTTCATGGTCCTTTTACTTTGTAAACACGTGTCCATTTTTCGAAAAAATTTTCCTGAATTATCTTGTTGATGATTTCCTCTCCTCTGTTCTGTCTTTTCTGTAACATTTATTATGTGGATGTTGGATCTTGTACCTCCACTCTTCCGCTTCCTTTCCCTTCCTTTCCCTTCCCTTCCCTTCCTTTCCCTTCCCTTCCTTTCCCTTCCCTTCCCTTCCCTTCCCTTCCCTTCCCTTCCCTTCCCTCCCTTCCCTTTCCTCCCTTCCCTTCCCTCCTTTCCTTTCCCTCTCTTTCTCTTGGGAGGTGTAGTCAATTTTATTTTTCATACTCTATTGGATGGAATGAGTTTGGCTGCTGGAGGAAGAGAGGTAGCACACACAGTTGTTTCTCCCCCATACAAGAGCCCAGGAGAAATGGTCCTGGGCTATTGCCATAGCTCTGAGGTGTCAGGCTCCTGGCTCCTGGTTCCTTCTACCCCACAGCTCTGTCCCTAAAGTGTTGCTGTCTTTGCCAGGTCCAGAATGTCCCACCATATTCCACCACAAGTGTCTGTACTCTGGCTCTTGAGGAGGATGCGATGAGGAAAGAGAAGACACAGGTTGTGTGTTTCGTATATCATTTGTGTTTACAGACTCTTGGCCACAACTACGGGGGCTGGGAAGTATGGTGTTTGTTATTGGGTCATGCTCCCACTCAAGAACTGCGGGTAATATTTCTGAAGAAGAAAGAGAGAACAGATATGAAGTGGCATCTAAGGGTCCCTGTCACAGTCCTTACTGCCAGAAGCCTGAACATCCATGTGCTTCCTTTTTGCCTCAACACAGAGAGCATTTGCACCTCCTTAGGAAAAGGAACTGTTGTCTCCTGTCCACTTACTGCATCCATCTTGAAGTTCCTGCTTGTCCTGCCACCAAATGCCCTTGTCCATGGGACTCGTGGCAGGTTCATCCCTGCGTATCATCCTTCATGGGCACCTGTATAGTGGACACCGCACACCTCACACTTTTCTGGGACTAATGGCTTTCAAGCCCAATTCCTGCAGGTTTGAAGAATCAAGGATTTGAAACTGGTTTTAGTTTCAGATTTGAATGGTCACAGGTTGTTCAGGTGAGTGTGTGTCTCTTTGGCAACGTAATTCACTCAAAGACTTACAAGTCCATTTGTATTGCCCAGTTTCACACATAAGACGACACCAGGGATCTCACCCAGACGGCATCCAGGTTGGCATTTCCGCTCATCCTCCCTGTTGCCCTGGAGGGCATCTGAACACAATGGGCATGGTTGGAAGGCAGCGGGCTTCTGATTTTGCCTGCTGGGTTGACTGCCCTGCTCTGCCCAAGGACGCTCAGGGAAAGGTAGTTGAAAGAGGGTTGGGACCACAGTTTTTTCTCCCACCGAGGCTGTCCTTTCTGTAGAGCCACCTAGTATTACTATTGGGTCACAGACGCATTGGTCACAGTATTATTGGGTCACAGAAACATTTAGTGTTTTTGACTCTGCAATGCTGAGATTGCAGGGCTGCAGAGAGGGAGCTGTTTCCCTGCCATCTCTGGTTCTTGTGTCTTGTAGGGCTTTGCTGAAAAGGGAGTGAGCGGACGTGTCTCAGGGTCATACCCTGGTGACAGGGAGGCACTGGGAAGATGGGTCGGTGGGTGCTTCAGTGGGGGCTTACTTTGAAACTGTGTTCTCATTTAGGGGCAGGACCAAATGAGGGGCTTTGGGAGGAGTCATTAGAGGTTAAGGGTCATTTAAGCCCTCCCTGTGGCTTCACTGGCACGTCCTCTCTGGGTTGCAACAAGGGCATGGGAAGACTCCTCAGAGAAGAAGAGGAATCTGAAGCCCAGGATCGGCTTTGATTCTAACGGGGCTCAGGCCAAGAGAAGCCGGGTGCAGATCTGTTTTTGTCCTTGAAGGTGAGTGAAGCTTAGCAGTAAAATTAGCTCCTGTCCATATCTCTGAATCTTCCCCCCATTGCTAATGCCTGTTGTAACTGGAGCAAGCCAGTGTGGGTCAGGCTGATTCATGATTTTATGGCGAATGAGCTGGAACAGATATGGCCCTGCTGGCAGGAATTCAAAGCTCATATACTCTCCTTAGACCTCTGACTTGAGTAATGAAAATTCAGCTGCTCAATCCAATTGGGATCCAGGTAAACAAGAGAGAGAAGGGTGAATAGGAAAAGGTAAATTGAATCATGAAGCAAATGTCAAGTAGAGGTCAAAGGAGAAGTCAGGCCCGAGGTGGGGATGATCTTTGATTCACAATCCCTGTTTCTTGCAATCTTTCTGATGGGATCACATTAAATTTGGTAAGTGGAGGTAATTGGTAAAATTGGTGAAATCAGTTGCAGGAAAAAATCCCCCCCCCCCCCCCCACCCCACGTGCTAACAGAGGGACTGTGTCTCTTCCCTGTGGACTCACTGTGTGTGTCCTACCCAGCTGGTCTCTTGTGTTCACAACCCCATGCACTGACTGTGATTCCCCTTCCATCCTGTGTGGACAACCACGAGTCTGCTCATTTCTGCTCAGGGACCAGGCCCCGGCACCAATAACACAACTGTGTGCATCCTCAGCCCCGAGAGATGTAGGGACACAGGATTTTCACTGCTTACCCCCAGCTTCAGCCCTGGGCCGCAAATGCGTTGACGGGTTGCAGCGTGGTTGTGGCTGGGTCTCTATTCTTGTGCAGACTGGCTTTCCTTTCAGAACAGAACTGTCTCCCAACCCAGAAATTCTTTGGTCTGCTCGGGGTGGAAAGCCTGTCAGCCAGGAAGAGAATATATGAGAAAAGGGTTGAAACCCACAGCCCACTAGTGGCACGCACTGTCTCCTTGCTACAGAGACACAGATTCCATGACCCTGAGCCATTTCACCGCTTACCCCTGGCCTCAAGAGTGACGTGTTTGAGGAAACCATAAACAGAAATATCGGTTGTGCTGTGGAGTTAAAGCAAAACAGAGACAGCTTAAGCAGGGTTCTCCCGAGGCAGGAGAGCACTGATTGTCCATTCTGTGAAGTCTGAGTCATGGTCGCTGCCCTCATGGGACTGGCAGTCTGTGGGAGTGATGTCGTGGGCACATAGAGCAACCAAGAGCCGACGCAAAGCTGTGCTGGCTGGGTGTCCACTGAAAAAGGAACAAGAGAGCAATCCCGGAAGGCAGTGCCAGGTGGGGATACAGAATGCCCACTCAAGGGCCAGTGTGCTGGGGTCTGATCCCAGCTTGGCTACTTATTAGTAGTGACCTTGGGTGTGATAACTGTCCTGTTTGTGCCTCAGTTTCCTCAACTGTGAATGGAGAGGACTAACAGTACTGAAAATGAGGATTAAATTCGTTCTACTGCAAAGCACTTAGAAGAGCACCCAACTCTCAGTAGGGGCTCTGGCATTACTGGCTAAGCTGACGGTTCCCTTTTCCTGATCAGTAGGGCGTGCAGGGATTCATGGGAATGAGCAATCCCATCTGGTTGGGCTGAGCAGGGAAGGCTTCATGGAGGAGGTGGGATCTTAGCTGGAACTTGGAAGGTGGTAAGATTTTGTTTAGTGGAGAAAAGAAGGGAGGGTGTTCCTGGCAGTTAAAACAGCAAGAACAAAGGCAAGGAGGCCTATTTGGGGGGGGGGTGTAAGTGTTGGGGTGGCAGCACTCAATACTGTTTGGTCACCCACCTCTTATGGTTCATCCCTCTTGGGTGAAAAGCCAGTCTGGATGGGTCTCGAAGACGAATCACAAAAGGCTGCTGCAGCTGTCGTGCCAAACCCTGCAGACTCATGGGAGCGTGAGCTGGGTTCATCTGTCAGAAAGAAGCAGCCAGTTCTGGCTGGAGCAGAGGGTTTATTTTGGAGAGAAGTGAGGGACACTGAGTGCAAGACTAAAGCAAGGAATGGTTGGAGGAGAGGATGGGGGTTTTGTCAGAATGCCACCATGGGGTAGGGTGACAGCTGAGTGCCAGTTGGATTTGGATCAACATTGGGATATTTTGAGGGCATCATGAAAAGCCTTTGAAGGCTCAATAGTCTCTCTCACCAGGACATTTTCCTTCCATCTGCCCTCACTCCTTTGAGCTCGCTCCCTTTGCTGGGCTATCATCACGTAAGTCATCTCAATCCCTTTGTATCCTGAGACCCCTACCACTGATTTGAGATAGCCCCTGTCTCTCCTACTTCACTAATGTCTCATCTGTAGTAGAAACAAACATTCTCGCCCATACATATGGCCCCCACACAATGGCCTCTGTCCCTCATTGTTCTTGGCCACCTTCACCAGCTTAGACCCATGCTCCCTCTTGGTAACGGAATGGCTCCTTTCCAACGACAAGAAAAAAGCTGAGAGCCCCGAGGAAGTGGACCATTCAGCGTTTGCCCAGTGTTCAGGGAGACAGTGGGTGCTGAGTGGTCAGGAGTATTGGCCTGGCCAATCCAGGACTGGCCTTGGATTGTACCCTGGAGAATAAGAGATCTTGAAAATTTGATCCCAGAACTTCGTTTTTGGTTGAAAGTACTTAGAGTACAAACTCCAACATGAAACCGTGTGGTGGTTGCTCTATCCCTTGGTTGGTCACAGATATCTGGGAGTCACAGAGGTTTCCTGTAAATTTCAGAGAGAAGACAGACAACTTATTAAGATATCCTGGAGAGATTTGAATCTATGGGAGGTGAGAACCTGGTCTGATGAGAATGTTCTCTCAGTGGCAGCAAATACAGACATTCTGGAGGAGCTGAGGCCACATTTTGGATCATGAGTAAGCAGTCATATTTGTGCCCCACTGGCCTCTGCGGGTGACAGTTTCCTGTTGAAGCAAGTGGGGCTGTCCCTTAGGTAGATGAATGTATTTGGATGAAATGTGATTTTTCACAAACTTTAAGTACAAGAAATTAAAGACTGACCAGGTCAGTTTGCATTGGCTTAGATAAGCCGACTGGACTCCTTGCCAATGACTGAACCCTGAGAGCATCACGCACTCAGGGAGTGATGGCCTGGGGCATTTCTGACGTGGGACCTTAGGAGTCAGTTGTGTAAGGCAAGCGGGAGCCTTTATTAGTCTTGGTTTTTCTTGGGATTAAAAACAAATTAAGCAGTGGATTTTGAGTAGATGGTCTCTAATGCCCTGACTAATTTGTCTTGAAGGGATAGAAACTATCCAATAGAAATGGAAATTGACAAAAAGCCTGCATTGAATCCATCAGTTAATCAACAGGGATATATTGACAAGGTGATTAACTCTACTAGAAGATCATGGCTCTAGACAATTCTATTTAAAACCCAAGTCAGGGTGGTAGAAAAAGGATGTTTTTCTATCTGGCCTAGCATGTGCACATTTCATGGATTGGTGAAAAAGGAAGGTGTCTGGGGAGAGGGGAATTTGGGTTGTTTATTTTTTCCTTGAAAAACTGAGTGCTCTGTTCAGGACACACATCTGAGCATTTTGGAGCACATGCACTCCAGACAGCCATGCACACGCATGGACCCACACTCATAGAAGCACGTGCTTATATTCTGCACTTAAGAAATTTTACATAGAAGCTTCTTTGATCTTTCAAACGAATGTATAACATCAATTTAAAACAATACAGTTTGGGACACAAAAGCGATCTGTCTTGGGGAGACTGGCAAAGGCAAGAAGAAAATCGGTACTAAGACCATCTATTAACATCTAGCCGTGCTCATGTTTGATAGTCATTCGAGTTAATCACCACTGCTCCTCTCCAAACCCCGCCCCACGGTCCTATTGGATTATATAATAGACCTCAATAACTCTAAATGAGCTATTATACTCTGCCATATAATTATATATTTAGGACACATGTATGGTTAAAAAAAGCAATCCGCAGAAAAACACTGAAACAAATTGCAGAGCAATTTCAGCGACTGATTATATTTAAGCTGTAGTGTGTCAGCTGTTCTCAAATTTTTTTTTTCAGAGTTCCCAAATCCGTTAGACAATATTCCAGAGCTATCATCAGTCTTTATTTCTGCGTCAAAGTCATTCTGCAAACGTGAAAAGCCTGCTTCTCTGATCTTTCCTTTTTGAGACTCCTAAAATGCAAAAAGTTGCTCCTCATTTATTTTTTCTTGGACAAGTCTTTTAGCTGCTTGTCCTACTCAAATAATAATGATAACAACAACAATAATAACAATAAAAGCATTTGTCATTTACTGAGCTCTTACTTTTTGCCAATATCGTTGTGTGTATTTTGTATCACCTCATCTGATGAGATGACAATGTGCCATGAGTTGGGCAAAGATGCTCAGGTATTAAGTATCTTCTTTAAGAACATGGGGCTTATTTAAGAGCAGCGAAGCCATGGTTAGAACCGGGTTGGTTAGTCCGTCCTCGCTATTTCTAGTACTCATGATAGCTAGTATGTTTTCATTTTGTAAGGTATTTTCATGTATGTTATGTCACTGATCCTCACAATTGTCCTGTGAGTATAGCTTTTGGTACTGTTCCCATTTTACAGATGGGGAAAATGATAGTCAGAGAGGTTGTATCACTTCCCAAAAGGGCTGCTGGGGTCACAACGCATGGAGCAAAGTTGGCATGAAAACTGGGCCATTTGGCTCCAAATCTGGCGCCTGTTCATGATTCTACACTGAAGAAATGAAACAAACAAACAATATGAGACGGAAGCAAACATGCAACCAATTAGGGCATCAAGAGAGTCTTTGCCCCCAAGTATCAGCAGTGCTACGAAGGGAATCTTTGCTAAGACCAACGTGATGATGAACACACAGCACAAAGCTTTGTAGCCCACTCCACCAGTGCACCTGCCCTGGGGGGAGGCAAAAGAGCTGTTCGTGGGGCTGCCCATCCTCAGAACCATGGGGCACCAGAGGAGCTGGGCGACATGCAAGAATTTGAGCTCACTTTGACTTCTCACAGGCTAGGCAGTGAGGAAGGAGGAACCCGGCAAAGCCAAGAGATAAGAAACAGTGTGGGGGGATATCCCAGAGGCTGGAGGCCTCGCAGGGGGTCATGGCGAGAGCTGACATCATGGGCACAGCGCGCGCTGGGAAAACATCAGAGGAAGTCATTTTAATCTTCAGAATGAGCTCAGAGGTATACAGGGTGGATATATAACCTCTATTCATTCATTTAATATATGATTAGATGTCAGTGTTGTTGGAGTTACATTTTAGGAAATGACTATTCATAATGGAAGTCCTGGCAAGGTTTCTTTATAATCAGCAAAACAGGGTGGAGGGCTCAGCTGTGGCACCCTTGCAAGAGGCTCTTAATTTACGGGTGATGTTAAATTATACCGGCTGCCAGATAGTCAGATACGGGAAGTGATACAATAAGTCACTGGGGATATGCTAGTTTTTCTTTTTTCATTTGACAACCACAGGAAGTGGCCATTAGCCAAGCCATCTGAGGAGAGAGCATCTGATTGCTATGCTACGTGCACAGCGTCCTGAATATCTCCAAAGGCCTCATAGGAGAGCGTGCTGGGCATGGGGGTGGGAAGGCAGATGGAGGGGGACAGAGGACTGGCGTGCTTAGGGGTGTGTATTTAGACTCATCAGAAACAGGCACCGGAGGGGTTCCAGGGGCTTGTTTTTCTCGAGTTGCCCTGACCTTTCCAGGTTGAGCTGTCCCTACTCAGGTTTGTCATAAGCCTTATAAAAATAGCTTGGGGGTATTTGGGGGGCAAATTGTGCATGAAGAATTTAAAAATATCTACTTTCTTACTTGTTTTTTTTTTTTTTTTTAATAAAGACAATTGAATACAGCGAGATTTCCCATGTCATTTCTGCATGAGGGCAGAGGCAAATTGCAGATCAGGGCAGCTTTTTGTATTCAAGACCAACGGTTGACTGTGGGGTGTAGCCTGCTCTGCCCCTTTCTAAGGCCCAGACTGAGACCCGACACTGTGGGGAAACTACCAGGACTCTCAGATGATAACCCAGATGATAAAGCGCCCGGGGAGATCAATGGGGTGTGCAAGTGTGGGAAGCTCACTTATAAAAGTGATCCCAAGGCTCACAGGCAATAATGTGAATCCTCGAGAAAGATGCTGTCGTATTTTGTTGAAAAGTTGACTCTTTGAGATGAAATCAGGTAATGGGAGCCTCACAGTGGGGTCCCTTTAAAGATGTACTAAGCTGGCATTGCAGGAATATGTGGGGAGGGGTCCTCTCCCTTTCTATCTCGACCACGTGGATCGACTGTGATTTGCCTTTCCAGAAAGGTCTTTGGCTTGATAGCTTCCTTCTCAGTGACAGCCATTACTCTTTAAATTCCCTGAAATAAAGACTTTCACGATCATCAGTGTTATTTTTTCAATTAAGAAAACAGATTTTGATTGAAAGTTCCCCAACTTTCTTGCTCATATGGAATTACTTGGACATCTTTATAACATTCTGATGCTTGGTGCCCACCCTCAGCCATTCTGATTTAATTTGTACAAAGGTGTTGACCTGGGCATCAGGATTATTCCATGTTCCCTGAGAGAATGTACCATGCAGCAGAATTTGGGAACTATTGCTCTTGTCCCTCATTTCTCAAGACTTTCCTTGGTGTGTCTGCTTAAAAATTCTTTAGCAAGAATTCAAGTCTTTTCATAGGTCCTTTTCTCCAACTTGATATTCCTACATTATCTAGAGCTTGTCTATTACCATGGATGGCAGTCCATCCCTGGGATAGGGTATGTTGCTGTAACAAACAACTCGTTCCTCACTCAGGCTGCGCGCCCAGTGTGGGTCAGCAGGAGCCACTGCTCATGGTAGACCTTTGGGGACCCAGTTTCACAAGATGCTCCATTTTGAGCTGTGCTTCCCGTCACCTCAATTAGAGAAAGGCTACCTGACACAATGGTCTTGAAGCTTCAGCTGGGGAATGACCCTTCATTTGGGTTCTCATTTCGTTGGCCAAAAAAAAAAGCATATGGTTTTGCCTCATGTCAAAATGGGCACAGAAGCATAATCTTATCATATTCCTGGAAGGCGCAAAGCCAGAAATATTTGGAAGATAGTGATAACTATTACACATGGATTTCCGATTTGGCGTTCAACATTCTTTCATCACTAATTCCTTCAAGACTTTTTTTTTCCCCTTGTAATTTTGAGAATGAAGAGATTAGATTTGCTGCTTCAAAATGGAAACACTTTCTTGGTCTGGACCCAGGAGGGAAGGTAATTCTGGTTTCCTCTGTTCACTTTGTGACTATTTTCTTGGTATGATGACTCTATTAGTTAGGAATGCTTTTTCCCCCCAATAATAGCAAATCTTATTGGTGGGTCTGAAACAGCTTGTGACTTGTATGCCTCACGTTTCAGAAATCTGAGCGCCAGCAGTCTAAGGCTGGCCCTGTGCCATTCAAGACTCAGTTTCCTTCTGAATTTCTACTTGATCATCTTTAGTATTTATGCCTTTGTCCTCATGCTTAGTGATCCATGGTGACAAGATGGTGGCTACTCCTTCAGACTCCGAGTCCAAGGAACATGCAGAGGAAAGACAAGAGGAAAGGGATCAGAAGGGTCCAGTGATGTCTCTTTGTCAAACTTTGCCTTCTTTGGGAAGAGATTCCTTCCTGGGACTTGCATGTCCATCTCATTGGCCAGGGCTGTGGCCAGGACCACCTGTTGCTGCAGAAGAACTTCTGTTGTAGAGGAGGCAAGGGGAATTAAACTGTGCGAATGGTTTTTATGGAGCCATTTTGCAGTGTAAACTACAAGGAGTGGGCTAGGTTTCGGATGGAAACTAGACCTTGGGCTGTCACTCTTCATAGGTCCATAAAACACCTCCATTAATTTCTAATAACTTTATGACTCTAGAAATGGATCCCAGGCTCTAAGTTATGAAAACAGCGAAAATACCTTCTATCATAGTGTCCATTTAGGTAAGCTGGTGGCTATTTCCAATTTACTTCCACTCAGAATTTTAGGGTATAGTGAGCTATGAAGAGTTGGACTGATGACGAATATAAAAAATGGAAAGCATCTCTACCAACACAATACCTCCGATGAAATTGCAGTTTGAAGACTTCTTATCCTGGAGCTATACACACTTGAGCTCGATGGGGAATAAGAAGTGGGGAAGTTAAAGTTGAGCATCCCCAGTTGAAGGGAGGCTGAGAATGAGGACGAGTACCTGGCACTTCAGGCAGAATTAGGAAGGGCTGGTGTTTCTGAGAAGTGACCATTCAGACTTCTATACTATAGCTTTCCTGAGGTCACCAAAGATGCATTGGGCTAGTCCCATATTTTCCCTGGACTACTGAGTTTTTTCATTTTGGAGGAAAATGGTTCTTGGGAGTTAACGGCAATGAGATGTGGCCTGGGCTTCTAGCTGGTAGATCTTCAGTGAAAGCAGATGGCCACAGTGGTATTAAAAACTAAAGACGGCAGTAAAGCTTTTAATTGAAAACAATTGGACCCTGTTGGATGGTAATTACCTTGGCTGCTTACAAGTAATATCCTGTCCTTGATATCCTGAAAGAAAAGCTGAAGCTGAGCAAAGAGGATCTGCCTGATGTGCATCTAATAAGGATGGAGTTCCCCAAACTACTTTCTCGAGGGATCTCAGGAGAAGAGAAATGAAGAGGAGAATTTGCTGTAGCAAGAATGATGAAGACAAAACATTCATCTACGAAGCAACCTAATGGGTCCATGTTTACTAGAAGATTGAAATTCTAGCCACCTTCAGGAGAAAAAAAATAATGATGCTTTACATGCTTCTTTTTTTTTCTCGGTAAATGATAGATCCTAATGAGGAAGATGTCTCATTTGGATGATTTCCTTAAAGATGTTTGCCGTGTGAATCGCTACCATGCGTGAGAAGTCACAGGCATTGGGGAGCCTCAGCTGTGGTACAACTATACATATTCAGGAGGCAGTGATGTAATATTTGTCTAAGGGACTCAGCCCTAGGGGTTAGATCTATAAGCAAATTTTAGCCGGAAGGTCATTTTTAAATCCAAATGACAGGCAGTGTTAGAATGGAGGACGTAGGGGAGGTTGAATGGGAAAGTATCTTAGGAAGCCATTGGCTCAGTTGTTCCCCCAGAAACTACAATCTACGATTCAGTTGGTGGACCTCACTGGGGGCTGGGTGATTGCTGTTCTTTAATGGACTCCAGGTGACCGTTGAAAAGCCCGGATCTAACTCCTGCCGCACCCAGGCCAGCATCAGGATTACATTCTTGGTGGCCATTCCTGGATACCCACATCTCACCTAGGAAGGGGCGCTGAGCTTCGCACAGATTTCAGGACCAGGTCAGAGTCTCTCTGTCTTGGAGGTGACCCTTGGGGCTGCTTGCAAAGACTGTTCCCTCTGCTTGGGGCCCCAGGAGGATCACTGTCTCCACCCCCTTGAAGTCAGGTGTGACCACGTGTGTCCCCGAGCGGAGTGAGCCCATAGCTGTTCTGTGTAGGGGGGGCACATACAGACATCTGTGGTAACTACAGCATTACTCCCAGGGCTCGTCCTGTCAAATCAGTGCTTAGCAGAGCTGGGTGCATGTCTGAGGGCGACACCTACGTCACGGTTAGGCTCTGCTGGGGTAAGGATGGGGCAGAATAGAACACGTGCACGCAAATTATTGAATCATTGAAGATCTGGGGGCAAGTTCTGAGTAATTGCCACCACCTCCATAAAACTCCTTCAGGTGTACAATTTGGGGCTCTGAACCCCAAAAGACTTGTAAGTTTCACCTGCAGACTCTCCTTACTCTGCTCCCTGGAATTGCTTTTCTAAGCAGTACTATAGGAGTCACGCTTTAGGCGTGGTGTGAAAACAAAACTTAAACAAAAACCGGTGAAATACTATGGCTGTGTTCACATGAAACTGTTATTTAATCATGGTAAGACATAAAACATCTAATTTAGTTTCAAATATAGTGTAGTATTTTATAGAGCAAAAATGAAACACATAAAACAAAACCCAAACAAAAAAAAAAGGGAGAATGCATATCAAAAAAGCCTTAAAAAAATCTCTCTCACCTTTACTATGGCAATTCTGGAATGGCTATTTCCTTCTTAGATTATTCTCCGCTGTTTCCAGCAGTCTTGAGTTCAGAGCCCTCCACTGAGTGGATATCACTTTGCTACCTCATTATGCCTAATAAGGCTGCCATTCCTTAGATTCCCCTGGCCTGATTTTTTCTTGGTTTTTAGAGCAGCTAGTTGCTGTTCAGTTCTGGAATGTTCTCCTTTTTAGAGTAGCCAGGATATTTTCTCAGTCAGATACTCTATTGCCTTTAATGTTCATGACACCTAATACCTGCTCATTGAATAGATATCTGGTCTTAGCTGTCTCTATTTTTCTTTCCTTTCTTTTTTTCTCTTTTTCTGTTCCTGTCTTTGACCATATAGGCTGTTGTTCAGGGATGGGTGCTGTGCCCAATGTTAAGGGGAGGTCAGGCTACACTGGGAATCTCTACCTATAGAAATTCTGGAAACTACAGAAAGCACAGGGTCAATAGTATATATAGTGGTAGTGAAAGAATGCTTTCCTGCCCTCTGTGCTAAAATAAAGCAGGGCGAAAGACGGTCATAGGGTCCCAGGAACGGGTACAATGATGTGAGCCTAGGAGTGTAGACCACTTCTTTGAGTATGGGTATATTTCTTTCTGCAGCCTCAAGCAGGGTCCTACTTGGGACCAAGAGAAACTCATGCTTTGAGCACAATTTTTGAATCATTTCGTTAGTTTTATCCAGCACTGGACATCTCAATTTTGGCTACAGTGACAGAATATGTGAATAATGGACTATAAATACACTTCTTGATATTGGATTTTGAGAAAGATGTAATGGAAACAAGTTAGCATCAAACATCCCATCATTTTTCATGGGCAGTTAAGATAACTGCTTGTTGTTGGTATTATGCTGTATAATTGTGCAGCATAATTGCTTCTTGTAGTCCCATAGTATCTGTTCTATAGCATTCTATTTTATAGGTATTTTTAAGGTGTATTTTTTATTGATTTGGAATATACACAGCAATAAGAGGTTCTTGGATTGATTAGAGACTACAGTGAAGCTGAAACGTTTAGTGCATTGATTCTTAATCTGTAAGGATGTTTATTTGCAGCTCTGCATATATTTATTACTATGGTGTAAGTAATGCTAACATTAAAAAGAATATTTGGTGTGTATATATTCCTAGTAATAAATTATAAAATTCATGTTTAACTCTTTCAGGCTACTGCCCTCTACTAGTCTAAGAGAATGGTACGAAGCGTAAAGTTAGGTACAATGGATCCCCTTCTAGACAGGAACTGTACATGTTCGGACCCTTATGCATAGCACGACGCTACTAATGTTGGTTGATTGTATGAATCTAGAGATTATTGTTGAATCTTCCAGCAAATAAGACAGTCAAGTTATGCACTTCCTCCACTTTTATTTATCTTGAGCAAAAATGGGATAATTCTGGTTGCTTCTGTGAGAAGAAGCCCTGCTCACTACACAAAAGTGTTTATAGGCTACCTCTCTGGGTCCTTGCTAAAGATCTCCTATGGTTCTTTTGGTCTTCTTTGCATCTCATTGGTGATTTTCTAATGGCTGCTACAATTTATAAATGTAGATATTATCTGCCTTCAGATACTAATTTATTTTGACCAATCCTGCTCTTTCTTTCAATGTTGCTTCCATTTGTGCCCTGTGGTAGTATGCAGGTATTAATTTGGGGTTGAATGACAAGAGGAGGCTTTTAAGATGGAACGGAACTGTTCCCTCGTTCTTGGAAATGACATTAACATTTCAGAGTAACAGGGGACCATTTAGTGCATCGATTCTTATTTTTCTGTTTGCACATTTTGACCTGGTAAATAAAAATCAGAGTGAAGAGGAGAAAGATGGTTTGTGAATAGAGGCAGAAAAGGCAGATGGAGGCATGGCATGGGGAAGTAGGTTTAGCCTCTCTGGGTCCCTGAAAGCTTACAGTTGATGTTGGCCTGTACCATGTTGGTTGTTGGCTGGAGGAACCTGATGTAGTTTTTTACTGTTAGAGATAGTTGACGGAAGTAGCTGGGAAACGTTATTCACAGCTCTCTGTAAAGTGAATAATTTACTCCCTTCCTTCTGATAGAATGAAATCTGTAAAGCCTTTGGGACTCTTTGGATAAAGTGCTCTACAAACATGTCAGATGAGTTTTGGTTTTATTACTGAGGAGCCTGATTAGGATGGAAAATGGAACTTAAGTTAAACATAAGGATTTATTACCTGAGGGAGCCTCCTGTAACATAATGTTTTAAGAAACAAACATGTGATAAAGGAGTTGAAATCATCTGCATGTTATAAATTTTATTTGATATGGTTACATTTGAATGCAGGTGCAACTCATTTTTTTGGTAAATAATTAATATTGTATCTGTAGCCTCACAAAATCTCATGTTGTCACTGACTCAGCTAAATCTCTAGTCACTGGAACTTACAGGTGCTCATGGCAAGCACACTGAGCCAGTCACTGAGTCCTACTGGAAACTGGAAAGGCATGTGTGTGTGCATGTGTGTTTGTGTGTGTGTGTGTGTGTGTGTGTGTGTGCATGTGCCTGTGTATGCGTATGTTTGATTGAGCACTACTGGGGAGGAGCAGGAGGGTCTATGGTGGAGAGGAAGTGGGGAAAGGAGTAGAGGTGAGGAAGTTGAGATCTACAGAGGAACTTGGTCTCCAAGTTTTCTATTTCCTCCCCAAATTGAACCTGGTGGTAAGAGTATAACTGTTGTTACAGTCAACCGTGCGTGATATTGAAGTGTGATTGTGTTGTTGAATGGAATGGGAATGTGATGTTGAGCTAACCGAACACTCTGCTCATTGGTGAATGGAGTTATGTTAATGCCATCCAAAATGGAAGTGGTCTTCAAAAGCAGGGAATGAAGAAAACTTATAATGGTAGATGTCTTTGAATGAGTTTATCATCGATAGTCTGGGGGCATAATACCAAGTAGATGAGTAAGAGTTCTTTTCTTTCTTTCTTTTTTAATTGATGTTTTCCCTATGGCTGCTACAACTGATCAGTTAACATAAGTGTTCAGAATATATTCCTAGGGTCCATGACTGTTGGTGTCGGCCTGAGAAAATGAAGGAACATTTTTTATCCAAAGAACAACAAATTTAGGTATTTAAATATTTAAACTTTCTCTGTTTTCTAACTTTCTTCTCCTCTAGTTTTCTTCTCCTCTCATCATATATCTCTATATATGATTTTCTTGTATTATTTTAGGTATAACATATTTTAGAATTTCTTATTTATAGGTTATTTGTTAAATATAAAGTCAGAAGGCTGGGCATAAAATGTGACACAGCTTTGAACCATTCATCCACCTGGCAGCTGATAGCTCTGATCCTTTGCCACATCCCTATGGTAATGGAACACTTAGGTAAAATATAAACACACCACTTTCTTTTGAAGCAATAATTATTATCAAGCAATTTACTTTATTTACTCATAATGCATGCAAAGTTGAGCAGCACCAAATGGTTGAGGTTATTTTTGGAAAACATTTCGATCACATTCCGTGCCCCATAACCTCCCCATGTTGTCTCATGGGAGAGCCAGACTCTGGGACCACTGAGCTGGTTTTGGATGCAGAGATCACACGTACTGCTTCATGAGATATGTATGGTGACTTGAGATTCAAATTCAGTTACGTTGATTGAGAATTACTGGGCAAATGGCCATCCAGCTGAGCTTCTGAACTCCAGATGGTTAACTTCGGAAATGCCTTAAGTGCTCAGTGGATGCCTCGACATGGGTTACCAATCCAGAGTGCTGGTTTATCAGCCTTGCACAGTAGTTTTGGTTTAACACTGGGTAATAAAACTCACAATTTTTCCTGATGTGCTCACAAGCAGTTTTCTGTTGAAGCAGTTTTCTCTTATCCTTGATGAATTTTAGAAGAGAAAGGCTGTGAATCTTTGTTTGCATCGTTGGTTTGAAAGAGATCATTGTTCTTACAGATCATATAAGAATCAGGTTAAGATACCAAGGAATAAACCTAACTAAAGAGGTAAAATATCTGTACTCTGAAAACCATGAAAGATATTGAAGGGGATACTAAGAAATGGAAAGACATTCCATGCTCATGGATTGGAAAACAAACATTGTTAAAATGTCTACACTACCCAAAGCAATCTACAGGTTTAATGCAATCCCTATCAAAATACCACCAAAATTCTTTGCAGAGATAGAACAAACAATCCTAAAATTTGTACGGAACCACACAAGATCCTGAATTGCCAAAGCAATCCTGAAAAAGAAAAACAAAACTGCAAGCATCACAATTTAGACTCCAAGCTATATTACAAAGCTGTAGTCATCAAGACAGTATGGTACTGGCACAAAAACAGAAAAGAAAACCCAGAAATGGACCCACAACTATACAGTCAACTCATCTTCCACAAGTCAGGAAAGAATACCCAATGGAAAAAAGACAGTCTCTTCAACAAATGGTGTTGGGAAACCTGGATGACAACACGCAGAAGAATGAAGCTGGACCACTTTCTTACACTGTACACAAAAATAAATTCAAAATAGGTGAAAGACCTAAACGTAAGACAGGAAACTATCAAAATCCTAGAGTAGAACACGGACAACGACTTCTTTGATCTTGGCTGGAACAACTTCTTACTGGAAACATTGAGGAAGGCAAGGGAAACAAGCACACACACGAACTACTGGGAATTCATCAAGACAAAAAGCTTCTGTGCAATGAAGGAAACAATTGGCAAAACTAAAAGGTAGCCTATGGAATGTGAGAATGTATTTGGAAATGACATATCTGATAAAGGGTAGGTATCCAAAAATCTACAAAGAACCTATCAAACTCAACACCCCCCCCCCCAAAAAAAAACCAACCCAGTTAAGAAATGGGCAGAAGACACGAATAGACCCTTTTCCAAAGAAGACATCCAGATGGCCAACAGACACATGAAAGGATGCTTGACATCACTCGTTGTCAGGGAAATACCAATCATAACCGTAATGAGTTACCACCTCACACCTGTCAAAATGGCTAAAATTGACAATGCAAGAAACAACATATGTTGGCAAGGTTACAGAGAAAGGGGAACCCTCTTGCACTGCTGGTGGGAATGTATACTGGTGCAGCCACCCTGGAGAACAATACAGAGTTTCCTCAAAAAACTAAGAATAGAGCTACCCTATGATGCAGCAATTGTACTATTAGGTATTTACCCAAAGGATGCAAAAACACAGATTGGAAGGAGTACATGTACCCCAATGTTTATAGTAGCATTATCAACAAAAGCCAAATTAAGGAAAGAGCCTAAATGTCCATTGACTGATGAATGGATAAAGAAGATGTGATACCTAAAGGAAATAGAAGCAGAACAGCAAAGGCAGCCTAAACCCAGCAGAAGAAGAGAAATAATAAAAATCAGAGCAGAAATAAACAATATAGAATCTAAAAAAACTGTAGAGCAGATCAACGAAACCAAGAGTTGGTTTTTTGAAAAAATAAACAAAATTGACAAACCTCTAGCCAGGCTTCTCAAAAAGAAACGGGAGATGACCCAAATAGATAAAATCATGAATGAAAATGGAATGATTACAACCAATCCCTCAGAGATACAAACAATTATCAGGGAATACTATGAAAAATTATATGGCAACAAATTGGACAACCTGGAAGAAATGGACAAATTCCTGAACACCCACACTCTTCCAAAACTCAATCAGGAGGAAATAGAAAGCTTGAACAGACCCATCACCAGCGAAGAAATTGAATCGGTTATCAAAAATCTCCCAACAAATAAAAGTCCAGGACCAGATGGCTTCCCAGGGGAGTTCTACCAGACGTTTAAAGCAGAGATAATACCTATCCTTCTCAAGCTATTCCAAGAAATAGAAAGGGAAGGAAAACTTCCGGACTCATTCTATGAAGCCAGTATTACTTTGATTCCTAAACCAGACAGAGACCCAGTAAAAAAAGAGAACTACAGGCCAATATCCCTGATGAAT
Organism: Herpailurus yagouaroundi; assembly: GCF_014898765.1. Classification (NCBI taxonomy): domain Eukaryota; kingdom Metazoa; phylum Chordata; class Mammalia; order Carnivora; family Felidae; genus Herpailurus; species Herpailurus yagouaroundi. The sequence goes on along the minus strand of NW_024412429.1, from coordinate 5,341,782 downwards.
ATGGATGCCAAAATTCTCAATAAGATACTAGCAAATCGAATTCAACGGCATATAAAAAGAATTCTTCACCATGATCAAGTGGGATTCATTCCTGGGATGCAGGGCTGGTTCAACATTCGCAAATCAATCAACGTGATACATCACATTAACAAAAAAAAGAGAAAAACCATATGATCCTGTCAATCGATGCAGAAAAGGCCTTTGACAAAATCCAGCACCCTTTCTTAATAAAAACCCTTGAGAAAGTCGGGATAGAAGGAACATACTTAAAGATCATAAAAGCCATTTATGAAAAGCCCACAGCTAACATCATCCTCAACGGGGAAAAACTGAGAGCTTTTTCCCTGAGATCAGGAACACGACAGGGATGCCCACTCTCACCGCTGTTGTTTAACATAGTGCTGGAAGTTCTAGCATCAACAATCAGACAACAAAAGGAAATCAAAGGCATCAAAATTGGCAAAGATGAAGTCAAGCTTTCGCTTTTTGCAGATGACATGATATTATACATGGAAAATCCGACAGACTCCACCAAAAGTCTGCTAGAACTGATACATGAATTCAGCAAAGTTGCAGGATACAAAATCAATGTACAGAAATCAGTTGCATTCTTATACACTAACAATGAAGTAACAGAAAGACAAATAAGGAAACTGATCCCATTCACAATTGCACCAAGAAGCATAAAATACCTAGGAATAAATCTAACCAAAGATGTAAAGGATCTGTATGCTGAAAACTATAGAAAGCTTATGAAGGTAATTGAAGAAGATTTAAAGAAATGGAAAGACATTCCCTGCTCATGGATTGGAAGAATAAATATTGTCAAAATGTCAATACTACCCAAAGCTATCTACACATTCAATGCAATCCCAATCAAAATTGCACCAGCATTCTTCTCGAAACTAGAACAAGCAATCCTAAAATTCATATGGAACCACAAAAGGCCCCGAATAGCCAAAGTAATTTTGAAGAAGAAGACCAAAGCAGGAGGCATCACAATCCCGGACTTTAGCCTCTACTACAAAGCTGTCATCATCAAGACAGCATGGTATTGGCACAAAAACAGACACATAGACCAATGGAATAGAATAGAAACCCCAGAACTAGACCCACATACGTATGGCCAACTCATCTTTGACAAAGCAGGAAAGAACATCCAATGGAAAAAAGACAGTCTCTTTAACAAATGGTGCTGGGAGAACTGGACAGCAACATGCAGAAGGTTGAAACTAGACCACTTTCTCACACCATTCACAAAAATAAACTCAAAATGGATAAAGGACCTGAATGTGAGACAGGAAACCATCAAAACCCTAGAGGAGAAAGCAGGAAAAGACCTCTCTGACCTCAGCCGTAGCAATCTCTTACTCGACACATCCCCAAAGGCAAGGGAACTAAAAGCAAAAGTGAATTACTGGGACCTTATGAAGATAAAAAGCTTCTGCACAGCAAAGGAAACAACCAACAAAACTAAAAGGCAACCAACGGAATGGGAAAAGATATTTGCAAATGACATATCGGACAAAGGGCTAGTATCCAAAATCTATAAAGAGCTCACCAAACTCCACACCCGAAAAGCAAATAACCCAGTGAAGAAATGGGCAGAAAACATGAATAGACACTTCTCTAAAGAAGACATCCGGATGGCCAACAGGCACATGAAAAGATGTTCAGCGTCGCTCCTTATCAGGGAAATACAAATCAAAACCACACTCAGATATCACCTCACGCCAGTCAGAGTGGCCAAAATGAACAAATCAGGAGACTATAGATGCTGGAGAGGATGTGGAGAAACGGGAACCCTCTTGCACTGTTGGTGGGAATGCAAATTCGTGCAGCCACTCTGGAAAGCAGTGTGGAGGTTCCTCAGAAAATTAAAAATAGACCTACCCTATGACCCAGCAATAGCACTGCTGGGAATTTATCCAAGGGACACAGGAGTGCTGATGCATAGGGGCACTTGTACCCCAATGTTCATAGCAGCACTCTCAACAATAGCCAAATTATGGAAAGAGCCTAAATGTCCATCAACTGATGAATGGATAAAGAAATTGTGGTTTATATACACTATGGAATACTACGTGGCAATGAGAAAAAATGAAATATGGCCTTTTGTAGCAACGTGGATGGAACTGGAGAGTGTGATGCTAAGTGAAATAAGCCATACAGAGAAAGACAGATACCATATGGTTTCACTCTTATGTGGATCCTGAGAAACTTGATAGGAACCCATGTGGGAGGGGAAGGAAAAAAAAAAAAAAGAGGTTAGAGTGGGAGAGAGCCAAAGCATAAGAGACTGTTGAGAACTGAGAGCAAACTGAGGGTTGATGGGGGGTGGGAGGGAGGAAAGGGTGGGTGATGGGTATTGAGGAGGGCACCTTTTGGGATGAGCACTGGGTGTTGTATGGAAACCAATTTGACAATAAATTTCATATATAAATAAAAAAAAAATAAAGTTACTGAATGAATTCAGTAACATATGGTGAATAGAAAGAATATTAAACTTGAAAATATAAATACTAATATCTGTAAAAAAAAAAAGAAGATGTGATATACATACATACAATGGAATATTACTCAGCCATCAAAAAAGAGTGAAATCTTATCATTGGCAATGATGTGGATGGAGCTAGGATGTATTATGCTAAGTGAAATAAGTCAGAGAAAGACAAATATCATGTGATTTCACTTATATGTGGAATTGAAGAAACAAAGCATATGAACATACGGAAAGGGATGGAAAAGAAGAGAGGGAAACAAACCACAAGAAACTCTTAATTATAGAGAACAAACTGAGTGTTGATGGAGGGAGGTGGGTGGAGATGGGGTGGATGGGTGATGGGTATTAAGGTGGGCACTTGTTATGAGTACTGGGTCTGGTATGTAAGTGATGAATCCCTGAATTGTACTCCTGAAACCCATATTGTACACTGTATGTTAACTAAAATTTAAATTAAAAAATGTTCATAAAAAAAGAATCAGGGGTGCTTGGGTGGCTCAGTTGGTTGAGAGCCCGACTTCAGCTCAGGTCATGATCTTGTGGTTCATGAATTCGAACCCTGCACCAGGCTTGCTGCTGTCAGCGCAGAGCCTGCTTTGGATCCTCTGTCCTCCTCTCTCTCTGCCCCTCCCCCGCTCATGTACCCTCTCTCTCTCTCTCTTTAAAAAACATTAAAAAAAAAGAATAAGGTTAAGAATGGTTTCCTGATCATCTTGTTTGGGGCATTGGCCTCGGGATCGACGTTCATAGTCATGATATAATAGGTTTAGTGGCCACCTCTAGTCACGCTAGAGGAAGTTATTTTGTTTTTGTTTTTGTTTTATTTTTTCAGAAAAACATCAAGTAATGCATCAAAGCAATTGACTTATGGGGTGACAAAAAACAACTTGTGCAGCTGACAGGATAAAGTGGTTTTGGTTATGTGTTCTCATGGATAAGAATTGTTGCTAATTTTGTACACTGGTACTTAGCACAGTGGTTAGCATGCTGTAGCCAGGAGGAAAATGTTTTTTTTTCTTTTAATTTTTTGGAATGCTTATTCATTCTTGAGAGACAGAAAATAGAGCCTGAGTGGGGAAGGGGCAGAGAGAGAGAGGGAGACACAGAATCCGAAGCAGGCTCCAGGCTCTGAGCTGTCCGCACAGAGCCCGACGCGGGGATTGAACGCACCGACTGCGAGATCATGACCTGAGCCGAAGTTGGATGCTTAACCAACTGAGCCACCCAGGTGCCCCAGGAGGAAAATGTGTTTTAAAAGAATAACTAAAAAAGGCCAGAGGCTAGAACAACAATAAGCAATATTCCCCAAGAGACTGACACTTATTTCAACATCGCAATACAATGTTGGCCATAAACCCAGCATGGATAGCGTGCGGAGGCTTTCTTGCTATTTTTTCACCTAAGGGTGTGGTGGGTGGAATTCTCTGCACCCTTGTGTAGTTGCCTCCTCTTATGTGTGTCAAGGACATTTATTTAGCTTCTCACCAATACAATCTGGCAAAAGTGAAGGATTTTGCAGATGTACTTAAGGTCCCTAATCAGTCATCTCTAGAGTAATCGAAAGGGACATTGTTCTGTGGGTTGAACCTAATCAGCCAAACTTTTTAAAACAAATTCTGGAGGTCAGAGACTGAGGAAGTCAGAGGCTCTCTCCCCTGCTGGCCTTGAAGAAGCAAGCTAACATGAGTTCTACAGCTGCAGTGAAATGGAGTCTACCAGGGGTGCTTGGGTGGCTCAGTTGGTTAAGCATCTGACTTTGGGTCAGGTCATGATCTCATGGTTCGTGAGTTCGAGCCCCACGTCAGGCTCTGTGATGGCAGCTTGGAGCCTGGAGCCTCCTTGAGATTCTGTGTCTCCCTCTCTCTCTGCCCCACCCCGGCTTGCACTCTGTCTCTCTCAAAAATAAATAAAAAATTTTAAAAAATTTGAGAAAAAGGATTCTGCCAACAACCAGGTAAGATCCTGAGCAGAGACTCCAGCTAAGCTGTGCCTGGATTCTTGATCCACAGAAACTACAAGATGATAAGGGCATGTTTTATCCCCTCACTAAATTTGTGGTTTCAACAGAAAAGTAATACGAAGGGCAGCTGCAAATATTCATGTCATGCTGTGTTGTATTTCAGTGCTGTGTGTCTGGTGTGTGATAGGAGACAGAGCAGCTCATGCTGATTATGATGTGCAATCTGTGTTCCCTTTCATGTTGAAGCATCATTCTGTGGCTAGGACTTTGAACCAAATGAAGTTTTGGGGAAGAGGTTTGTTTTGCTTCTCTTGGGTTTATATGAACTCCCAAGCAACTTTATTGACCTCTTCAGATGGATAAATCGGCACACACAGCAGACTTAAAAAGAGTTTCATAAAAATTCTATCACCTTTCTAAAAGAAAATGTCCCTTGCCTGAAAAATGTTAATAATTCTTCATAGGTATTCTTCATTTGCACTTTCAGTATTGTTCCAGCTGCTGATAATGAAAATCATTCTTGTGCCATTAGTTTTATTTGAGAGATGGACAGATGAAGTTTAAACAAATTATTCTATCTTGAGTCTTATGAAGTTGGGGAAGTTCTCTCTTTTAATTTTAGGCATTGTCAGCGTTTGTGAGAAGCAATCCATAGCCTGATAGAAATAAACGCTAAAGAATGCACCAGTTGCGGGATTTGTGTGTAGATTGGCTCTCTCAACCCTTCTCCTTCTATTTAGAGAAACAAGTTAGTTTTCACTAATTAGACACAGTGGTGTGAAATTTGGAAGGTGTGAGTGAAACAGACAATTTTCCTTCCCACTTTTGGCTGTTTGAGTGCCTTGGTGCAGAGTGTTCCAGTGTCTATGCCCAAGCTGCTGGGTTACAGGAGGCCGTGTGGCGGTGGTGGTGACATCAGCTTCCTGATCCTCTGACGACAGCTGTGGGAGTATGTTCTGAACTTGTAGGCCCAGTGGTGGCTTTAGAAAGAGTGGCTTCCCCTTGGGGTATTTCTAAATTTTTATTGGAATCATATTCATAAGTTCAGCCTGGAAAGTCTCTTTCAGAATCTCTAGCAGCATTTAAGCTTCTAATTCCCTGTGTTCAAGCCTTCATATCTTAAAATACTTTAACCGAGTGCCACTGAATCTTGATGTCTGTGCTTGGGTTTGCCTAAGCACTGAATATTTCTTATTTACACAACTTCTCTTTTTGAACAATCTTGCAAGACAAATGTCCACGTCTTAAGCCTTTGTGAGAAAACAGCTTTTGGTTTCCTTAATTCTCTTTTTGTGTATCTTTGTTTTCTGATTCATTAATTTCTGGTCTTACCTTTATTGTTGTAGAAGGTCTTACCCTTCTACACTAAAAAAAAAGTTTTGTTTTGTTGTTCTTTATAGAATTACTTAAGTTGTATACTTAATTCATTAACTTTCAGCCTTTTTAAGACTTTTTTTTTTCCTAGTAGAACCTGGGTGACTTAGTCAGTTAGGCATCCTGCCCTTGATTTCAGCTCAGGTCATGATCTCGTGGTTCATGAGATTGAACCCCAAGTGGGGCTCTGTGCTAACAGCCCAGAGCCTGCTTGGGATTCTCTCTACCTCTTTCTCTGCCCCCCCCCCCCCCCCCCCCCCCCCAATAAAATAAACTTAAAAGAGTTTTTTTTCCCTAAAATAAGCATTTAAGCCCATAAATTTTTCTTTAAATGGTATATAGGTATAACACATAAGTTTTGAAATTTGATATAAAGGGGCATCTGGGTAGCTCAGTCAGTTAAGTATAAAACTTTGGCTCAGGTCGTGATCTCATGGTTTGTGAATTTGAATCCTGCATAGAACTCTGTGCTGACAGCTCAGAGCCTGGAACCTTCTTCAGATTCTGTGTCTCCCTCTCTTTCTACCCCTCCCCCACTCATGCTTTCTCAAAAATAAATAAACATTTAAAAAGTTTATAATAAAAAATGATATATGATATATATTAATGATGGTTTAGTTCAGAGTATTTCTTATTCTTACTCATGTTTTATTTCTCTAAATTAAGGCTATTTAACAAGATTTTTTAAAACTTTATACATGTAGGTCTAAAACATCTTTTTGGTATTGATTTCTAACTTATTTGTATTGGGCTATAGAACAGGGTCTGTGTATTAACGATTTTTAGACATGTGTTGGAACTTGGCTTATGGCATAAGATATGGTCAATTTATATAAATGTTGTATGTTTGCTTTAAAAGAATTTTGTAGTTTTAGGAAACACATCAGGATGTTTAATTGTATTGTTCAAATATTCTCCATTTTTTCAGATGTATTTTTTAGTGCTTTATCTATCACTTATTTAGAAAGGAATGTTAAAAACGTTCCTCTATGTTAGTAGATTTGTCAACTTCACTTGGAGTGCTTCTATTCAAAAACATTTTGAAGTTATCTTAACACATACAAGTTTAGGATTTTTTTGTTCTCCTGAAAGAAATAACGATATCGATCATTTGATTACAGTGTAGTGACTCCATTTATCTCTGCTAATATTTATTGCTTTAAAGACTATTTTTCCTATTATTAATGCCAACTCTCTTTTGGCTAGTATTTTGTATGTATATCTTTTAATTTTCAACTTTTTTTAGTCTTTCTGCCTTAAGTGAGTCTCCAGAATACTGTATATATTATTTTTTTTAAATTTTAATTCCAGTATAGTAAACATACTATGTAATTTTCTAAAAAAGATCCAGTCTGACAATCTGTGTCTCTTAAATGATTTTGATCCATTTACATTTATTACAATTATTGGTGTATTTTATTTATTTTTAACATCTTATTTTTGTGCTTTCTATTTGTTCTGCTTTTGCTTGCTATTTTTTTCTTCTTTATTGCTTACTTTTGGATTGGCTAGAATTTTCTTCCTTTTGTCTCATAATTTTCCCCTCTACCAGTTGGAGGTGGAATGTTCTATCTTATATAATTTCCCTAAAACAATGTAAATATATTTAATTTAACAAAGTCTAAAGTTAAATAATATATTTACTTTATTCCTAAATATTACAGGAAGCTTAGACTGCCTTAATTCTAATCATACCTCTACTAACTAATATGCTATTGTTCTCTAGTACTTCAGTATTTATTTTCTTACTTGGAATTTCTTGAACTGAAGATTTATATCTATCAATAATTTGGAAAAATTCTCAACCATTATCTCTTCAAATATTTCTTCCTCCCCATTGTATTTCTTCCTCTCCATTGTTTATATTCTGTATATAATTTCTGTATTTCTTTCAGAAACATCAATTAGATGTATGGTAGACTCTAGTATTTCTAATTACTCGTTAATATCTTCTATATTTCTATATTACTTATTAATATCTTCTTTCCCTCTTTATGTCTCTATGATTCATGCTGAGATTTCTTCAAATTTATCTTCCAGTTTCCTATTCTCTCTTCAAAGATGCCTAATCTTCATTTTTAATTATTTCTTGCATTCTAACTCTATTTTTAAAAATGTATTATATTATCTTATACAATTTCCAGTTTTAGAAGATTTATTTGGTTGTTTATCAAATTGTAATAATTTTTCAGTAGTTTTTCATCATGAATTCAATATCTTCTTTAATTTCTTCAAATGTACCAGACAGGTATATTTTGTGTTCATATTTGATAATTCTAGATTCCATTTCTTTGTGGGTTTGCTTTTGGGGTCTGTTGCTTTTGTTGGTGTTATTCACAGTGGCTTATATCATTGTATGCATCACCTGATTTTGAACTGTGAAACATATTACTGGGAAATTTGTGTTTAGGAAATCTTTGGCGTCTAGGTTTAAGGTTGTTGCACTGTGCCTGTGGAGAGAAACACTACGGGTCACAGTAGCTGCACAGGGAGTGTGATGCTGGCCTTAATGCCGTGAAGGCCAGAATGTGATTTGAAATCCTTGTGGTGGAATTTCCCCCCTCCATTCAAGACTAAACATTGAAGTAGTCTTCAGACTGTCTTCTTATTGTGGGTGTTGTGTTCCAAGTATTTTGGTGTTTATTATGTCATGGTCTTGATCTGACTTAATGCCTTGTACAGATCCTCGACTTGCTTTTCTGTTTCCCCTGTACAGGGATTAGCAAATTGCTGCATCTTTCAGCCTTATTCTTTGTTTACCAATTTCTATTCAGGATTTGTCATCATTTTTGGTATGTGAGAATTTCCTTCAAATTCTTTCCAGGCTAACTAGAAAAAAATTTTAAGATGAATATTATATATAACTTTTAATAGTTCTATATTTGGGTGCTTTTTAATTTTATTATTATTTTTAATTTTAGAGAGAGAGCACGAGTGGGGGAGAGGGACAGAAAAAGAGAGAAGGAAAATCTCAAGTAGGCACACTCATTATAGAGTCTGACCCGGGGTTCAATCCCATGACCCTGGGATCATGACCTGAGCCGAAATCAAGAGTCTGACACTCAATTGACTGAGCCACCCAGGTGCCTCAGTATTTGGGTACTTTTGAGTATATGCTCTTGGTTATCTTAATGGAAATGGAAGTTGCTAGAGAGCTATTGGAGGTAGGCTTAAGTGATCCAGATACTTAGATTGTGACTTTCCTGGAGCTTCTCTATCACAGGTCTTCATGATGACAATAAAAAGGATCCCATAGGAAAGTGTCACAACAGGAGATCTCTATTGTCTGTTCTTATTAACTTGGTCTTCTCAGTTACAAGTCTAAGAGAAAATAAAAGTCATCATAACATAAAAATAGTCACTAAATCAACAGAGGAATGACCAGTCCTCATGAAAACCCCATTCCTTTCTTATCATTGTCTTTATTACATCAGACATTGCTATGCAAATGTATGCAATCTATTTGCAGAGTCAATTGGTGAGTCTTGCGACAGAGGCAGAGTTACATGAAGGTGATGAAATTAATGTTGGAGAACTGTTCAAATCTTGGGCACAGCCCTTGAAAAATTAGCATCTGAGAGCGCTATTCCGGTTAACAAGTGAAGAGTGGAAAGTTGACAAAAATGGTGACATGATAAGTATTTTAAAAGATAACGAAGATACCTGGAAGTATTAGGGAGGGCTCTGATTTTTTTTTTGAAAAATTGAACCTTTTTGACTGCACCAACAAAATTGAATATAAGGTGTAGGATGTCATGTTGTGACATCTTCCCCCATTAATACTGGATGAGTTGTTTGTTTAATAAGAACCTAACATAAAGATAAGTATAAACAAAACAAATTTGTTTTTATGATTTTCAGTTCAAAATAAACTCCAGTGAACTATTTTTTGTCACTGAAAAATGTGTTTCTGTTTGTTTGTTTGTTTACTTGTTTATTATTTTAATGTTTAAAATTTTTTTTAATGTTTATTTATTTTTGAGAGAGAGAGACAGAGAGACAGAGCGTGAGTGGGGAAGGGGCAGAGAGAGAGGGAGACAGAATCCGAAGCAGGCTCCAGGCTCTGAGCTGTCAGCACAGAGCCCGACGCGGGGCTCAAACTCACGAGCCGCAAGATCGTGACCTGAGCTGAAGTCGGACGCTCAACTAACTGAGCCACCCAGGCACCCCTTTAATGCTTTTTAAAATGTATGTTTGAGAGAACAATGTATTGTAGAGAGAAGGTGGTGCAGACGATCTGAAGCAGACTCTACACTGACAGCAGCAAGCCCGATGCAGCGTTCAACCCCATGAATTGCAAGATTATGACCTGAGCTGAAGTCAGACACTCAACCAACTGAGCCACCCAGGTTCCCGGGGTTTCTATTTTAAGTGGACTCATCAAGCCTGCTTTTCCTTTTGCACCAACGTAATGATAACAAGGTCTGCTGTGTAACAAATCACGTACAGTTTAAGTCTGGTGTAAATTTTTGAATCCTTCATAGCATGGAACCGGTGAAAGGCCCTAGCCAAGCTGAGTGAGAGCACATGACTTCTGGACTGGATTCCTCTTCCTTTCCTGGGTGGTCCAGACTAGAGTGATCCTGTATTCTGTGTTCCAGGCAGATCTGCACCTAGAGGGTCACGTTTTTGTCCAAGGACCTTTATGACCTGTTAGGGAAAATTCAGAATCCACAGGAACACTATTAAACATTTATTCAGAGTATTCAATACCTCTCAAGGTGTTCTTGAGATTGTTCCTCGAAGATGAGCTATCAATTGTCCCATTGCTTAATTTTAGCCCTAGGAATGCCTATTTTCTCTTCATGGGGATATAGATGTAATCAGATGTTTTGGTAGTGTCCTTTCTTATGTCTCATCGTTGCCATGCTGTGGTGATGGAGAACAGTTTCCTTTGTTTACAAGCGGATGAGAGAAATAACTGAGAATAGATTTTCCAAACTGGGTAGCCATCCTCCCAATGTCTTGACCCTTCCTGAGCATGTGGCAAAAAAGCTATACTACTGCTTGTATTCCTCTATTACTCTTTAGTGACCAATATGACAGGCAGCATGGTGGTTAAGAGTATAGACTCAAGGGCCAGACACCCTGCATCTGAATCCCAGTGCCGCCTCTCCTGTGGGGTGTAGCATGGAGAAGTGACTCAACCACCTTGTGTTTTGTTCCTTCGTTTGCAAAAGGAGCATACTTAGGGTTCTTACCAAGTAGGTTTGTTATGAGGACAAAAAGGAGTTATTATTTGGGATGTCCTTGGTAAATGTCAATTAAATGTTTGTTAAAATAAATTGTATAGACTCCGTCATATTGAAAGCGAATGACTTCTGAGATTTCAGACTCGAAGTGACACAGAGCAGCTAAGAAGATCATGTGCATGTGCGTGGGGTTGAAGATGATCCTGAATTAAGAGCACTCAGCACCATGGGGCGCCTAGGTGGCGCAGTCGGTTAAGCGTCCGACTTCAGCCAGGTCACGATCTCGCGGTCCGTGAGTTCGAGCCCCGCGTCAGGCTCTGGGCTGATGGCTCAGAGCCTGGAGCCTGTTTCCGATTCTGTGTCTCCCTCTCTCTCTGCCCCTCCCCCATTCATGCTCTGTCTCTCTCTGTCCCAAAAATAAATAAATGTTGAAAGTTCATTCAGTTAAAGATGAAAATACTGTAAAAAAAAAAAAAAAAAAAAAGCACTCAGCACCATTAAACCTTCAAATGTCAGAGCCCAATACTGGCACACAGAAAGCAAAGCAAATGTTTGCTGGGGACCAAAAGATTCTGAGTTATTCATAAAGGCTTTGCGATCTTGGATTCTTTAAATCTATCGTATCTCTAGTACAAAAGGCAAAGCCAAAGTTTTCTAGTTATAGATTTTGTAAAGTAAAATCCTTCAGCTGTGCCAACCTGGTGAAGCTATTTTTTAAAATATAAGATATCAGCTGCTGAATTTATTACTTCAATTAAAACCTACCACTGGAGAAAAATTAAAGGCAACCTAACTCCATGGGGAAAAAAAGTCATGAACAGAGGTGTTTTGAATTCCTGGGTGTGGTATTAAGCTTGTGGAACTGTGTTTTGGGATTTCTATACAAAGACCCAAGATGGTAAATTAATTCTTTCCTAGGTGAAGCTGCATTATCTAGTATCTAGGGTTGAACAGTTGGCATTTTGGGGGTTTCCTTGTTGACCAGATGCCATGATCACGTTCCTGGCTTTTGAGCCTTTTGCCCATGCCACCGCCCGCTGCCAACCCCCTCCACTTTGTTCTCTTTTCCACCTCTCCAGTCCTGCCAGTTCTTTAAGCCCCAGATTTCATGCCTCCTCAGGATGTCTTCCACACACTAACTCAAGGAGAAGTGATCTCTCCCCGTTTGAGATCTTCAAGGGCCATTTCTAGTTCCTTCTTTTGACATGTGACGTATTGTTGGATACTGTCTCAGATTTTCATCTAGAATGTAATTTTAACAAAGATAGGCATTCTATTTACCCCTTTTTAAAATCTCCACACTGCTAAGCATAACAGATGCTGACTAAGCAAGCTACCAAAGGATTGGGTTCTGGGACCCTCTATTCTAGACCTGGCTTTGCCATCAGCTTGCTAAAGGAACTTTGGGCACATTAACCACATGCATTGTCACACATACATGCCTGTGACATGTGTGGACACCTAACGGAGTGCTCATCATTCTTCAGTATTTTCCGAAGCACTTTCCATGTGTTAACTAATACTTATAGCTTAGAACCTGATAGGTTTAATCCTTATGGTACATCTATAAAGTAAGTACTGTCCATCATTTCCTGTCATCGCAGGAAAGTGAGATGCCAAGCAGTTGAGTATCTGGCCCAAGGACACAACACTAGCAGTTGGTGACGGAGCCAGAGTTCAGACTCACACAGTCTGGTGCCTCAATTTACTGATGCCAACAGCAATCATAGTAGCCCCCCATGTGATGGCTTTCTGATGTGTTAACTTGGTGAGGGTGTAATCCCAGTGATTGAATCCAAACCAGTCTAGCTCTTGGTGTGAAGGGATTTTGAGATATAATTAAAATACCTACTCAGTTGACTTTAAATACAGGCTATCTTGGGGAATCCGTGTTGGCCTGTGTTGGTCACTTGGCTTCCAGTAAGGCTGAGACTCCCCAGAAAGAAGCGAAGCACTGTGAGTCTGTGCCCTGCAGCAACCTCTCGCCCGTGACCTTCTCTTACTAACTCCCTGCCCTTCGGGTTTCAGACTTGGCTCAGCCAGCCCTACAGTCCCACGAGCCAATTCCTTGTAACCAATGTCTTCTTGCACATGTCTTGGGCTGGTTCTGCTTCCCTGCTTGGACCTTGACCAAAACATATCATGACACCTACTTCATGCTCTCATTTATCTACAGCCCAGAACATACTGCTCACTTTAGAGGCTCCCTGGCATCTCTAGTGTCTGCTTGTGAAAAGCCTCCCTCCCCACAAGCTCTGGCTCTGGCCAAAGCCACAGCAGACAGAACCAACCAGCACTGTCCTCCCTGGGTCCCAGTGCCATTTTTCTACAGCCCATGCTTCCCAGCGCTTAGAATGTTCTTCTTTGTATTACAGGCAATTCCACACCCTCCCACAGTGGACAGGGAAACAGTTTGAGGGTAATGGTCCTTCTCTCAGATCTATCATCAGAGCTGAGGGCAATCCTAGCTCAGGCAGAGCACTCCATTTCCGGAAGTGAAGGATTAACATTTCCTGGGGCCAAGTTGAAAGGGATTGCCTTGCAGGTCTGGTGGTCAGGAAGTCTGCTTTTTTTTTATAGTGGGCTGTCTGCTAAGTGCTTTTAAACCTAGTGACAACAGAAACATTAGGATTGTGGTAACTAACTGGTAATATTCATGTTAATGATTAACTTTAAACATTTTACTCCTTTAACTGCATTTGCTTCAATCTTCTTCATCTAAATTAAAACTTGCTGCCTGTCCACAAGTTTGAAAAAGAATGAGATGTGTTTGCGTGTGTATGTGTGTTACCAATGGACAGTTATCCACAAGTAATTTACATGTGCATGAATCCATATCCATTCACAGTAACCACAGATTATTGCGCATTTGTGGGAATATCTTCTCCAGGATACCCGGGCCCCAAATGAACTGAAATACCATTAGGGTAATGTTTTAATTCCCTCTCTCTGTCCCGTCCTTCTCCCCTTTTGTCAAACAAACAAACAAACAAGCAAGCAAACAAACAAATAGAAATGACTTCCTGGAAACGACGGGAACAAACAGCAGAGCGTATTAATATGCAGCAAGTTGGGAAACCCTGTTCTCCAAAGTAGCAGGTGGCAGCATGAGGAAACTCACAAAGCAGCAAGCTCAACCAACCAGGCAGGAGAGACATGGGAATGAAGATGATTCCACTTTGGTGGCCTTCCAGTGCTCGTGTCCCTGGCTCAGGGTACGGAAGGATGTGCCCTGGGTGGGACCAGGCTGCTCTCTCTGTATCTGTACACACGGCCGCTTTGTCAGGGCACTTTATTATACATATGAGCCAGTTAAGCCTCCCTGTAGAGGAGGGCGGATCTGCACAATTTTGCTGCAAATGCCTGTGTCAGCTGTGACTATTTGAAGACCATGCAGCTCCAGGCAGCGTCTGACATTTACTGTGTCCCGTGCATTCCACATGGAGAAAGCTCCTGTGGTCCTCCCGGAGCTAGTGATCCCTCCCGGAAGTGCTCCAGTGGGACTGAGCACCAGCGAGTTTGGAGTCCGAGGGAGAAGACGGTCTTGGTGAAATTCGATGTTAAGTTCTGTTCGGCGGTTTTGTTGTAAAGCAGAACAAATCAGATACTTCCTATTCTGTTTACTCTGCGTACGTTCACGTGGGAGAGTTTGGCGTCCAATTCTTGTCATTTCTGAGGCTAATTCATTTTCATCTTTCCTAGGGTCCACCACTGAATTTTTTAATCATTGGAGAAAGAAGGGATCTTCCTTAGTAATGTTCTCATGGTGTCCTAAATGCAGAGATAAAAGAAAGGAGCTTGTAATATGATCTCTCCACTTCTTTGTACTGCCTTTAAAATGTTCTGCTCAAAGCATTTTATACAAAAATGCCCTTGTGTGGTTTGAAGACCACTGGTATTTTAGAGACTGACTAAGCTTGAGCTCCATAAGGGCATGAAAATGCTGAGAATGAAAATTACTTCTTTTCCTGTTTGAGATTGGTGGCACAGGGCGGGCAGGTGGAAGAAAGTTGGAGCAAAGCCCCCTTGCTTCTCTGTATTTGCATTAGAACATCGTCCTGTTATGGGAGGGGAGCTGAGATCCCAGGAGCTCACAGGACTCATCGGAAGTGCACCCTCCCTCCTGGGTGAGGGCAGACCAGCCTGATGAATGGAATGCATCAAAGGCCTGGTTGTTTCCTGCTAGTTCTCCCATTGGAACTTACCTTTAAAAACCCTGTTGCCGGTTTTTGGATGGGAAGACAGCACGGGGCCCAGGAAATGTGTCCTTGGCAGTGGGGATGGAACGGAAAGGAGCCATGTGCCTTTTTCACTGCACTGTTCAAAGGTAGGACGTGACAGCCCAGCCATACAGGGTTGTTAGGGAAGAAAGTTCACAGCAATTCCTAAGCTCTGAGAAAGCTCTAGAAGTACCAGAACAGAAATCGAAGCTCAGAACACAGCAAACTGGGATACTGGAGATGTTCCAAATTCCTAAGCAAGGCTAACTGGGGCGTCCATGCCAATAATTGAATTTCAAACAGGAAGACTCTATTTTATTTTAAGAAAATTTTTAATGTTTATTTTTTTCTGAGAGAGAGACATAATGTGAGCAGAGGAGGGGAAGAGAAAGAGGGAGACACAGAATCCGAAGCAGGCTTCAGTCTCTGAGCTGTCAGCACAGAGCCCGACGTAGGGCTCGAACCCACCAAGCGTGAGGTCATGACCTGAGCTGAAGTCAGATGCTCAACCGACTGAGCCACCCAGGTGCCCCAAACAGGAAGACTTTAGATGTAACCAGAGAGGATTTCTCGGGAACATTTATAGTCTGGCCTGAAGGGAGGAACCAAGGAAGAAGTGCTTACTCAGTGAAGGTCGGGGGCACTTGGTGTGAAGGGGGCACTTGGGCTCAGCTCAGTCACCTGCCAGTTCTGCAGTGCTGAGCTGGCCACTAGCCTCTTCACTGTGTCTGGCAGGTGTTTGATCACCCCCCATAGCCTGACATGTAGCGGGCATTTAATAAATATTGTCCTCATCTGCCGTGAGAACCAGAAACCCATCTACATGAAAGTCTCACAGCTGGTCACCCAGGGGGGATTGCTCTGTTTTGATGGACAGTGGCTATTCTCATATTTAGGTGATTCTGCCAGAAAACATTAACTTTCTCAGAAGGCTTGAAGGATTTCATTGGAAGTAAAATAATAGTTGAACCTAGTGTAGTGTTAATCTGTTAAAACGAAAAGCTATATTCTCTTCCATAAAATGTCAATCAAATCATTTAGTTGTCCTGCCTATTAAGAGAGCCATGAAGTGCTCGCCTCTCAGTGGGGGAAACAGAACCACTAACGAATAATCACAATACCACATTGGTTATTTGGACCAAGTGACCTGAGAAATTGGTGGTGGGTAAGGGACCTAGGAGAGTCCTCAAGGCTTAGGCTACTTTGGAGTTGAGGTTTAAAAGATTTATACAGATTTGCCAGGGAGAGATGGGGTACTTGGGGGCATTAGGAAGAGGAATCTTTTTCATATGTTCAAGAGGTAGCCACATAGACTCAGGCCAGCCTTACATGTTGGTTCTGCTTAACGTGAAGTGACCAGAATGTCAGCTCTTTCTCTTACGGTTCAGTTGATAGCTAAGTTCTCTACGCTCCAGAGCCAGAGGTCAGGACTGAACAGAGCTCTTTTCTTTTGGCCACGGTGGTACCTCTAAGTCACAACAGGTGTACAACTGAAGGGCAAAGCATGGCATGGAATCATGGCTCCTCCTAGCAGGTGCATGGATTAATTATCCTCGGGTCTACCCTCCCATCTTTACGGAATAATCTTTAGAAAATAGAATCTACTAAAAAAACAAAACCATGCAATATTAACATTGGCTCCTAGATCAACATTTGTGTGACCTCAACTTCAAAGTTCAGTGAGAATTGATGATCTTTCTAAGCAGAGTAAAGACAAATTTCACTCGTAGTTTGGCTTATTAAAGGTAACCACCCCTCCCCAAACATACTTGACATCTTTAAAAAAAATTTTTTTTAATGTTTTTTTTTTTTTTTTTATTTTTGAAACAAAGGGAGACAGAGCATGAGTGGGGGAGGGGCAGAGACAGAGAGGTAGACACAGAATCTGAAACGGGCTCCAGGCTCTGAGCCATCAACACAGAGCCTGATGCGGGGCTCAAACCCACAAACCGTGAGATCATGACCTGAGCCGAAGTCAGGCGCTTAACCGACTGAGCCACCCAGGCGCCCCAGTGTACTTGACATCTTAAAACATAGATGTTATGGATTGAATCTTTTAAACACTACACAGCCTGCATGAAAGTTTGGACGTACACGCACACACACCTAACTCAAATGAATCTGTTCTCCCAGTAACACGCTAACGAATGACTTCCTTTTCACTCGTTCTACTGACATTGGAGACAGATGCTACAACTACCATTGTCCTCTTGTGTGCTTCCTCCCATGCTCCTCCAACATTTATTAGACACTTTATGTGCTGGTACCATGTTAAATGTCTTATATTTATTCTCTCAGAGAATTCTCAAAGCCACTGGATGGGGCAGGTGGTATTATCACTCTAATTTCCCAGGTGAATAAACCAAGGCTTACAGAGATGAAGTGAATTGTTCAAGGTGACAGGCAGCTGGTACATGGGGTGGTCTGAATTTAAACCAGATAATTACACTGCAGAGCCCATGGTCTAAACCCCTATTTTACTCAGTAAGCATTCCTGATAGACTGAAATCTCCATGCCTACCATAGTTATATGCAGATATGGCAAATATTGATTGAATTGAATTGAGTTGAAGCACAAAGTGTTCTACTTTTGTGCCCCAGATAAGAGTACCCTGGTGGTTTTCAACAAGACATTTGACATTTGACAAGGCCCCGCATCAGACATTTGACAAAGTCTATGTTGTTGTGGTTTTTTTTGATGGTCACAAGTGGGGAGGGGCAGCTACTGGCCCCTAGTGATTAGGCCAGCAAAGCACAGGAAAGTCCCCCGCCGTCCGGCCCCCCCCCAAATAAAGTTATCTGCTCCAAAATGTCTGTCCTGTCAAGGTTGAAAATTCTGGTATACATCATTTTGGATAATTTTTGTGAAATACCTAGGCAAGGTTAACTCTGATAACCATAGCAGCCAAAGACTCATACTTACCACATGTTTCTTAAAGACGTTTTGAGCATTTTCATTATGGAATCTCCTTTATGAGTAGTTGCTGGGTGTTTTTAAAAATCATGACTCATCTTGGGGTGCCTGGGTGGCTCAATCTGTTAAGCATGTGACTTTGGTTCAGGTCATAATCTCACAGTTTGTGAGTTCAAGTCCTGCATCAGGCTCTGTGTTGACAGCTCAGAGCCTGGAGCCTGCTCCGGATTCTGTGTCTCCTTTTCTCTCTGTTCCTCCCCTGCTCATGCTCTATTTCTCTCTCTCAAACATAAATAAACAAATGTTAAAAAAAAAAATTAAAAAAATAAAACAAAAATCATGACCCATCTTGCCATTCTCTCAAGAGAGAACATCGGTAAGAGGTGGGTTGGTATGTACTCGTATGGAAATACTATGCCAACCAGAGATGTGAGGTTTTGTGTAAGGCCTATGCATTACAAACCATGTCGAAATTGTCTTTGCATAGTTGAAAAACTTTAAATAAAGTGTTCAAGTATACTGGCATCATGGTTGCCTCTTTATGCCTGAAGAACATGGGTCAGCTGGATTAACCTAGCTGCACGCCCATGGAATCACCAAACTCACTAAAATTGTCGCTGAATTCTGCATCTACTCATGTGTACTTGGAATCATAAAAATAGTTGGCACTGTTGTATGTTTATCTAGATTTGATGGACTATAACATAGTAAATTTGGGAAGATGTTAGGTTTTTTGTTTTTTGTTTCCGATACTTTCAATGAAAAGCTTAAGTATTGGTATTGGTGATACACCCGTAATTCATTCACGTGCTCTCAAGTAACATTTTATACCATTGCAAACAATCCCAAAGATGTAAATATATTCTTGTAGCGTGAACTGTGATGTTTATTTCTTAATGAAAAAAGCAAACAACAAATCCCCTGTATTGTATTGCTTTATTTGCCAACCCTTAATAAGTTGAACAGGTTATGATGTTTGCTACAATCATACCTGTTGGCATTTTAGGGTTGGCACTGTGGTCAACTGGTCCCAATAGTCTTTATTTATTTGTTTGTTTGTTTGTTTGTTTGTTTTTTAATGTTTATTTTTGGGAGAGAGACAAACAGACTATGAAGGGGTAGAGAGAAAGAGGAGACACAGAATCCAAAGCAGGCTTCAGGCTCCAAGGTGTCAGGAGAGCCCAACACAGGGCTCGAACTCATGGACTGCGGGATCATGACCTGAACCGAAGCCTGACCCTTAACCCACCGAACTACCCTGGCACTCCAAGACCCACTAGTCTTTAAATGCATTTTAGTGTGTATTATTTTTTAGAGAGAGAGAGAGACAGAGAGACAGAGAGCAAGCAAGGGAGGGGCAGAGAGAGAGGGAGACACAGAATCTGAAGCAGGCTCCAGGCTCTGAGCTGTCAGCACAGAGCCCGATGTGGGGCTCGAACTCACAAACCATGAGATCACGGCCTGAGCTGAAGCTGGACACCTAACCAACTGAGCCACCCAGGCATCCCATACACTTGTATTTCTTGAATTATGGGTCCTTTGTAGCATTTGCAGACTCAGTGCCAACAGTGACACAAGAGTCCTTCAATGCACATGGGACAACCAACTTCTGCTTAGGTGGATTAAGTATCTGGCTTAATAATATCAAGCACATAAATTACATATCAAAAATCCAATAGAAAATGTATTAAAAAATATGTCCAAAAAAATCATTGCCTACTGATGTCGTGAAACTTTTCTTTCCAGTAGTTCTATGGTTTTAGATTTTACATTTAGGTCTTTAATCTATTTTGTGCTGGTTTTTGTATATAGTGTGAGATATGGAGACAATTTCATTCTTTTGCATGTGGATATCCAGTTTTCCCAACACTGTTTGTTGATGAGACTATCCTTTCCCCACTGTGTGTTTTTGGCACTTGCTAAAGATCAGTTGACTGTAAATGCATGGATTTATTTCTGGATAACCCCAAAAGCACAGACAACAAAAGCAAAAATAGACAAGTGGGATTACATCAAACTAGAAAGCTTCTGTACAAGAAAATAAATAATCAGCAGAGTGAAGAAAAAATTTGTGGAATGGGAGAAAATATTTGCAAGCCATGCATCTGACAAGAGGTTAATACCCAAAATATAGAAAAAATTCAAACAAGTCAATAG
Organism: Herpailurus yagouaroundi; assembly: GCF_014898765.1. Lineage (NCBI taxonomy): Eukaryota > Metazoa > Chordata > Mammalia > Carnivora > Felidae > Herpailurus > Herpailurus yagouaroundi. The sequence goes on along the minus strand of NW_024412429.1, from coordinate 5,321,462 downwards.
AAAAATAAATAGGCAAAGGCCAAAATAGTCATTTCTGAAAAGAAGACGTACAAATGGCCAACAACATAAACAGATCCCCACAATCACTAATCATCAGGGAAATGTAAATCAAAACCACAATGAGATATCACGTCACACCTGTTAAAATAGCTAGAATCAAAAAGACAAGAAATAACAAGTGTTGACGAGAATGTAGAAAAAGGGAACTTTTGTGCACTGATGGTGGGAATGAAAATTGGTGCAGATATGGAGGTTCCTCAAAAAATTAAAAATAGAACTACCATATGATCTAACAATCTACTTCTGCATATACATTCAAAGGAAATGAAACCAATATCTTCAAGAGATATCTGCACTCCCATGTTCATAGCAATATTATTCACAATAGCCAAGATATGGAAACAGCCTAAGTGTCTGTCAATGAGTGGATGAGTAAAGAAAATTTTAAATATTATATTTACAAAACCTATGTCTTAAATATTATATATAGAACCTATATTTATATATATAAATAATGGAATATTGTTCAGCCATAAAAATGAAGGCCATCCTGCCACTTGTGACAATGTGAATAAACCTGCAGGACATTATGCTCAGTGAAATAAGACAAATACCGCATGACCTCACTTATATGTGGAATCTAAAAGAGCAGAGAGGAGAATCGTGGTTGCAAGGCGCTGGGGGAGAGGGAAATGGGAGAGACATTGGTCAAATGGCACAAAATTTCAGTTACACAGAGTGAATAGGTTCTGGAGATCTGATGTATAGCATGGTGACTACAGTTAATATCAACGTACTGTGGGGGCGCCTGGATGGCTCCATTGATTATGCATCCAACTCTTGATTTTGGCTTAGGTCATGATCTCACGGTTTTGGGATTGAGTCCTGTGTTGGGCTCTGTGCTGACAGCGCAGAGCCTGCTTGGGATTCTTTCTCTCTGCCCCTCTCCCCCGCTCATTCTCCCTCTCTCTCTCAAAGTAAATAAAGAACATTTAAAAAATAATACTAATATATGGTGTATGTGAAACTTGCTATGAGAGTAGATATTAAGTGTTTTCACAACACGCGCGCGCACACACACACACATACACACAAAGGTAACTGTAAAGTGATGGGCATCTTAATTAGCTTGGCTGTGATAATTATTTCACAGTGCATATGCATATCAAACATCACATTGTACACCTTAAATATATACAAGTTTTATTTGTCAACTAAATCTCAATAAACTGGGAAAAGGGAAAAATTTGCTTAACTCATAAAAAATAAATATGGTGCTAAAATAATTTCAAAATTTGCCAAAAGTTGTTCCCAAGTGTGACTGGATTTTAAAACTGGGATTTAGAGTGAAGCATCACTAGCACTGACATTGTTAGGTGGTAAAAGCTCCTCTAGTGCAATGACCTTACATTTCTAGAACCAGATGACTTCCCAAATGCATAAAAATAAGCTGTAAGATGATTTGTTGCCCTTGTAGCTTTAAGGTGGTGACATACAAGGCAACTGATACAAGGAAACTTGAATTTAAGGAATAAAACATATTAGTAAGCTGACCTTAAATTACAAAATGTGTCTCCCAGTTGAAAATATTTATTCCCCAATATCAATGATGGCTTTTAGGTACACTCCTCTAACTCCTTCACCCTCCAACACACAGACAAACATCCCACATTCATACCTGTCTTGCTCACCCAACACTTCAGAGCAGTCTGTTCATACCCACAGCCTGGTCGCAGAACTGCAGCCACACGAATGATGGGCTTGCCTGATCGAATTCCTTGCTGCGTAAGAACTTGAACTGGAAGCAGCAAATGTGCTGTTAGTGGTAAGACAATTAAGAGACACGGGTGTTTTTGTGACTGTGGGTGACAAAGGACTAGACTGAAGAGCTACACACCCCTGTCACGGGGCTCCCCTTTTCCCCCGGCCGGAGTCCAGCTGCCCAGGTACGGTGTTGACTTTGGGCTCCGGCAGTGTTCTCATCGCTTCTTGCATAGACACCTCTTTATCTGCTCTGCCTAGAGGAAGTCTTGTCCCAGAAAACCAAAGGAATCTGACCTGGGAAGGAGCCTCTCCTCCTGTTTGGGGAAGAAAAATGTCAAGGTATTGAAAATTACATGAGGTTTTATTTGCTTGCTTGTTTCTGCCGCAGACCTAAAGGAAAGGCCAGGTTGGTTTTCGTGAGATGACTCATTTGCAAGATGACTCAATGCAGAGTGTCTGGAAACCTTCCACTCCTCATATCTCCTCAAGGCTAAGGAGTTCCTGGTGCCTCCTCTAGGCTCTGGTGGGGCTGAGGACCTCACCTAAGCTTGCCGTCCTACACGTCATGTCTGAGGACTGTTGACCAGGGATTCTTATAGGGTCCTGATGCTCAATCTAGTGGGCCATCTGGGCTCCGTAGCAAGAGGGACAAGATTAATTCTCAGTGCTATCATAATGCTATAATTTAGACCACCCATTACGCCGTTCACAGTAATTTTCTCCTGCTGTACTTGACGTAGAGCTGCCGTTGGACGTGTGTCATACATAATCAGATGTCAAAACTACGATTAGCATTTTAAAGCTCTTGTGACTCTGATTTATGCCTTCATCTCCCGAGCTTCCCTAGTTAATCTATAAAACATGTTAATGTAATATTCACACCTCCCTTAATCTATAGGACAAATAGGAGGCAGCTTAGTGCTGTGGTGTGTGAGGCTTAGGTGCGACCCATCCCTCAATGTCTGTCTTATGTGTCTGTGCCCAATGCCAGAAATCCATTCAATAAATCATCTCTCCAGCATATAATGAATGGATTAGTAACTTTATGTGTTCATTCAGGTAACACTTGTGATGTGTCAGACACTGTACAAGGTATTGGTAAGAAAGAAGTATAAAGGAAAGAGATAACAATGAGTAAGTCACAAATCCCTCCCTAATGAAGTTTATAACATAGTACGTACACCATCATAGAAGCGTGAAAAAGGTGTAGTGTTGGGGGAAAGCCTGAGACAGTGATCGTGGCTAGAATCCAGAGGGCTTTGTTTGGAAGAATCTTGGGATGTAAGTTTTGAAGGGCAGATTGTGGCCGTTAATGGAAGGTCTCACACATATTCTATTTGTCAAGGTCTAGTCAGGAAAAGAGGAACCACGCTAGGTATTCCAAAAGAGGGAGTTTAATATAGGGGGTTGGGGGTGACTGGATGGCTCAGTTAAGTGTCTGACTCTTGATTTCAGCTACCATCATGATCTCACTTTGTGAGATTGAGCTCTACATCGGGCTCTGTGCTGACATTGTGGAGTCTGCTTGGGATTCTCTTTCTCCCTCTCTCTCTGCTCCTCCCTTGCTGGCACTCTCTCTGTGTCTCAAAATAGGTAAATAAACATTAAAAAATAATCTATGAGACTGATCTCACAGGTATGAATGTGAAAGGGTTAAAAGGGAATCCTGAGGTAACCCTGACATACAACTTCAGGAAGCAGGTGTCCCCCCCCTACAGCCTGGGAGAGAGAGGGAAGAGGTGGGGTTTTCAGAGACTAGAGGCTGGGAGAAAGAGTCTTAGAGACATGAGGATCAGACTTCTGAGGAAAGCCATGACCCAGCTCCTTCTAGGACCTCTGGAGGCACAACTGGGCTCTTTGTGGGAGCACAGACAGGTGGAAAGCTGGGACCACTGGGACACAGTGCCACCGCTGTGAGATGCTGACGGGAAGCAGATTGGAGGCAGAAAGCTCCTCCCCGCTCCCAAACTTCTTGTCTCAGAATTTCTTCCTAGTGTCTTCTAGATACTTGGCAGAATCTAACTGGAGACAAACTGGAAGGGGAATCTAAAAAATATGGGATACAGAGGGAAAACCCAGCATCACGGAAGAACCGAAAAGAGTTGATTTGGAGCTGAGGACCAGCAGCAAAGTAACCAACCCACAGGCAGTGGGACGGCTTTAAAACCTTTTTTTCCCAGAAATAGGATTTTTTCAAAAGTTTTTAAGCAAGGGTGAGACATAATCTCGCTATACATACAGAGGCCAATTTGGTTGAAGGTTGAGGCTGTAGGGTCGGGAAGGTGGTTAGGAAGCTGTGGCAGATTGCTTTTTCTAGCACACACTGTATCTCCCATCCCACAAAGTCTTCTTCCAGGTGACTTTGCCGTTTCTCTAGTTGCAGGAAGGCATCTATGCTCCCTCCCCTCAAATTTGGTGGGTTTGTGGCGGTGGAAGAATCAATGATTTATGACTTATGAGATGAGATAATGAAAGTCTCTATAGGGTCTTCCCAGTGTTAGGATGCCCATGCTCAGAACCTGGCCACCATGCTGTGAGGAAGCCCAAGTAGTCATAGAAAAGACCAAGTGTAGGCATTTAGCTGGCAGCTAGAACCAGCCCTCAGACATGAGAGCCAATGAGCCATCATATGGCTGCCTTCCTACCTGACACCCCATAAAGTCTGTGATCATGGTGCATGGCTGCTGTTTTCTGCTGCTGAATTTGGGAGGTTTTGTGAAGTAGCTAAATAGAGCTACTAAATCCTGCTAAATAGAGCAGGATTTATGATGATAGTCTGTGCAAAGGAGGATAAAAGCATGCTACTGGGCAATGCAATAGAAATGGAGAAAAGAGAAGAGAAAGAAAGGTGATTTTGAATGTAGAATGGGCAATATTTGATAGTGAATACAGGGAATATCAAAGAAGGAACAGATTGAGGCAAGGTTGTGGCAGGGCAGTGAGATATGTTTATCCATATTGTGTGTGTAATGTGTGTGCACAGGGGGGGTGCAATATCCTATTTTGTTTCAGAAAAAAATAGGATAGCAGATAATGAGTTTAATTCTGGATGGGTAGCCTATAAGATATATGTGGTGGAAATGCCTGCTCAGTGTCTGGAAGTAGGGGTCTGGAGACAGGTAAGGTATAAATATGGGAGTCATCGTGTACAGAAGGTAAGTGAGCTCCCCTTGGAAAAGGTAAAGTCAGAAGAAAAGAGGGGGTAAGTACAGAACTCTGAGGCAAACCAACATTGAGAAAGACAAGTGATGGTCACAGGAGAACCAGGGAGGAGGACCAGAAAGTCATCTTGCAGAGATTACGGATGAAGCAAATTTCAAGGACTCAGTGGTAAAACGTGCCAGATTCTACAGAGTAGCGGGGATAAGGATGGGAAAGAGAACATGCATTCGTGCCAAGGGCTGCTGTAACAAAGTGCCACAAGCTGAGCGGCTTGAAACAACAGAAACTCATTCTTTCACAGTTAGGAAGGCTAAAAGTCCAAAGTCAAGGTGTCACTAGGGCCCTGCTCCTTCTCAGAGCTCTAGGGAAGAATCCTTGCTTGTTTCTTCCGGTGTGTGTGTGGTGGCCATCGGTCTTTGGTGCTCCACTGACTTGGAGACACGTGACTCCAATGTCCGCCTCCATTGCCACATGGCATTCTCCCTGTGTGTCTCTCTGTGCCTCTCCTTACAAGGACATCAGTTATATTAGATTGGGCCCCACCCTAATGTCCTCATCTTAATGACATCTGCAAAGACCCTATTTCCGAATGAGGTCACATTCACAGGTTCTAGGCGAAACCCAACAAAGGTCATCCTCAGAGATGGTCGGAGAGAAAACAGGTTCATTGAGGGTGGTGAACAACTGCAGATTGCCTTGCCTAGAAGGGGAGTAGGAACCGGGGTGTGTGGGTAGCTCTCCAGAGCAGTTGGCCGAGGGAGAGAAGAGCTGTGGCAGCTCACAGCGGAGGCAGGTAGGTGTTTCCTCATCCGTTTCCCTGGATGAGAGTAACTGGGGAAAGTTCATAGGCTGGAGGAAGGGGACAGTCTGCCAGGCAAGAGTGGGGTGGGACAACGGATGGAGCCAGACCCAGGGGAGGGAAGGAGTCATGGGGTTCAGCTCAGGATTGAAGAGCTAACCTGGAAGAAGGATCCGCAGCCCAGGATAGAGATGTCAGCCCAGGGGCCGACGAGCAACCAGAACGAGGGACAGATGGGGTTGGACGGGCTGCAGACCCTCAGGAGCTGCTCTTTTTTCCTTCTCGGTGGGTCTAGCTCTGCTTCATTGTCCTCTTATTTTTAAAGGTAACCATGAAAACATATTACTGCCATCTGGCTCCTCAAAGGCACAGAAACTCCGCGGCTTGTTTCTAAAGCCATGATTAAGCAGTCAGTGCCCCTTCCAGGGCTGGTGTCAGCTCTGATGATAATAGGCTCACCCCGGGGATCCCTGTGGGAAGCCACCCGCCCTTATACACACAGAGAAGTGAAGACAAAGAAGGCGGGGGATGACTGAGGCCCCAGGGCACAGTGAAACAAGTTGACTAATGTCAGGCCCGAAGCTTTATTTATTCGGGGTGGCTTGTAGGTTTGGAGTCCTCTATAGAGGCAGTTAAGTAACTTCACAAGAGTAACCATTGGCCCGTCCCGTGTTTCTGTCCTCTGAGCCGAATGGGCTGTTTCACATAAGCACTATTTTTGTTGATTTTTTTCTCTCAGGAAAATGGCGTTGGTGGGTTCTGAGGGAGTCCATTTTCTTACCCCATCTGAATTCTGGACTAATGGTGAAAGACATGGAGAATTCAGATAGGGGTCAAACTGCTCTTTCCTGGGAAAACTGGATAGAAATGGGCTTACATGGGAGGCCGAGAACCGTTCCCCCTAAAGTGGACTTATTGGCGGAGTTGACGGGCCTGGCAGATGGACAGCACCTGCTGTGGTGACCTCATGGTCTGAGGGGACATCGGGTCTGGAAGAAAGCTAGGACAGAAAAAGGTCCCTCACAAGCAGCCTCCTTTACTTCCGGACTTCCCGCTCTCAGGAATGGGGACCACTGGTTGTCAGATGCTCATTGTCTTGTTTGCTGTTACACACACCTTCTTTGCCCTCCTGAGGAAAGAGCTCCCAGGGGTGGAGAGGAGGCCGCTGCTTTTCCCCAGTGCTCCCAGAAGGATAGTTATGTTGGTGGAAGCTCTTATTGTAGGAGCTGGCAGGAAGGCGGGGAGAGGGATCCCTCCCCTCACTGAGTACATTGGGGAAGACCGGCCTTTCTGAAATGTTGAATGCACATTATGAGATCTATATCCATTGTGTGCCTATGTTTCTAGGTACTACCCGTGGCCTGTGGAAGATTTCATTTTCTTGGGAGAAAGCCCCACACAGGGCGAAAAACCCTTGGGAGCTAGTTCTGTGTCGCAGGTAACGGGGTCTTGGGCCACTTACTCCAACTTCTTTGGGTCACAGACCCCCTATTCCTAAAATGGGGGCAAACACGCTTTGTGTAGGAAACACAACTAAATACTTACTGAATTGGTGAGGATGGGCGAGGTCGTGCTGCAGCCCCATCTCATGGCTTAACACACATGTTGACTTCTCTCCCACGCACAGTCGGCTGTGGTCTAGTTTCCTCTCAGAGCGGCTGTCCTCCACGTGGTGACTCAAGGGTATGGGCTGCTTCAGTTTTGAGACACCTCCTTACCACCTGCGTCTACGGCCCATGGCAGAGAGTACAGGTGGTGTTCACCACCAACACGTTGAAGAGCTGGTCTGAAGTCCTGCCTCGCTACAGCAGTGCCAAGAGAGTGCAATTCTCCTGTGTGGCCAGGAAAACAGAGCTTGAGACGGGTGAAAACGGGCGTCTCTACCTCCTGTTATCCTTTTCCTCCAGGCACCTTCCCGTTCATTCAAATGACATTGGGTCTTCAAACTGAGAAGATTACTGGGGACCTGAGGGCCTCTGGCTCAGTGTTCATTGCAACGACTATCACTGTGGGGTTGGTCACATCTCCTATATGGGATTTTGACAAGTTGGGGGAATACTTGCCTAAAACTTCAGTACGCAGGGTAATAATATTTCCCTGAATTTCCTAAGCAGTATCAGATTCAAACAGTTTACCCTTAGATGTTGCAGGGTTTTTTTTTTTTTGTCTGGGAAATACGTTTGTGATTTTATAGCCAAAGATCGTAAGACTCTGGTTAGGACAACAAGAAGGATTTCTTATCTTAGGAAAGGTGCCTGGCCTCGGAGAATGGACCAAAGCCTACTTCTGCAGTCTCCCGAGGGTGTACCCTGTCTATTCTCACCTCTCCCTGTTCATGTTGATTTCCTGTCTACAGTGCCTTATTTCCTCCCCATTTCTCTCCTCCCCAATCTTAAGTTACAAGTGCACATCCTGCCTCGCCCAAGTTTTGCTTGATGGTTCCTACTCTTTTCACTTGTACAAACTACTAAGGCACTTAGAATCTGTACCATGTTGTTTGTTTGTGTGCTAATTAATTAATTAATTTATTTATTTATAAGAGACAGAGTGTGCACGTGCAGGTTGGGGAGGGGGTAGAGGGAGAGAGAGAGAGAGAGAGAGAGAGAGAGAGAGAGAGAGAGAGAATCTTAAGCAGGCTCCAGTCCCAGTGCAAAGCCCGACCCAGGGCTCAATCTCACGAATGACCTGAACCATAATCAAGAGTCGATGCTCAACTGACTGAACCACCCAGGTGCCCCTGTACCATGTAATTTAGAAGTTAATTCTACCCGTCTGTTCTCTAATTGTTCACTGTGTTAATCTTTGTTTGTTGTTTGTTTGTCTGTGTGATTCAAAGCTTTTTGGGAGCAAGGTCCCTCTCCCCCAATGTAGTCAGCTAATATTTTGTATGTCCTATGGATGGGATGTAGTCCCCAGTCTTGAGAAGCAAGGAATCTGGCAGAAGACAAATCTACGAATGAATCACTTGGCTACTGGGGAAGTTGTGTCCAAAAACCAGTCTCTCAGAACCATGGAGTTTGGGAGAATGACTTTAGCTTGAGGTTTGAGTCCATACCCGCTCTGAAGGGAAAACAGCAACATAGAGGTGGCTTAGGGATTAGATCAGGATGTTGCTGGTTTTCAAAGGTCAGGATCGATGTTGGCTGAGGAAAAAATGTTACTCTACAAGAAAGAAACGGTGTTTATAAAGGCCCAGGGGGCATGAATTTAGGGGGATGGAGAAGAGTATATTTTGACTGCTGAACGGTTGACATCTAATGGGAGGTAAGGCTGGATATGGTCAGAGTTGCACTTCGTGAAGATTAGTCTGGCAAGAGGTTTAGAAGATTCTGAAGGTAGGGGTACTCGTTAGAAAGCAATCACAACAGTCCAGGTAAGAGATAGGGCGGCTCCAACTACGGTGGTAGGGGCAAAAATAGAAAAGGACAAATGATGGTTACTTCTAATAGTTGTGCTGAGAGAATTACAGGCCAGCGTGCAATGGGAGCCAAGGGAGGAGCTCCATGAAGGAGGATGAAGCCAATGGCGTCTATCGATGCAGAAAGTGTAAGAAACTCTTGGATCCGGTCATTAGGTGGCTGGCAACAGCAGGTCATACCTTGGCGGAGCCTGTTGCATGTATGAACACCTAGAAGGTGATAAACATTACTGTTTGATTTTTGAAGTGCTTCCCTCATTTACTATGAAAGTTCATGTCATAATGATTGTTATCATTTGATGCGTAACAGCTGACCTCCAAAATTAGTGGCTGAAAACATCAACCTTTTAATTCCATCTCGCAGTCGTTTGGATCCAGAGTCTGGGCAAGCCTTGGCTTAGCACTGCTTTTGTTCTCAACGTAGCGTTGACCGGAGCTGGAGGTCCTGAGCGTCAGGTAGGCTGGTCTGGAGGGAGTGAGGTGGCTTTGCTCAGGTGTGTGAGGTCTGGAGGAGTCAGCCGGAAGGGTGGGATCTTGTTGGCCCCTCTCCTTCCCAACATTCACAGATGTCCTTGAGTCATGGAGGCCTTTCTTTCTTTAGCTCTGTCAGAGGCTGCTCTGGAAACATGCCCTTAAGTTTCTTGGAAGCCATCTTTTTTTAACAGAGAAGTTCTGCGAGACCTGCCTTGGGCGTCCTTGGCTGTATGTTTGTCTGTCTGAAATGGTCTATGAGACACCTCCTTCCATCTTCCGAGGCCTTAACGAAGACTCTTGCACTCTCTGCCCGGAAGCCATCTTTTCCTTCGGGAATCTTTTGCTCTGGGAGGCTAAGAAGGAGTTTTATTTCCAAACCTAGCAAACCCTGGCTCCTTTATATTTCCTCTGTATTCTGTTAAAAAAAAATGAACAGTTGCCTCTTTGGTTTGTCTTTGTCTTCTTGAATTTTACTGTTGTCAGCCGAAAGAGGAGTTCTAGATGCTTCCTGGAAATGTCCTTGCCCAAACTCGTGAATTTAGAGATGCACCTTCCATTTTCCACATTATTGCAAGCCATGGTTTCTTTAGACAACGTGCCCCTGTATAACAGCCTCCGGTACGTTCCTCATCATCCTTCCTCCCACCAACAGGTGCTGTGAAACCTTTCAGACCTTTCCTACCACCAGGTCCCAAACCCAACACTGCAGGTTGTGATTTTTATCACAGCAGTGTACCACTTCGAGATAACAAGTGTTTTTTTGTTTTGTTTTTTGTTTGTTTTTGTTTTTTCTGGTAAACTATTACTGCATAATAAACTAACCCAAAATGTGGTGACTTAAAACATGAGCAATTCCATTGCCTTTCACAGTTTGGAGAGTGAAGAATTTGAGCAAGGCTTGGGTGGGTCACCTTCCACTCCATGACTCCGTGCAGCACTGGCTGGGACTGCCTGCTATTATTCAGCTACCAGATAGGCTGGCCTGGGCTTTCAGGAAGGCTTTTCTCAGAAGCCTGGCATGCTGTCAGGGAGAAATGCAAGGCTGGGTTCAGCTGGGCCTCCCTTTCTCCCCGTGTCCTCTCAGGGCCTCCCCATAAGCCCGCTAAGGCAGGACTGTTGGACTTGTTTTTTATTTAAAGTTTATCTATTTATTTGTAAAATTTTAAAAGTTTATTTATTTTGGGAAGAGAGAGAGAGAGAGAGAGAGAGAGAGAGAGAGAAGCAGAGTGCAAGCGGGGGAGGGGCAGAGAGAGGGAGACACACAGAATCCGAAGCAGGCTCCAGGCTCTGAGCTGTCAGCACAGAGCCCGACAAGGGGCTCCAACTTGTGAACCACGAGATCAGGACCAGAGTCAAAGTCTGACACTTAACCAGCAGAGCCATCCAGGTGCCCCAATTTATTTATTTATTTACTTATTTTAAGAGAGAGAGCGTGTGTGTTTGGGTGTGAGCAGGGAAGGGGCAGAGAGAAAGGGGGAGAGAGAATCCCAAACGGGCTCTGCCCTGTTAGTGCAGAGCCCGCTTGCGGAGCTTGAACTCATGAACCGCGAGATCATGACCCGAGCTGAGGTCAAGAGGCTGTCGCTTAACCGACTGTGCCCCTGAGGTGCCCTGAGGACTGTTGAACTTCTTACATGGTAGCTCAGGCCTCCAGGACACCACAGTGGCAGCCGCCAGTTCCTTTGGAAGCGATACCCAGGACTGGCCTAGTGTTATTTCCTCCCTATCCTACTAGTCAAAGCAGTCAGAGGCTAGCCTAGAGCTCCGGGGAGGAGAAGCAGTTCTCTTCTTTCAATGGAAGGAGGGGCAGAGAATATACAACTACCCTTAATCTTCCGCCAGAACTCATCATTCGTATTGACCAATCATAAAAATTATCCGCAAATTAGTTTTATTAGCATTTAGCGCATATTGGATATTTAGTAAATACTTCTTAACTTACTGAAGTACACTAATCTGCCACCCAAAAACAAATAATAGAGTCTAGAAGGGCCTTTGCAGCAGAGTCTTGGTTTCTATGGACTTGCTCTATGAACCTCAGTTCTTGTATTTTCAAAATTTAAATTATAGTCTCTTAGATGCCGCATAAAATCTTTCTATTAGGCACCACATAGAAATCTTAAAGATTTTATAACTTCTAAATTGTCTGATGTTCAAGATAGCTTTAGTGATTAGGCATAAGACCTTTGGGGTCAGACAACTGGGTTTTGCCTAAGCTCTGCCACTGAATCTCCCATGAGGCCTTGGTCAACATCCTCGTCCATCTGAGCCCTGATAGCGTTCATGAGAAAACGTCTGTTACGATCCCTATCTCATGCAGCACAAGGAGCGGAGTAGACTGGACGGATGGTTCTAGTAGTTTTGCTGCCGTAATTGCTACTCGTTGGCACTCTGAGACTCGAAATGCAGGTTAGTTGTGTTTGCACCTCACGCTAGGATTTGTGTGTACAAGTCGGGACAAGCGAGTGAGTCATCCCACTGTGATAGGAACAAGTTAATAAATGGGGCAGGAATAGGACAGCAATTTGAAAATCCCGTCCCAAATCGTGTCTTGTTTGCTGCCGTGCACCAGAAAGTACACGATGAAAAATCCTCACACGTGAACATTGTGTCTTCACAGCCACGTGATTTCTCTGTAAGGAGACAGACAGCTTGTTTCCACTCGTTCGGGATCGGACGCAGCAGTAACGTCTCCCTCCGTGTCTGTTACAAAGACAGCCCCCCGTGGGCCGTGCCTTCAGCGATCAGTTGGTGTTTAATTTAGATGTTTCGTAGCAAGTCTACCTGAGACCGTTTAGAATGTTGCAGGACAACATTGTCCTTGGCTGAAATGCCCTTGGATTCTAGAGTTTTGAACGCTGACATGCAGAAGAACACGAAATAAGGACTTTGCGGATAAAGCCTGTGGAAGGTGGTTTCGTGTGACTGCTAGGAACGGGGTCTCCCTGCCCAGCCATCCTTCTCTTTGTGAAATCTTTAAGCGCCCAGTGAAACCCCTGCTCTCGGAGCCTGTTCCCTAGGTCGGCAGCATCTGTAGCACCTGTTAGGAACAAGAAAAGTCACAGGGAAGGAGACAAGCCACAAGACACTCTTAACACCTAAGAATAAACTGAGGGTTGATGGGGGCGGTGGGAGGGAGGGGTGGGTGGGTGAGGGGCAGGGAGAAGGGCACCTGTTGGGATAAGCCCTGGGTGTTGTATGCAAACCAATTTGACGATAAATTTCATATAATTTGACAATAAATTTCATATAAAAATTTCATATAAATAAAAGGAATGTAGGTTCTGGGGCCCTGCCCCACACCCACTGAATGGGAAACTCTGGGGAGGGGCCCTGAAGCCTGGGTGCTCATGGGCCTCGGGGTAGTTCTGATGCCCCCTCAGTTTAAGAACCACTAGGCTAAGGTCTGATGTCAGGATGGGGCATCCCTCGAAAACTTAAATTCATTAAATCACCACCTAAAAAAAAAAAAAAAACACTTACGCCCAGAGGAGACCTGAATCTCGGCAACCATTTCTTTCTTTTGTGTCTTTATTATATTTAATGTGTCAGTCAAAACTACCGGGTTCCCATGGTGATGAGTAATTGGGCTATAAATGCACGGGTCTGGGCATAAATTCCGAGCTGCTTGCAAGAGTCCCATATGCACTTGACATTCAATGGGGAGAGAATGTTGTTTTCTTCTGCCTGGGTTGCATCCTTTCCCTCTTCCTATAAATTGGTTTCGCCATATCCTTTACTTTGCTTCCCCTGCTCTCCCATAACTCTGGAATTCGGACACATCAGAAGCCCTCCTTAAGCCCCATCTCAGAGAGGGAGAGTCATCCAGCCCCAGCCCCAGGGAGGCCCTGTGATAAATTTCAACCGGAGCACTTAAGACGTGCTGTGAACGAGCGGAGGGAAAAGTCAAAGCAGCCGCTTGTGATGTGGGTGGCGGTTCTGGAAGTGTCTGCAGGAGCTGGAAGTGGGGCGTGAGGGAGGAGACGGCGTTTCTCCGTGACGTCCGCAGAGCAGACCCCAGCTGTGACAAGTGTCATCTCCGAGCAAAGAGGGTTTTCATCTCTGAGCTTAAACCACACACTCGTTGATGCCAAAAGGCACGGGCGGCATCTCACCGAAGCACAGAACACAGGCTGCGGGGCAGAGGCCCGTCGCCGAGGGCAGGTTCCCGGGAGGGAGTGCAGAATGTTTTCTCCGGAAAATAGGACAGAAGACGCAGAACAACAGACCGGATCGCCCTCCCAGTCTTTCTGGATACAAAGGCAAAGAAGGACGTGAAGAAATCAAGCCCTAACCTCGGCGAGAGACCAGGAGGTAGCTCGTGACCGGGCACAGTTTAGGTAAACCTGGTCGGGCTTCGATGTGGCAAATGATTTGCACTATTTGTCAAACACGTGGGATTTCGAGCCACCAGGCTATAATGTTGACTGGTGACAAAGTGATTGCATTTCAAAAAACGTAAAACTCTTCTGCCCTGAGCTTTGTATTTGTAAGAATTTCTCTGGCTCAATGGTCCCCGTAAGTTCCCCTCTTTTGTCTCTAGGGGTTAGTACTTTTCAGGACAAGAGGTCCTTGGGTGGAAAATGAAACAGTTACGTCGAACCTTCAAGGCTTGCATTGAAGTGTGGTGTGAAATAGTTACTTTCTCCACGTCAGAGGAGATATTCCAGAGCCATGGAGGGACAGTCCCGTGCACAGAGCTATGCTCTTTCTCGAAAGCTGCATGAGTGAGCAGGGATTGGCATGAGGCACTCGGCAGAAATTAGGAAAACCTGTCGTCTAGATTATTCATGTGATAGAGAACCTACCGTGTTTAATAGACACGTTGTCAGAGAAACAGAAAGTCCTCTGCCCCACAGGCTGAATGTCCCACATCACAAACAAGTTCCCCAGCCAAGGCAGCCTTGACTGGAACCGGTTTCCTTAATTGGCGGCGACAGGTTTTTCTTTACCCCAGAATGCTGGCAGGGAGGCCGAGAATTCGAGACGTAAGGGGAGGAGGTAGGTTGGGGAGATAAGGGGATGAGTCACTTTGGTTTCCCAGCTGACATCTGTGTTATTTTTATTTTGGGGGGGTTAGTGTCTGGGGTTTGAGGGCTCTTCAGGAAGCTGAGGTTTCTTCATGTGATGAGGGATGGAGAACTTACAATACTGGAAGAATTCTCTGTGGCTTCTTGACGGCGTGTTTTCTCCCAAATGGTGGGTAGTGGTGAGGGCGCAGCAGGTGCAGGTGGCCCGTGGGCGTGGCTGCTGGGTGCTCCAGTCCTCGTCCTGTACTGGGAGTCCACTGGATTGTGGTGGTGCCATCAGGCTTCTCCTTCTCTTTCCTTCAGACTTGCTGGATTTCCCTTGGATCTATAGGAGGGGATGTGGGCTTTCAATACAGTAGGGAGCGAGAAATATTATAAAAAATACAGTGTTTATTATGGGCAACTGGGTGGCTCAGTCGGTTGAGTGTCCGTCCGGCTCTTGGTTTTGGCTCAGTCATGAGCTCATAGTTTGTGAATTCGAGTTCGTCATCGGGCTCTGCACTGACAGTGCGGAGCCTGCGTGGGATTCTCTCTCTCTTCCTCTTTCTGTCCCTCTCCTGCTCGTGTGTGCGTGCTCTCTCTCAAAACAAATAAATGAACTTAAAAAAAAAAAAAGAAAAAAAAAGGAAAAAATAAATACAATGTTTATTGAGCATTATTCTGAGACTCATTGTACATGTCCTACTCGTTTACAAATATTCTATAGCATTTTAATATGACATTTTATCCTTCACAATGAAATCTTGAAAAGAGAGGGCCTCTTATAGCTAATTTGTCTCAAAATCAGCTGATTTAATTGGTGGAAAACTACACTCAAAGCTCTTTTTGGCCTTCGTGACATTTGACACGCATCATCGTCAGACATTATGGGTTGTCTTATTGGGGCGCTATAAAGGAAGAATGTGGGGCAACGGCACTCTGGGAACATGACCCGTTATTACCACCACACCCTCTACGACAACTTCAGAGGGAGGAAGACCTAACACGGCATCTCGCACACGATTTTCCTTCAGCTCAGGGATAAGCTTACCGTGTCCCAGGGATGAGCTTACCATGTCCCAGGGAGCACTGCCTACACATGACAGCGTCCTGTGGGCCCTGCTCTCTGCTCCAGCAAGATGACTCCATGGGGACGTATATCCCATTAGCAGATGGCAGTTGAGGGGGTAGCCACTGGAGGAAAGCGTCCTCTACAGCTGACCCCAAGTTGGAGACACCAAGAGAGAGACTGTGGTGGCTTAGGGAGGATGGAGACTCACCGAGTCTGACTGACTGCCTGCACCCCCCCGCCCCAGACCCTGGGGACACCCGAGGAGGGCAGCCAGCTCGGAGGTCCTGGCTTTTGAAAATTTGAACTAAACAGGAGCTTCAAAGGGACCTTTTGGCTGTGAGTAACATACTGACTTGTTGTCCCCAGCATTACAGCTTTGCCTTTACGTCCCCAGTCCACATCTTTCATGGTGAGTGCATCAGCCCCCTTTCTGTAGGAGAGGAGGCCGGGGGGGGGGGGAGCAGCCCCTAGCAAGGCATAGGAGACAATGATTTCTTCTCTTTGGTGTGACTCATTCCAGCTTGTCTCTGCCTGTGACCAGCCGGGATGAAAGGCGTGAGGGAATACACAATGGGCTTGGCAAAGTGATCCCCCAAATCTCCTCTTCCCCTTGCCAACCGTAGGCTCTTCTCTGGCTTTAGGTCTAAGCAGCCGAGGGCAGAACTCGGAGTCTGGGACCACCGGGTCCCCAGTGCCTTGTTCTGCTGAAATAACAGAACTGGAAGGGAATTCTCTTCATCATGGGTGAAGCAGAGGCATTAAGGGGCCATCTTGAATATCCCTCCCAGGCCGCAGGTGTTATGTTATAGCTCTTCAACACACACACACACACACACACACACACACACACACACACACACAAACACAGGAGGTTAGGGGAGGCTTGATACTTTCATAGGCTATTGAGAGTTAGCAGCATTTTGGAGACTGGCATAAACCAGGGGCTCCTAAGCACCATTTTCTACAAATAAATAAAGCTGACTTGGAGACAAATTAGGTACGGGGGCCTCTCCTTTCAAGCCTTGATTATGAATATAAAATGCCTTATTAAAACCTTGTAGAATGTTCGTAAACCAGTATGGCATATAAAATAAATGTCAAGACAGGACTCATGATAAACCTTGCATTTAAATAGCCCAGGTATTTTTTTTTTTTCCTTGCAATTGATAATCACCTTTCAATGCTTTTTAGTGACAAAAGCCCAGTGTTTGCATTTCAGAGATATGGGAAGAAAAAATCGGCACGTCTGAATTTTGGAGATGAGTCTAAACTGGACTGTGCAACTGGACCACCTGGAAATTAACAGACACACAACAAGCCCACAGGATCCTGGGCTATGCTCAGACCCAGGGCGTCGGACTCTCCGCCCCAGGACCTGCGTGTCTGACGAGTACCTCCTGTAATTCACAAGCGCCCCATCCAGCGTTGTCAGTATGATGGAGGACTGGGGACAGGAAGCATCTGCCATAGAAGGTCCCAGGTCCTGGTCGTGGCCAAGGGGGTGCTTCTGGGTTTTTAACCTCTTCATCTCTCGACCTGGTTACTTCCTTGGACTTCCTGTTCTGATTCCTGCTTCCATAAGATCCTAGCCTTTACTTTTTTTTTTTTTTTTTTTCTTAAATTAAAACTTCGATCAGCTCAAGAAAAGGAATTCTTCTTTCTCCTCTGCACAGTTCACTCCTTGGAGGAGAAAGAGCTCTGAGTGTGACTAACCAATCACAGCGGCGAGTTAGGGGACAGTCGGTGTGCCCTGTGGAGCATGCCTGCTCCTTGCTGACATTTACCGGCTTCGGGCAGAACCTAAGTGTCTGTGTCTAAGAGTGCAGCCTGGAGATCGGGGGCCGTTGTGACAGCACCCAGCCCTCAGCATGCCTGGAACGTGTGGCATTGGAGGGTGCTGTCGGAGCATCTGGAGGAGGTCCACAGTAAGTAGAGGTCAGACGGACGAGCAGGGAGACGGACTAGCTGTCATCTGAAAGGGGGCGGCACGTGCGGGGGGAACGGGAGTCTTTCCAGTCTTCGAAGTCTTCGTCTACCAGGCATGTAGAGACCAGGTCCTCTGCTGTCCTCTCTTCCCGGAGTCGCGTAAGCCTTGCTCAGATGCCTGTGGGTGCTCTCCTGGAAGGCGTCAGCCTGCTGCCCGCAAACACCTGCGCTTCGGTGACATGTGATGTGGTGTCGCTACCGAGGGTGAAAGCGGCGGGCGTAACAGTCTGGGAGGGAAGAGGTCCGGAAGCAAGGTCACGGGGCCGCTGACCCGTGGCCGGGGCCCTCCACCCCCATCGCCCCAGAATGAAATCAGCCTTCCAAATGGCCCGTTTGCGAAGGAGCGTCCAGCCGGTCAGAACTTTCTGTCCTCCGCGGAGCCTTTCAGGGAATGTGGTATGAGGAACGCCAGATGAGGAAGGCAGATGTTTTTCTCATCCCCACCCACCGCACGGCTGTCTGCCAAGTGAGGGGATCGGGACACATTTCTGGGCCCGTGGCGGGGGCGGGGGGGGGGGGCGGTCGGCCCGGCAGCTCGGCCACAGGGGCCACGGGTGCACCTTGTAGCAGCTGCCCGGCCAAGTTGGACGAGAGAGCGGATGGCAGGGACGGGCGCGGGGGAACAGACGCCCGTCTCCTCTCTGGCTTCGGGGCCAGGGCAGGGCTGGAGAGGGTGGGGAGAGGAACATTGCACCTGGGTTGGGTGAGCGATATTTGCTAAATTTAGAGCCCTTCGCACTCGCCAGTTCTGCGTTTTGTAGTATTTTTGAAGCAAACACAACTCATTTTTTTGGCAGGGGAGTGATGCTTGGAATTGAAAAAATAAAAAGTGCTCGGTAGAACTGGCAGAAGCCCCTGTTGATGAGGGGCGGATCCCGAGGCTCTCAGGAGCCTCCCTTGAGCGGATCACGAGTCTGTAGATGAGACGAGTGGCCTGGCAGGGGCTCCGGGGCCACGGCCAGCTGCCGCCCGGCCACCGAAACGCAGCCGCTTTGTGCCCACATCCTCCTCGGGGGCTCCGGCCGACCCGCAGGGTGCGCTGGCCCCTGTGCCGGTCTGGCCTCGCTTCCCCCGAGGGCTGGGCAAGGAAAAGTGCCCCATGGGGGGCCGGGGAGAGGCCGGCGCTGGCAGCTCCTGATGCGGGGGGGGCCTACAGAGGTCATCAGGACAAGGATTCGACTCTGTTACATTCAGTTTGCCTTGGCTCTTGAGCGCCTACTGTGTGCACAGGGCTCTGCTCCCGTGGCGAAAACCCACGAGCCTTGAACAAATCCTTGTTCAAGGAGAATACGCTCTGTGGGGGAGGAGACTCGCCAGCACAAAGATACACACGCAACCGGAGTGGTTGGGAGAAATTCACGGCAGCAGAGCGAGAGAGGAGAGGGAGGGTCGCCTCCTGCCTTCGTAGTTCGGGAAGACGAAGACGTGGGGGCTCGAGTGGGCATTTTCAATCTGCCGACCTTTTCCCATGATCCCTCTTTCCCGGCCTGCAGCTGTTGGGTCTTGAAAAGTGGACTTTGGACAGAGAAGCACGGCAGTGTTTGTCTGATCCTCTGAGCTGTGGCTGCTGTGTGTGGGCCACTTGTGGCCGCCCTGGGCTGTGGGGAAGGGGCTTTGAATAATCTGATGGCTATGAGGAAGGAGCCCACGGTCCTGTGACAAGATTCAATCTCTCGCCTCTCTTAGCATGGCCCCTCTAGGGCCATTTTCACACGGGGGCACTCTGGAGGGTGTTTGCGAGACACCAGCGTGGGTGCCAGCCCCCAGCCTGGCCTGCGGCAGGAGGCACGGAGGCCCCCGCCGTGCCCCCATCGCTGCGGACACTGCCTCGGGGTGGGCCACACCCAGCACCCGCCACTTAGTCTCTTTACCCTTCAGGACCCCTCCTGCGCCCCTGTCCAGGCCATCCTCCCCTCCTCGGAAGGCTCTCTGGAGACCCCAACGCGGTTCCCTCAGGGACCAGGTGCCCTTCCCACCCTTTCGATTCATAGGTGAGTTGGGAGACAACCTGGTTTCTTCACCCTCAGGTCCCTGTTAGCTCCTCTGATCAGGGAGAGGGCAGCGTTGACAGGGACACAACGATCTGCAGTCCCCAAGTCCCCAAGTCCCCGGCCCGACTGCCCTTCTTCCTTCCCTTCCCCTCTCCCCACTCCTTCTCTCACCATCCTCCCTCCAATCCTCCCCACTCCTCCCCTCCCTCCTCCCCTCCCCTCTTCCCACTCTTCCCCTCCTCCACCCCCCTCCAGTCCTCCCCACCCCTTCCCCATCCCCCTCAGTTCTCCCCACTCCTCCCCTCCCTCCTCCCCTCCTCTCTTCCCACGCCTCCCCTCCCTCCTCCCCCTCCAACCCTCCCCCTTCCACTCTTCCCCTCCCTCCTCCCCTCCCCTCTTCCCACTCTTCCCCTCCCTCCTCCCCCTCCAACCCTCCCCCTTCCACTCTTCCCCTCTCTCCTCCCCATCCCTCTTTCCACTCACTCCTCCCCTCCCCCTAAACCCCTCCAGTCCTCCCCACTCTCCCCCACTCCCCCTTCCCCATTTTCTCCCTATTTCTCCTCATCTTCCCTGCTCAACCCCACCCCCACCCACCCTTCTCCTGGAGATGCCTCAGCAGGAGGGTCTGGGGCCAGCAGTGCAGGGGAGCGGGGCAAGGCCTCGGCTTGGCCTCAGGCTCACCTGAGCTGTCTGTGGGAGAAGCCCACCTCTAGAGGTGTAGAGAGGTGCAGGGAAGGAATTAAGAAAAGACACTGGATTTGGAGATTAGAAGGTCAGAGGAGGTTACTGAGGGAAGGGTCTCATGGAAGGAGGGTGCAGCCGGGGGACGAGGGCTCAGGACCCGGCAGAGGCAGGGATGGAGGGCTCACTGCAGAGGTGAGATCGGGCTGGCTGCGGGGCAGGGATGCCGGGCTCACCACAGCAGGCAGGGATGCGGGGCACCCCCCCTGGGGCATGGATGGAGGAAACCTGAGTCACAGGGGCCCTTCCCTGAGGGCTCCTTGCCCAGCGGTGAGGTAGGTGTGGAGACAAGATGAGGCTAAGTGGGCCTCGGAGTCCGGCCCTGGTGGTGCATACAAAGTGGGAGGGAGAGAGGGCCCTCAGGGGGAGAGGGCAGTGGGGGTCGGCGTCCTGGCTCTCTGTCCCCTGTCCCCAGGACACCCTCACTTCTGTAACTGGGGCATGGACACGCCGAAGGTCCTCTGCTGTTCTGGGTCCCAGAGACTCAGGAGCGGGCATCACGAGTGCCCCGCAGAGCCAGCCCGTTGTCACCAATCCCGCCACTGGCTAAGGGACAGCATTGACATCTCGGGTCCACAAAGTCTCCTGAACCCCCTAAAGCTGGAGCGTTAGCATCTGCTGAAGGTCAGCCTGGTGTTTGTTGCTGTTTTGTAGGTTTTGGTTTACAACTTGGCGCGTCTCTCCTGGGTTAGCACTGCCACGTAGGTCAGCTCGGGGGGGTCGGGGGTGTGGGGGGGTGGGGAGGGGGGGCTGTAAGCTCACGAGCATCCGGAAGGGAGGCAAGCTGACTTCTAGTGATGCTCTAACCTTTAAAACAGAGCTTAGAAGCCAATGCACAACAGCGCTTAATTTTCTAGGTAATCACTGTTTTTGTGGACCCCTCCCCCCTGCCACGTGCATGGTCACACGATCAGGCTCCCGGCTCAGCAGAACTGAGCCTTTCCTCTGGGACAGACTGACACAGCACTAATTTAGAACAGGGGGCTTCAGGATAGGCTGGTGTCAAAAGCCCCTTCAGGAAGTGTTCCTTTACTTCTTGATCTTTGGTGGGAGGTTTAATGAACCTTCTGCTTCTATTTTGCTCCTGCAGATTTCTGTTCCTCATTCAGTGTTCCTCCCTCCTCGCCCCTGCCCGCTGGTGCAATTTCCTAAAGCTACTGTTACATCTTCCCCATCGCCCCTGCTCACAACGGGGTGCGACGGCTCCCAAGTTCTCCTCGACTGGATGCTGATTTTTATTTATTTTATTTTATTTTATTTTATTTTATTTTATTTTATTTTTAACGCTTATTTATTTTCGAGAGAGGGAGACACAGAGAGAGAGAGAGACAGAGTGTGAGCAGGGAAAGAGCAGAGAGAGAGGGAGACAGAGACTCTGAAGCCGGCTCCAGGCTCTGAGATGTCAGCCCAGAGCCTGACGCGGGGCTCGAACCCACCAACCGGGAGATCATGACTTGAGCCCAAGTCGGACACCCAACTGACTGAGCCACCCAGGCGCCCCTTGATGCCGATTCTTAAAAGGCGTATTCCCCGTTTGTGCTCCCGCACTTGAAAGCGCGTTTGGGCAGAGCTCAGGTGTAGGGGTCAGCCCCTGGCAGTGCTGTGGCACCGGTCTCGGGGCGGATGGCTCGCCTCTAACGATAAGACAGGTGAGGGCCACTCACCTCCTGTTGAGTCCTTATCACGTGCGTGGCACTTTGCATGAATTAATTCGCTTAATCCCACAGTCACTTTGTGATGCTGGTCATTTTATTATTCTTGTTTTAGAGATGATTGGATGATTGGATCCTGATCTCAGGCTACCATGCTGGGACTTCGGTCCCCCTGGCTGCTTATCCTCTCGCTCTTAGGACAGACTCCCGCTGGAAACCTGCGTATGCTTCGCGGAGCACTTAAAAGAAAGCCTGATCACCTAGGTCTGTGGGAGCCGGGACGTGGTGGGGGGACTGTGCCCCCCTACATGCCACCCCTGCTCTCACCTGCCTGCACCTTCCCGCCTCTGCATCAGCCGTGCCCTCTGCCCGGGACGCTGTCCCCACCCTGCGTGTGGCTCAAGCCACTTGTGCATCCAGACCTCAGCTCAAGAATCACCCGTCAGTGACTTTCATGAGCAGACCAAAGAAAATAACCACACGCTGCCCACATCACATCACTTCATTTACTTTTGTTTTCCTGGCCTCTGTCACCAGCTGGTCTTTTTCTCACGTGCGTCTCCGCCTGTTGCCTCTGCCCATCCATCTTCGTTATCATCATCACAGATCAATCTCTGTCATCTCTCTGTCTGTCTGTCCCTGGGAGGGGCTCCGGCTGTGTTGTTCACTGCGGTGTCTGGGTTCTCACCACATGGAAGGAGCTTGGTAATTATCCACTGAATGAATGTGTGACCTGTGTGCAGTTGTCACATAACGAGGCAGCAGGAGCAGGCCACAGTCAGCGGTCAGCGTCTCCTGCCTCTGTCCGGTCCTCCGCAGGGAGAGCGCTGGGGGGGAGTGTGCTTCCTGGAGGAGGAACAGAAGCGGCGGGCGGTCTAGCGAGGGTGTAAATAGCAACTAGCAGGCGGCAGAAGGAAGGAGAGGTCTGGGCAGCTGTTCTCTATCACTTTATGTTTGCAGGAGACTTTAAAATTCCAGAAATTTTTGGTGGCGCCTTGAAGAGCTTAAACGTCTCGCATCAGCACTAGACAAGTGAGGACCGTGTTGCTCGAGTAAAACTGTTTCCCACCCGCCTTAGCTGCCCGGCGCTGCCCTAGCGAAGTTTACGTGCGCGGCCTAGGACAGCAGAGGTGTGTTCTCGCACGGCTCTGGGGGCCAAAGCCAAAATCAAGGTGTCGGCGGGGCTGTGCTCCCTCTGAAACCTGTAGGGGAGGACCCGCCTCGCTTCTTCCAGCTTCTGGGGGCTGCCCGGGCTCTTTAGGGCTCCTTGGCTTGTAGACGCATCCCCCCATCCCTGGTCCTGGCCTCCGTCCTCACATGGCTTCTCCCCGTGTGTCCTCACAGGGTTTCCTCGGGGCCTCTTTTCCTCTTCTTGGGTGGACACCGGTCGCTCAGGATTAGGACCCACCCCAATACCCTTAGCTTAACTTGGTTACCTCTGCAAAGGCTGTTTCTGAATAAGGTCACGTTCACGGGTACTGCGGCTTAAGACTTCAACATACCTTTTAGGGGGCACAGTTCAGCCTTCAGCAACATCCTAACCCCGTTCTTGGGTGCTCATGAGGCGTTTTCCAATAAGCCCACCGTTTTTCTTAGTTCAGGCCTTGACCGCGTGCCCCGAGCTGTGTCCTCCTTTTCCAGGGCCCCACGCGGCCCGGCGCAGCTCTCAGCTGGCTGATGGCTAAGCGGTGGGTGTGTGTAGATGTATCAAGGACCGAAATCTGGGGCCCCACGCGATGGCCTGTTCACCATGGACGGGTGCCGTGTTTGAGAGCCGCTAGCTGGGGAGGGAAACAAAATGAAATGAAGTATTACATCTCCTGCGAGTCAGGAGAGGGCCCCCTGGCTTACGAACTCCACCTCCGGCCACGCTGGCTGCTTAGGAGCTGTGCGGCCTTGGGAGAGTGACTCAGCCACTCTGGGTCTCAGTCTCTTTTCTGAGAAAGAAGCAGAATACACACGGGTGAATCCCAGCTCCGCAGCGGCAAACTCCACCCTGCCTGGGAGAAGACGAGACGATTCCTAACACTTCTTGGTTTAAGAGTGTTGCTGTTTTAACTCGGATGTTGGTTCAGAGAGTCGGGTAATCAACTCCGAGTGGCTTTTCAGCTCTTCACCTTGTACGGTATCTTCTCCCAAGAAGCCGAGATGGTTTGATTTCTAATCAAGGTTGCCAGGTCATTAATTAATTGATTGAGGAACTCAGCTGAGGTCCCCATGCCAGTCAAATGCAGAGGGAACATGGATTTTCGTGCTCTTCGTGGTAAAACCAGCCGGGCGGAGGGTACAGCGTGGCCTGGCCAAGGGAGATGTCGGTGTCAGTGATGGGAAAGGCAAAGCAGATGCTGTGTGTGGGGCAAGGTGTTCCTGGGGTTGTGACAACAGCGGCCCCTGCCCTTGGCGGCACGAACAGCCCTGACAGGAGCCCCGACAGGAGTGGGGCCTCGGTGGGGGTGTGAGAACAAGCCCGGGGGTGGGGGGTGGCGGGGCGGCGGCAGTCTGCCCACATGAGGGTCTCCACTGCCGGGTGTGTTTTCTCCTCTCGCCCCTTGGCTGCAAGCGTCCGCCTGCTATGGCTGGTGGAGAAGAAACCCAGGGACATCTAAGTCAGGTTGACCAGGGAGACTGGAGAAGGCAGACATAACTTCCAGCCTGCACGCTGGCTGTCCCATCGGGGTCTCTTCCTGGTTTGCAGGAAGGAGGCCGTCTTTTACAGAGACTATTTACAGAGTGTTGTCCGACCGACTAAGACAACTGGATGGTTTCAGCCAATGTTCGTCAACATCAGGTCATGTACAAACCCCTCTTAAGAGGCGTCTTGTTTTCGCTTCATTATGCTCATTATTTCATGACTTAGTATGTACAAATGCAAAGCCAAGAGAAATCTGGTACTTCTAGTTCCAATACAACTGCAAAAGTAAAACAAATTCACAAATTCAATGCAGAGAAAATTATAAAACAAAGTTGAGATTGGCATGAATGTATTGTGATGGCTGATGTTTTGCTGGAAAAATACCTGGGGAATTTGCTTTCCGCTGACAGTCTCTTATTCTGATAGGTGAATTAACTTATGAATGTACCCCCAAAATAATTCTGAATAATTTTTTCAGTTTTTTTTTTTTTACCAAAAGTCCTTTGTTGTATTTTTACCGTTACAGTCACCACTAACGAGCTACCCGCAGTGAGTATGTACAAAGATGAAATCCAGATAACACAGCCGCTCCATATATAAATGTGGCCACAATGTAAATTCCTCATGTGTGACCATTGTCACTGTCCTCACTGTCCTCCACTCAAACGACTACAGAACCTTTGTTTGTACCATGAGGTGGGGACGCAGTACATAACGCATTAACACGGGGGCCCCTGTTCCTTACTCACTTGCCCCTAAAATCATAATCATAATAAAAGTTTGTCTCGTTGGATCCAAGATGCACCATTTTGTGACCATGAAGAAAGAGACACTGCTTCCGGTTAAAATAGGAAATGCCTTCAATTACAAGACGTGAGAATGTGGAAAATGCGCGTGTTGGAATGAATGCCATGGAGTACATTTAGCAAATGTTTGTATAGCCTTTATGTACCAGGAGTGTTCGGTGGCCAGGTACGCTGGCTCATCTATGTCACAGCATCCGGTGACGAAGTGTGTCAGCCAGGACGGGCTAGCTTTTGCTGTGGGAACCAGCAGTACCAAATCTCAGGGGCCTAACTCAGCAAATGTTGATTCCTCGCATACATCAAGTTATTCAGGAAGGCTCAGTTTCCCTCTGAAGTCACCTCCGAGTCAACCTGGGTTTCCATTGTGGCGTCTCTGGGAGAAGGACGCTTGGGAGAACTTTGCACCAGCTCTTAATTATCGTTCCCCAAAGTCACCCACCTCCCTTCCACCGATATTCCATCAGCCAAAGCATTTCCTATGGCCACACCTGACTTCAAGGGACATGTAGCTGGCAGTAGAGGAGAACTAGAAACCTTGTGGAAAGTAATGTTGGCCACGGGAGCATCACACCTACGTTACAGTTTGGGAAACTGAGGCAAAGACAGGTTAAGTAACTTATCCGAGATCCCACAGATAATATGTGGCAGTGTGAGGATTTGTTCTGGGGTCCGTGGTCCTGTTCTGGGGGCCACCGTCCCCTGTTCTCTCTGTGAGATCTCGTGACATCACTCCCCCATACTGAGGGATTTCATGGCATCAAATGAAGTCTATTAAATAATTTGAGAGCCTGAACTTTCGGTATTTGACAAATGCTTCGTGATTGTAAAGGATCACCTCTGAACAGAAATTTTACTCTAAAAACTGGTTTAAAAAAAAAGAGGACTCAGCATGAGCTCAGCTGGAAGGTGATGGGGTTTTGACATGAGGACGTTGTGACTTAAAGACAGACTTAAAGACAGGGTTGGGGGCTTGCAAACAAGACACGGGCTTAATTTCTGAAACAGCACCGCAGGACCCCAGGAGCACGGCTGTATATCATGTCACCCAGACAATGCATTATTTTTTAAGGTTTTCAAAATGAAGATACAAAATAAGAAAGTATTTTCGGACCAACGTTCTCACCCCCAAGACTGACACGTGCTCTTCAGTTTGAACCGCACTGACATAGGTTTTAACGCAACCAAGATGCGGAGAATCCAAAACCCATCTTGAGCTGTGGGATGGGGTCACTCTGGTTTTTGTTCCATTTTCCTGTGCCAGTTGGTGTCGTTGTTATTATTATTTTGATTTATGCAGACACCAGTGACAGTCACGGGGCTGTCTAAATGCTGGATACTGAAGATGCCCTCTGCTTCCTCCAAGTTCATCCCTCTTTTTATAGAATTGTTAAGGTGGGGTTCTAAATCACTAGAGAAAATTGGAGGCCTTGGACTGATGGCCTAACAAAATGACACGTGATAGTTATTCTCAGCTGTGAGGCTTCGGATATGGAGGTTCAACTCTACTTTAGTGGTTTTCTTTTTTCCCACCAAGTCAAGACTTTTATCGTTTTTTAATTGAAACAATTTTTTAATGTTTATTTACTTTTGAGAGAGAGAGAGAGACAGAGCACTAGCAGGGGAGGGGCAGAGAGAGGGAGACACAGAATCGAAGCAGGCTCCAGGCTCCGAGCTGCCAGCACAGAGCCCGACGCGGGGCCTGAACCCGTGAACCGCGAGACCACGACCTGGGCCAAAGTTGGACGCTCAACCGACTGAGCCGCCCAGGTGCCCCTCCACTGGTTAAGAGTTGTCAAAAATCACTGGTGCATATAGAAGGGGCACGTGGGAGGGAGGGGGTGATCTGGGGCTGGGAGGCCACTTAGAAGGCACCTGCAGTAAGGCCACAGGCGACGGGGCTGTGGCACGCGACAGAGGGTTACAATACACACTGCCCTTCATGGGCTGTACGTCTGTATCGGGTAGAGGAAAGCCACAACGGGCTGTTGCTGCACAGGTTTAAGATGAGTGAGTTATTTTCCCTGCGCCTTGTAGGCCAAGAACCTCCTGTTTTACCCTCACAAATACATTCAGTCACATCATCAGGCGGGTGACCGGGCAGTTTGCAGAATCAAAGTGTGCGGCCCGACAGGCAGTTCCGATTAGAGATAATGGATGTGCAGACTAGACACAGCCCCACCGTCGCACAGACAAATTCGTTCATCAATTCACAGGAGATTTGAGTGTCAGGAGGTTCAAACAGGATTTGAACTTCTGAATGTCTTCGGGGAAAGGGCCACCGTGGAGTAGCACTTCCCTGGAGATTCGGGCTTGACTGCTGTTGAAAGACAGATGAGGGGGGTTTGTAGGAGGTGATTCTTATTTAGGCGGATCTGGAGCGGGCAGCCGTGGGGGATGCGTGTGAGGATCGGCCCTGCGTGGCTCCCACAGCCCTGAGCAAGGGGCTGAGCGTCCAGTCTGCGTGGCAACGGCCCCTTCTGGAAACCTTGCTTCCTGTCAGGCCTTCCTCCCCGAGGCAAATTGAACTCCGCTGCCACGGGTAAGATGGGCCAGACAGAAAGAGCCTGTTTCTTCCCTCCAGGCCAGAATAATCAGCATAGTTTTTATGAGTGCCTCTGATGTGCCAGTTTAAACTCACCTCCCCCATTAGAGCTCTTGGTGAGCCCAGGGGACAGGTGCCATGATCACCCTCGTTTTTCTGCCGAGGGGACCTAGGCACCAGAAGGGTAAACAGCATGTCCTCGGGCACGTGAGCATCTCCAGATGCCCAGTGTCACTCTTAACATCTTTTCCATCAACAATACCCAAAATATTGTCATTTTCAATAGAAAGTACACTGAGGTCTTCTGTACGGAAAGTGCGTTTAGTCCCTTTATCTTGTCCTCCCTTGAGAGATCTGGGTGTGCATGAGACGGACACACGGGGAACTTGACTTTGGGCAGCTGGCAGCCTGGTGAGGTCGGAAGGATGAGTAACAGTGATGAAGGTCACCAGCGGGCAGTGGAATAAATGTGCCCCCGCCAGCCCCGGCTGTGGTGACCCGGTGGTCAACACAGGGGGGCTTTGAAGACGGGTGCATCAATGACTCTGCCGCGTAGAGGTGGGCATAGGGGAGTGTCCAAGAAGATGTGGGCAGTGAAGCTTCTGGGACGAGTGGGGCATTTTTACCCGTCACACTGTAGTCTTGGGGAAATGGAATGAGGTCTATGGCATAGATTTCTGGAACCCTCCACGGTGACAGTTACAGACAAGCCTACTGTCATCTACATAGAGCTCTGCCGTTCCTAAGTGCAGGCACAGGCAGATGGGGAACTGGAGGAAAGGAGGAAAGGGGAATGGTCCTTGCAGGACGGGTGGGCTATAGGCTGGGGGGGGGGCAGGAAGGTGCTAGAGAGTGGAAAAGCAGGCCAGCATCATCTACACAAAGGACCCCTTCTGCACAGCAAGCGTGAGCTAGTGAAAACCATACGCTAATTGGAATAAATATTAAACACTAATCCAGCAATTACATCCGGTGCTTTCCAGAATTCAGAAGGGCTCTTGTGGGATTATTTACGTGATCTGGGTCATTTAATAACAAACGGGTCAGGTGGGGTTGAACTTTGTTTTCCCCGCAAGCTAGGAGGTGGACGGAAGTCATCAGATAATTCAGACTGTTGACCAAGGGGCCGTTGTTCTTTACACACGTTCAGAAAGACGCAGAAGTGAGAGGCCACAGTGAGGACCCTGTGACTGCTGGCTAGTGCTGGGGGTGGGGGGTGGGAAGCTGGTTCACCGTTAGGAAGCTTCTCTGTGTGGCGGGAAGGGCCCACTGGCTCAAGATGTCTCAGAAGAAAGGTATTCCAATCTCTGGTAATTTGTTGTTATTTCTCTTCTCATTATAAATAAATACGCATAGTCATCCCTAATTTATATTTAGCCTTCGGTGCTTTTTTTCTTAAAGAGCACCCCACACCACCACCACCACGAAATTGTGTAACGTTCAAACCCCACGAAATCTGGACTTGTTCCTGCTTAGAATTTTTACAGAGGGTTTGGCCGGGTGGAGTCTCTTGAATGAGTTCCTTTTGGTCACGACTTTTTCCCCTTTCTTCAGCCCACACCCTCTGGTGATGGCAGCCTTGAAGGAAGGGTGTCCCTGAAGGGCGAGTCTGAGCAGTCGTGGAGTTGGGGGGAGAGGCAGGCGGCCTCCCCGGGGCCTGGAGAAGGGCACGCGCACTCGGGGAGGAGCATTTATGGGCAGAGGGGCGGCCGGGCCTCCTATCGTCTGCTGGCTGCCCACACTTCGACATCGTCACAGTGGCTAAATGCTCCTTGGGGGAAGGTGCTGTGACCCTACGCCTTCGTTTCTTTTGTTTCTTGTGGCATCTGGCCCCGTGTTGTCAATAAGGAGCTTGTCAATAGCGAGCCATCGACAGACAGCCAGGAGTTCAGCCGCGGACGCAACTGTTGGCGAAGGCTTGGGGACAATGCTCCTGTCATCCCACAAGGCAGCTCTGCGGGGTGGGGGCCGCTCCCCTGTTTGCAGGTGGAGAGGTTAAATGACTTGCCGAAGTTTGTGCAGCTAGATCAATTCATTTATTCAACACATTCTACCCTCCCTGGGGGCAAAATCAAGTAGCCTCAATGCTTGGAAGAAGACCTGAGGCTCACTGGGCAATGAGTACTGGACTTTTCCGGACCCGGGACATGTCCATCGGGCCCACCTGGACAAAGTTGGTTAGCCAGGGAGTCTAGTGTGGCGCCGATCTCAGGTTAGAGCAACGTGGACACTTGTCAAGTCTGATTTAGGATAGGAAGCAGCAAAAGAGTGTGTGTGTGTGTGTGTGTGTGTGTGTGCGCTTGGATGTGTGCAGGGAGGGGGAGACGGGAATGGCAGCGAGGGGACAGACACAAGGCCACATCCTACCTCTGCCCGGTGACCACGGTCCTGGGAGAGCCTGCTCTCCACTATTACTTCTCCTTGGCCCTGTTCGAGGCCTGGGAGGAGCGCCGGCCCAGGAAGGATCGTGACTGAGATGTTTGGCTTCCTGTTTTGACAGCCTGAATGTGATAGACATGATGGGTGGAAATCTGGCCAGGTGAGGGCTAAGCGAACCAAGAAAAACAATTATTCAGGGTGGGCAGTGAGCCCCGGCGGCTCCTGCAAGACCGGGATCAGGAGGCCAGCGCCGGGAGGAGATTTCTCAAAATCGAGTAGTAAATTGGAGAAATTGGGTCTGCAAAGAAATCTGCCGTGATTTACCCCCGCGCCCGCCGGCAGCTCTGCGGAGTCGCTGTTCCACTCTCGGCCGAGCATACGGAAGCCGTGCGTCTCTTGGCTGGGTTCCAGGCATCCGAACGTTAAATGGATGGGTCCTGCCATGTGCGGTGCTCGCAAACGGGAAATGTAAAGAATGAGGCCGGCCCTGGGTTTCCTGTTCCCTTTTCTAGAAGACAGTTTCCTTCACAGACCTGACCAAGATAGTACCGTGTTCAACATATTGCTTCTGCCTTTCCCTCTGGGGAAGACTGACACCGACTTGCGATCTGTTTCGTGGTTCCAGCCCATTGGGCTCATCAGTTTATTCAACTGACTTTCTAAATGGCCTCATTTTTCCCGACACAGGGAAGAGAGGCAACGGATTTAATTGCAGGGGAGTTATTGCTGGCTCTTCCCCCCGCAGGCACCCCGAGCCCTGCCGGTTTTTGCTGTTGTGGTGGGACCCCGGGGTCACCCCACTTCTCCTGCAAGGGAAATATTGGTGGAAAACTATAGGGTCGCCCTGGGATGCGAGGGGTTGCTTTAAAACTACATGGTGGAAATAGTTCAGCAGATTCAGTGTCTGTGCACAGGACTGGAGACCAGGAAATGTTCTATTAATCAGCCAGTATACTTCACGGGCACGGTCTGGTTCTCTTTGAAGAAACTTACTGCCCAAGGGAGACAACCTACTCTCCTGTTATCAGGTGCTTGTAGGGCATGAACCCCAAGCAGACACATACCCCCAAAGGAGAGGCCCTTCATTTTCAAAACACAGAATTTTCGGCTATGAAGACCTTTAAGCACACTTCAAAATATATAGCTTAACATTTTAAAAAGTTGAGACTTTTGTTAAAATTTGGTGACTTCTAATTTTAAGTTATTTACAAACTTATCTGGGGCACCTGGGTGGCTCAGTCAGTTAAATGTCTGACTCTTGGTGCCGGCTCAGTTCGTGATCTCACGGTGCACGAGACTGAGTCCCGCGTCGGGCTCCACACCAGCAGCATGGAGCCTACTTGGGATTCTCTCTCCCTCTCTCTGCCCGTCCACCACTCGTGGTCTCTCTCTCTCTCAAGATAAATAAATAAACGTAAAAAAAAAACCACAAAACCTATCTAAAAATTTGAGCAATCACACAACATTATGACTTTGGAAATACACTCACTTGTTCTCCCCCTCATTCTTATTTATTGTTAATAATTCTTTATCTTCTTAGCCTCTGACCCATCGATTTGGCCCCAGCGTGAGGGATAATGACGAGGCTCGGAAAGTAGGGCTTTGTTGATATTCTCAGAGATTCCCATCTCAACCCTTCGGAAGAAGGTAAGATTGAATCTGGCAGGACTGCGGCTGGTTACGAAATTGTGTTACTCCCTGGGCTAAAAACAAATCGACAGCTGTGCTCTTTGGGCTTTATCCGTTGTGTGATCTACTCAACTCCTCCAGCCTCTTCTTGTCAGAGCCGCCTCCAGCACTGAGTGTGCATGGGGTAGGCACAGACCACTCTATTGCTGAGGATGTGAGCTGCTTCCCTGGTTTATTGTGTCCTTGTGTATTAATCCCGAATAAGCCTTCACGATAATATAACAGTCGCATAAAAACTCGCCAAGTGTCTTGACTTTGTTTACCAGGAATTAGTACGCACCAAGGACTTAACAAGGCATTAAATTTAAAGACAAGAGACCTCAGGGCTGTACCAACCGAGCTTGGTTGCCAACTTCTTTTAGCAAAATTGCCTTTTCCCGGGTCACCTTGCAGCATTTTCCTTTTAGAGATGCTCTGGATCAGTTTCCCGTTTTGTAGGCGTACTTCTTTGTGCCCAAGGATTTGAGTTGGTACAACTCCTGAGAAAAGAATGGTAAGGAGATCCTTAGCACTTTCTTCTCTGAACCAAGATTACTGTCCCTAGTTTTAGAAACATTAAGTTCCAGTGACGGTATGTGTATGTGTTTGCGTGCATGTGAGTACCTATATATTTTTAAACTAAATATATTTTATTTTATTGAAAAAGTATGCGTGCACATGCTAAAACATCCAGAACATGAGTGGGCACACGCCATGGAAGCTATCTCTTTTCTACTGAAGACTCCCAGGCCCTTGAGTAGCAACGGAGTGGACAGTCTCCTCTGTGTCCCCTCAGGAAGCTTCTCTGAGCTTCTGCACATTTTAACTTGCATTTTATAGAAATGGAAGCATACCATGAGCACTACCGTGCTTTTAGCTTCTCTTTTACCAAATTGGTCTTGGGCCCCTTCCACATCGGCACGTACAGATCGGCTGTATTTTTTAAATGGTTTCGTAGGATGTCACTGTCTGTCTGTGTGTTTTTGTTTTTGTTTTTAACCAGTGCCCTGTTGACAGGCAGCCGCGTGCTTCCCAGTCTGCTCGTACAAGTACGGCTGCAGGGGGATGCCTCCTGGCCCAGGATGTGTTTTAAAGTGGCTTTCCTGTTCTGATAAGGCCTCTTTCTCTCCGCAGGTGCACGGTTGGCGGGGGAGGGCTTCCAATCAGGAGTGACATCAAGATGCTGGGGTCACTGTGGCTGTTGGGATCAGATGGCACCTTCCTGGGACTCCCCAGCTCTACGCAGCTCCCTTCCTAAGGGTGCCTTCTCCCCCATCCCCCCTCCCCCAAACAGAGGTGTGTGGAACGGGCCAAATCCAGGACCGGCTGCCAAGAACAACGCCGACCAACATCCTTGAGCTCTAGGCAAATTGCCTTTTTTTTCCTCGTGTCTTCTGTTGTTGTTTATTTATTTATTTTTGAGAGAGAGAAAGAGAGAGAGAATCCCAAGCAGGGCTTGGACTCACAAACCGTGAGACCGCACTGAAATCGATAGCGAGAGGCTCAGCCGACTGAGCCACCCAGGCGCCCCGACCGATTGCCTTGTCGTATAGTCAGGCCAGGCGTCATCTCTCATTCTCTCTCCCCTAAACCGGGGGTTCTCAACAGTTTTAGTTGTCACACCCCTGGGGGAGAGAGTCCTATTGTCATCTAGTGCGTAGACACCCGACACACTGCTAACATCCTGTGGCCTGCGGTGTGACCGTCCCGCACAGAACCATGTGGTCCACGATGTCAATGGAACTGCCGTTGAGAAACCTGGCTCTACACATTTCCTTCCAAGAGGTACAAGGTCTACTTGTGGGCCTAGGGGACGCCTGGGGCCCAAGCAAGTCCCGATGCACACCGTGTTTAGGTTGAGCTCAGGTGCAGACGGGCTGGACTCAGACTTGGCTGTAGCACGGGGGGGGGGGGGGGGGAAGGGCTGGACTAATGGCCATGAGTGGGAGGCGAAGGTCCCCTGCCTGCAT
The DNA here is from genome assembly GCF_014898765.1 of Herpailurus yagouaroundi. Classification (NCBI taxonomy): domain Eukaryota; kingdom Metazoa; phylum Chordata; class Mammalia; order Carnivora; family Felidae; genus Herpailurus; species Herpailurus yagouaroundi. Next base: position 5,287,397 of record NW_024412429.1, on the reverse strand, counting down.
CCACGGGTGGCCACCAACAGGGCCCACGGTGGCTCATGGGCTCAGTAACTGCATACTGGGAAGGTGAGCCGGGGGCCCGCTGGATGGGTTTAGTGACTAAGAACCCCAGTCATTTTAGGTGGTGCTTTTACATACTGTTGACCTTCTTCCCAAGAGTCAGGTGGACGTAAGGAACAGTGGCTCTCACGTTCTAGTTGGGATCTCTGCTGCAGGAAGACAGCAGGGCTCGACGGGGGTGGGGGGCAGAGGATAAGAGCTCACCTGGGAGGGGACAGCAGGGTGGCGGTCACAGGCAAGGCGGTGTGCTTACTTCCTGCAAACACTGTATTTCCCAGCAAGGGAGACCCCACCTCAGGCCACCGTCTCCACAGGACCCTGAAGAAGTCCGCGTGACGGTTTCCGGCCCAGGTGGAAGAACAAAGAGAAGGCATTAGGCGAATTCCTGAAGGATCTCCTTTCTTCCTCAGCTTCCTGAAGGAGGAAGGATGGAGACTGAAGATTGGGCCCAACGACTTGGGCCCTTTCTGCTCCTGAAGCAGAAGACAGATTCTTCTCTTCTTCTCCAAGTCTCTGTTCCTCCCTTCCACTTCTCTTATCAGAGGGGACTTTTTATGAGGACTGGGGGGGGGGGGAGCCCAGTCCGATGGTCAATTTGCAACATGCTAAGGTGGTTGAGTCAGGATGATTGCTTTCCGAGAAGCCAGACCCAGTCCCTTGAGTTATCTTGCTTTGTTTAGAACAAAGGGGAGTAAGCTCTTCTTTCGCACAATAGACATTGGCTGCAGAACATGCCAGGCAGTATCCCGGCTTCAGGTGGGAAGGATTAGACAGAACTGGAAAGACAAAACGTGTTTCTCAGGGATGCATTATCTGCACCAGTTGAGGCTGTATGATGCAGCATTTCCTTTCAAAATGTGTCACTGACCATGACCATCTGGCCCCCCTCCCAGCTGCAGGGAGGGTGTGTCTGTGCCTTCGGCTGTGGCACCTGCTGGAAATTACTCCAAGATGGAAACCGTATTAATTGTCCTTTGGGACTTCTTGGCTTATCTTAAACGAGCTCCATCGGAAGAGGCATTTGATGGACTACGCCCAGCGTTGAGATAAATCTGCTCCCTGAGTTCAGGACTCACTATCTGCAGGGACCCAGTGGACCAAGCAGTGAGATGAGCAGACGTTAAATGGTTCCCGTGGCTCTGCGTGAACCACTCCGTGGGTCTCGGGCTCTTCACAAGGCAGGGAAGGGCCTTGGTGGGCTTTGCGGGACTCCGGAGATCCAACACATGCGTCAGTCAATGCTCACACCCCCGTGGTGGTTTTCCAGTTATAAAACAGCACAAAATGTACGGATTTATGGTGTTTCCACAACCCAGGGGCGCCAGGCCATCAATTTGGGGATGTTGACTGAGCTGCCCTCTAACCGTGTAACCTGGGGGCCAGACTTTTCCTCCCTGGGAATGTTACGAAGATTAAATGAGGTCTAACACCGGTGTTTCTGTTTCCATGTTGCCCTCTTCTGTCTAGCGTCCTGCCTTCAGCCACCCACCTTGTGGCCCCTGGTCCTGTTCCCCGCGCGTGGTGGGCCCACACGAGGCAGGACTCGGTGGACTGGGCTCTCCAGTTCCTGCCCAGCTCACCCCTCCTGGGCCACAGGGCTTTCCTCCAGTGGCACCTGCTCAGGGACGCCTGGCCCGTCACTCCTTGTAAAATGGTGACTTCTCCTTCCCGCCACATCATTTCTCCCCTTCCGCTCATGGTGGGCAGAAAAATAGCCCTTTAGAGGTGTGCACGTCCTGATCCTCAGGTCCCAGAATACGTCACCTCGTGAGGTCAAGGGACCGTGCAGGTGTGACTGAGCTACGGGCAGGTGATGGCGAGACCGCCCGGTGCATCCCCGTGGGCCCAACGTACTCACGACGTCCTTACAAGAGGGAGGTGGAGGGTTGGACTCAGAGAAGATAGATACAGGGTGGGAGCAGCGGTGGGGAAGTGATTTGGGGAAGGGGCTGCGAGGTGAGGAACGCGGGCCCGCCTGGAGGCTGGGACAGGCAAGGATGGGTTTCTCCCCGGGAGCCTCCGGGAGGAACGCAGCCCCGCCCCACACGTTGGTTTTAGCTCAGCGAGGGCACGTCGGATTCCAACTTGCGGCATTGCACCTTAGTCCACGAGTGTGGTTTTAAGCCACTCCCCGCGTGGTAGTTTAAGCAGTGTAGGAAACCTGTAGCAGGCACGGCCACCTGTGCGGGCTAGCCCAGGCTCCCCCGCTAGCCCAGGCTCTGGGGACCCAGTGTGTCCCTTGCATGGCTTGAGTGTCCCTCATGCCCAGAGTGGCGACTGGCGCCCAGTGGGCCTTCAAGGGTGGATGAGTCTGGCGTGTGTACTTTCAGCGACCATCCCACTCACGTTTCAGTTGTATGCTGAACGCGAACCATGTGCCCGTCCCTGGGCTTGTCACTGAAGGTGCAGGGTCCCTGCCAGCAGGAGCCCCGTGACCAGAGGCGGGCTGCGTGCATGTGGCCCGGGGGCTGTTGCGGGGTCTCAAAGGGACAGGGGCCAGTGCAGCTGGCGTCTGGGGCCGGGCATGGGGCCGCCTCGGGGAGCCGGCGGTGGTCTGGCTGAGTCTCCCGGAGGAAGGTGGGGTCCCAGCAGGCAGCAACGTTCCAGGCCAGCAGACGGTGCTAGGGAGGTTGGGGGCCTGGGGCTGGAGGGGACGGCGAGGGCCCGGGGGTGGAGGGGCCTGGGAACGCCCTCCAACAGCTTGGGACTCTTTGGACTTGGTCTCGGAAGCAGTGGAGCCCCGTCCAGACCATCTGGCGAGACGCTGCGTGGCTCCAGTGGGCATTTTCCTCACTTGCCCTGACAGCATGAAGAGTGTGAGGCTCAGGGCCGTCCCCACCGACCCACACGGGGCACGTTTTTACAGCCTGCAGTCCCCGTGACTCAGGGATCGCCACCATCATCATCCCCATCGCTAGACCACAGACGGGCTCGGCGAGGTCACTCGAGGCCACACACTCGTGTCCAGGGTTGGTCCGGACGGCTGGACCCGGGGCCAGCGTGTGTCCAGTGGCCAGGCTCTCTGCTTGAGGACCCGCATGGGACACAGATGAAGGGCCTGGCCGAGGCGGGAGCAGCGGGGAGGAGAGCAAGAGGTAAGGAATTTAACAAGAGGCGCTGGCAGGTTTGTTTATCAATTAGTTGTAGGCGGTGGGGAGAGGGAGCTGGGAACCCTCCACGGCTCCTGGCCCTCTGCCAGGGCATACACTGCCTTCCAAATAACCCACATGCCATGAGCTCCAGAGCAAGGGTTTTAGTATTATTTATTTATGATTTTATTTATGCATGAGGATGCACGAGCGAATTAATTTCCTCACTTCCCCATAAAGCAGACAGCAAGCGCCGGGCTTTCTGTCAAACCTCTCGCACACAGCCCAGGCTTCACACCCTAGGTCCACAACTACCTGTCCATGACTGTCCATGAGTCTGTCCTAAGCATCTAATCTCACAGCCTTGCTGTTGTCAAATTTCAACTAACTATCCAGGACATGCTGACGTGGCCAGCACAGGGCTCAGCACAAAGTCATAGCTCAGTTTGGTAGTTGCCTCCTGTTCTCAGCACCTGCTGAACTAATTTATAGCAGATCTCATTTAAAGCGGCGCCAAAGCTGTGTGTTCCGATGACCAGAGGTTCACCATGAGAATTATGCTGTTTCCCTGCTTGCCCTGGCCACTAGGAAGCTCGGAAATAAATTCTGTGCTCCGTAGCTGAGGCTGTCTTGGCCAGAATTCTCTGCGTTGTTTATCCCCTTCCCCCTTCTTTTATCCTTTCTTTCCGATTTTGCTTTGTTCTCATTACTTGGACCTAAATGCCTGAGCTTTTGTGGCGGCCTCAAATCCTTTTGTGGAAGTAGAAAGAATATGAATATAAAGTTAAGTACAAATTTAACAAATCTGTTCTCTGTGCCACGCCCTCAGCAAGTTACATGACGTCACGAAGAATATAAGACCGGAAATATTTGGTGACCTTTGTATCTCATTTCTCTTATTTTGCTGCCAGTGAATAGTGTCTCTCTCGTCAGTCACATGTTTACGTTGAAATGAGAGAATACCCAATGAGTAAAGGCAATGACCTGAGCTCCTGGTTTACAGACAAGATTGGAAACATCCAGATCCTTTTCTGTTTCTCTTTCTTTCTTTCTTTCTTTCTTTCTTTCTTTCTTTCTTTCTCTTTCAGCTCCTTTTGACCTTGGCTTTCTCATCTGCAAAATGGAGCAGGGGAACTGAGATTTTGGTCATCTTTTGGTTTAAATCAGTTTGGCACCCGCAGCCCAAGTTTCCATGCTGATTTTGTGTGCGTGATTTACATCAACAAGGTTGGGTCCCCTCTTCTGCGATCCTTTCCCCAGTTTGGCCAATGGAAACCAGACAAGTGTTTAGCCAGGTGTCCCCTGGGCACTTGTTCTGTCCGGTGAGACTGATTCTAACTATTCCTCCTCTCGGAAGGGAGGAAGTTGAGATTTGACGGGTTCGTATGCCTTCTTCACAGGTGGCACCAGTGACCCAGCAGAGGAGCCCTCGGGTCCTGCCTCCTGGACCTATGCTCTTTCTTGGCTTGGAATTTGGAAGCTCTGAGCATGCCTGAGGCTGTGCACGGGGTGCCGGGGCACCTCGTCTGGGGAACGCCCCGCTGGGGTGGTGGCCCCGCCCTAAACCAGAGAAGCCCTATGCTGCCTGTTTCATGGCACAGGCTCTTTGGAAGTTTTTTTTTGTGACATCAGGCTCTGCTTTGAACAGTTTGAAAGCAGCTGCATCACATGTCAGTGGACCTTGGTTTTTTATTTCCCTTAGATTGAGGTAAAACTCTCAACCTTGTGTGTACGCCCCTCTCCCCTCACTCTCCCTCCAGGCTTCCCTCCAGCTGCTGGTTAGCAAACAGCTGCTTCGGAGGAGTCGCAGCCTCCTCGTTCCCCAGGCCCTGAGCTCCTTCCTGCCCCACATGTGCTCACATGCCTCCAACCATGAGAGGAGCCGGGCCTCGCTCCGTCCTACCTGTCCTTGGGGTCCGGCTGTTCCCTGACTCCTTCCCATCCACGCGGGCCCCACAGAGCTGTTCACACCCAGCATTTCTGTAGCCTTGTGGTGCTGCATGCTTGTGGTTTTGCCAGCTGGCCCACCTGTAGGGTAGAGCTCTTCTGCTTATAAATTGAAAGGGTCGGCATGAAGTCACTTCAGATCGTTACAATCTTGACCAAAGCTGATACCTAAGTTCTATATTTCCCAAGATTCTCTTGTTTAGAGCAGCTATAGGTTCACAACAAAACTGAGTGGAAGGTACAGAGTTCTCATATATCCTAGTGACCCCACGTGCACAGCCTACCTATAATCAACGTCTCCCACCAGAGTGGGACATTTGTTGCAACCGATGAGCCGACATTGACACACCATCATCACCCAAAGTCCACAGCGTGTATTAGGGGTTCACTCTTGGTGTACATTCTATGGGTTCGGACAAATGCATAATGACACGTAGTATGGTATCAGACAGAGAGTTTTCACTGTCCTAAAAATCTCATGTTACATCTATTCATCCCTTCCCTCACTCCCCTAACTCCTGAGAACCATGGATCTTTCCCTGTCTCCATGGTTTTGCCTTTTCCAGAATGTCATATAGATGGAATCATACAGTCAATAGCCTTTACCGATTGGCTTCTTTCACTTAGTAACGTGCATTTAAGTCTCCTCCATGTGTTTTTTCGTGGCTGGAAAGCTCAACTCTTGTCTGGATGGACCACTCTCTATTTATCCACTCACCACCTGAAGGACATCTTGGTTGCTTCCAAGTTTGGGCAGTTATGAATAGAGCTCCCATAAGCATTTGTGTGCTGGTTTTGTGTGGACATAAGCTTCCAACCTCTGGGTAAATGGCAAGCAGAGTGATCACTGGATCACCTGGTAAGAGTGTGTTTACTTCCGTAAGAAGCTCGCAAACTGTCTTCCAAAGTGGCGGTCGTAGACTCTGGGTCTGGAGTTCTCTCTTGTCCAGCGAGAGAGCAGACACAGGATTAAAATGCGAGAGAGGCTAAGGTCCGGAAGGAGACGAGAGCACCGAGTAAGGGTCTTTGCTCCATTTTTATTAGGATCAGAGACTTACAAATATGACGGACGTGCCGCAGAGACAATGACACCGTGAACATTGACTCATGGGTGAGAGGGAAAGGGGGTTTTGAAGATAAGCGGTGTCAGGAGTTTGGGTCAATACAAAACAAAATCCTGGCATCAGGCAGGTGGTTGTTTGAGGCAGGCTTGAGGCGCCAAGTCTGTTTGCCTAAACTTGCCCAGGGGACAAGAAAGACAGAACGTGCTACCTCGGGGGCAACAAGGTACCTTTCTTTTGCTAATTAGCTCTGCTCTGGGCAACGTCACCCTGCAGCCCTGTTCACCTGTTTACCTGTTTTGGTCCCTCCTTCCTGTGAAAGCAGATTTCTGCTATTGTAGTAAGCTGATACCTAATCTTTACCTGTTTCGGATGCTTTCGTCCTGAGGTTTCCTATCCCTACGTGCCTTGTTAACCTGTGGGTGCAAGCTCAGGGACTTCCTAAGTTTATTCCCCATGAGTGGCTGCACCATTTTGCATGCCCCACCTGTAGCGTGGGAGTTCCTGTGGTTCCGCGTCCTCACCAGCATTTCCTGTTGTCGGTGTTCTGGATCTTGGCCATTTGAAAACATTTTATTTCGAGATGACTGTGGCTTCTCATGAAGTTTGGAGAAATTGTATGGGTAGATGTGTATACCTTTCACCTGTTTTCTCCCGGTGTTACGTACGTGAAGCATCTCGCATCACCACGCTCCAGCCAGGGAACTGATATGGGTACCATCCACTGGCCTGCCTCAGACATCTCTGGTTTCACATGCAGACAGCAGTGTGTGTGAGTGTGTGGATTTAGTTCCATCAACGGGCAGCACAAGGCATCCTTGTGAGAAATCGTTCCCTATCCTGACTGCGGTCATCACGCAAACAGATGTGATAAAATCACATATGTAACATTTTTATGCTTCTCATAATTATGTCATCCTCAGGACGCTTAGGGCTGCCGGACATCTCATAACTGCTTAATAAATGTTCAACATAGAGGTCTTAATAGATATGTAATTACTTAAAGGAAACAGCAATGCCTCAGAAAATACGAGCCCCAGTCTCAAAAGCTACATCTCCTTCGAGAGGTGTGCGATTGAGTAGAAGTGGCCGTGAATTTGTAGAGAGTCCTGAGGCCAGAGACTGGCTCTGATGCTTCTAGCTGAGAGGATCCACTGTAAATGTTGGACCTTGGTGTCCTGACCTATACAATGAGGAAGTCGGATTAATATTCTCTATGCTCCCTTCCGAATTTGAAAACTTTATAATTCCATAAACTGTGACATCCTTTAACATTTCAAGTCTGACTTTCCCTTCTCGAACATTTTCCTCTTGTTATTGGAGTTTGTCAGCTTTCCAAGTTTGTTTAATTTTCAAGCTTTGAACCATGGAAGAAAAATAATCTTCTACTTGATTTCTTACCAACTTAGAGACAACATGAAAGATCTAATTTGCATGAAGATTCCAGAGCCGAGTCTCAGGTCGGGAGACACGCAGATACTTGGAGACAGTTGGTGTCAGTGTGGACTGCACTCCAGTCTCGGCAGGGTGCCGGCTCCTGAGACACCCATGCGCTAAGCGGGTTCACGGGATGTCTCCCTCCCCAGCCTCCAGCAGAGCGGGTCCCAGTCCCCATGGCATAGACCAGGCTGTGCTTCAGGAAGATACCCACCAGCCCCAGTGCCTCCCACCTTGTGGGAACGAGTGGATTTCAACACCCAGCTCGCTGTGGGCCCGAGGAGACTTCCAGATTGCTGTCCGCCTCCTTGGGGACCGTGACCGTCTATTATAAGCTGCTCCTGATGCCAAGCATGAACCAGAAAGTGACCAAAAGGGAAAGAAACAAGCCAAACGCGCTGGGTGAGAAGCGCATTCAACTGACCCCGCTGTCAGGAGTGGGTGTGCAGGCTGGGAGCGTGGGTTCCTAGCCCCGCAATTGACCTCAGGTATCTGCCAGCCCTCTCTTGCCTCAGTTTCCTGATCTGTGAAATGGCAATGGTGACATTCTCTACCTCAAAAGGTTGTGAGGATGGTTAATTGAATTAATTCGGGTAAAGAGCACGGTGTAGTGCCTGACACCCGTTAACTGCTCAATAAATGCTTGTCATTGTTTTGCTTTGCTCTTGACCTCCTACCTTGGCTGTCACTCCTCAGAAACACAAGACACCCTCAGGCCTGGGCCGTTGACAGTGCGAGTGTCTGGTGGCAGTTTTCAGGGGGAAGGCGTGATGATCGGAAGCTAGCAAAGTAGATTGTGTCTCATCTGGGCTTCTGTGCCACACTGAGTCCTCATGGGATGGCAGGGAGTCCTAGAGAGACTCCCAGAGAGTGCAAGAATGCACACTTTCTGCAAAGCTATTGATGGAAAGCCCCCATCCTGGGCTTTGAGCTGGAAGGATCCCTCTCCTAGACCCTGAGCCTCAGCACATCTTTGAAAGATTAGAACCCAAAGCCAGGGGCCCCCCTGAGAGCTCTGGGCAATGGGCCCGTGTCATCTGGAGAGGAATCCTGCTCCCTGTTCCTTTGGGCGGGAAATTAGAGGGATTTTATAAGCTACCTCGCGGCGATCTGAGAACCTTATATCCCTGGTGAGCCCAGCAAATACACAGGTTGCATTCGCACATTGAACGTCTCTAAAAAGGACTTCCTCTAACTTGTGCATTCATACTTTGCTGCCACAAAGCTATGAATTTTCTGATTTTTGTCGCACTCTGATAAGATTAAAAAAACACAGTTAGATGTGCTCTTGCTGGCTGAATTGCAGAAATAATTTCTCATACAATTGAAATCTAAAATTTGGTAGATGCCTTGTCCAGGGGGACAGGAAGCGATTTATCAATTCCCATTAGCTTCAGTCAACAATCAGGAGCCTGCTTTGGCCCGCGTTTTCTTCCATCAGCAAGAAGACTCCTAGGTCACTAATTTCCCAGGCTGACTGAGGTTTGGTAGAACAGCTACCCTCCGTGCTGAGCCTCGGGCCCCCTGGTCCGCAAGAGAAATCTCCGACCAAGTGGGAAATGCAGACTAAGCCGTTCCCCGCCTGCCAGGAAGACCCCCACTTCGAGCCGGAACAAAGTCTTTCAAGATTTGAAATCCTCAATGGGGACCTGGTGGCACTCACATTCGTCTGGATTCAGGGCATCCAAGAGAAGGTCTCTTGTGTGTTTGAAATTTGAGGGAGGGCAAGCCTTCGCAGAGAGGCCCAGTGTTAATTTTAGTTTGTATCCTAAACCTCAGAAACACACACCGGGGGCCTGGACAGGTTTCCTCCCCGGCAGGATCCAGTTCCTTCCGTCCTCTGCACATTTCTCCTTTAAAATAGGTCCCTGTGGCCACCAGGTCTCTGTCAGTGCAAACCTGGGCATGAGCATGGTTTTTCTGAAAGGAACTTGAGCCCCCACGTTTCCTTAGCTGGAATCTTAGAGTCAGGAGCCCTCTGCAGAAGCCAGTTGTATTGATTTTTACCCCTACAGAAATTGGGAAGAAGTAAATATGTACTAAAAACACCAAGGGTTTAAAATAGCCTAGATTGGAAATCTTCTTCTTTAATGTCCTGTGCTCCTTTTACCGAAAGGAAGCCTGAAGACTCTCTGGAGAGAGAGGATTTTAATGGACACCTGCCCTCGTTCCTAAACTTCCGAGCAATTGAGCTTGGCTGGTGTCACCAGGGCCGACAGAGCATGAGACTTGATGAAGAGCTGTTAGCACAGTCATGGAGGGCCTTCTGGTCCGCAGGCAGGTGCACAGGTCTGCGTGTTGCCCGGTGCATTACATCATTTGTTCAGCGCTGGGGCAATGACACAGAGACATCAGCTGCTTGGGGCAGGAGTAGATGGATGGTGTGGGTCATCGTTTTGATCGATTTATCTGTATTTCCGTGGGTTTCCTCAGGCACGGGCTGTCTGGGGGCTACAATACCAATGGGCTACAGCAAGGCAGAGGGAGAGAACGAAGATTGCATCCACTGGCCCCCATTCTCTGAGAATACTTCTATAGACCCCTTTAAGTGAGTCAAACCAGAGGCCCGTCCCGCAGGCCAAAGCTCCTAGATGAGCAAATATGCCTCTTTCCGAGAAAGACTAGAGCTAGCCGGTAACAGCCTCTTTGGTTATTCTAGTCCCGTGGACTTAGGAGTGCAAACCCCCAGGCCTCCATTGCCAGGTGATCTAGGGGCGTCCCGTGGGTTGACGCCTCAGAGACCGGGTCCCCAGACGGCAACCCGGGGCCCCAGACGTGTGAGGAAGCTCCTTTCTGGGAGACACGGAAGCCGTGGCCTGTGGCAGAAGAGTGTGACGGTGGGGCCCGTTGGCTGGAGTGAGGCAGAGGGGAGTGTGAAGATAGAACCTGCCAATAAAAGAAAAAAAAAAAAAACAGAAAGGAAAAGAAAAAGGAAAACAGTGGAAAGAAAGACAAAAAGGTAGAAAAAGAAAACCACGAATAAAAATTAACAAGGAAAAAGAAAGAAAAGGGTGGCAGCCGTGCCTGTGGCTCTAGCAAAGCAGGAAGGAAGATGGCGCCCGGCCGTCTGTGCCTGGAGACTATCCCAGCGAGCGCCTCTCCCTCAGGCCAACACTTCCGACTTAGGAAGTGAGTCTCTTCCAAATACGGTCTGGGCACCTTTCCAAAGGCTGCTGTTGTGCCGGGCCCTGCGACCAACGTGACATCATGACCTGATCCCAAGTCGGACACTCCAGTAACTGAGCCACCCAGGTGCACCAGAATCACTTTTTGGAGAAGCTTCAGGTTTTGAGTCCCTTCTTCTTCTTCTTCTTCTTTTTTTTTTTAACTTATTTTTATTGATTTTTATGTTTATTTTTGAGAGAAAGAGAGACAGAGCGAGAGCAGGGGAGGGGGGAGAGAGAGAGGGAGACACAGAATCCAAAGCAGGCTCCAGGCTCCGAGCTGTCCGCACAGAGCCCGACGCGGGACTCAAACTCACAGACTGGGAGATCACGACCTGAGCTGAAGTCAGACACTTAAACGACTGAGCCGCCCAGGCGCCCCGAGTCCCTTCTTAATCATGGGTAGCTGCACCAATGGTGGGCTTTCTGGTGACAGTGACCTTCAGCCTTTCCTACTCACTTTAGTGCAGTTTCCCTCTTGTTTGCCAAGTGTGAAGGGGTCACTCTATGGGTTTTTAGGTTTTCTTAGAGAAAGTGACTTCATGTACAGCGGCAGATTCGGTTTGTCCACGGGAGAAGGTGAATTCAGGAGCTTTTTATGTTGCCATCTTGAACCAGAAGCCTGGTCAGATCTTCCCTTGACCTAAGACTTTTACAGGTGGCCCGGGGATGGGGCAAGATTGGGTCCAGAGCTCCTGGGTTATGCTCCAAGCTGCCCCTTCCCTCCAAGGAAGGGTCTGGTCTTGAGTCGCTTCTGGGTGACGCCACGGTCCTTTTGGCAAAGGAGCCGGTGCTCCAGAGGTTGCCCCAGCACGTTGTCTTTCCAGTGGAAGGACACAGAGAAGGCTGTGCCGGGGGTCTTAGATAAATGGTGACACTTAACATCCTCAGATGCTGTCGTAGATTATGTCGTGGGCCTGTCAGCAGGGAACGGGCAGGGCCACATCTAAGGGAAGCCACTGCTGGCTGCTGTGCATACAGATTGGTGTTAAATTCAGTTCTATTTAACATCTTTATTAATGATGTGGAAGTGGGGTGTAAACAGAACATTAATTAAATGCCTGAATACTAAATTGGGAGGTGTTGCAAAAGACAGACTAATCACTTTATCATTTACTCAGTGTACAGAATTGTATAATTCAGGGGATCTACTGACTAAAAGTGGAACAGATCTTTGTTGACAACACGATTGGCTCAAAGCGTAGCTGGCGTTTTGGTTGGCTTTCTTCACGTGTGTCTTCTTCTACTGGAAACCTTTCTATTTCTGTTAGTCTCAGAATGATGAGTCATCCTGTCTGTATGTTAAGCACCCAGGTAGGGAGAAATACTTTTGAGAGGGTGAGGGTATAAATAGTAGCAGAGACAGAGGGCAACACGCAGCAGCTGAAGACTAGTTACCTCCCTTGTCTGGAGACTGACAGGTGTCTATCCTGACCCTCAGTGGGGCCTCTTGGGTTCCTTATACCACAGGTGTTATTCGAGCAAGAGTAGAGCAGACTGAGAATGTGGCACCCTCTTTATCCTCACGGTATAGATTTGGGGTCAGGAGACCCGGATTTTAGTACTTGGTCTGTGTTTTTCTGACAATGTAGCTTTGGTGAAGTCATTAAACCTCTCTGAGCCTTGTTTTTTTTTTTTTTAATCTGTAGATGAGGGAATAATATGTAATGCTGAGAGATGTGAAGAGTGTGATTTTTTTTAAGGTTTATTTATTTTGGGTGAGAGAGCAGGAACAGGGAGGGGCAGAGAGCGAGGGAGAGAGGGATTCCCAGGCAGGTGCTGTCAGCACAGAGCCCGATGAGGGGCTCGATCCCACAAACTGTGAGATCATGACCGGAGCCGAAATCAGGAGTTGACGCTTCAGAGACTAGGCGCCCCTAGTGTGATATTCGTGAGAGAATTTTGAAAAACTGCAACACTGTCCAAAGTTAGAATGACATTGGATTAATTGTCAAAGAACGAGGCATACTGTCCCTGTGCATATAAAGTACTCCAAATAATTATCAGCAGAGCGGCCAAGAACATTTAGAAATATGGATAGGAAATTCAATCTGGAAAAATGCTAGTAAATACTTAGGGACATTAGAAAATTGGCAGGGTTTGCAGTTGGCAAAATTAATCAAACTATTTTTCAAATGCTTGGGTTCAACAAACTATAATGAGCTTGCCAAGCACCTTTTCTTATAAATTTTGGATCCTTTGTTTCAGCTAAAACATGATCCATAAGCTTCTGATTCATTTACACTTAATTTGCTAAAAGGCTATTTGTCAGCCGTGGTCAGATGTTCCAGAAACTTGCTGGGCCCACTCAAAGAATCGTCCCAGATTGCTTTAGAAATATTACTGGCCTGGTGCACAAAGGGTATCTGGGCGCATTCAAACGCTATGCATTCAACATCCTTATCTCAACAATTCTCAAATGTACATATTATGCTATTCAGGTGGAGGTTACTGCTTCGCTCTCCCATCATTCATCCTTCTCTCTCTTAGCGGTTCTGACTGCTAAAGTATAACTAAGGGCAAAGACATGAGCTGGTCAGAGCTCAGACTACGAGCACTGTTGAGGGAAGTCCGGGTTGGAGAGAGTCCCCGAGGAGCTTCCCACATCCTTGTCCTCACTCGAAGGGTACCTGACTTGCCTCTCCGAGCGCACGGTGTGAGAAGCAGAGCCCCAAAGGCCCTCCCAGGCTGCCGACCCTGCATGGGCACCCTTGAGCCGGGGTGGGCAGAGGTGCCTCGTTGGCATTCACGTTCACTGGAGATTTTGATGGATCGTCTCTCCTCCCCCGTCCTGCGCGCTGCTTGCCACACGGCTCCGAGTCTGGGTCCCAGAGGAGAGGCTCCAGTCCACCCAGGTGCCAGAAGCCTTGTCTGCTCATCAGATCTTCTTCCGCCAAGGTTCTCTTCTGGGTGGGTTTGGCGGATTATATGCAGAACAGAGTTTTAGGAACAGGAGAGACAGAGAATGGATTGTGACTGTCCCCTGGGGGATCCTTCTAAAGCCCCTTAGCAAGGCCTGGGACTTTGGGACCAGGGGGACAATCACAATCCATTCTCTGCCTCTCCTGTTCTTGAGTATATATATACGTGTGTGTGTGTGTGTGTGTGTGTGTGTGTGTGTGTGTATACACGTATATATATACGTATACGTATATATATTATTTATTGTCAAATCGCTTTCCATACAACACCCAGTACTCATCCCAACAGGTGCCCTCCTCAGTGCCCATCACCCGCTTTCCCCTCCCTCCCACCCCCCTTCAACCCTCAGTTTGTTCTCAGTATTTTAGAGTCTCCTATGGTTTGCCTCCTTCCCTCTCTGAGAAATGCTTTTCTAAGTGAGACAGAGCAGCCCCAACTTCTGGAAATGAATCCAGCCTGATCAAATCATACAGACGTATTTCTACATGTTAGATGGACAATGCACGCACAATAGAGTTACGCATAATGTGCACGCACAAACATATTTACACAAGTGAGTGAGCCATAGCGAGGCGTGGGATGGAAAATTCTGTCTCCTTCCACCTGCATTCAGCCGTTTCATTTTACAATGTTGTCCCTTGCGGGAATGTTTTTTCCCTTGAGCTGTGGTATGCACCCGAGCACATGGGGTGGGGGTGGGGGACTCCACCTCCCTTATTCCTTCTGGATAATTCTGCCCCTAGGTCTCTGACCGTGTGGCAGTCTTTTCTCCCCATGCCATGCCTGAGCATCTGGGCCAGTGTTCACTTAGCCTTCGAATTCCAGATGTACCATATTCTCTCCATTTCACACCTCTTCCTCTTGTCTTCTCTCCAGTGCTGCACTGGAGGGTGAGAAGAAAACATACTGATTGTTCCCCCTTTAGCTCTAGATATCCGTGCTCAGAATACCTTTGACGCCTTTCCCAAACCTCCATCCTCTAAGGGTCTGAAAGAGAAAACTGGGCTATCTCCTCTTTGTGATTCCCAATGAACCATGCATTTGACAACTGCTCTATTTGAACTGTCCCCTTGCCACTTCCCATCGGGGGAAAATCCCTAGGATCCCAAACCAGGAAAAGAGTCGTGGAGGATATTGATGAGAAATATATGACTTTCGCCTAAGAGACTGTGGTTCCCTTGGAATCCTGAGCTTAAGGAGGTGAGTGAAACCGTGCGCTGTGTTGCTGCCTGTGTCTGGGCATCGCTTGTGACTGATCCGGACCAGACGATTCTGGGCCAGATACCGCGCTGAGGTGACGCTGGGCAGATACCTCTGGGCTTCATGAGTCTGCCCTCCTCAGCCCAAGGCGACTGAGCACAGGTGGTCTCCTACCTCAAGGCGGATGGTGGCCCGGCCGGCAGCAGCCTGTATCTGAGCGACTGGACTTTGCAGAATGAACTGGAGCCATGAGGTTCCTCTCTCACGAACGTGGAAACTGAGAGCCTGTGCCAGTTGCTGAAAGTGTGAGGTGAAAATTTCAGAAGGACACTACATGGGATGGCCTGGGTAGCTCGAGAAAATGCCAGAGGCTGTGAGTCTCAATCAGCAGCAATTTATTTTCTCACATTTCCGGAGGCTGGAAGTCTGAGGTCAAAGTGCTGGCAGGGTGGGTCTCTCTCTCTCTCTCTCTCACTCTCTCTCTCTCTGGCCTGCAGACAGCCCCTTCTCCTGGGCCTCCACATGGGCTCTCCTCCATGCGTGTCGATGGCCTCATCTCTTGTGATGAGGACACAACTCATGGATTAGCAGTCACCCTCATGACCTCATTTTAACTTAATCACCTCTTTCCAGACCCGATGTCCCTATAAGAAGACATCCTGAGGTACCGGGATGGGGAGGTTAGGGCTTCAACACATGGATTTTGGGGAGACTCTGGCTTGGGACACCATCATGGAGGCCATAAGTTCTGAGCACACCAGCTGGGGGGAGAGAGAAGAAGAGAGCTTGGAAAGAGGACAAAGGACGCCACGCGAGTCTCTGTGGAGAATCACACGCCTCTGTTCCTGAGGGTCTTCAGGGACCAGCTGCAAACCACTTCCATTTCCCTGAAGAGACCCCGTGCGGACACCTCTTCATGGCACCGGAAGGGCCCTGACGGGTGCAACCATCAGCCTTCTTTCCCAGAGGGGAGACGGGTTTGAAAAGTAGTCACCTTCCGTCCACCGAAATGTGCCCAACTGGCTGTTTTATGGGGCAGCTCGGCGTGCCTAGACATGGGGACAGAGGTGAGAGCAAAAACACTGAGTGTCCCCAGCTGGCCGGGTTTCGTCTGTGTTTGTTATGCTCTGGGATTACGGTGATTAGCGCCGTTTGCCGAAGGCTCTGAAACAATTCCCCCTCTATCCGTTCTTCCTGAAATTTAGTCTTTCAGCCAAACAGTGTGGTCCTCACCCTATGTTTGTTAAAAAGGTTAGGGAAAATGTCATCCAACCCGCAGCCCGGAACGGCGCCCTGCACAGCTGGTGGAGGCTCAGTGGGCATTTTCCGGCATTCTAGAACAAACAGAGACTGTATCCTCACACAGCCCCCTGGGCTCCACGGGCAGGGCCCGCACCTCTGTCCACCTCCCCTGCACCTGCCTGCGGCCCGGCCCCCCACCACGCCCGTCCGCCTGGCGGCCTCCCTCTGCCAGCACAGCCTCACCTCCCAGCTGCGGCTTCCTTGGGAAACCCTCTATTCGATTTTAAAAGCAGAAACAGCCATGGGGCGGGGGCGCTGGGGGAACGTGCATTCGAAATTTTACGAAGAAATCAAATTTTGTGTTGCTTTAAAGGAAGCATAGTATTGCCACGCGAAAGCAACGAAGGGAGGGGGAGGCGTCTTTAGGCAACCCTTTAATTCATAAATGAGAATGATCGAATACGCGTCTGCACGGCGAGAGTTTTCTACGTGATGCTAATTAGCCTGCGTGCTCGGCAAATGCGTTTTTCAAAGATAGTTCAAAGGCACATGTCCATCTGGCTCTGCCCAAACTGTGCGTATACACTCAGTGCAGAGGGTAGGCATGAATAAGGTTTTACCAATCGTGGCTACAGGCGGGATTTCAATCAGCCGTATTTGGCCTCAATCAACAACACTGGGCACAATGAGACTCGTTTAAAAGCGGTGTGACTGAAAACCACCTTCTAGATGAGCTACATTGTGTGGGCATCTCCGCCATACCTAATTTTACAAGGAGAGCTCTGCCAGGGGGACTCCGGGACCCTGAGCTTACACTTTAGATGGCATTCATTTCCTTTCGTTTTGTTGTCGTTGCTTGTTGGTTTGTTTTTGTTGTTGTTGCAAGACAAATGTCTTTCTGTGGGAGCAGGCTTGTAGGGGCCTGGGGTGCAGGGATGCCCAGGAAATGAGCTTTGCCCACCGTCCGAGGCACCGGCAGAGGACCCGTGATGACGTCCCGCACGGTGATCTGCACACAGGGCCACGGATGCCGTCCTCGGATGCTGTCCTCAGCCACAGGGACGCTCCTGGGTCTGCTCTGTCTGCCCCTTGTATCCATTCCAGCAAACTCTCATTAGGCAAGAATGTTGTCTTTTCTGATTACGTCGCAAATGCACCCAGAGGGGATGAAACGGAAGAAATTATAGATAGACGATGCATTACGTCACCCCAGGGTTTGAGTTTCCCACCTCGGGGACGGCTAAGTGGTGAATCATGAAGAACTGGGCTGGAATGTCGGCTCTGTCACCTGCACACCTATGACTTAGTGTAACCCCTTCAGCCTCGGTGTCATCATTTACAAGATGTAGATCAAATAGGGGCACCCGGGTGGCTCAGTTGGTTGGGCGTCTGACTGTGGCTCAGGTCACGATCTCACGGTTCGTGGGTTCGAGCCCCGCGTCGGGCTCTGTGCCGACAGCTCTGAGCCTGGAGCCTGCTTGGGATTCTGTGTCTCCCTCTCTCTGTCCCTCCCTCAAATATAAATAAACATTACAAAAATTAAAAAAAATAAAAGAAAACAAAAACAGAAGTAACGCAACCCCCCATCCCTGGGTCTTACTGCCTCTGAAGACACAGAGCGTGAGGTTTTCGTTTTCACAGTGCAGGGATGAAACACTACCCCGACGGGGCTGCTTGAAAGGTGGGAAGAGCTGTCCATCCCATTCTGTACCTTCAGGGAGCTTTGGGATGGAAATCGAGGACAGCGATGGCCTCCACAAGAGTCCTTAGGCTTGCTCCCAGAGGCCAGACCCAGGCCGGCCGGATGCTGTCTTGACACGGAAACCCGCACATGCTTTGGGGGTGCTGAGCTGCGTGGGAGCAAGGTAGGGAAGGGCCGGGAGGGCCGGCTTCATCCAGCATCGCGGGACCATCCACCACGCCCCTGCTCGAGGCGGCTGCCTGAGGTACAAACCCCTGCCTCGTGTGGACTCATTTCGGCTCTGGCGAGTTGTTCGCCCTTGTGGTCGCCGCGCCGTCGAAAGAAGAGAGGTGTGAAAAGCACATCGGAGGACTTCTCTGATCCTTGCTCTGGAAGCCTTGACATGAAGTCTGCCTCTCCCACCAGCGATCAAAATTAAGTAAAAAATTGAGGTATAAAGAGCACCTGACCTGGAATCAGACATGGCCTTACGTGTCCACCTCGTCACTGAAAGCCGTGCGAGCTTGGGCAGGCTGCGCGACTTCTCCGGTTCCCAGCCTACTCATTTGTCAAAGGGGAGTAAATGGCGTCGCGGGTTGCCCTGGACCCCACGGGAACTGAGTGAGGTAGGCTGCGTGCGATGCGCCTTACAAGCTGTTATGTGTCTCAAGGATGCTATGGGGACAGGAGGCTTCATTTTGAACCCAAGTCTTCTTTCCTCAAAGGTTCAGATCCATCTGAGGGTCGGGGGTGTTCCCTGGGGCTCTCTGGGTATGAGGACCACAGAATTCCCCGGGAAACAAACTCATCCTTAGGCAAAAAAGTGAGAAAAAAATGAGAGAAATGCCAGGACAGCGGCTGCTGGAGGAACGGAGGAAGGGAATTCTGAATGTGGGCTTGTGAATGATCTGCCTTCTCTACTCACCCTCCCACGGCACGTCTGGGGCGGTGGGGGGGGGGGTTGCTGGATAAAACGGAGAAAGCAAAGAACCGCCTCTTGAGGTCTCTGTGGGGTGTGGGGTGACCCGGAGGTTTTGCATGGACTCATCCAAAGGGCCAAAGCATTGACTGGGAGAAAGGCCCTCTCCAAGCCGGCTCCCGGCTCCAGCGGAGCATGGGCTGGGCTGGTGGTTCATCCCTGTTGCGGCACCACCCACCGTGGCTCCCATGCTGTGTGTGGTTAGAGGCAGGGACAACACTGGGAGCCTGGCCAGCCCCTGCGGAATCAGCTAGAAGCAATGCCTTTGGCATGAACGTGTGCATCCTCTAGAGAGAAGCGAGCAGACATGCTTGGGTTACCGGTGGTCCAGGTAGAGCCAAGGGCCAAGGGATGTCGCCACCCTAGGATACCCCAAAGATGGCCAGGAAGGGAGACGAGGCAAATAGTGATACCTTGTGGCCCCGACAGAGCTGGTTTATGAATCTGTCCCCACCGAGGACTCTGGAGGATTTGGGGTAGAGGGTAGAAGTCTTGTCACTGCAGGGAAAAGGCGAGAGAAAGACAAAATACTGATGACTTACTTCTCTTAGTAGAAAGTTCTCTTGCAGAACCTGTCTGGAGTGGCCTTGGGAAGCACGGCTCCTACGACAGGTGTCATTAATGTCCAGTTCCCCAAATACTCTTTCCCTAAACACACATACCTGCATGTTTTTGTCATGGATTACAAACACCCATCTTCCTGATAACTCACAAACATCGCAATGGTTTTTTCTTCAGCATCAGGACTGGAAAGGGACTGGGGCGCTTGCGTTGCTATGGCCGTGACAAAGCCACCGGCTCGGGGAGCAATCCACCGGCAAGTTCTTGAGTGGGTTCATTAGCAAGGAGGTGGGAGCACATTAGGAGGTGCAGCCGATTTCTCTGTCTTGAGAACTTGCTCTCTGGGTGGGAAAATGAACACTGCGCATGCAAAAGGCAATTCCTATTAGCTTTGAAATTCAGAGAGAGTTGGCACCCTGGAGGAGGCAGCCTTATCGGAGAGGAGCGGTGCTCACGATTGCAGGCTTCCCCTGGCGAGAGGAAGGGGTGTGATCACCACGTGTGCACAGAGGCACCGTTCCCAGAACGTGAATGGTGTTGCCACGAGCTCGAATATATCACCGTTAAAAGATAAGTCTCGTTTGTCAGATGCAAAACAAACCTGACGCTGGGCTGCGTGCAAATGCCCAGCAAACGTCTGTTTCTAATAACATGCTGGTTTCATTTATGGTTCTCCCTCTGTCTGCCCCCTGCTCCTTCGGTGTGTATTTAACACTCACATTATTGCAGAGCGGGCTGGGATGAGCCACTTAGGATCGTCTCTGTTCCCATTACACTTATGTCTCTTATTTAAGGATGCTAATTCTCCCAGCAGCTCGGCACCGCCTCTTCACTCCTCTGGATCCCGAAGGCGATGCTAATCAGCCCTCCTAACAGCTGTCTCAGCATCGCAAATGTTGCGAGAACGTTCCTTCCTGCCGCAGCGGCAACCTCTCCAACCCGCTGCCGTCCTGGCATCCTTGGGCTTTCGATTGGATCGGCACGGCTGGCTGAAAAACTAGTTGATGTCCCGATTCTCCTGCTCTCCTCCCTGGCCAAGCATACACTTACAAGTTATCGGTGCTGGCTGTTCCTTGAGGCTGTTTTGCCGGATAATAAACGTGGGAAGGGAACCAGAGGCTCGATCTCTCCTGAGCACGGGCCTTCCACGGCTGCAGTGAGGTCACTCAGAGTGTGGAAGCACCCGTGTGACAGAGGAGACCTGTGGAAAAGCCCTGAGGTCTGGCCCCCGCCTCCTTACTCTGGGCCATTTCCCCTTCACACGACCAAGGTCAGGGGCCTGACTCCCCAGTGCCTGGCCATGCACCTTGTCCTAGAAAGCTGTGGTTGGTTTCCTCGGGAAGCAACTCCTTTCTTTTATTGCTGTGGGGGGGTTCCCCCCCCCCCCCCCCCCCCGCCCCCCGCCTTTGCATGTTTTGCATGTGAAGACATTTCAAAGAGCTATTTGCTGATTTCCCACGCATCTCACACCCAGACGCCTCGCCTTCCCACAGCCGCTCATTCGCTCGGAGACTGTCTTAGCCTCCGGTGCCCCTCCAGGCCCTGATGGGAAAGAATGGGAAGGGAAAAGACTGTGTTTGTTGGAGTTGAACCCGAAGTGTGGTAGCCAGATGACATCCCTGTAATTGAAGCATTTATGTGTCTAAATACTTCCGTGTCGCCTGCAAATAAACGCCGGGGGCGCAGAGGGGACTCTATCGCACCAAGGCAGACACCTGCTCAGGCGAGTCCATGCTTGCAACCTTGCGACTTTTCTCGGAGCACTGGAAGGATTTTCTCTCCTTGGGTTCCCATTAATTTAAATCAAAACTAAAGTTCACGGTGTCTCTCTTCTGCTGCTGACATTTTCCACTTCGCACGTTGTCAACCTCATTTAACATGTTGCTACGTGGCTGCGGTCACCTCGGAGGGAAGCCGCGCACCCCCCCAACAGCAGCCACGCTTCTTGGCCTCCTCCCTGCCTCCCCCTTCCCTCCCCCCTTCTCTCCCAGGAAGCTCTCCCTGCGCCGGCGGCCGGAGTCCAGGCGTGTGGCCCAAGGAAATGGCCCGCTGCAGACGCCAGCGATGCCCAGGGCCCTTCTCTCTGTTCTTCTGGGTGTTTCCGGTGGACTCGGGTGTTGGGATTGCCTCATGATAAAGTGAACTCGGGCCACCGTCCGCACCGTGGAGCTTTCCCTGGAAGGCAGGGGAGAAAGGCCAGCTGTTAGACAAAACATAGAAGGAGGGGCAACTGAACGAAGGTTAAGGTAGTCCGTGGGCCAAAGTAGGGCCAGAATTATACTCTTCCGGACAGGGATTTGTCACCAGCACTGAAGTAGCGTCTGGAGATATCGTCTAAAAATTCGATTTCTGGGGCGCCTGGGTGGCTTAGTCGGTTGAGCGTCTGACTCTTGATTCGGGCTCAGGTCATGATCTCACAGCTCGTGGGTTTGAGCCCCGACTCGTGCTCTGTGCTGACAATGCAGAGCCTGCTTGGGACTCTCTCTCTCTCTCTCCCTGTCTCTCTGCCCCTCCCCTGCTTGCTCTCTCTCTCTCTCTTTCTCAAAAAAAAAAAAAAAAAAAAAAAAAAAAAAAAAAAAAGAATTTCCTATTTCTGGCTTCTCTGTAAATATCGGTCTCTCTCTGCCAGGGGAGGCCTGTGTTTCCTGATGGAAATGAGCTCACTGGCCTTCAAGGGGGCCGACTCCGGATATGCCGCCCTCCAGATCACAGCTTTCGCTTAGTCATGGGCCTGACCTATCTCTCTTGGGATTCAAGCTTCCGGCTTCTGCCCCGAGTTTGGCAACGCTGGAGGCCACCATCTGCACGCCCCCTTTGTCTTGGGGTTCAGAAGACCAGCTTGCCTGCAGTATGTACTTGATTGAGGCCTAGCTCGGTGCATACCTGAAAGTTCGAGGTAGCCTCTGAGCACTTCCCATAATGAACAGTTCTCCGGCACTAGCGTCTCAAAACTGAGCAAGCCGACTTTAGAAAAGAATCTGGGTTTACTCTCCATGGAGTCAACTGTCACACCAAATGCAGAATTCACCGAACGCAACACCCGTGGTCTGGTCCGTGTTCATCTCCCACTCTGTAGCAGGCGCTGGGGTGATTATTCCTCTCCCTCCTCACTAGGACTCAAGATGCTGGGGCAGGAACTTCGTCCCACCCACTGCCCCAATCCAGAGTCTGAGGGAGGTGATGGTCACGCAGTTTTTGAATGTTGCGTGAATGAGAAGACAGAGGGGAGAATGCCTTCAAGTGGATGTCTAAACCACAGTCGGAAGAGCAGGGGCGATTTCTCCAGCAAAGGTAACAGTGAGGCAGGGTGGAAGGCCCAGCATGTGCAAAGGCCAGGGAGTTGGAGAGAGCAGCATGTGTGTGGGGAGCAGAGAGGT
Organism: Herpailurus yagouaroundi; assembly: GCF_014898765.1. Lineage (NCBI taxonomy): Eukaryota > Metazoa > Chordata > Mammalia > Carnivora > Felidae > Herpailurus > Herpailurus yagouaroundi. Next base: position 5,264,680 of record NW_024412429.1, on the reverse strand, counting down.
GTTCCGGGCGACTGGGGGAAACAGAGAAGGTCTGGTTTGCAAAGAAGACAGAAGGAACTGGAGGGCAAGAAAGGAGCCAGATCCCGGGGGACCCACAGGGTGAACTCAGAGAGTCCACAACAGGAAGAAGGCAAGTAGAGGCAGGAAGGGGAGGGGGCAGAGCAGGAAAGAAGTGACCCCGAAGTCAAGGGCTTTTAATAAGGAAACGAGGAAGGATCCCCAGCCGGGAATAGGTGTCCCCTGGGAGCGTTGGGGGGGTCCTGCCCTTGGGTGCGGTCGGGCCACAATTAAGACTAGAAAGTGGAAGAAATGTGAGCTTTGGAGTCAGACAGACCTCGATTTAAATTCCAGCTTTGATATTCGGTTGCTCTTGGAGAAAACCCTTAATTTCTCCGTGCCCTAGTTTTCTTATTTGCAAAACGAGGACAATAATACTTATTTTGTGTGCTGGTTAGGAAGATTATAGAAGATGATATACATGAACTTGACATTAGTAGCAAAAATGAGTAAAAGATAGCCATTACTTAGTACTGGAACCTTCTACCTGCGCTGGTCCGCCCGCGAGACAAAAACCTTCTCCAGGACTTTCTGTTCCTGGGATTCAGTGAGGGTGCCTGGCCGGACAGGAGACCTGGGCTCGAGGTGTCCTTCCCAAAACAGCTTTTGCAGATGAGGACGGAGATACATTAAGGCAAATGCAGTAATTTGCTAGGGTTGCTGGAATGAAGTCCCACCTACTGGGTGAGGTGAACGACAGAAATTCATTGCCTCCGGTTCTGGAGGCTACAGGCCTGAGATCCAGCTGTGGGAAGCGTGGGTTCCTTTCGAGGCCGTGAGGGAGACCACTCCACACTCTCCCCCAGCTTCTGGGGGCTGTCGGCCTTCTTCAGTGCTCCCTGGCTTGCAGAAACATGGCCCTGGCCTGTACCTTCATCCTGACACGGAGCATTCCCTGCGTGCATGCCTGTGTCCCCCACTTCTGACCTCACCTTCAGTAGTTATATTTTCAAAGACCCTATCTCCAAACAAGCCCACGTTCCAAGTTCCTGGGGTTTGGGACTTCAACATTTGTGGGGGACACAAATCAACACTTGATACATGACATAAATGGGGTGGGTACAGCTTTAAAAAGCGCCCCTTCCTGGTTTTCCTGACAAATGAAGACTTTGTCACTTGGTTTGTCGTTTTCCTCTCCACCCTGGTTCTGCCCTGCCCCTGGGCACCCCCAGTGTATACCTGATGGCCTGCCCTCCTGGTGTTTTGACCCTCAGAATGCTGGTGGCTCCCATTTCAAGATGGCCACCCTCTCCCTGGACGACACAGCATCACTATGACATCACTAATACGTACATCCACCTCGGACATAGTCAGCTGCTCCCGTTAAACTGACCCATCAGTGTGGTTATCCACTCCTACCCTTCTTTTTACCCACTAGCCTCTCTCTTTACTTCCTTCCATATTCACCTTAGATTCGATGGTCCATCAAATGATCAAATGATCTTTCGAGTTTGTGAGTCAAAACGCCAGCTCTAGATTAACCCAACAATACATTTTCCCTGTGGATCTCCACCCTTCCCAGGAACTCTTACCGACCCTTTCAAACTTCCTTCACGCTTCCAGAAACTTATAGGCTGCAGCAGTGTCCTCCCTATCCGAAGAGAACCCTGATTCTTTCCAGAGAAAATGAAAGTATGTCGATTCAAAGTCATCGACTCTCTGGTACCAGACCAATACATCTGCCTGTCTCGTTCACTCCTGTCCTTGTTTCCTCATTCTGCACTTGGAGGAGGTGTTTGTCCTCCTAGCAGATGCTTCCTTTCTGTCTCCATCCCACACGGAATCTCCTCCCATCTCCGAGAAGCGTCTCAGTATCGATTATTCCTTCTAGCTTTAAATTCTCTCTCCTTCTGTATTATTCTTATTACTATTTAAATATGTTTCAGCCTCTGCTATCTTTAGAGAAGAAATGAATCTCTTTGGATCTGACATTTGTCTTTAGTTTCTTCTTTATCTTTTTTCTCTTCCATGACCAAATTCCTTGAAAAAAGTGTATACAATGATGATTTAGATGATTTTTTTTTAGCTATAGGAACATGTAATTTATTTTTATCTTATCGACATTTAAGGGTTGCATTTTCTTTTTCTTTTAATCTTTTAATGTTTATTTATTTTTGAGAGAGAGAGAGAGAGAGAGAGAGAGGACAGAACAGGAGCAAGGGAGGGGCAGAGAGAGAGGGAGACACAGAATCCAAAGCAGGCTCCAGGCTCCGAGCTGGCAGCCCAGAGCCCGATGCGGGGCTTGAACTCATGAAGCGTGAGATCACGACCTGAGCGAAAGCAGGACGCTTAACCAGCTGAGCCACCCAGGCACCCCAGGATTACATTTTCATAACTGAGTTTTTAATTTATTTTTAATTGTGGTAAAATAAACATAACATAAAATTTACCCTCCTAACCATTTTTAAGTGTACATTTCAGTGGTGTTACGTATGTTCACAGTCCTGTGTGACCAGCGTCCAGAACGTTCATCTTGCAAAATTAAAACTCTATACGCATGAAACAGTTGCCCCCCTTCTCCCCTCTCTCCAGGCTCTGGCAACCACCATTGTACTTTCTGTCTCTATGAATTTGACCACTCTAGGCACCTTGCGTAAGTGAAATCATACGTTATTTTTCCTTTTTTGCGACTAGCTTATTTCATTGAGCATAATTTCTTTGAGGCTTCTCCATGTACTAACACATGTCAGAATTTCTCAATAATATTCCCTTGTATGTACAGACTCTATTTTTAAAATTCATTCATCTGCCAACATATATGCTTTTGCGGCTTTCACCTTTTTGCCGTTGTGAATAATGCGTCTATGAACATGGTATACTGACATCTCTTCCAGATGTGGCTTCCAATTCTTTTGGGTATATACTCAGTAGTGGAATTACTGGATCATATGGTAGTTCTACTTTTAATTTTTGAGCACACTGCTTTCCACCGTGGTCGCACCAGTTTACATTCCCACCAACAGTGCACAAGAGTTCCAATTTTTCACATCCTCACAAACACTTGCTATTTTCTGTTTTTTTTTTAATTCATTTTCTTATAGCAGACATCCTAATGGGTGTGAGGTAGCATCTTATTGTGTTTTTTTTAAGTTTACTTATTTGTTTTGAGACAGAGAATGTGCAAACAGGGGGAGGGGCAGAGAGAGAGGGAAGAGAGACAGATAATCCCAAACAGGCTCCGTGCTGTCAGCACAGAGCTTGACACAGTGCTCGAACTTATCAACTGTGAGATCATGGCCTGAGCAGAAATCAAGAGTCGGTTGCTTATCCAACTAAGCCACCCAGGCGCCCCTCTTACTGCGGTTTTGACTAGCATCTTCCCAATGACTAGTGATGTTGAGCACCTTTTCATGTGCTTGTTGGTTATCTGTATGTCTTCTTTGGAGAAATGTCTATTCAAGTCCTTTGTCCACATACAGCACTCTCTCTGCAGCATTTGATGTGATAGATCTCTACCTTCTTTCCTGCCTCTGGCTTCCATGACATCAGACATTTCTACTTTCCTCATTCCTCTGCTCCTTTTACGTCTGCTTTCTGGCTCATCCTCTTGTACCATGCTTTTGTTTCTTGTGCAGATTTTTCCGTCAGGTGTCTTTTCCTTTCCACTCCAGTCTTGCAGGGAGAGCGCATCCTTCCTCATGGCTGTTGCAATCTACAAGCGCAATTTATATTCCAATGGCTCTTAAATTTAAATTTCTAGATCAGCCAGCTTCTCTGAATTCCAGATGCATATTGTCTAATCACCTACTTGACATTTCCACTTGCGTATGTTAAGGGCACTTCTCTGTGTTCAAAACTGAACCTGTGATCTTGTCCCCAGAAGTCATTCTTCTGCCTGGATTTCCTACTTCAGAAAAGTCACCATTATCTATCTGGTCCCCAGAAGCTTCAGAATTATGACATCTTTTTCTCCCTCCCTTCCTTTTGAATCTTGAGGATTTTAAGTCCTAAAAATATTAAATAACTGTTACATATATAACCACTTTTGCCTGCTTATATGCATCCTAATTGCTACCACACATGTCTAACTTATTATTATTGCCTTCTAACTCAACTCCTATATTGACTTTTCTGTTTATATACTGTGTGCATAGTGATGTTTTTGAAATATACGTTGGATTTTCTTCTCTAAAATCCCTTGTGGGCTTCCCTTTGTTCTAAGAGTAACATCCAGTGATTTCTTCTACCACAGGGTGAGAGTGTAGGGAAGAATAGAAGGGGACAGAGGATTGAGCCCTTGAGAACTCTACCCTGAAGGTCTGCAGAGTGGGAGGGCCCCCGGACGAATCATGACTAGAAGGACAGGAAGAAGACCAGGAAAGGGAAGGAAGCTGAAGTTAATGGGGAAGTGCTTCAGGAAGAAGGAAGCAATCAGACAATACTGAAATGAGCAGAAAAGAGAGAACTGGGAAGTGTCTGGAGTGAGTTGAGGACAGAATGTGAGGCGAGTAAGTGGGGGGAGTTCTCCTGAGTTTTGCTGTGAAGAAGAAGCAGACTTTTGGAACCAAGTGCCACAGACTAGGAGCACTATGACAGAAACTTACTTCCTTGCACAGTTCTGGAGGCTGGTAGACTGAGAGAAAGGTGTTGGCAGGTGAGTTCCTCCTTGGCTTCTGGACAGCTTCCTCTTCCCTGTGTCTTCACATGGTCTCCTTCTGTTCCTATCTGTGCCCAAGTTCCCTTTCCTATAAGGACACCAGTCATATGGAATTAGGGGCCACACTAAAGTCCTCATTTGAACTTAGTCACGTCTTTCAAGGCCTTGTCTCCACATGCAGTCACATTCTGAGGCACTGGTGGTTAGGACTTCAACATCCAGATTTCTAGGTGACACAACTCGCCCCTAATAGATGGGGAGGGGGGCCCAGGGGCATGTTGCCATGACCTGTAGGTCCTTTTTACATAAAAATTCAGGGACTCATTTGGCTGTTTTGTTTCGTTTTGCCTCAACTGCTCACTCTTCTTTTCCTAGGTACTGGTCATCATCTCTGTCCCTCGATCAGTAAAGATGCTGGTTCTTTAGACAACACTTCCCTGAGCCTTCAGGCTAATGGTCTGTCCCTGCACTGACTCTCCTCTCCACGTTTACTAAAGATCACTGTAGTTTTCTCTGACAGCGCTCGCCAGGCTGCAGTCTCTCTTCTTCCTGGACTGGAAAATCCAGGACTGCGGCCTCCACCGCTGTAGGCTGAGGGTCCAGCAGAGCGCATGGCACATCGCAGGTGCTGAATAAATATTTGTTACATAAATGATTGATTGAAGGGAAAAACCAACATGCTCTCTGGCAAACATTTACTTTCATTTTGCATACCTCTAAAAGCGTATTCCATTGGCTCAGTGACTCAAGCAAATAAACAGAAACAGGCACAGTTAGGGCGGAGGTCAAGACCACTGACATTAAGAGGCTACAACAGAAGGTACCTGTTAACTTTCTGTGGACTACAAAGTGTTAATTACCCTTTGACCCAACGTCCTTGTATTGAGCCATGCACCAGTTCCTTAGCTCTTCACGTGTTTGAAAGGTGTTCTCTTATAAAACTTCCTATTTTCAAAAATTTCCTATACACACTACAGTGCTTTAGCAAGAAAGTTACATATTTGAAGTTACATTCAAGTTTAGTTTTCCAGAAATACTAGCTCTTTCTTTTTTTTTTTTTTTTTTTAAATTTTTTTCAACGTTTATTTATTTTTGGGACAGAGAGAGACAGAGCATGAACGGGGGAGGGCCAGAGAGAGAGGGAGACACAGAATCGGAAACAGGCTCCAGGCTCTGAGCCATCAGCTCAGAGCCTGACGCGGGGCTCGAACTCATGGACCGCGAGATCGTGACCTGGCTGAAGTCGGACGCTTAACCGACTGCGCCACCCAGGCGCCCCAAATACTAGCTCTTTCAAGGCAGTTGGAGTCAGATCCAAATTTCTCACCAATGTTGTGACATCTGGCACGGGCTTCCCTGTCCCCGTGTGCTGCTCCTTTTCCCCACACCTGCTGGTCCACGGGGGTCCCTCCCAATCTTGCAACTTGGAACTTGCTGGCCCGGGAAGCTCCCCTCTCAGCTTATAGGTGGCCTCAGTTCTTCTGGTTGCAAATGAAATGTCACCTACGCTGTGAGAGCTTCTGTGACTTACATATTTCAGGGAGCAGCCTGTGTCCTCTGCCATGTAAGGCATCGATGCTTACTATTTCCACAGTCACTGATCACAGTCTGTAAGTGTGTCCGACTGCTTTTCAGCCACTGCTCCCTTTGCCGAAATGTGAGCTCCATGAGGACAGGGCTGCTTTTCTCGTGAGCTCCAGAGAATCCCTGTCATGAAGCTGTTGTATAATAAATATTTGTTCGATAATGTAAACATTTTCAGGTGGGCCTTTAATTTCATGACAAGAATAAGAAAGGCAGGAGAATTAAAGCTAGTTTGTGGAAAGCAAAAGCAAAGGCAAAAGTAGGCTCGGACTTTCAGGTGAGCAAGTTTTAGATGAGTACAGACATTTTATGAAGTGAGAGCTAAGGGTATAGGATAAAAAAGTCCCCTGGTGTGGAGAGAGGCCAAACTGTGCGTCCCTGAAGTGCTTTGTAGTATGCTGGGCATACCTGAAGCCACAGATAGACATGGTATGTTGTGTGGACTGAATTGTGTCAGGTTTACATGAGTCATCAGGGTGGGGCCTCAATGACGGGATTAGTGCTTTTGTAAGGAGACACCAGAGAACTGTCTTCGCTCTGTCCACCATGTGAGGACACGGCAGGGAGGTGGCCATCTAGATGCAAGCCAGGAGGAGGGCTCTTGCTGGGACCTGGCCATGCTGGCCCCTTGATCTTGGACTGGCTTGAGGAACTGTGAGGAGATGAATTTCTGTTGTTTAAGCTGCACCGTCTACGATGTCCTGTGATGGCGGCCCAAGCAGACTAGTACAACACATCTTCTGAGGGTGGTAATTTTATACCCTGGAGATTCACCGAAGACAAGAAAGTATTTGCACTTCAACTATACGAGGGCTCTGCATGGCTCAGTGTGGACTTGGCCAATCAAAAATGTCAAATCGTGTCCAACAGGGCAACAAAAAGCCATCAATATCTTTTTCCAGACTCTGGAGGAAACAGTGAAGGAGAAGCAGAATCCTATTCCGTGGAGAAGACAGAAAAGATCCGCTCTCTGTGGTCACGCTCACCATGCCTCCCCGTACCTGCCTCAGCTGCTCTGAGTCCCCACAACCCAGTCCTTCTGCCTGTGCTGACATGGGTTTTAGAACATGACTTGCAGATGCCGGCCACTTCCACTTGTGCTAACTTCCCTCTACCGCGGTGAGGTCCTCCACCTCAGAAATCAGGCTTTGCTCTTTGAATTCATGGATGAGCCTGAATAAGAGATTTTATCAGCCCTCTTAAGCAGCAGCATTTCTTAGCTTCCAGAGCTTTCCATCCCTGTACGGTTCCCTTGGCAAACGCCAACCATGACTCAAATATCTATCTGACTCTGGTCTGTGCCTTGGCGTGTTCTATGACTTTCTCAAGTTTATGGTTGAAGCCAAGCTGTTGAAACACTTTGGAATTGGCCCGACGTCAGTTTTTCCACCGGCTGCCAGCTGTCAAGGAACTTGGTAGGTGGGTCTGTCTGGACCTTAAGTGAGCCCGAGTGGGTTTGCTCTCACTCTTCTTTTGCCTTCCATGGGGAACTAAGAATATGGCTGTCCATGGAAGTTGGGGTAAAGAATAACATCTGGTTTGCAGTACCGTGAGGAAGGTTTTAGACTTGTCTGTGAAATGGCCTTACATATCACCACATATAGCTGATATTGTGGGTTGAGCCCCTGCCAGCGTAGGTTCCTTCAAATTGTAAAACTAACCTCGTTGTGGTCTCTACCGTGTTTGTGGTAGACGTTACTATTTCCAACAATAATTCCAGTTCTCTTCCCTTTTCCAAAAACAGAACACCTTTGTTGGCCTCCTTTGCACTTGGGTAGAAGAACAGTGTGTGATTTTCCATGTTTTCTTCTCCTGTCTTGGCTACTCTTGAAGCATTATGTTGTGATGGAGGTGCCACAGATTGAAGAAGCCTGGAATTGTGTGCTACCTCTTATAGGGGAGTTGTCCTCCACTGGAATACATCAGACTTTGTGTGGGAAAAAGTCAAGGTTTTGTTTTGTTGGGCTGCTGAAAATTTGGTGCCATTAGCTGCAGAGCATGACCTAAGCTATCCTGATTGATAGACTTTCCTTCCATCTTTTGAATGTTTTTCTTGGGATCAACATGCTTTGGACCCAGCCACTTCTGCTCCTTCCCATCATTCCCTGTGATCTTGTGCTCAAAACAAGGTCTTGTGTATTCAGAACACACTCCTGGTCGAGTATAGGGTAACAAATGGAAAACAAGCTACAGATTCCAACTTGGCTTTAGCACACCAAGCCTACGAAATGGTGTGGAAAGCATTGCCCCCAAATAACTGGGAACTATGTGGCCGATCTTTTCTCATTATCAGCTTATACAAACACAACTTAGAATTAAAAAAAGGGAATTTAATATAATTCCAATATTTAACTCAATTTATCAAGGACATATTGGTAGGGACAGGGTGGGAGGTAAAGAGTACATTCTCAATGCACAGAAGTATTTTTTAAATGTTTTCCTCCCCATTTCTGCCATTTTCAGGATCTTCTATGCAGAGAGCAGGTGTACCATGAAACTCTTGTGTCTCTTCATTTTTCACCTGCAACCCTTCAAAATTCTCTACTATCTGATACTTGCCAATAAGTGGATGGGTCCTCTTTTCCTCTGCCTTCCTATTTTGTTTTGTTTTCTTTACGCTGGCCAGTTGTTATTTGTCTTTCCAATAGATGGAGAAAAAGGCCATCTATATCCTCATACACAAACACACTCATATACATTAATAACGTTTGTCTCCATCGTATATGCAGACAAGTATCAAATTACTGTGCAAAATCAGCATGAATTTATTAGCTAGAATAAAAAAAAAAAACTAAAACTTTGGGCAGATCCTGATGGTTTAGAACTTTGATCCTAGATTCCCTCCTTCCCAAGATTTATTGTTTCCTAGCTGTGTGAATTAGATAGCAGATAAACCCTTCTGAATGTTAGTAAATGTATTTGTAAGATGAAATTAATAATACTATCTACCCCACAGGGTTGTCATGAAGTGTTAATGACACAGATAGTCTAGGTATAGCATCTGAGACAGAATTTGAAAGAAAGTTAGAGCCTCTTTCTCCTTTCCCTCCTCCTTCTTTTGGCCCCTAGCCCACCACATTTTATTCTCCTCTGTCATTTGAGAAGCACTCCTTTATATTAATTCACCCCATCCCTCCAGCAACTTTGAACTAGGGTGTATAATCCTTCTTTTGCAGGTAAGGACATAGAGAAAGAAAGGAAAAGAGGCAGAGGAGACAAGAAGAATGAAATACCTGGGGCTCAGTTTCCCTCATTTTAATTTTTCTTTGAGTTGAGAAGGTAAACAAGTTTTCTGCCCACATTTCCCTCAATTCTTTTCTATATTTCCAGGCCAGACTATGAATCTAGTTAGGACATCTGTGATCCTTTAAAGATTAACAAGAAACTAACTGGCAAAATAAAATATGGACTAGTGTGGGCCGACTGTCTCATTGACTTTGATTGATGGATGAGAATTTCCAAACATTCTTCTTACAGAAGATGACTAGTGTATCAGTCTGTTAGGGCTGCATAACAAAATGCCACAGACTGGACAGCTGAGTCAACAGAAATTCACTTTCTCACATTTCTGGAGGCTGGAAGTCCAAGATCAAGGTGTTGATAGGGGGCATCCATAAGGACACCAGTCATATTGGATTAGGGTCAATCCTAATGGCCTCATGTTAACTTAATCACCTCTTTAAAGACCTGATCTTCAAATATAGTCATATTACGAGGAACTAGAAGATAGGGCTGCAACATATGAATTTGGGGGGAAACACCATTTATCTATCCCATTACAGCTGTAAGGTACAAATATACTTTGTCAACTTGTTGACAGGTGAGACACTTTTGATGTGTGAGGAAATTCATTGGTTTTAATGCAAAAGCCTCTACAGAAGTTCAGTAACACCAGTGCGAATTTAAGTCACATCCCAGGGAATTGGAAATCACTGTCCATGTGTACTGTCCTGGGAAGCCGTGGCAAGTGAAGTTCATTAATGTTCACTTTGGTTATGATTTAATGGTGAGCCAATGATGCATTACCAGCTCATAAAAGTCAGCTCGGGGAGTCACACTTGTAATGATAATTTTTTTCTGAGTTGACTGCTGTGAGCACGACTTGAGAGGGATACTAACAATACCCAAAGGGGAAAAAAACCCCCACCATTCTCTGAACCAATTTAAAGAAGAGGAACTAGCCCAATGTTTAAGGAGGAAATGTTTTCGTCTTCAGTATATTCTCAGGCCAGAGTATTTAAAAGTGCTGTGGCCTCAATATGTCCAAGGATTGTTTGACACCATCTTTGTAAGAACCTATTGGATATTTAAAAAAAAAAAAAAATCCTCAAGCTATTCTATTCCTATGGAGTGTAGAGTGCTATTTCACAGTGGTATCAGCTATTTTGGGTTGGATATTTTCCGCCGTTACTTTTCTCTTTGAAAGCAAAAATGGGAACCCCAGGAGCTCAGATTGTTATGAAAAGCAGAGGGTCACAGGTGCGGTGGCCAAGGTTGAATATGAATGCGTCTTTCTTTATTCCTCTGTCAGCAGGTTTGGACCGGAGTGAAGGCCTAGGTGTGGATAATAATGCAGTTCTGTCTCTTTACCTGATCATCTCATTTTCATGGGAAGGCCTTTCATCTTGGAGTCCAGAACGTTCCGGTAATGTGATGACAGACAGAGGCTGGATGGAAGATGGTTGTGATCACGAGATGCTCCCCTCGAGGCTGGAAAGTAGGAGCTTGAGGGCCAAGCTCAGTTCTCCTGTGAAGCAGAAGTCTACAGCTGAGGGCAGAGGTGACCACATACATGTCCTTAGATTTTCTTGGGCTCTGGAAAGTATAGCTTGAATTCTTGGCTACTTAAGATGATGATCTCCCCAGACAAAAGTCTTGTAATCATTTAATACAGTTGAAAGTGATCTTTGGTTCTGGTAGACAGTCTTTCCTTTTAAAACTAATAGGTTAGCCCAGGTGTGGGGATTTTAAAGTTGTTTTACCCTTTTCTGTAATGATTTTCTGATAAATTATTTCAGTAAAAGTAAAGGACTCTAAAATAACACTCGCATTCAATGAATCTTTGTAAGACCTATCCAACTCTATGATCTGTGACTCCACGGCCCCAAGCTTCTCTTTCTTTCCACTGAGACCTGATGGGTTGCCCTCTGTCTATAGTTTCAGTTATTATCCGTGCATTATCTTCTCTCCTGACTTCTTGCATCCTCGATCTCATCGAGTCGAACCCTTGCTGTGTGGGATTACTTAAACGGGATGAGCTGTTTCCAGTGCATCACGAACCCAGAAGGACTGAGGGTTCACCCAGATGATGTTTCAGGCATCATCTAGTTCGAAGATTTTCATAATCCCGCGTCTCATCTCCATAACCTACTTCTCCATTTATCCCATGGACAGTGTAATTCTCCGATCCACTCTTCAGTCAAAAGAGCTTCAGTGTTGTTTGACTATTTTGGGGCTTCTGTGCCTCTTATATTCTGCCAAATGCTGCCAGGATTGTTTTCTATAGCATATTTCCTTGTTTTCCTTAGTTTAAAGGCAGTGAAAGCTTTACAGCATTTCCAAAATAAGTAAGTCTCCAGTATCTGAGTAGGCAAAGCATTTGGCAAGCCCTGATACATAAGAGAGTTTGTGAAGTGTGTTCTAAATTTTCCCTTGTTTCTCTTTACCCCCATACTAGGTGAGCAATGGTTTTTGCCATCCTTTTATCATTTGTCTATCCCCGTGGCCCCCTGAGGCTTGCGGCCAGACATCGTGGAGGTAGTCTCTCTGAATGACGGCCTGTTCGCTGTCAGCACTTTCCCGGGAGGGGCCATATTCTCTTTACAATCCAAACAAGCAAACCAGAAAGAAATCTCTGCGATTTTTCTGCCCTGTAAACAGCATGCCTTCCTTGGTTCACTTCCTGACACCTCCCCAGGCTGTTTGGGTTTTTGCAAACATCCTTATTGGCTTCAGGAAGGGCGGGATGCGATTGTTTAGTTGTTCAGGGAGTTCTGAAGTCTCTCTCATCAGTCGGCAGTTCCTTAAGGAAACAGGGCCCGAACAGGCCCTCCAGGGAGAGTGAGGCAGGGAGCATAGTGAAGGCAGAAGCAAAGACGAACTCTTGCACCAAAGTGCAGATCTGGAAAGGTGCGGTAAAAGCAATCGCGTTTCGTTTCTAAAAAGGCTTGTTCGTGGACAGCCGTTCAGAGCAATCGTGCTCTCACTCCAAAGGCCTGGGATCCACTCTGCTTGTCCCTGGTTAGCTCAACCAGCAATGTTCTAAAAGCCTCTTTGTCAGCCTGCCACAGGGACGTCACTTCAAGGGGAAGTGGCCCCATCTTCCTCCATTAAAGGGTGGGTGCAGACCTTTGCTTGAGGCGACTCAGTGTGGTTCCGTGGGTGTCAGGAACCGGGCTGATGGGCTAGGAGCGCGTCTCCGTGACGGACAGGAGCACGTGAATAAACCTGCACAAGAAAACAGGTCCCTTTCTCTTCTTCCTTTTTCCTTTTTTTTCTCTCCTTTTTAAAACAGAAGATCCAGGAACAAAGACTAAATGGATTATCTTTCTGCTCTTTGTCCTCCTTCTGACAAGAACAGCTGCGACATTATGAATGACAAAGAAGGAACAATTTGCAGAGACACTGAGCCAAATTATCAAGACTGGAGTCTCTAATTTACACACGGAAACCGCGTGACTTCGGGGACGCGGTCTTGGAACAAATGCAGATTTGCACTGGTGGCTGGGTGTCTGTGCACCATGGCATTTCTGCCGTGTCTAATTCTGCCCGTGCACAAATGCCCACCGGACGTGTGTAGTTATTACCCGTGCATACGTCTCTGGACAGCTGATGTTTCGATCGTCAACCTTTCTTGGTTGATAATACATCTGTGAACCACAAAGTACATTGTCAACCCGTTAACATGCACTTTTCTACTTTTCCAATGTTCCGATGTCTTTTGTAATATGGTTTTTTTAAACACATTTTTTAACGTTTATTTATGTTTTGGGAGACAGAGAGAGACAGAGCATGAGCAGGGGAGGGGCAGAGAGAGAGAGGGAGTCACAGAATCCGAAGCGGGCTCCAGGTTCTGAGCTGTCAGCACAGAGCCCGATGCGGGGCTCGAACTCACTGGCCGTGATGAAGTCGGTTGCTTAACCGACTGAGACCCCCAGGAGCCCCTGTAATATGGTTTTAATGTGTTATATCCATCACTCCATATATAGAGTAATATTTGACAAAGCTTATTCAGTATATTTCCACAGGTTTATAGTTGGGACTGCCTTTAACATTCAGGAGTCTCAGGAATCCAAAAAGTAGCTCAGAAAATAGCTCAGAACAGTTAACATGATGGCACCAGCAGACTCTAACTGAATATTCTTTTCTCTGTCTTTAAGCTACTCCAAATTAGGTGCCACTGTTTATCGGTTTAGGTTCTGGTCCACTGGTTCCTATGACTCTCTCTGTAACCTCAGGGAAGACTTTGTTTTTCTACCACTTATATCTGGGGATGGTATTCTTCAAATGGAAGTTGCCAGACGATTCTCCCAGGGGCCCCTCAAGCTCTCAACTTAATATGTAAACTAGGTACTTTTGCTAATGACAATTCAATATGTAAACTAGGTACTTTTACTAATGTCAGTTCCGGTTCCCCCAGACTAGAACTCTATCTAAAGAGGGATACTGAACAATAGGGTACTTATGCTGTGTTTCAGTGCTGGTCAGTTTTTGTCTCCCACGGTGGACCTAACCGTCAGTTGAAGGTGTGTGTGTGTGTGTGTGTGTGTGTGTGTGTGTGTGCGCAGGCTCACACGTGTGTGAAGATGGCATTATGACGGTCCTTGTCGGTTGTTTGTGAGCCAGAGTCTATGGTGACTCGGTTGGATATCAGTCACTTGGCATACCAAGATGTAGATAAGTTGCCCGATGTTCAAAGTTATTTAGAGGCCTCCGAGGGCACTGAGGAAGGGTCACTAGGCAATCTTGTCTGGTCCTCATCTTGCCCAGGCCCCTCGCTTTGCTTTGGGTTAGAGCATGAACAAAAATGTGATGGCGACATCCACTCAGGGTTTCTGTTCTCTGTTTTGGCTTGCAGTTTTCATTGTGTGTGGGTAATTATATTTTTCTTTAATGTTTTGTTACTTTTTTTCTTACGGCCACTTTTTTATTCAGAGGATGTACAGGACAAAAGAATCTTTCCTATCTAGGTTACCTTAACAGGCACTTAAAACGATCTTCTTCAAGACAATGGGGTGGAAAGAACCCAGGAAACAGGATTGTTGACTTTGTGTCTCAACTCTGTCAGCTTTGGTGAATGACTTGATCGCGTTGGCTCTCAGTTTTTTTAATCTAGAAGCTGGGGATAAAACCACGTATTCACTCCTTCAAGAGCTGTGACAGTCAAGTGAGATCCTTGCAATGCTTTGTGATACTGGGTATGTTTTTGCCACTCACGCTTGCATCTGTAACCTACCCTAGGGATGACCACAGAGCGTCAGTGGCCCACAAACAAGTGTATGACCCACCAGTCTGGGACATTTGGCGGGGCCAGTGCTAATCTTGACTGGGCCTGGCTGGGCAATTCTCACTGCAGCTTGAATTGCCTATATTGGGGGTCACCTGGCCGTCTGCTGATCTCAGATGGTCTTGCAGGGGATAATTCTGGGGGACGCGTGTCCCTCCTTCAAGAGGTTAGCTCAGACACGTTCTCACGATGAGGGTATCGTACAAGAGCGCGGGTGACGCGGACCACACAAAGAAGTCTCAGGCAAGCCTCTGCTCGTGTCCCATTTACTGGCATCCCGTTGGCCAACGCAAGCCCAGAGCCTTAACGAAAGGGCCCCGGGTAGCCGCAATGTAGGGGTATGGATATGGGCCAAGAAAGGGCAACATCTTTGTGCTACGCCACAGCCCTAAATCGGGGAGGGTGGGCAGGGTTTGAGATGAAGTAAGATTGTCCATAAATTGGCCATTGTTCAGTTCAAGCTGGGCGAGAGTACACGAGGCTTCATTACCCGATTCTGTCTACTTTTGTGTATGTTTGCAATTTTCCATAATAGAAAGTAAATCAAAAAGGCCGAGTTCCTCCACTCGGGAAGCCTAAAGTAGGTCTTCTCGAGACTTTCTGGTGGATACATTGTCCTCCAGTGTTCTCTTCTTGTTCTCGTTAGGCTGAACCAGATCATAATGTCATGATTCTTCTGCACGGGGAGCTGGCCTGTGGGTGGGGAAAGACGCAGATTTCTGAACATATTGAAATTTTTGCTTTCTCTGTGTATGACATCATAGTTCTGCCCTCAATTACCAAATTCACTACAAGAGTTCTTTCTACCCATGCCTGCCTGCTTTTTCTTATGAAGCTTATGACAGAAATATTGTACCCTTGATATGTCAGATACTACATAGTTAGATACTTGCACATGTTAATTATCGGCACATATGACAATTTCCACCTGCTGGCGTGAGACTTTCCTTTGTCCTTCGTGTCTTCTTTCTCTCTCTCTCATTTTTCTTTCTTTCCTCTCATGAGCTTGCTTAAAAAAATGTATTCAACTTGTACTCGGGGCAGGCACTGGGCTGGGTCTCGGTGATAAAAGAGGGAGCAGAAAAGCAGATCTGCCCTCATCGAGTCTGTGGTTTATTATTTCAAGCTCAGACTCATGAGGCGTGCAAGGCTATTGTGGTTTGGATCCAGCAGAACACTTTTCATGATATTTCAATGGCAATCCCTCCCCCTCCCCGCCCTTTCGAAACAGAATTTCTGTGCAAAGTCTTTGGAAACTAAGCAGCCACCTTCTGCAAATTCAAACCTCAATCACTCCGTACTTCCAAATCTTTATATTTCAAGTCATAAATCTGATTTGTTTTCCTGAACACACTTTTTATAGCCAAATCTCTGCAAATCGCATATTTGGACCACGTTGAACAATTCACATACGGTGAGGCAATTTACACTCAAAACTCAAGAGAGGTGGGCTGGTTATGTTCATTTTTCTGACAGCACGTGAAAATAACTAACTATATGGTTTTACTTTCTCCATTTGCTTGCCCAGCAGCTCCTGTGTGTGTGTGTGTGTGTGTGTGTGTGTGTGTGTGTGGCATTTCTCTCTTTTTACTATGGTGCATTCACAAGTCAGGCTGTCATATAGAGAAGGGATGGTCTATGTCAAAAGCACACACTCTACCTTATATTCAAGTTTGCACTCTTAATTCACTGCCAAACTACTGAAGTCCTTAAAACACCCTTTTGGACTTTGGCAAACTTGACAGGACAAAGTCTGGATCAGCCACACCCAGCGCGGTAGGTCCAGCTGGGCGAGAAGACGTTCATTCATCTTTGAAATGTAGCCAGGCCCCCGCTGATTCTGAAGGGCGTCCCATTAGAACAGAAGCCCCCTTATGACAAACAGAGGTGCGCCTCTGGTTGGTTTCCCACCACGATCCATTTGTGACTGCCAGTAGCTGCCAGGAAGGTCAACGGTGCGTAACACGGTTTTGCTCAACTGAGGAGACCTAGCCCACTGTAAATTCCGGGTAACGGAGAGTCTTTGCAATTTTTGTTTTTCAATTGAATTTTATTTCTGGTGGTTTATGAAGAACTCTGTCTTTATGATCCCCCGAGGAGCAGATTCTGTTTTGTACCAGGGTTATTTCCAAGAAGAGAGACAGTTCAGGCTGGAGCCTGTGTGCCCTCCAGCTGGCTTCTTCCACAGTCTCCTTTTGGAGGAAAAAAACAAAAAAACAAAGCCACTGCAAAACAAATGGCTCATGATGGGCCCAGATGGTGATAAAGGATTTCAGTCATGAGCATCTTTGAGCAGGGTTCACATGCCATCTTGCACAGCAAAGGAACAACACTGGAATCGAGTTTTTCTAGCTTCGAGGTTGGGCTTTGGATGGTGGAGCCTTGGATTTGAACCCGGGCTTTGCAACTTTCTAGTCCTGTGACTGTGGTCGGGTTATTAGCTACTGCGTCTCCCCTTCCCGGTCTGCGGAACGTGGATGACATTTTATAGCCCGAGGTCCACGAGTGTTTGAAGATTCATGAAATGCCCCCTGGAGAGTGTAGAGCGTAATGTTTTAGCAAAGGGCAACTTTCGAAAACACTGATGAGGAGGAGGGGGAGGAGGAGGAGGAGGGAAGACGAGGATGAAGATGAGGAGTAGGCGCATCATCACAGTGAACGTGATAATGACAGAGCGCTCACCAAAGTCACATGCCCTGGGGGAGCGGCGCCACGGAGGTGAATTAAACGCCTCCAGGCATCCACGCATCTCACTGGTTTTCACTGATGATCCAGAAGTGTATCAGTTGAGGGCCAGCTTTCACCTCCATGCCTCTTCTACGAGGTACCGGTGACCTTGAATCCCAGTCCAGCAGGCTGTTGACACAGTGGTTTCTGTGGCATTTCTACACCCCCCTCTGTGCCGAGTATTTCCTCCGCTGCTCTCTTTTGCTATCCTTTTCAAATTTAATCTCCGATACCTTTAATGGGGTCTCATCCTTGAGATCGGACCTCTGTCCGAGCTCGTGGGTGAAGGTGCTCTGTGTGCCATCGAGCCTGTGTGGCAGGTGACTGTAGCTCTCACTGATCGTGATGTGTTGGCTCAGAGCAGGGGCCTGAATCTACGGCTAACTCTGACCGGCTGCCTGTTTCTGTAAGTCAAGTTTATCAGAGCACCGGCCAGCCCATTCGCTTCTGTCTCAGGGAGGCTTCCTCCTATAACACAGAATCGAGTAGTTACACAGACCCGTGGCCTTCAGAGCCAAACGTATTTACCTTCTGGGCCTTTACAGTTGAACGTTGCTGACTCCTGGCTTAGAAAGTGGGAAGGGGTGGACCTTGGTCTCAGTCCCATTATTCAGCAGGTGATGTGGGAAAGGTCTCTTTGAGGGAAATAAGAACTTCCTTCCTCAACCTCCCAAATTTTCCAGTTAGGTGGTAGAATTATTGCCTATTCCCTGCCGCCCCCAGTTTAAAATGTTGAGGAATAAGCATTCTCAGGACAGTATGTTCTCAGAAGGCTTAGATCACTATTTTTGCTTTTTCAGAAGATTTTGTGACCCCCAGTTCTCAAGTAGTTTCACTAAATCTACTAAGCCACGAGGGCGGTTAATACAAGCTACTTTAAGAATCATTCCACAGGCTGGCACATCCAGGTGTCCCTGGGATCACAGATGTAGCTTTGCAAGTGACCGAAAGGAAGTGCAACTGGACACAGAGTTAGGTATGATAAAAATGCAGAGACAGATTCGTGGGGCCACACATAGGGAATGTAAGGGACGAAAAGAGGATCAAAGGAGGATCTGTTTCAATGTAGACAGAAACCTGTTGGAACATGGCAAGAGATCTCAACATCTTCTATGTCATAATTTCCTGGTGTCCCTGAGACCCTGTGAAATAATAGGATGCAAAGGAGGCAGGAGGAGAATGAGGTAGGCAGGGCTATGGGGGAGTAAGGCTGAATGGGAAGGAGGCAGGGAAACGACGCATGGCCGGGCTGGACAGGACGGGAGTGTTTGCGTAAGGACACACAGGCTAGCAAACACTGGTATCTAATTGCCTTCTGTTCTACGGAACTTCTGGAATGGAATAACAAGTCGGCCGGAGCCAGAAGACCCCACCCAGGCTGAGGGGAAGGGCTGTGTGGCTACTGAGACTAAGGGGATACTGGGAGGTGCCAGTGGAATAAATGTCTAAATGCTAGTTTTGTGGGTAGAAGACTGAACGATCGGCAAGAGGCAGATGGTTGTGTATAGTGGAAGGAGCTAGAAGGAGGTAGGGCTGCAGTAACTGCAATGATAAGAATGTAGAAATGATCCACCTGAGACCTCAGTTTCTCCACGCAGGGATGGCAGTAGGAGTGCCATGGGGAAGCCCGCGTCGCAGGTGCAGGGAATGGGTCTCCGGTCCCATCTGTCACTATCTCTGTGAACATGACAGTCGATTGCCCACAGGCTCAGCTTTCCCATCGATAAAACTGGGTCAGGTGGGACGGGGCAGAGACTTAATGACATCTAGCGACGCTTCTACATCCAAAAATATTAGTGCTTTATGTCCGTCTGTATCATATCCACATTTCACTGTTGGTGGCTCAAGCCTCTCATCAATTTCAATCACATATCTATTATCTATCTATCTATCTATCTATCTATCTATCTATCTATTATCTATCTATCCATCCGTTATCTATTGTCTATCTATCTATCTACCTATCTATCATCTATCTGTTATCTATCTATCATCTGCCATCTATCATCTATCTATCCATCCATTATCTATTATCTCTATCTATCTATATATGTATCCATCTATCCATCCATTATCTATCTATCCATCCATTATCTATCTATATCATCTATCTATCTATCATCTATCATCTCTTTACCATTTATTTTTGTCATCTATGATCTATATGGTCTCTCTCTCTCTCTCTCTCTCTCTCTCTCTCATTTATCAATTCTTTATCATCTATCCTGAAAAATGCTGCCATTGTAGGGGCACCTGGGTGGCTCAGTCAGTTGAGCATCTGACTCTTGATTTTGACTCAGGTCATGATCAAGCATGGGATCAAGCCCCATGCTGGGCTCCATAACGTGGAGGCTGCTTAAGTTTCTCTCTCTTCCTTTGCCCCTCTCCCCTGCTCACGCGCTTTCTCTAAGATTAAAAAAAAAAAAAAAAATTGCTGCCATTGTTTGTTTTGCCTTAATAGGAATAAAATGCATTTTTTCCCCCTGTGATTTGAAAATGTCTGTTGCTCTTAAGAGTTTGAAATCAGTCCACACAGACTGGTGGTTGGGAAAATTCTGATTGGATGAGTTCTGTTTTTTACTTCATTGTGCGGAGTAAATACAATAAGCAGGAAAAAAAAAACCCTAGCGAGTCACAAATAAAAACCGAGAAACTTTGGGCACGTGTTAAAAATTTATGCTTTGAAAGTCACAGGACGTACGCCTTTCGGCACAGCTGCTGCTGGGGCGAGGTGGGCAGGCAGAGCCGGGACAAGAGGAGAAAGGCTACCATTTCTTGAATGCTAAGCCCTGCATCTACATTAGCTGCTTTCGTTCCTGTGACCACCCCGGGGCCGGCCACCGCTGTGTTCCCCCCGGAAAGAGGGGACTTCTGTCCCAGGGAAACTAATTAGCCTGCATGAGGAAGGGGCAAAGGTGAAATCTGGAGGCAGGCGGGTAGTCCCCACAGGGTCTGCTCTTAATCTGCTCGGTGCCCCCAGTCCCCCCATTTCATCATGCTCATTTAAATGCCACTCGAGGGGCGCCTGGGTGGCGCAGTCGGTTGAGCGTCCGACTTCAGCCAGGTCACGATCTCGCGGTCCGTAAGTTCGAGCCCCGCGTCGGGCTCTGGGCTGATGGCTCAGAGCCTGGAGCCTGTTTCCGATTCTGTGTCTCCCTCTCTCTCTGCCCCTCCCCCGTTCATGCTCTGTCTCTCTCTGTCCCAAAAATAAATACATTAAAGAAAAAATAAATAAATGCCACTCGATCCTCAGATTTGCCCTGGGTGGCATGGCAAATGGAACGACAGACTTGACTGTCTCCGGCCATACATTCCTATTTCTGCTCCACCATTGACCAGAAGGAGGAAGTTGGCCGCCTTCCCCCATCTTACTTTCCTGTTTGTGAAATGTGGACACAAATGTGCATCTCAGAAGATCATCGTATACATTAAAGAAGATATACTTGTCCATTATCTGGCACATAACGGGTACCCAGGTAATAATATGCTTCTTATATTCTCTTCATTTAATCTTGAAAGCATGTCGTTTTTTGTTAGGGCATGCGGTGGGGACAAAAGAAAGCTAGTGTAGCAGGATTCTCTCAGAGAGTCGTGACCCTGAGGTTTTTCTTTCCAGGAAGCAACTTTATTCCTGCTATCACCGCTCAGGTGGGTTTGTACCCAAAGAAGAGCCCTGAACGCCAGGTGGCATAGTTTTTTTTTTTTATATACTTTTTACTTTTTTTTTTTTTTATCTCCCATATATATGGTAACACACAAACATGCAGTCTGATTAAGGAGTCTCATGTTACAAGGTCGTGAGGGACGTTGTCATAGATATGTATGGCCAGGTTGCCTTGAGGTTTTTTTTTTCTTTCCTTAGGAAGGGACCCTACTACACTAGGGGCTGGTAACAGCAAGTCTGCAGTTTAGTTGAAAAGGGAAAAGGACAAAATCTCACATACTGACACACTCCGTTTGTCTAATGCTTCCAGGCTCCAAGGAGATACTGAATGTATTGGTGGAGAAGGGACATTTCTCAGAGAGACTCTGTTTGGATTTGAGCTTTGGAGGATGAATATGGCTGTGAATTAGCAGGAAGGAGGTCACAGGGTATTTCCCACCAGGGAGGGGCATGAGGGGTGCATGGGGACTGGCATGGGCGAGGTCAGCTTTGAGACGATAAAAGGACTCATGGAAGGGAGTGGTTTTTCAGGGAAGAGGGCAAACGATGCTAGTGAGAAGTCTGATGATACCTCACAGGATGAGGCTTGACAGGACGTGCTCGGGGGTCTTTGTGGCAATTCCCGACGGAGGGTATGAGAATGTGGCAAGTTCAGACCCCAAAGGCGGTGCCAAAGCTGACCCAGAGTCAGAGGTTCATGGCTGGTCTCAAGGGTGTTGGGGGGGAGGGGATGTAGAGGGACCAGATCCGCCCAAGGTTGTGACTCAACGCAACCAGGAGGGTGACAGGAAGGTTGGCGATCCTTGGCTGTTTGGAGGGAGAAGTCTGGACTGCTCTTGTTATTCAACTCTGGAAGTCTTTTCATGGTGTTTCACGCATTACTCAAAAGGCTCGCCTTTTCCATCTTCTAGTTGGTTCTCGAGGGTCCCGAGAACATACTTGATAAAGTGTCAGGAAGTGTGAACCAATCTTTGTCTAAAGTACCCAAGGTTTCTAAGTATCCGGAAGCATCAGAATGTTCTGTTCTTTGTTAGCCTTCTGGGAATAACAGGAAACGTTCTGCTTAAACGTATATATGTTTATTCTCTATTGCTACTAACAAATCACTCCACATTTTAGTCCCCGGTCCACCTTATTTATTATCTCACAGTTTCTGTGGCTCAGGAATCCCGGAGTCTCGCCATGTTTCCATCAATGTGACAACTAGGGCTACCGTCATCTCAGGGCTGTGTCCAGGGAGGACCTGCTTCCAACCTCACCCAGGTGGACCTCTCCACAGGGCTGCCTCCCAATACGGCAGTGGCTTCCCCGTGAGCGAGCCAGTCACCTAACAGAAGGCAAGAGGAAGCAGCTAGAAATGGAAGCCACGGTCTCCGATCTCAGAAGGGATACCCTATTGCTTCTGCCCTGTCCTGTTTGCTAGAAGTGAGACATCAGGTTCAGTCCACATCCAAGGGGAAGGTGTGACACAAGGGCATCCCCACCCCCAGGGCCATCTGCTTCCAGGATGAGGGCTTACGTTTTCTGCTTCCAGGTGGAGTTTGAAGCTCGTCTACTATTTCGTGATCAACAGTCAAGCCTCCCTAAGAACCATGTATTAAGTAAGGCTCTCCTGCCTGCAAAGCCGGAGTGAATCGGAGTCCTTCCCCCACCCACGTCACTGCCTTAGTAATGAGCATTACCATTTGAGAGTCCGATCAAATGCAAAGCGTTATCTTACACACTTTCTCATGTACGGGGAGAAAACAATTCTTAGGATTTTGCGTGAAACAAGGATGACGTCCTTGTCGATGGTTTCTGAAGACGTTATTATCAAGAGGATGCTGTTTACTTTTCTTCCAGCAACTGTGAACAAAAGATGTGGAATCACAAGGGTGTGTGCAGTTTGCAAAAGTTATACTTGCTCTTTCAAAAATGATTAGTAGTTTGTTTATGGACTAGGCTCCCAACTTGGTTCCCAAGGTCCTAAGCTAACTAGATGTCAGCAAGAATACTTTTCATCAAATTATGTACTCCTGTGAGCTTTAGCAATACTTTTAAGAACCTTCCGAATATTTTGTCTTTCGGTTGCGCACGATTACGTTTGTTTACAAGCACATTCACGTATTTTTGTGGCTCTTTCCAATGCCTTGGGATTTATTTTTTTCTTTAGCTGAAAAAAGGCGTATAGGGAGTCTCCTTTACACTGGTTTAACTTTAAAGAGGCTTCGAGATTGATTACCGTTCTAAAAATAATCGTTCGTGAGAGTCTGGAAAAAACCACGTGCATCAAAGAAAAAACATGCTTATTACTTTATGGGTCTCATCAAATTACACTCGAGTCAAAATAGCGTTGCCAATACATTTCCCTCTGCGAAGGTCGCCCTTAATTACCAGGGCTTGCCTAATCAAGAACCTCTCTCGCCCTTCGTCCCTCAAACAGGAGACTGTTTGAGAATGTTTGAGAATGTTTACCCAGCTCTTCCAGAGCCTTAAATAAACAAATATTTGGTAAAAAAACAAAACAAAACAAAACAAACAAACAAACAAAAAACCATGGTATTTTGTTGTCTAATTTTAACCTTTTTACCTTAATGAGAAATCAATTTCACATCATCTGTTCGGACCTGTGTGTATTTCCCTGCTCTCAGAATCGTACACAAGAAAGCAGATAGCCTAGAGTGTGTTCCCACCGTGTGGAACAAGCTTTGTTTTCAACACAGAGGAGAATTCTGCCCGGGGGCCTGCTGGGCTCTGGTGAGGACAGCTGCAAGGAAGTGGATACATGCGGGACGGGCCTCAGATCCGCGGCTGGCCCTGGGCTGGCAGCTGGCCTGTGCGTCAGTACGTAACCACGGACAGACTCCAGCAATACTGGTCCCGACTCTGGAAAATCCTGGGCAGACGGGACAAATGCTTTAGGGAACAACTGGTTTGAAAGAAGAGACTGTTTTCGACTCCCAGCTGTGAGGGCCATTTGTGAGAAAGACTCCACGCTAAGGGGAGGGTCAGAAACAGCTGTTGCCCGGGGCTTAGATTTCAAACCAAAGTAAATTGCTGGCTCGAGGACAGGATTTTGATCATATATGGATTTGCTGAAGTTCAGCTGTTGGCTTCGATGAGGTATGGCTTTAGCCACCAGTCCAAAGATCTCTCGTCATTTCAGGCTTTACCAGCTAAAAGCACACCCACCCAGTAATCCCTGACTCCCATCGGAGGCACTGAGAGACTAGCTTTTATATCTAGGCGGGTCATGTCCCTAGCACCTGCACAACACCTAATATTCAGTATGTTCTAACTATGTGTTTGTTCAGTGAAAGAGTCATTCTCTAAGTTAGGAAACTGGTTTGTAGGAGATCTATGTCAGGTGGGAAGGGGACTTCCCCACATCAGACGGTGGAGTAGAGAAGGCATTGCTTCCTTTCCTTTAAGAAATCACACAAGGGCACAAAAGGAGAAAAAGGAAAACACGCAGACACCCCAACTTTGGTGAAACCTGAGACATACTAACCTAAACCACAGTGTATAAAAGAGAGGTCAGGGACGCATTCAGAAATACGTGAAGCAAGGACACCGTAAGTACAGATTGCTAGCACGGCATGCTTTTCCAAGGCATAAGGAACACTTGGAGAGGTGAATCCAACAGTCTTGTCTCCTGGGAAAAGGAGCTTCTCCAAATCATCTGCATAAAAGAAAATCAAGGAAGATGACAATGAATGAAAACAATGGCAAAGACTTGCCATATTTTCAGGAACCGGTTTGTTATAGATCTCTATCGTAGGGGGAGAATCAAAAGCTGGAAGAACTCATGATGCGTTCTAAAGAGAATTGCAACTAGCCTGTAAGACAGTCCTGCCTCGTCCCTCCTATAATGAACTGGTCTGGGGCTGCAGGCATCAGCAAATTAGAATACAACATATTCCTCATAAACACATTATAAGAAAAAAAGGATACACGCCAAAGCGAAAAACAAATGGCAGAGAAAAAAATAAAGCAGACTAAAATTGGGACCAAAAAGTCCATGGATTTAAAAATAACAGCAAAAACAAGAATGAAATAACCTAAGCAATAGCCTGTATAAAACTGGAGCAGACAGAAGAGATACGAGAGCTGAGGGCAGAAGTGGTGATGTGAAAGGCAAAGACTCACTGTGAGACCTTTAGAAAAGAAATAAAAACAAAAATAAAACCATCATCATCATGAATATTTTATTGGAAGTAACACAAAGGATAATAATATACAATGCTAAAAACCATAATAACGGATAAGAAACATAGGACTGAAAGACACATGATATCCAACATATGAATAATTGGGGTCCCTAAAGGATTAAACCAAAATAATAGAAAAATACTTAAAGATATAAGACAAGAAGATATTCCATAAATAAAAGAAAACTAAAATCGACAAATTGAAAGGAGAAGAGGAATTTCAAGAGAAATTGACACAAGTTGATAGACTAGAAATAGCCTAGTAAGTTTATTGGATCAAAAAAAAAAAAAAAAGAATTCTTTGGCAAAAATTCTTAAGCAAAAATCCCCCTAAGAATAAAACATTCCTACTGGTCTTGGGCTTAACAGCAACATTCAGATCCATGTGGGAAAGAATGCATTCAAGAGATATAAGTAAAAGAAAGAAAAAATTTTTTTAAATGCTTCAAATAAAAGAAGTAAATTCTTAGTAAATGCAGACAGAAATAAATCCGGAAGTCATGATTTCATATCAGACTTAGGGCAAAGAGCATTAAACCAGGTAAATGTATGCACTTGAAATAGTAAAGAGTACAATTGACAAGGAAGGCAGCCGGGAACACCTGTGCCTAACAAAATAGCAACAACTTTGTTCAAAGATAAACAAATAAATACACATGTAAACATAAATGCTGGGAGAAACAGACACATTTATGGGTAAAAGCATACTTTGATTCATTCTCTCAGTCCTTCGCAGATCAAACAGACACAAAGTAACATTTAGTAAGGGATAGCTAAGAGAAATCAATCAAAACTATACCCCTAAAATAGAATATATCTTCTTTTTCCGTGTCACTAAAATTTTCACAAAATTTCACACAAAAAAATCATGATAATTTCCAAGAGTAGAAATTGTATATAATATTCTCGAATCATAATGAAACAAATCAGACATTAAAAAAAGGAGAAATCGGGCTCCTGGGAGGGTCAGTCGATTAAGCATCCGACTTCAGCTCAGGTCATGATCTCACGTCTCAGGAGTTTGAGACCCGCGTGGGGCTCTATGCTGACAGCTCAGAGCCTGGAACCTCCTTCGGATTCTGTGTCTCCCTCTCTCTCTGCCTCTGCCCTGCTCGTACTCTCTCTCTCTCTCTCTCAAAAATAAATAAAACATTAAAAAATTTTTTTTCAAAGAGAATTCATTATCCTCTGTAAATGAAGAATAAAACAGTAATAAACCCATGACGATAATGACAAAATGTATCCTTTATAAGCAGCTGTTGAGGAAAAGAAAAAATAAATACTGAAACCAAAGGATATCTGAACATTAAGGGAAATAAATTCCACACGGAAATTATGGAACAAGAACTTGCAGACTTGAGCAATATCCATGGTGTTAAACACGTGCAGTAACATCAAAGGAAGATGAAAATAATGAATGGCGACTGCACCTGAAGAAGAAGAAAAATAATAATAAAGTGAGCTGAAGAAAGGAGTTAATAAAGAACAGAAAGCAAAAGCTGATAGAAGTGATAAATAGATTTAAAGTCTAGATCTTTGAAATAAAAAAGGAGCAAAAGTATAGATGCACTGTTGGCCTATCAGTTAAGGTAAACAGCAAGAAAGACAAATGCATAAAATAATAGTTGAGGGGCGCCTGGGTGGCGCAGTCGGTTAAGCGTCCGACTTCAGCCAGGTCACGATCTCGCGGTCCGTGAGTTCAAGCCCCGCGTCAGGCTCTGGGCTGATGGCTCAGAGCCTGGAGCCTGTTTCCGATGCTGTGTCTCCCTCTCTCTCTGCCCCTCCCCCGTTCATGCTCTGTCTCTCTCTGTCCCAAAAATAAATAAACGTTGGAAAAAAAAATTAAAAAAAAATAATAGTTGATAATGATGGGCAAGAAGAAATTAAAGAATCATGACAAGTTACTTTCCTCATTTCTGCCTAAATAATTTCAGACCCTAAAACATGTTTTACAGAAACTGACCCTCCAAAAGGGAAACATTTAAAGAGATCAGTTATTGTAGGTGAAATACGGAAAGCTATCAAGAGCTACTTTTGGAAAACAAAACACAACAAAACAAACAAACAAAAAACAAAAAAAGAAAACAGGAAAGTATTAGGCCCAGATTATTTCAAAGGGAAATTCCACCAAACACTTAAGAAGTCTATAATTCCAACTTTACTGACGTATTGTAAAATAACTGAAAAGGAAAAAAAAATGGGCAGCTTCTGAATTCTTTTTTATGTAGTTAGCCTTATCTTGTCAACCTTAGTGCAAACAGGAGATTGAAGAAGGCTACAGATGTAATAATCTTTATAGATGAACAAGATTATAAGCATAATCCAGGGGCGCCTGGCTGGCTGTCAGTGGAGCGTGTAACATCTGATCTCAGGGTTGTGGGTTTGAGCCCTGAGTTGTGTGTAGAGGTTATTTAAAAATGAAGTCTTAAAAAAAAAAAAAAAAAGAAATACAATCCAGCAGCACCATAAAAAAATAAATAAAATGGAGTTATTTCACAAATTCAAATCAAAATTCAGATTTAAGGAGAAGAATGGTGAGATCATTTCCAAACATGCAGAGAAGGCTTTTGCTGACATTCAATGTACATTCTTTTTTAAAATTTTTTTTAATGTTTCTTTATTTTTGAGAGCGAGAGAGTGTGTGTGAACGGACAGAGAAAGAAGGGGACATAGAATCTCAAGTAGGCTCTGGGCTCTGAGCTGTCGGCACAGAGCCCGACCCGGGGCTCGAACTCATGAACCGTGAGACCATGACCTGAGCCGAAGTTGGATGTTCAACTGACTGAGCCACCCAGGCGCCCCTCGATGTACATTCTTGATTAAAAGAGGAATAAGGAATGAATATTTGTATCAGTTCATACGTATCAACCCAAAAGGCTGCAACGTGGTTGCCAGGTATATATTCCATTAAAGTGAAGAATAATCAAAAAGTATATCTGCCTATCATGACTGTTATTTAGCATTGTTTCAAAAATGCTAGCCAAAGATATATGGCAAAAGAGAGTGAGAGAGTGAGCTAAGAGGTGTAACCATTGCAAAGAGGAGATAAAATTATCTGTATTTGTGCGTGATATGATTGTTAACTGAAACACCCAGGAAAGCCAACGAAAAACCACAGGTAAGGTGCTGGGTACAAGACTGATACGCACACATCAGCAGTCTCTGTGCATACAAACAAAAACCAACAGAGATACAGCGGATGAAGAGGCCTCACTTAAAACAGTGGGCAGAAAGGTTAAATGCACGGATATAATTTTAACAACAGTTGAACATGATCTACAGGAAAAATATTTTAAAGCTGCGCTGAAAGACTCAAAACCAGTTTTGTACAAATGGAAGTTTAGTTCGTTTCAAATAGAAAGACTGAATACCATACAGCCTTAGTTCTCTCTAGGTTCATCTATAAATTTAATGAGATTGAAATAGAATTCACCATGGGTGTTTTCTTGGGAGCCAGATAAGCTGATTTGAAAGTTTCTGTGGAAAAATAAACACACAAATGTAGCTAGGAAATTTTGAAATAAAAGAATAAGGGGGGGCATACTTCCTTTATTCAAAATAACACGGTCTACCGTGTAAGTGGATAGGTCAATGAAACTAAAATAGGCCCACTCTAGTTACTTCACATATTATACAGGTAGGCTTTTAAATCAGCTGGGAAAATAAATATGGCCTTGGAGTAATTATATCCAACATCTGGAAAAAAACCTAAAATTGGATTTCCTATTTTACATCCAAGTAAGTTCCTGATGAAAACAACTTTTACATCCAAGAACAAAATTATAGAAGTTGTTAGAAGACGACATGCAATAATCTTTTTAAAAATAACCTTGGCACAGATAACACTAGAAATGTAATCCCAAATCCCCATAAGCTATTCATTAAAAAAGTTTGATAACAAAGCTCTTCATTAAAAAAAAGTTGGATAACAAAGTTTGATAAAAGGAAAAGTCTGATAAGTTTGGTTACATAAAACTGAAGAAAATTATACATGGCAAAGGTATCACAAATAGAAGAAAAATAAAAATGAAAAAATACCGCAACTCATTTCACAAAGAGCTTCATTTCTTTCATACATAAAGAGCTCCTACAAACCTATAAGAAAGTTATCAACAGCCTGTTGGAAAAAGGGGCCAGAGATATGATCTGTCACAGTGAAAAAACTCAAGTGGCTTTTAAACAGAGGAAAACATGTTCAACCTCCCCTTTAAGAAATAGTCAAGTTAAATCTAAGATAAAGTAACATTTTTCCCTTATGAAACGGACAACGATCAAGAAGTTTGGTATCACAAGTTCTCTGCAACGATGTAGACAGACAAGCACTAAATTGCTTTGGGGAATGTATAGTTTTACCTTCCTCATAAAGGACAAACAAGCAATATGCACGAACATTACCAATATGCATACCATTGTAGGAACCAAGAGTTCAATAGTTCCGATTTCTAGGAATTTATTCTACACGCATCTCGTGCTTACGCAAAATGACCCATGCGATGATATTTACTGCAGCCCTTTTTTAGGGTAGCAGAAGAGTGTCATCAGACTAGAAGTCCATCAGTAGGAAAATGGGAAGCTAATTAAATAACTTATGATACATCTACATACGAGGAAATGAAGCACCTGTTGAAAAGAAAGAATTTGCTCGTATGTACTGGTAGGGAAAGATCTCCAAGGAATGCTATATGGGAGAGGCAATGGAGCAGCGTATTTGGTGTGTTACCATCTGTGTAAGAAATGTGTGTGTGTGTGAGAGAGAGAGAGAGAGAGAGAGAGGAAGAGAGGGATGGAGGGAGGGAGAGAAGGAAGGAAGTTGACAGAGAAGGAGGGAAAGGCTGACTATTCTTTGGGAGGATTCATAAGAAACCGGAAGCAATGATGGGCTCTGGGCACCAAAGGAAGACTCACTTTTCATCGACTTCGATCTCGTACTTGCAGAATTTTGAAGCACCTGCACCTGTTACCCACTGACTACGACGACAAAACGAAGTTCTAGGAAAAGCTATTTCATACTACTGTATCTCCTCACCATAAACTCCCAGAACTAAGAAGTTCTTTGCCATATTTTTAAAACATGCTATGATTTTAACCTGTACCTTTGTGTTTGACTGTCTGTAGAAAGAGAAAAAGCGTCAGCAGCCTCTGAGAGGTGCACATCGGAACATATGATTGCACTGCTTCAAAACTCCTTCCGTTTGTCCCTTACGTAGGATACGGTTCTAGCAACCTGCTGTGAAACCAGGACCTCTATGCCCTACCCTTTGCTTAGCACCCCGATCTCGTCTGCCCACACCTCCAGCTCCTTCATGCTCCAACTTCCAGAGGGCTGACCTGTGCTTCGTGTCTCCCTTCTTACCTCTGGTTCTCTTCTTGAGGCTCTGCACAGTGTGCATCTCCTCTCAGGGACTCTTTCTCCCCAACCAACCATTCATTCCCCAAACTCAGTTTCCACCTCTCAGGTCCCTCTCCAGTCTTCCCCCTTCTCTCCAGCGCCACTGCTGAAATCACTTTTGCTGCTTTGGCTGGAATGACCTTTTCATCTGCCTCCCTGTCCCCTGCGTTTCTCTCCTCCAGTCTCTCCTGGACTTAGCCACCAGGTCTATCCCCCCGAAAGGCAGCTTCACCACGTTCCTCGCCTTCTCAGAAGCCTCCCAGAGCTGGTACAGGACAAACGTCGAGATCGTTGGTGTGACGGACACCCCACACCGTCAGGCCCCCGCCCCACCTGACGCTTGCCCACTTCTCCGGGCGTGTCACTCACTAGTCTCTCCTTTTTCAACTCCGGTTCGTGAACATTCCAGTCTTTCTTCCTTCCACCTTTTGCGGGCCTCCCATCCCGACATATCCCCTCACCCAGCCTCAATGACATTTCTACCGGAAACCCTTCCTTAAGCTCACAGATACGGGTTCAGCACCTTCTCTAATGTCTCCATCTGCCTCCTCTTTGGCTCCTCTCTCTGCACTTACTGTGCTCCAAATATAATAAGTTCAGTGAGGGTAGGGATGACGGCATTTTGCTCCCGCACATCCCCAGCCCGGTATACAGGAAGCGGTCAACTAATCTTTCTTGAATCAGTCAAGGACTGAAAACGCACGGTGTCCCCAGCTAACCCAAGGGAGACAATGTTGGGGTCCTTGGGGTTAATGGGACGGAAGCAGCTGCGGATGAGTCAGGAGGGGAGGTGCTCTGCGAAGCGAGGAAGATCTTTCTGTGTCCTCTTTCTCCTCTGTTTGTCCATGGCTGCCATACACACTTATCTAAGCTGCCCCCACTAAATTTCATGTGACATTATTGTGCTATTAGCATACGCATTATAACATACAATTATATTATAATAGTGTATGTTACAACGTAACATTATAACAGCATTAAAAGAAGTGTGAAACAGAAATACGTTTTATCCATAACCTCATCAATGTATCCTCTGCTTTCGTCATTGTGTTTTCTTTGTACTTTTTGTTCGTATTTATATTTACTCTTACATAGCCAGAGTCATATTGTATATTCTGTTTGTTTACTTCATATATTACTGTAAGCCCTTTCCCTACATTGTATATTCTTGAAGATAGGGAACAAGTGGGACTTGAGCCTTCTCTGTTCCAAGTTAAATAAGCTCGAATCCGCTAATGTTTTCTCAATGGCCTTAGTCTTCCATTAACTTCATCATTGTGGCTGCTCATCTCTGGATCCTTTCCAGACCTAACACATTCCTCGAAGGGCAGGAACCGAAGCTACACCCTGGAACATGCTGATCCCCTGTTTCTATCTTTGCAGAATAATCTGTATTGCAAGGTGTGCCCTATTTTAAGAGACTGCAGTATTTAAAAATCCAAATTTACAGTACAGATTAACTGCAAAGCAACTGCTATTCACAGAGTTCTTCATTTTTTAAAGGATTAATGTAATGTATCTTTAAATAACAAAACTTCTGGTACACACAGAATGGATGTGGTTGAGAATGGCACAACTTACAAATGACTTTTGGGGAGCAAAACCGCCATGTAAAAAGAGGTGAACTTTTACTTCTCAGAAGCAAAGGTCCACATCTTTCTCCACGATGTCCAAGTGTCCTCCCATCTGACCTCAGAGTTGAGTCTTTCAACCTAATTTAGAGGTGTTGGTGGTTCTTAGCTCAGACTAACCGTGGGATGAGTTTAGTACCTGACGTAGGACTCGGTTGGTTTTATGGTGTTACTCATTAGGCATAAGAATAATTGCTTCTCGAAATCTTCACTAAGCAGAAGGGGAAGTTATTAGAATGCTTTAGTCTTTCCTATGGCTTTACAGGTTTCAATGAACTGAACTATGAGTCTGTGGTATTTGTTTAGTTAGATGGTCTGATAATAAGCCACTTATTTGTTTAGCATGCAAATTTTTTATTTTAAACCTCACTTCTCTTAACCTTCATTTTTCAAAACAATTTGTTAATGTTTATTTTTGAGAGAGACAGAGGGACAAAGTGTGAGTGGAGGAGGGGCAGAGAGAGGGAGACACAGAATCTGAAACAGGCTCCAGGCTCCGAGCTGTCAGCACAGGGTCCGATGCTGGGCTCGGGTTCACGAACCATGAGATCATGACCTGAGCCAAAGTCAGACACTTAAATAATTGAGCCACCCAGGGGCTTGTAACCTTTAGAAAAAAAAATGTTTATTTATTTTGGAGAGACAGAGAATCCCAAGATGCCTCCGTGCTGTCAGTGCAGAACTTGATGTGGGGCTTGATCCTGTGAACCATGAGATCATGTCCCAAGATGAAATCAAGAGTTGGATGCTTAACCAAATGAGCCACCCAGGCACCCCAACCTTTATTTTAATGCTAACACTTAGATGAGAGTAGACATTTCACAAAGACAAGTTGCTATTATTTTGATGAATGAACATTACAATGATATTTTACAAAAGAATTAAGCTTCTACAGTTTCTGAAGACTTAAGCACTTACGTTATGGGGAAGAGTTACAGACTATGGATGTCTTTTGCGTGTGTCTGTGAACTTGTTGGGAAAGGAAGTGAAAAAAAATTCACAGCATGAGAAAATATATGTAAATCATACATACATGATATATGGAATTAGATGTTAGTGATGGTCGCAGCGTGTAGGGAATATATTAAAAAACATTGAATTTCACACTTTGAAATGATGAGTTTTATGATATGTGAAGTAGATCTCGATTTAAAAAAAGAAGCCATAAGGAGTAAGACTTATTAAAGATGTGTGTAGATACTATAAACAGAAAGGCTATTGGTGAAAGAACAGACCCGTAGAAGCTAAGAAAGAAAAACAATAAGATGGAGTGATTTTCCACCCAAATAGAATGTCCTCTTACGTCAGAAGCTAAAGAAGGACTAAAGCCAATAGACAGTCTGATAGAGAAAGGACTCGTCACACTTGTACCCGTTCTTGTAACACCCTAGGCCTCCTGGTAAAACAGTGCACAGGAATGAGCACAAACCAAACCAAATACAGATAAGCAAGCAAAAATCAATATCGGATGTGGACTTGTTCAGGATCTCAGAACCACAGATAGACTAGTCATTCTCTCCGGCCCTGGAGTACCAAACCCAGATACTAGTTTGACCTTGGTGCCTACGGAGAATTTATATTTTATAGTTGTACATTGTATGTATTTTCTTTCATGCTTCCTTATATCAACATAGTAAATATTTGCTTGCTTCTCTTGGGAAAGCCAACAATGTAACTACACTGTTAACGCTCCAAGGATTTATGGAGGCGTGACCTACTTTTCCTCAGCCGTGTCCTTTAGGACCTGAAATTTCCCTTTGATTCTAGTCTTATCTACTATGTAGATGGCCTTTTGTTGTGTTTGAAAAATGTACTAAGTTGATAAGCTTTAAGATACGTTCCGTCTATCTACTTACCGTTTTAGCTCCGAAAGGGCAGCTTTCTAAAGAGAAGCTACCATTTTACTATGGTAACCTTCATTACCTAGGGCATGATTTATCCTAAGGAGGTAAATCTCTTACTTATAACAGGCTATAAGACCTTCAGAACTTGTCCAGGCCAGTAACTAAGACACAATTAAGAAGTTTTCTGGGTCTCACTTGTTACTACAGACAGTGGGTTCCCAACTTTTCTGAAATTGTCATGCCATGATATGACTTAGCCAAGTCCTTGGTAACCAGATCTCTCCCAGAACCCTACACATTAACAGATTGTCTATAATTCAAAATTAGCCCTTTGTCAACCTCCTACTCTGTGCCTACCTAATCATTTCTATATATTTTTATGTAAGAGACAAGCGCTTCATATTGTGATTCAGCTTCATGGGAATCATCAGTAGCCAAAAGCGTCCTACACTGTTTCTCTTGACTCTGTGCAAAATCCTATCCACATAGTCCCTGAACAATGGCCATAACAGCTGGGCCAGTAAAGGCTTTGCTGACTTGACTTTGGGGTCACCTTTAATTTTGTTGGTCTGTCATGGCATACAATCCTTGCTGCACACTAAGAAGGCACAATATTTCTTAGCTAGTAGGCTTATATCCCATGAAATCCTATTACTTTTTCCATTTCCTCACATATTTCCATTCATTAATCCTTTGAATTCTGCTACTTTTCTTTCAATAGTTTGAGGAAAGGGAAACTCATGACTCCCTAATCTCTGTTTGTGAACTATCCATACCCCTGATAGATTTATTAGAAACCCTTTTAGAAACTGTAGACTCACTCTTGGTTGTTGATGGGTCTTATCTGAGGATTGAAACAGGAAAATATCAGAGGAGTATAGCTGAAGCAAATCTCACCTCACCTCTAGAAAAAGACCCCTTACCAGAGGCAAAATCTGCCCAATGGGCAGAATAGAAATAAGGAGGTTAATATATATATATATATATACTGGAAATAGCTATGCTTTCAGGATGGTTCATGATTTAAAAAAAAAATGTTTATTTATTTTTGAGAGCATGAAAAGGGGAAGGGCAGAGAGAGGGAGACACCAAGTCTGAGGCAGGCTCCAGGCTCTGAGCTGTGAGCATAGGGCCCGATGCGGTGCTCGAATTCATGTACCGTGAGATCATGACCTGAGCTGAAGTCAGATGCTTAACTGACTGAGCCACCCAGGCGCCCCTGAGGATAGTTCATGATTTTTGAACACTTTGTAAACAAAGAGAGTTCTTGACCTTAGTAAGAACCTCAATTAATGGCCAGAAAAACAAAGAATGACTGAGTCTCTAAGGTTGTTACAACAGTAGATGCTCAAACACAAGGCAGTAACATGGAGACTGAAAGAAATACCTTGGCTGATTATCATGTTAGACAGGCAGCCCCCATTGAGATTCCAACCCTCAAAATTCACCAAGAGACTAAATCTTTGGAGAGGGCAAGGAGACTATTATAGAATGCAAGCGATAAAAGTCCAAAGTGGGAAAATATCAAACAGAAGCTTGCACAACTTTTTGTATAAAATCCCCCAACACAAGATGAAAACCTGGCCAAGGTACTCAGTCAGTACTTACGGGGAAATTTTACCAATTTTGAGGGGGAAGTCTCTGGCTCATGTCTCATTTGTCAGCAGCAGAAATCTGGGGGAATTGTAAAGGTGGGTATATGTGGGACGTGGGCAAGAGCCCAAACCTCAGGACCACTTTGCTCATCTCCAAATAGATCTCACACAGCTGACCTCTAAAGTGGGCTTTCAATATGCCTTTTGAACATGGTTTGATTATTTTTAGGATGGACTGACGTCTTTCCTTTCTGAAATGCTTCAATTTTCATTGTAGCAAAAAAAAAAAAAAATTATTTGCTTTTGTGTTCCCAACTTGGGGAATTACTACAGAAAATTCCATTTTATTGGGACTATTACTACCTGCCACTTGCTCATAAACTTTACTGTCTAGATCCTCCCCAATCTCCGGGAAAGAAAGAAAGAACCAAGGGAATTCTAAAATTCAAATCAGCAAAACTCACAGGTATTTTAGAACTTCCATGACCTAAGATACTGCCATTGGCTTTAATGACACGGTCAAATGCCTCTAAGACTCATTGACTTTGTGCTCATGAATTAGTAATAAGCAGGCCCATGTATTTGTAAATGTCATTTCCAATTCTAGGTTCCACACAAGTGCAAGCAGACATGGTCTGATGTTGCAGATACTCATCCATACGACCAAGTGTATCAATAGGGACAGAAAGCCTTTCCATAACATCTTCCTAAGCAGACTTTTACCATCGAAAACCCAGATACCTGGACTTCTGGAGGAGACATCAGGAAAAGATAGTTGCCGAACCCCAGAGTAAAGGACATTCTTAAGCACTAGTAACAACTAAAATAGCAAAATTCCAAGAGGATATTCTTGGGTTATGTGTCTCAATTAAAAAGGCGAAAGCTTATTCTCAACTCTTGGAAGACTTTCTGTGTTGGAGACTTCAAGTGGAGGCTTCTTAGAAACCCCCAGAAGCAGATGACCTTTAGAATGAAACAGCTTCTACCCAGAACTTTGAACCAGGTTAATGATTGCATGAAATGCAGACATCTTCCACATAAGAGCCATAGAACAAGGCCACAGACCTTCATGCTTGAATCTGCTTTCTTTTTTTTTTTTTCTTAATTTTTCTGGATCTTCCTTCTCTTCAAGCCAGGGTAAGGCTACTTTGACCTATGTTACTTAGAAGGCCCAATTCTTAATATTGATTTTTGCATTCTTAGGCATTCCTTGGTATGGGCCCAACATCTGGCTACAATTTACTTGTTAAAGCATATGATCAAACTCACTGGTGGGATTTTACACATTTCCCTTTGGAACTACTCAGTTTCCCTTTGTTCCCTTTGCTTGTAATGGAATTACAAAATTGATCAATTAATCAGTTGATTTCCGGGGTAACTGGACTCAGCCATTCGGTGACTTTTTATTTGGCAAACACCACAATAGCTAGAAATATAAAAAAAACCCTTATCTTGCATATCTGGAAAAGGAAGTTAATGTCTCCACCAGAACAATACCAAGGGACTTTTTTTTTATGGGAGCTCGTTTTAGTAACTGAGCTTTCACAAAAATAAACAGGTTTCATTAATGGCCTCTCCTCAGCACAGACTGAAGAATGACAAGGGGGATACTGAGAAACCGAAGCAACTCTATAACCACATAGCATTCAGTCTACCTTAACATAACTTTAGTATTATAGTGTCTCTATTAGCCTATTTTTATTATTTCGGGGATCTTTGTCCAGACAGATAAAAGCCGCAAATAACTTTCTGAAAGACATAAAACATTATTTAATAGAAAGCACCAAACTACAGTTTACTCATTGAACCATTTGGTTCAAAATCATCGCCTTCTATGACCATCAATCTTAAGTGATCGTATAGAGCACTCCTCTTCAGGAATGACAGGAACCCCGTTGATCCTTCTGCCTAAAACAACCAAATCAAACCACACCAAACCAGGCCGAACATACGAGCAGAGACCCTGGAAAGGACAGTGCTCCGGGAGAGACCGGAATAAAACAAGATGTGCCTTATAGCTGTTCAGCTTGTTGCCTGGAGAGAATCCGTGGGTTGTAGCACAAGAGGGTGAGCCCACAGCCTCTCTGAGTCAAGGGGATGGAACGAGAGTCTGAGAAGGCCAAGCAGTTGGAGTACAGAACACAGCGAGAGAGCCCTGAAGGCGGATGGGAAGGCCCCTTCAATTACTCATCAGAATGCAGGTCAGCACAGATGTGTGGAGAAACTAGTTGGAGGCAGAAGAGGGACCATCTGAAAGGACTGGAGGAGCCAGTGAATGCTTATAAAGGGCTGGGACATTGCCTGATCCCATCAGCCATATTGGAAAACTCAACTCATGGGGCCCTGGAGAGAGCACTCAGGAAGGTCACATCTCTGTAGCAGGGAATGATTAGCTGTAGACAGAGAGCTGCTCCAA
The DNA here is from genome assembly GCF_014898765.1 of Herpailurus yagouaroundi. NCBI lineage: Eukaryota > Metazoa > Chordata > Mammalia > Carnivora > Felidae > Herpailurus > Herpailurus yagouaroundi. The sequence continues at coordinate 5,226,480 of NW_024412429.1, read as the reverse complement.
GCATGCCCGACAAATTATCAATACACAAGACCTGAAAGGATCAGAGTGTTTATAAGGAATTTAACTGTGTTACAGAATAAAACTCTAGAATATTTATAAGAAGACAAAACTATCCTATACTCAAAAAGATAAAATTTTCAATGTCAGGCATAAGGAACAGCAGGAAAATATGACCCAGTGTGGGAGAATTGCACATGTAATTAAAACAGACCCAGAACTGACCCAGGTGTTTGAATTAGAAGGGAAAATACATTAAAAAGGTTATTATAATGGGGCACCCGGTGGCTCAGTCGGTTGAGCATCCGACTTCGGCTCAGGTCATGATCTCATGGCCCATGAGTTCGAGCCGTGCGTCAGGCTCTGTGCTGACAGCTCAGAGCCTGGAGCCTGCTTCAGATTCTGTGTCTCCCTCTCTCTCTGCCCGTAACCCACTCGCATTCTGTCTCTGTCTCTCTCAAAAATAAGTAAATATTTTTTTAAAAAGGTTATTATAACAGTATGCCATATTTTCAACAAATTAAGTGGAGATGTGGAGATATGGAAAGGACCCAAGCTGAACTTACAGAGATGGAAACAGCAATATTGAAAACAGTGAATGGGATTAACACCAGATTAGACATGGCAGAGGTAAAGATTAGTGTACTTGAAGACATAGTTAGAGGACCTACACAGAACAAAACATGGAGAAAATGTTTAAGTAAAAAGAGCATCGGTGACCTGTGAGTAAACTTCCAGTGATGTAATAAACGCCAAATTGGAATTCCCAAAGCAGTAGGAACATAGAAAACAATATTGGAAGAATCCGTGATCACTCATGATGAAAACTATAGACACACAGATTGAAGAATCACAACAAACCCCAAGCACAACGTGAAGAAAACTACACTAGAGCACAGCATGATTGAATTGCTTAAATCCAAGGCTAAAAAGAAAACCTTAGAAGCAGCCAGAACAAAAAGTCCTGATGTCTACAGAAGAACAGCTAGGATGACAGCAGATTTCTCACTGCAAACGACTAAACAGAGGAGCGACATCTTTAAAGTCTTGGACGAAAAACATCGCTCAGTGTTTATAAATCGATACGCAGCAAAAAGTATCTTTCCAAAACAAGACATACAGAACCTGAAAGTATTCACCACCAGCAGACTCACACTACAAGAAATTAAAGGAAGCCCTTTAAGGCAGAAAGAAAATGACACTGGATGGGAATCTAGATCTGTACATAGGAATTAGGAACACAGGAAATGGTAGCTACATGGATAAATATACAGGAATTTTTGTGATTAACTCTCCTTAAAAGCAATTGCTTAAAATCAGGCACAGGAGAAATTGAAGTATATGGTTTAGAAGTTCCTGAAATTATACATGAAATGGTGTAACATCACTTAAGAGTAGACTGTGATAAATCAAAGATGTATACTACAAGTCCTAAAGCAACCACTAAACTAACACAGCAGAGTAATAACTAATGAGCTAAAAAAAAGAGATAAAATGGAATCATAAGGGAGATTCAATTAGTCCAAAATACTGAAAAAAGAGGAAAAGAACAAGAAAGAACAGGTGTGAGCAAAATGATGAGTAAACCCTAATCATGTCAATAATCACATTAAATGCAAATGGTTTAAACACTCCATTTAAAAGGCAGAGACTGTCAAATTGAATGAAAAGTGAGGCCCAATTTTAAGTTGTTCATAAGAAACACACTTTAAATTTAAGGCACAAATTAAAAAATAAAAAGGCACAAATAGATTAAGCATACACATATGGAAAAAGATACCCCATGCTAAAAGACCAGACAAAATGAAGCTGCAGTATTAACACCAAAAATATCAAAGAATATTATTTTTTTGATAATAAAATGAAGCTGTATTAACACCAAAAAATATCAAAGAATATTACCAGGAACAAAGAAAGTCATTACTTCTTCCTTTTATTTTAAAGGGATAATTAGTCAAAAGGGCCTAATGTAAACATTGTAAATGCTTATGACCCTAATCACAGAGCTTCAGAAATATAAACTGGGAATTGAAAGAACTTCAAGAAGAAATAGCTAATCCACAACTATAGTGTGAAATTTCAACAGCCATTTCTCAAAGTTAGAAGAACAAGAAGACAGAAAGTCAGCAAAGAAATAATAGACGTGGACAGCATGATGGGTCATCATGATCCAATTAACATTGACAGACCACTCTGCTCTATGAGACATTAATGTTCAACATTATTAACCCCTGAAGAAATGAAATTCATACCACCATGCGATGTCACTACACACCTATTAGAATGTCTGAAATTAAAACGGTTGACCCCACCAAGTGTTGGCCAGGATGTGGAGAAACTGTAAATTTCATACGGGGCTGCTAAGAATATAAAATGATACAACTTTGGAAAATATTTGGCAGTTTCTTTCTTTCTGATATTGAACTATATACCTGGCATATGATGTTATATGGTTTCAGTTGTACAAAGTCGTTATTTGACAACTCTACACATTACCGAATGCTCACCATGAGTGTAGACATTATCACCACACAATGTTGTTACCATACTCTTGGCCAAACTCCTTATTTTGTACTTTTCATCTCCATGACTTATTTATTTTGCACCTGGGAGCTTGTACCTTTTAATCCCCTCCACCTGTTTTGCCCATCCCACCAACCCCTCTTCTCTGGGAACCACCAGTTTATTTCACGAGTCTGTTTCTCTTGGTTTGTTCATTTTTTTGTTCACTTGTTTTGGTGTTTAAATTCCATGTATAAGTGAAATCAGATGGTTTTGTCTTTTTGTGTGATTTATTTCACTTTACATAATAATACCCTGTAGGTCCATCCATATAATTGCAAATGGCAAGATTTAACCCTTTTTTTTTTTTTTTTGAGAGAGAGAGAGACAGCACAAGTGAGGGAGGCTCAGAAAGAGAGGGAGGAGAGGGAGAATCCCATGAGGGGCAGAGAGAGAGATGAAGAGAGAGAGAAGCAGAGCTCGTGCTCACCCAAAGCAGGGCTTGAACTCACCAACTGTGAGATCATGACCTGAGCCGGAGTCGGATGCTTAACTGACTGAGCTACCCAGGATTTAATTCTTTTTGTGGTTAATATTTCATTGTGTGTGTGTAAATGCCACATCTTCTTTGCCCATTCATCTATGGATGGATGTTTGGGTTGTTTCCATATCTTGACTACTCTAAATAATGCTGCAGTGAACATGGCATACATATGTGTATTGTCTCAAATTACTGTTTTCATTTTCTTTGGGTAAATACCCAGAATTGGAATTATTGGATCACGTGGTAATTCTTTTTGAGGACTGCCGGTACTATTTTCCCTAGTGGTTGCACCAATTTACATTCCGGCACGAGGTCCCTTTTCTCCACCTCCTCACTGACACTTGTTATTTCTAGTCTTTTGGATCTCAGTCATTCCGGCTGGTGCGAGTGCTGTCTCACTGTGGTTCTGGTCTGCATGTCCCTGATGATGAGTGATGCTGAGCATCTTTTCATGTGTCTGTTAGCCGTCTGGATGTCTTCTTGACCGGTTTCTTAAAAAGGTAAACAGCAACCATATTATCCAACTATTCCCCTGCTAGTGATTTATCTGACAGAAACGAAAGCTTATGCCCTTCCAGAGACTTATACACAAATGCTTAATGCAGCTTTATTTGTAGAAGCTTGAAACTGGAAATGACCCGAATGATCTTCAGTGGTGGGAGGGATAAACACATTGTGATACATCCATACAGTGGAGTACTTTACAACTCTAAAGGGAATGAATTTTTATTATTATTTAAACATTTTTTATGTTTATTTATTTTTGAGAGAGACAGAGAGAGACAGAGGGTGAGCAGGGGAGACGCCGAGAGAGAGGGAGACACAGAATCCGAAGCAGGCTCCAGGCTCCAAGCTGTCAGCGCAGAGCCCGATGCGGGGCTCGAACCCGAGACTGGACTGCGAGATCATGACCTGAGCTGAAGTTAGAAGCTTAACCGACTGAGCCACCCAGGTGCCCCTAAAGGGAATGAATTATTGATACATACAGCATAAAAAAATTTCAAAATAATATTGCTCAGTGAAAGACACCAAAAAGAGTGCATGTGGTGTTATTCCACTTATGTAACTAGAATCCACACTGACAGAAAGCAGATCAGTCGTCGCCTGGGGTGTGTTCACTATCTTGATTGTTGTGTTGGTCCCATGCATGTATACGTGTGTCAAAACTTATGAAATTGCCCAACTTAAATATGTGCACTTCACTGTATGTCATTTATACCCCAATAAAGCTTCTAACGGATAAGCTATTTTACAAGAACCAGAAATAGAAAATTATGAATGATCCTTACCCAACCCAACCAAGCCTCCAATGTGGAAGACTCACCTTAAGCCTGACATCCAGATCTCAACAAATATCCTTCTGGGCCCTTCCCTCCCTGAGATGTTGCCATGGCTCTGTTGAGAGGTGTTCCCCTTGCCCCACGAAGCAATAAAGTCAACAGGTTGCTTGATGATACTTTGGGCCAGAATTTGATAGCATTTCAATACCATGGAATAGTATGCGGCTCTAGAATAGAAGGAGTACTAAACCAGGGAACAGAGGGATTCCAGGGCGCAGTGGTTAAGTGAGAGAAGCCAAAGGCAGAGAAAAGTCTTTAGTGTTTATAAAGCATTGATTAAATAAAACAACATTTTAGATGAATAGATGTATACTCTTCCGCCATGGTGGTACGACCAACACAGAAAGCTGTCGGCTGGTAAACATTGGTTGTCTGAGCAAAGTGACTGGCCAGAAAGAAGAGAAGGGTGGGGCGGGGGGTTGGTAAAACAAAAAATAAATGAGCGAGCAAACCTGTCTAAAGAAGAATAGAAGTGTCCTTCATCAAAGCAGCATTTGTATTATGAGCCCATTTCCGGGCTTAAAACATGGCTTTAAAGTATTTAGAGGGATAGTGTCAAGTTTCCTTGAATTTTCTAGAATTAACAAGCACACAATAAAAAGTATTATTTGATTACACTCATCGTTACCTCTCTCTCTCACCTTACCAGCCTATTATCTCATTCATTATAATAATTCTAGTGTAAATAGCGAATTTTGGGATAATAAGAACTCCTTTAACAAAATTTTTTTTAATGTTTATTTATTTTTGAGACAGAGTGTGAGTGTGGGAGGGGCAGAAAGAGAGGGAGACACAGAATCTGAAGCAGGTTCTGGGCTCTAAGCTGTCATCAGAGAGCCCGACGTGGGGCTCGAACTCACGAACCATGAGATCATGACCTGAGCCGAAGGCAGACGCTTCCCCGACTGAGCCACCAGGTGCCCCAATAAGATTTCCTCAATACGGATTATATATATATATATATATATATATATGTACAACCATTAACTTTCGCTTTATTGTTTGCTTCACAAAGCTCATTAAAACCTGACTGCTTGATCAACGCTTGTGATTTTTAAAGCTCTGAATCTTCTAGGGTGTGTTTTTAAAAACAAAACTGCTCCCGCGCTCACCTCCTCCCTCCTACAAAACTAGCCTCATTCCGTACAAACTGAAGACCTTGGCAGCGCCTTTGTCGCCGGTGAAAAATGAGCCCCGTTTGATGACTGACCTTCCAGACAAGCGTGGCTTCCACGGAAATATATAGGACCCAGCGGCCCACCGCTGTGACCGTCTAAGAGTCCTGACTTGGGCCCTTTGATCGGAAGGGGCTCCCGGTATAAAACCCCAGAGGGCGCTTTGATCGGAAGCAAGACGGGTGTGTTAGCGGAGGCAGGCAAGGTTGCGCGGTTGAGGCTGTTGGCTACCAGGCTTCTCAATGCTTCGAGAGGCTTCCCATGGCTGCCTCTCACGGCCCTTCCACAAAATGGATCGGAGTGAAATTTTCACACATGATGATGTTTGAAAGACAGACCTGTGGCTGAGAGTGTGTGTTGGGTCGTCTGGAGAGGGGAGGGGGCGGCTGCGGCCTGTTTGTGGTCCCTGGCGAAATGCTCACGAACGCAGAAAGCGCTTTTTCGCGCCGTTGGCAGAATTCTTTCTCGTCCCCCAAACAGACTCCCCTCGTCCTCTTGCGTTGCCAGACAGCTCTCTGCTACCCAGACGCCCAGAAACACATGCTCCCCCCCCCTTATTTCCTTGGAGGGCGGCCGCTAGAGCTTGATAAATGGTGGAAAAGCAGTTTCCCTTATAGCCTTCCTGTTCCTTGATGTCTGACGCTCCCATCACACTGCAGTGGTCATCTCGGGAAGTCTGGGTACGTGTCTTGTGCCGTGTTAGGAGGGGAAACGTGGCTAAGGCCTGGACACCCTGAAAGGAACGAGTCTCCTGCCCCTTGGGCACCGTCCTCACGTCCAAGCTTACAGCGTGTGCTCGCGGGTCCCGCTTCCTGCCTGATTACCTGCCTTCTTCCGGCCCCACATGGGCCACTCAGGTGCCGTTCGGAGAATTGTTTTCTTGTTCAGCTGCAAAGGTAGAGCGTCGGATGCAGGGAATTCAAAGATCGCCTTGCTGGGGTACTGACACTAAGCCCTGGTAGATAAGCAGAGGGAAAATTTTTAATTAAAACTAATTAACATGAAATTGGAATTTCTGGTCATTAATTGTGCGGTCTGATTTAAATTTCTGAAGCTCCGTAGGTCTTGCGCTACTGATTGAATCTGTGGGAACAAGGCTATTCGTGGTTTTTTTTTTTTTTTTTTTTTTTGCCTTTGTGAGTGACTTTGCTCAGACTTTTGTACACCTTTTAGTTTCACTCTGGAATTAGGCTGAGTAACGTGCCTGCAGATAGAGGCAGGGGATGCGGTGCGGAAATTAAAAACTTAGCTCTCCCTCCCTGGAGCAGGCGAAGCAAAGTCTTTCTAGGGGCCCAGCATCCTCTTATTTCCTGGCCAAAAAAAAAAAAAAAAAAAAAAGTAATTCTGTATTGATGTATTAATGGACTTTGTGAATAGTTTGGGCGCTACTGAAGGCATTTTCAAGAACAGCATTTCTTCGCTCGGGGCTTCCCGGAGTCTCTCACTGCCAGGGGGAGCGAGGAGACCTCAGGGAGTGCAGCCCCTGGGCAGGGAGCCGAGCGCCTTCCAGTTCCTGGTCCTGGCGGATGTAGGAGAGCCACGGTCAAGGCCCCCCACGCTGTCGTAGGGGAGCTGTGGCCTGGGGGAGGTCACTCTCTCTAGCCCTGTATCTGGGATCTGGAGGGACTCATCCAAACTGCATCAACCCAGTTTTTTATCACCAACATCATGGCAATGATGCCATTGGTATTGTTTATGCCGGGCGGGTTTGCACCTCTGCGGGCTGTTCTAGAAGCAGGGAGGATTGTTCCAGGCTGCTTGGAGAAGGACAGATGAGTGGAAAGAAATTCTGGTACCGGTTGGGTTTTTCTAGTCTGGGGATGGCCAAAAGAACGCGGGACCCAATAGGATATATTCTTTGTGTTTCAAAATTGTTCTTACTAACGTTATTTTTCTGATGATAAATGCAATACATGCTAATGTATGATATTAGTAAAATGAAGGTGAAGTATAGGAAAATAAAATCACCTGCAAATCCCTCACCCAGAAATGATCATATTTTTATATTGTAGTATATTTTTTCCCAGGCTTTACTTAGGAAAAATTAATTCTGGTGTCACATAAATGGTTCTACAAAAGGATTGCTGGAGGTTTACATTGAGCAACTGTATATCTCGTGGCTTTAAATTTGAAATACACAACACACACACACATATTGGGGGGGGGGGAGAGCGAGAGACATTTACTTTTAGGAATTGGCTCATATGCTTGTGGGCCTGGCAGGGTAGACCAGCAGGCTGGAAACCAGGGACGCGTGAGTGTTGCTGAGAAGGTCGGCGGACCATCTGGGGACAGAGTCTTTCTTCCTGAGGGAGGTCAATCTTTGCTTTTGGGACCTTCAACTGTTTTGATGAGGCCCACCCACGCTGTGGAAAGTCATCTGCTTTACTCAAAGTCTATCCATTTAATGTTAGTCTCAGCTAAAACTGCCTTCACAGCAACACCTAGACCAGCGTTTGAACAAACATTTGGGTGCCGTGGTCTAGACGAGCCCACACATAGAGCTAACCATCCAACCAGTGAGGAATAAGTGAGAGGAACTCAGGCTATAACTGGCTGGCCCAGAAGCAGCTCTACCTTCATGGGTTAGTTGGAACGTCCGACACGGAGGGGGGGTAGTTCTTAGGCCGAAGAGGGACCACTCTGTCCCAGCCACTTCTCGCCGACGCTCTGCGGATTATTTGTTAACAGACGTTTGGCGGAAACCGTCTCAGCACGTTACCTGTGCTCAGACTCTCTGAGCCCCTGGGGCTCTGCGAGAAAGTCCTGATCACACCCCCTGGAACGGGCAGAGGTAGTCGCGACTCTCAGGAAGTGGTTCTCGGAGGCAGTTTGCACCCCAGGCCATCCGAGGACTGAGAAGTCGGAAGTAACTGACAGGCTTTCCTTCCAGTGTCCAGTGGGAGGGGTGCCCGGGCGGCTTCATCAGTTAAGGTCTGACTCTTGATTTTGGTTCAGGTCACCATCTCGCGGTCAGTGAGCTTGAGCCCCGCATCAGGCTCTGCGCAGAGCCTGCCTGGGATTCTGCCTGTCTGTCTCTCTCTCTCTCTGTTGCTCCACTTCATGCTCTCTCTTGCTCAAAATACATAAAAATAAATGAAAAAAAAAAAAAAAAAAAAAAAAAAAAATTAAAATAAATAAAAAGTAAAAGTGTCCAGTGGGAGTTTCCTGATGGCTCACCTCAAAGTCTTGATAAGAGACCAGGAGGTCAACAGACTGAGGCGGGCCGGCTGGGGGTCTATGCTCAGGAAGAGCCTCTTTTCTTCTGTGGCCCTTTGTGTTAGTGCAGAGCCTGCTGGGGGGAGAGCTCCTGGGTTCGATGAGCAAGAGTTATTTATTCTTAAAGAAATTCACCCCTGCGGGGCGCCTGGATGGCGCAGTCGGTTAAGCGTCCGACTTCAGCCAGGTCACGATCTCGTGGTCCGGGAGTTCGAGCCCCGCGTCGGGCTCTGGGCTGATGGCTCAGAGCCTGGAGCCTGTTTCCGATTCTGTGTCTCCCTCTCTCTCTGCCTCTCCCCCGTTCATGCTCTGTCTCTCTCTGTCGCAAAAATAAATAAACGTTGAAAAAAAAAATTAAAAAAAAAAAAAAAAGAAATTCACCCCTGCATTCCGCCCACCTTCTAGATATCACTTAAGAGCAACTTTATTTTTAATATCTTAAGAATTACTCTTTAAAATTTTTTTTTAATGTTTATTTATTTTTGAGACAGAGAGAGACAGAGCATGAATGGGGGAGGGGCAGAGAGAGAGGGAGACACAGAATCAGAAGCAGGCTCCAGGCTCTGAGCTGTCAGCACAGAGCCTGACGTGGGGCTTGAACCCACAGACCGTGAGATCATGACCTGAGCCGAAGTCGGACGCTTAACCGACTGAGCCACCCAGGTGCCCCAAGAATTACTCTTTATCACATGGTTGCCCACAGGAATATCATATGACATAAATATTTTTCCACGTTTCTTTTCTTTTTTTTTTTTTACACCTACTATGTGTTACGTTATTTTCTTGGCAGACATGTATATCCTGCTACATTTTCCAGTTGAAAACCATGAGACACCAAATTACTAAACGTAAACTTCCAGCACTTGTACAGAGCCATTTATGTGACATCAAAATTAACTTGTCGCAAGTAAAGGCCGGAAGAAAATACACCCTAATGCAAGTGAATGGTAGTTTCTGGGTAGAGGGATTGCAGATGATTTTATTTATTTTGTCATACTTTTCACATATTTTGTTAACATTACATATTAGAATGCATTGCATTTGTAAGGAGAAGAATATATAATAAAAGAATTTTATTTTGTTTTATTTAATGTTTATTTATTTTGAGAGAGAGAGACAGAGCGTGAGGGGTAGAGGGGCAAAGAGAGAGAGAGGGAGACACAGAATCCGCAGCAGGCTCCAGACTTCGACCTGTCAACCTAGATCCCGATGTGGGGCTTGAACTCATGAACCATGAGATCGTGACCTGAGCCGAAGTCAGGCTCCCCTATAATAAAAGAATTTAAAAGACAAAGAATAAAATTGCATTCCGAGAAGACATGATCTATGTAACAGGTCTTTCTTAATTTAATACAGAAGAGATTTCAGTCATTTGTTAAGCTTGTCCGACCCACCCCTGATATTTGGGAACTAGATGGGCAACTATTTGCAAGGCTCTAGTGATAGAAAGGTAAAGAAGTGTCAAAATCTGGGGTGGACCACATTCTACTTGTCTCAATGGGCTGATTTCACCTTTTCTACTGGGTAAGCTTTGGCACCCCTTCTTGGGTGCATGTTAGAAGCCGCCCAGACCCATGCCATCCAACCCCACTCGGGGCCAGCATGGGGTGACTATGGTGTCCCTAAGCCCAGGGACCGCCGGAGTCTACAGTCTGAGTCACACGGTGAGGCGGACAGGACATCCCATGTTCTGAGTCCAAAAGTCTCAGCTCATCAATCCCTCTTTCATCCTTTCTCTTGGAGTTATTCTTCCTCACACACGTATGGATTTTTTTATCCTTCCATACTAGAATTCATCATGCTTTCATTTGTTACACGAGGTGATGTCTTGCTCCCTTAAGAGGGTATAAACAGTCCAACGGCAGGGGCCTTGCTGATTCCTTTCTGTATTCTCTCGAGTTGCTAGCACCTTCTTTTGCACACAGTAAATGTTACTCTGCGATGCCATTCTGGATGACTGGGCTACCTGGCTGATGGCTCACTAGACTTTCAGGACTACACATGAAGGCTCAGGATATCTGTTAGGCATTTTCTGTGGGATTGCCCTGAGGAGTAGAGTCAAGGGTGCTGCCTGATGAACTAGGCTTTGTCAACACCCACAGGCCAACGTTGGTGGATGAGGTCACTATTCCAGTCTGAAACAGGTAGCCTGTTCATTTTTAAATTCAATTGAGAAGAGTGGTCAATTTAGAAATTAAAATGGATTCCAGCCATAAGGGACCAGTTAAGTCTTTTAAATAAATTATCCACAAGATCCAAGCCAATAAGAAGAAAAGCGATGTGAGCTCTACAAAGTAGCTCAGGAACCTTTAGAAATGAAATTGGCTCTATTTGACAGAAAGAAAGCCCGGACTCTGGTTCTCGTTCACTTGTAGGGTTCTGCGTGGCGAGACACAAAAGCGTACTCAAGGACAAGGAAGGGACAGGGCACGAATAAAAATATTCATGTGACTGGTTAGCACTTGCAGTGCTCATGCTATGTGGCATTCAAGCAGCCTTTGGTACCTTACTGCCCCCTTCTCCAGATGATTCAGCTGCCAGATTTCTCTCTCCCCAGATACCCTTTCTCTGAAAATTCAGACGCTGGTTAGAAGTCCTTGAGATTCCTTGGATTTTTATTAAGATTTTCCAGTTTCTCAGAAACCATTCCCAGGCATCAAAGCTTCTGGAGAGCACGTGCAAATCAGATTTTATACTTTGAGTTCACCTGAGATAACAATGAAGTTATACGTTCACGTTCAAAGGCCCTTGAATGTGGGGCCTTATCCTTCTGCTGGGAGGGCTCACGTTTGGAAGGAGGGACAGATACCTTGTGAAGATCAGAGCTGATAACAGGAGGGCTAGAGGTGCTGCTCACAATGAGAACAATGGCAAGAAAACTGCAGAGCATTTATTTAAGGCCTGTTTAGGTTTCCAGGCAGCAAGGAGAACGTCCCCCAGAGCCTCAGACCCGACAGCCTCTTCGTGGCTTTTTCCAGTTGGTGGATTGGAACTTGTGTGCTCAGTTGGCGAGAAGGACAGTGAGTTTGAATTCTTTGGACTGGCAGGTGGGGGTCAGAGGGGATCTGACGATGGAGCAGGGGAGGAGATGTTACCTAACTATGAACGTTCTGGAAATTCGCGTCTCTTTTATACAAACTATTCTCTCTCTGCTGCAAGGCACCAAACAAGGCTCAGCCTGGGCGGGACCCTGGGCTCCCCAGAGGCCAGGGGAGGGACTGAGCTGTGGGATCGAGTTCCTGCCCTCCGTCTCCGGCAAGAACGGCCGCCAGGAAGACAGAGGAGCAAAACGAAAACATATCCCCAGGCTGCAGGAGACTTACGAGCACCTCTTTTATAAACAGAGGACTGATTCTCTGAGCCCAGCTTCGGTAGTGTTGGCTTCGAAGACTGAAATTTTCCAAATTTTTCTGGGGATGCTACGTCATGGCTATAAATGTTCTAAAGTGCAGCCTTCATTAGAGCTATGAATCAGTCCGACTGTTTTTGAACATACCGATCATCTATTTTTGATGTGGATGGCAAATGGCTAAAATCCGGTAGTAACAGACATCCGATGGAGTCTGGGAGTGTGTGTATGTGTGTGTGTGTGTGTGTGTGTGTGTGTATAATATGTGCATTAGAGCTTGATGGCGTGGGGGGGTGGGTGGGGAGTGAGGAGGCTTTGAGACAAGACCACCAGCTAGACTCAGTCTTTAAAGACAGCAGAGGAGTTTATATGATGATTGTGTGTACATGCATGTGTGTAAGTTCACACACACACACACACACACACACACACCCCTCTAGTGACTTGTTGGCTTGCTTGTTGTCATACTAACTCTACCCTCAGTGGTGTGGTCCTCCCCACAGCTGATCTTAGAATAACTGAGCACGTGAGACTTGCGCTTGAGTTGTTGTTTATGAGGACACGGGTGCCACATTCATTGCCCCCTGGTTTTCACCCATACTTATCCTGTTGTCTTCTTGACGTCCTCATGGATTCACACCTCAAGAGGAGAGTGGACTCCAGAGCGTGGTGTTTAAACCAGAGGGCCAACCTGAACAGTTGTCCTTAACCGTTGGAATTTAACAAGAGAAAGAATTTTCAATGAAAAAGCTGAGAACTCTGACGCCACTTAAGAGAATGTGGAAGCTGACATTTTGATTCTTCCCATAAATTTACCTTTCTCAATTAATGCCTTGGGGAAATGGAAATTACTGTAATTGGGGGTAATGGATACAGCAAAGTGTGCAAATTTGACCCGATTTATAAACCAAGGTTGATGGTGATTATGATTTAAATTTTTTTTCTCACTCTCTGCATTCCCTGAGTAAGGGCAGTGAGTTGCTCTTGGCTTTGATATTTAATATTGGGCCGATCTTTGCAGACCATTTTTCTCCCTTCTACCCCCCACGCGTACGCCCATGCGTACCCACACACAGGCACATGTGCATGTGCACGCACACACTTTTTCTTCTTCGTCTTCAGGCACACTTAAAGGTCTGGAATGAGGTTCCAGAGTGATACCAGGTCAAGCCCCTGCCTCAAGCAACGCTGGCCAGCCACAGATCAAAGATGGTATAGATCCTAGTAGTGGGGGGGGGGGGGGGGCGAGGGCTAATATCTCCTGGGGCCTCTGCTGTCACTTCTTCATGGGGCCAGAAAGGTTTCCTCAAAGTTGAACCAATCTCCTTTGTCTCTGATGCAGATTTACATTATTTAGGGTCTTTAAAGACAACTAAAATACATCTTATTTTGAAATGTAGAGGTTCTCAAAATTCCTCACCTGTCTGCGGATAAACTCAACACGCTGCAAATGCCACACAGACTCGGGCTGGCCATAGCTGTGTATGTGTCCCGATCTTTGGGAGGCATTCTTTCTGCTGTTTCCTCTAGGGTCTTATAAAAACAAGACCGTGTTATACGCTTTACTGGTTTATTCATCTAATAGGTATCTTACTTGATCTTCAGTTCTCTACTGTTTTGTCTCTCTTTCTGATATTTGCTTACTTTGGTGCTTGGCAAAAAAAAAAAAAGGCATTTAAGGAATATTTGTGGAATGGATTAATGAATGTACCTCAGCATTTCACAATTGCTATCAATGGATGTTATGCAGGAATAAGGTTCCATTGTCAAATTAGCTGAGGACATATCAGATAAAACAAAGTTGAGTAGGTTCCTTTTCTCTAGGGACCGTCAGAGTGTAAAATGTCAATGTCCATCGTGTGTAAATAAAAGGGGGATGGGGTTCACTGAGCATCCTGGAGACATGGGTTCTCAGAGCAGTGCTGGGTATAAAGTAGTGTGCATGTGTGTGTGTGTGTGTGTGTGTGTGTGTGTTAGTTGTTATTACTGATATTATTATTATTGTTATTACATTTGTCTTTGGAACCCCTTTCCATTAAATTTCTTAGGACTAGAGTTTCACTAGAACATTCTTTTGGGGAAGGCTGGCATACCCTCTCTTTGTATTAAGGGCACTCATTGATTCATATTACATTAATTAGGAATTTGAAATCATTCGTTGGGGCTAGGCTGACATTCATCTTTCCATCGTTTATAACGATGTAGTTCGCTGGAAAATCAATCTAGCGAAACAAACATCAGGGAGAATTTAATTTTAACCAAGTGGAGTCTTCAAAAGGGGAAGCACCCATTTGTTTACTTAAGAAGTGTTGTGTGCCGGGGACATCTAAGAAGACCGCCTGAATGAAAATAAAAATAAAAATAAAAACAAAAATAAAAATAAAAAAAGAAGAAGCCTGCTGGGCCCCTTCCTGCCAGCATTGCATTATCTTGACTTCCTTTATGTGTTTAAAATCAGGACACCATGTCTGCAGTCTCCTGTCAGTCAGAACTAGTGAGGCCCCCCCTTAAGTTCTTGTTTTTACACTGAGTTGTGTCAGTATTAAATACATCATGGTTTTGAGGCTGATTTAGCCTACTCGTCAAGGTCGCTTTGGATCCTTTCTTGTGTCCTAACATGTGCGTTCGCTGCTCTTACAAGCGTTGGTCAATTCCTCGTCCTGACCACCCATCCAGACAAGAGTACAGGCTGGGAACCATGATCGCCCCTTCCCTGTACTCCATGGAACATCATGACTTTGCAATGTCCCCACAGGCTCAGGAGAGCCCTTCTGAGACTCTTAGACTATCACCTTTCTGTGTTGTTTCCAAAGTCAACATTCTTACTAAAGCCCCAGTAGACGGTGCCCCTGGCTGAGCCTGTTTCTGTGCCGCGTTTCATTGTCAGAGAAGGAGCTAGAAGGGATCCGACAGGATTTTTTCCCACGTTACAATCATGACTGTCTGCCTGCATTTGCAAAGGAACCCTTATTTGGAGCATTTATTTTAATATTTAATCAAATATCAAACTTTCATTGACTGGTCTGTAATCACCTCTAAGGTAGGTCTTCCTCCCTCCGCTCCCTCTTTCCTTATCTCCCCCCATGTCTTTCCCTCTCCCACTTCCTTTTCTCCCCTCCTCCTTCCCTTCTTCTTCACTGAGTCCAAGTTTGCCCATTCCCAGGCCCCGGGAAACTCCCCCGTCTCCAGGTCAAATATAATAGCTGGTGGCTCTTCAGTAGCACTTGCCTTGCAACGCGCAACTTTCCCGACCGCCTTTGGTGTTCTCATAAATCCGGCCAGAAAGAAACGCCTGCTGTACTCTGGATTTATGACTAGTAGCCCCGAAGAAAGTCACAAATTCATAAACACACATTCCAAAGTGGGATTTTAACACTGATCTTCTGTTGTCAACTTGAAGGAAAAAAAAAAAAAAAAGATTTAAAGTTGAGTTTATTACAGCTCGAGAGGAGCTGGAAAAGGACTCAAGACAAATATTTTTGGGCTGAGAACATGTGTGAGGTCACTGTGCCCTCACAGTCTTCTCCCGGCAATGCCGCTGGTAATAGGAGACGGAGATCTGCAGTCTATTCCTGGGAGTTCCTCTGACTCATCCCGTTATCCGAGGACGATGCTTCTTATGTCTGCCTTACTCTCCCATCTGCAAAATGTGGATACACGTTCATGCTCTTAACCTTCAGGCCTCCTTGAATCTGGGGTTTTCTGCCGGGATCTGTCCTTCAGCAACTTCCGGGAAGTCACATTTGCAAGAGTGGCCGTGGGCCAGCCAGGCCAGGCATGGAGGGAAGTGGAGGGGACAGGGTCTTGGCAGCTGAACCTGGGGTCGTTGCAGAGGTGAGGAGGCGTTCATCAGGCTATGCCCAGAAGGCCAAGTTTTGGGTCGTGGGCATACGCCAAGTCATTAGCTGCATGATTTTTGTAATGGCTTAGAGATGCTGAGGACATATACAGTTTAAAGTTTTTATAGGGTAATAGCTTCCTTTCACTTAAAGAGACTTGGGCGGACTGGAAAGGGTTTGGCGGTGGGCATCCCCGGCGACAGAAATCCAGGGACGCACGCTCAAAAGTTCAAGATCGGCCAAGCGGCGTGTGGAGATTTCTTCAAAGTCCTAGCTGTTTACCAGACGTCTCTTCTGCACTTGTAGTAGCTGTGGTTTTGTTCCATACTTTCCGTGAGGATGCTGGACATCTACTGAGAAGAGATGTGAGAGGGCTCTCTGGAAACATCACATCTATTGGAAGGGTGGGGACGAGCAAATGGAGGTTTGTCTGTGGCCCATGATTGAAGATCATTGGCAGTGACTGGCCTCCATGACAGGCAGCAAGGTTACAAGCAGAACATCAAATGACACCCATAAGGACACTAGAATGTCCCGTAGCTTCGATGTGTGTGACCAGACCACACAGCAATATCCACTCTGTGAAATGGAAGCTTTTAGAATGCTTGCAAAAGAAAAAAAAAAGTTCACGAGTTTAAAGATGGCTCTTTATCTTTCTATTTAATCCATTTAACTAAGAAACGAGAGAGATCAAACCACCATCGGTTCTGTTTCTTGTATTTCAGGAAGGAGTTGACTGAACGCAAGTCCAGGACTGACTCCTTATTAAAGGGATAAGGAGAGAGAACTCATCTCCAGGGTCCGAGTACCTGCTCGGAGAAAATGATATATCGTAATTAAGCACTAATGTATGAAGCCCCTAGACTTTTAAAATGATTTTGGCCAATTAATTCTGATTAGCATGTGGAAACCATAAGGGCAGGAATCGTTATCTCGCGCAACCAGTCTGGAGAGGCTGCCCCAGGACACAGGGTCACCTTGTACATCCGCCCAGACCCTCCGGATCCACAGGGCTTGAGAATGCATGAAGACATTGGTTCAGGTACTATCTTGCACCGGGGGAACGTGATGGTAGGACTGAGCCATGCATGGTAACAGAGGTCCCTAGGAAGTTTTGTTCTTCCTTCTCTCTTCTGGAAGCCTTATATGGGAAGTTTAATAACAATGCTGGTATTCACCACAAGCTTACTGTGCGCCGAGTAACAGGAAAAGTTGCTTTTCCAGCACAGTGGCCCCATGATACTGGGAGCATTTATACCCGCATGGTGTATTGCCGTACCAGGTAAGCGTGGGCGCTCGGAGCCAGATCAGCTGGATTCAAATCCCAGCTCCACCGTCTATGGGCTGTGACTTTGGGCACGTTTCTTGTCTTGAGCCCCAGGTGCTCCTCTGTAAAATGGGGGTAGTGTAAGCTTCCTGTCTCATGGGACTGTTACGATGATGAAATTGTATCATACATGTCCAGTACTTAGCTTCTTACCTGATATTCAGTAATTTTTTTTTAAAAGTTCACTCATTTATTTTGAGAGAGAACACAAGTGGAAGAGGGACGGGGCGGGGGGTGTGGGGAATGCGCAAAGGATCCAAAGCGGGCTTACTTGGCTTGGTGAAGATCTCGTGGTGAAGGGGAGTGGGGTATACATCGGGAGGGGTTATATCCGGAATGATCCGACTTTGGCTAGACCTAGACTTGCTTTAGGGGCTCAGGGTAAAGATGGACAAGATGTCGCTTCCCCAGACTCTGGCTTGCCCCTGCTTGGACCCTTGGTTCCGCACGTGTGCACGTGATTTATTAAGTCTGAGATGCAATCGCTGTTGGTTAGAGTAAATAACATCCATTTCAATTTCTGCTGAGGAATGACCTTCTGTTATAGCAACAGATGCTGCCCAGCGTCTAGGCTCATATATCTCCAGGTACCAGCGAGGTGTTGCCTGTACCCCCATGGCGTTAAAGCATCGCAACATCGATAAGATGAGTGGCAGCGAGTGTGGAGTGGGCAGTGAGGCACGTGTGAAATGCAGCTGCTTTATTGAGGCAATTTTCTCTGTAGTTGAGTGACCTGCGGGGGCTTTTCAAGTTGGGCAAAAAAAAAACCCAAAATAAAATCCAGTGAGCTTTGGGACAAACGGGCATACTAATTTATTATCTCTTCTCTTAGTAAACGCATGCTGATTATAAAAGGAATGGGTGTTCCTTGAAAAACAATGAACAATTTCTAGTTTTGTTACCAAGAAGCCATCACTGTTAACTTTTCGGATGAGTTTCTCCTAGTATTATTTTGAATGGGTGTGTAGGCACGTGTGTGTGCGTCAACAGGGATTATGCAACGTGAAGAGATTTGCATCTTTCTTTCTCGTACTTCGCGCCTACTATGAACACTTCTCCACATCATTCGATAATTTAAATAATGTGGTTTTCTATGCTTCCTTAGATTGCACTGTATAGAGCGTGCCTTAGAAAATCATTAACGCCAATAAGTGTCTTCGCATTTTTCACTGTTACAAGTAATGTGGCGATGAGCATTCTTTCTTATAAATCTTTGACTGTGTGCCCTTGGGGGGGGGTCACGCAGGATAGATTCCTAGACACCCGTTTAGTGCATCTAAGTGTACGAATGGTTCGAAGAAATTAGTACAGGTGGCTAAGGTGGTCCTCCAGAAATGTGCCAGATTAACTTCCTGTCATCAGCGTGTGAAAGTGACCACTTCCCACCACCCTCACCAGCACCGAGCAGGTAAGCCAACTCTGTTCGTTCTCTCTTGTCTAACTTTCTAACCCTTACCTTTAACTTCTTACGTTATTCTTTAAAAGTGGTCTTTCTCGTGTCATAAACTCAAATCGTACTGAAATATGAGAAGTAGAGAGGAGGTCTCCCTTTATTCTGACCTCCCCATATTCCTCTATGTGGATGTAAGGTGACTTATTTCACCGAGGTGATGAATGCGCTTACCCCTTTATCTCTGATCATTTACGGGCAACTTTGTGCAACATACATTTCACGTGGGATTATGCCACCTGACTCCTTTGGATAGCTGCCTCCAAACTGCCTTCCAAAAATGTTGCGCTGTTTTACAATTCTGTCAAAAGTGCACGAGAATGCCCATTTCCCCACATCTGCATCACCACTGGGTGTCACTGATCTTTTAATTTTTTCCACTCTTTGGGTAAAAAAATATGATCTCATTCTTGTTTTAATGTACATTTCTTGTGTTTCTGATAGTTAATTGTTTGATGTCCTTTTTTATTTTTGTCAGAAATGGCTATGGATTGTCACCTGTAGTGTTGGTTTATCCACTGCATTTGGATTGAAAAAATCTAGAAAACTGTTCCAACATTTCTGATCTTAAGACAAAAAAGCTTATTCCACATCCTATTCTGGTTCCTGTCTTACTTTTATATTATGTCCGAAATAGAATTTCCTTTTAAATGTGCCCTCACACAGGCCTCCGTCTTAGAAACCAGACTCCCGGTTGCTTAAGGCAAAAATCTTGAAGCCTTCTTTCATTTTTCTCTTCAAGGCTCAGACAAGGCCATCAACAAATGCTGTCAGCTCGAACTCGGGGACCATCCGAAGCCATTCGCTTTCCTCCATTCCCACTGCTGCCTCCCGTGCAAGCCACTATGGGCCCTTGGATAGAGTGGAGTCCTCACTTCCCCCCTGGCAGTCAGCACCTCAGCACCTAGCGTGGCCTTTCACGAATGCTGATCAGATGACGCCCCTCTGCTCAGCCTGCTCCGTGCCTCCTGCCTCACCTGAGACAAAATCCACACTTCCTGCCCCGGCTCACGAGGTTCACTACCGCTGCTTTGTCTCTGCTCCAGCCACGCTGGCCTTCTGCAAATCGTCAAGGTCATCTCGTCTCGGGGTCCCTCAGCTCCTTCTTCTTCCCCGCATCCTCCTTTCCTGGGGTGGGCTCCACAATCCGCAGACGATCCCTCCCACTGCCCTGTTCTGATCACCCCTCATTACTCTGGGATATTTTTAAACCCATGGATATGACCTATTTCTAAGCTCTAGGAGAGTCTGCTTCATTTCATTGCCTTCTCCGCTCCCAGTGCCCAGAGAGGTGCCTGGCATAGAACAGGCTCTTGATAAATGTTGAGTTAACTAGTGAATGGGTGGAAAGATGCTACTTACGCACTACTTTTGGATGCCAGGCCTCTGTTTGTAGGGTTCCGGCAGGCTGCAATCCGTTAATCTGTTCAGTCTGTTTTTTAGAGATAATTTCTAAACTCCTGTCCTTCATGGCCGACGCAGAAGGCCTTTCTCAGACTGATGTGATGTCTCCCTTCTTTGGGCCCCGTAGCGCCTCATGCTTCTTGGAGACACCTAGTCCTTGCTGAGTATGTCCTGGGCCTTTAAGTCTCTAATTAAGTCCAACAGAATTTCAGGGTCTTGACGACGTGTTTCCCCACCTGTTTCTTCCACAGCAGCCAGTATGGCATCACACACAGGCTGGGGGCTCTACGAACATTTGCTCGATTGAGACCATTCTTGCTGTCATTGCCTTGCGTAGCGTGTTGGGGCTGATAAAAATATTTCATGAAACATGCTCTGATCGGGCTCCTGTTTTCAAGAAAAACATCCCAACCTCGCCATCAGTTAGAACCTTACAGGTTCTGAACTGGAGTGAGGTGGGACGTGGGGAGGGAGGGGGTCAGGAATACGCCAGGGGTTTGACCTGAGCACGTTGGGAGTGTGGGGAGCGATTCTGTATAAATCGGGGCTACTCTTTCTTCCCAACTCAAAAACTCATTAGAATATCTATGGAGACAGTCCTCCAGCCTCTGTTTTTCTTAATTTGACAAACCCACGTTGGCCCTGTTTATCTCTCGATGTATCTCCAAAGACTGTCATATTTCTGGTTTCCTGATGAATTGGGCTACTCGTGGCTGGGCAGCCGGGGCTGGTGACATCACTGCAGGGTGTCTGCATTCGGTCTAAATGACAAGGCCTGACACTTTGCTCAGCGTCTCCCTCTTGCTTGCAGGGATGAGGAAGGGAACATCTGTAGGTGGGTGGTAACCGGGAAGGCAAACTTACAGGGAAAAGGGTATGGTGGGGTGAGTGGAACAGACAGCTGGGCAGTTGGGGCAGGGAGAAGAGAGGCTCTCGCATTGTCCAGTGTTCCTTGAAATCTCCTCGTGCAACATGACATCATGGACCACACCCTGCCCGAAACAGCCTTTACATGGCCATCTGGCACTTGACTTTCCTAGGACTTGAACTTTGCTGCCGAAAGTCTGTCTCACCTCGTGAGTTGTCTTTTACCTCCCTTGTCTCACACTGCCCCCAGGGCAGCGGATCCTACGTGCGTACATTCTTGGAAGAGTGCAGCGCAGATTAGACACAGTTTTTTATTCCCCCCTCTCTTAATTTCCTTTCTATTACTCCATTGTCAAGTTTCCAATACTATAATTTTATCTCTTACCAAGATGCCAAGGATAAAGCCATTTTCTTTGACACAATCATTATTTTAGGGCTTCCTATAGAATTTACTCTGCTTAAACATGTTGTAGGATTGATTTTTGCACTTCTTAATGCCTTGAGCTTTTCACTTACAGCAGATTTTTTTAAGGGAGCAGAAATGAGACTCAGCCAATCCTTGGCTTTGTGGTGATGTTGGCCTTTGATGCCGTGGAGGAGAGTGACAGCTGCAGGTGCCAGGGGGACGGAGATGGGCAGAAGGGGGATTGAGGCTCTTGTTATTCCAAGATGTTGGTGGACAATGGCTGACAAATCTTCCCAAAACACTGGGACAAGGTACAAATTTTGCTTCTGCTCTATGAGAATTTTCACCTCTTAAAATATTCATTTCCCTCTTCTTGCCTCTTTTAGGAAGACCATCAGAGTAGAGGGGATGGGTAGGCTAGTGCACAAGAACATTAAAGAAATGCAGCCAATAATTACTGAGTGACTGAGGACATGTGACTGTGTGTTGATGCGTGGTGTGGATAGAGGAGAGGAAGCCCATTCACCCGGTTCTAGCAAGGGACACTGAAGGGTGCTCCTGGACCCTGAATAGGACTCAGAGGTCCTGTTTCACCTGGAGGTGATGGTAACAACCCCAACCATGGTGACTAGCTCAGCTCATGTGTGTTGAGCACCGGGGTCAGCTGTTACTCATCTGACCTCAGTTTACCCTCCCAAGGCAGTTACCATTCTTAGCCCATCTTAGAGAACAGGATATGTAACATGTGAAGGATCGGATCACTTGTACAAAATGGCAAAGGTATCAAATGATGGCTCTGAAATTCAAACCCAGGTCTGTCTGATCAAGGAGTCCATCCAAATTCAAGATCACAAGTGTCTCAGGTCAAGGAATTGAGGAACGGTGCTAGACTGTTGCACTTGGCATCTGGGCTGTTTGATGGAATTGGATGAACTCCAGACGGCACGAGGAGCCTTCGGACACTTCAGGCAGCTTTGCCGCTGTTACATCCTGCTCACCCAACGTGCACATGTGTGTGACCACTGCTCACCTGCCCCAGGTCACTTCGGGACCAGGACAGGGCAAGGTGCTTAGCTCTCTGTGTTTGTCCCAGTGTGCTTGTATGGGGAAGAACGGGAGGAAGAAGAAGCCACGTGGCCAGGATAGAATGGGGCTAACATGGGCAAAGTTGGCCAACAATTCCTGGAAGTCTTATGTAAAATCCTCAGAGAATCTTTGGTTTCAGGAATAGGACGTGAGTTTGGGAAATGCTAAGATCTCGGGAAAGCTGATACCTGGAGGCTGATTCCTGGACACTAGTAGCCTGAATTTTTTTTTTTTTTCATTTTATTGTATCGCACCGTTTGAAATTAGGAAGCTTACAAAGGTGTTGAGTCCTTTGAGTCGCCACGGACCCTAAAAAATATCAAATGGCTTTTGAAGTCAGGAACACATGAATGTAAAATTGTTTAAAAGGTTCCCTTTCTAACAGTTAAGGTTAACTGCGCCAAGAAAATGGCAGTTTTATCTGGGCAGAGATGAAAGGAGACTTTCAAACGTGGAGAAGGCAGGCTAACATCGATCAAGCACCTATCTGCCACGCAGTCGGCCCCTGTGGTGAGGCAGATGTTATTGTCTTCCATTTGATGGACGGGGAAACTGAGACTCAGAGATGAAGAGCAGTGAGTGAAGGAGGCAACAAGGGTGCTGGACAAAGAGGCAGCTAACCAGGAGAAAGCCACGATACGGAAGTTTCTAGAAATGGGTAGGAGTGGTCAGTGACAACGCCCCTTTCTCTAGACTTCATGGGAACGTCCTCTTTTGCTAACACGCTCTTTTCTTAGTCAAGACCCAGCAGTCTGGGTTCTCGTCTTCTTTTGTGTTCAAACATGTTTCCTTGAAATGCAAATCGGCTGCGTGGGCTAGACCAGGATATTCCCATATCTCCCCCATCCTTGCTTATAAACCCTCCCTTAGGGCTGGGTCCTCCTCAATATGGTTGGCTTTACCCATTACCTGTTGATGATTTGAGTTCCAGTCTCACATATCTCTTTAGTGACTGAGTTGTTCAGAACACTTGATTTTTCCCCTTGGGTAGCAATGAGACATTTCTCTGGAGAAAGGAGATAGTAATAATTTGGGTAAGCTGAAAGAAAAGAGCAGGGCTCCCACAAAGGGTTGTGACTTTTTTTTTTAATGTTTATTTTTGAGAGAGAGAGGCGGAGAGCGCAAGTGGGGGAGGGGCAAAGAGAGAGGGGGACAGGGTATCAGAAGCCCGGAGCCAGATGCAGGGCTCCAGCTCACAAACTGGGAGATCATGACCTGAGCGGAAGTCAGCCGCTCAACCGACCTTGCCACCCAGGCGCCCCCGGTTGCGACTTTCACGCACCAGCCATGCCGTGGACATCCCCTTCATGGTCTGGCCCCCGCATCTGCCCAACATGGACAGAGAAGCCGTGTGGACCTAACTCCTACCAAGAGATGCTATGTGCTACATGCAACCTTGACTGTGGCAGCTGAGGAGGGCAGGGAGTGGAGACATTATTACACACGGGGCCCTGTTCTGCCTCCCAGGGATTCCTCCGGCCAATGATCCTGGCTCTATTTCAACAAGGCCACCGTCTTAGGCAGCCTTCGGTGTCCCTTCTGTGAGATGCTGATGAGACAAACTAGGCTGTATTTTTTCTCCATTGAGCCCTTAATACTGTCTTTGAAAACAATTGCAAGAGTTGCTACCGATTAATTTTGCTTTATCCACTTAGAATGCCACTACCTTTTGAACTGTATATGGAAACTTAAGGAGCACGACAGGGAAATTTTTGCTTGGAGTTCAAATCTCTAGCACTTTGGTCAGCAGGATTTCAGTAGGAGTCGTATGATGCAATTGCTCCCATAAAATTCTGTTTGGGCCAACTCTCCCTCACTCAATAACTGCACCGACTGCCTGCCAGTGCCAGAGGGGTTGGGATAATGTGAGCCAGAGAGAGTCCATTAGGAGGAAGCAGTGGTCTATATTATATATATTCTCCCGCATGTGTATATGAAGGAAAGCGCAATACCGCATTTATTGTATTTGGAGCAGAGTTTCTCCACGGCAGCACCCGTGTCATTCGAGGCCGGATAGTTCTCTGCTGTGGGGCTGTCCTGTGCACTGTGGTATGTTTACAGCATCCCGAGCCTCTACCCACCAAAACCTAGTGGCCCTCCCCCTGTTATGATCATGAAAATTGTCTCCAAATATGACTAAATGCTCGCTGGGGCACCAAATAACCCCTGGTGAGAAGTCTCCACTGAAAAGGCATTTAAGGGACACTTGGAGGAAGACAGCGACAGTGAGTGGAACCCAGCAAGGGAATAAGGGTCCGATGGGGAGCCAAAGGGTCTTCTCCAGTCAAGAACAAAGAATTACAGATGGAATTATTCTTCGAAATAAGGGGTCATTCTTTAAATAAAAATAACTACCATTTACTCCGTTGACGGCAACGTGTTAAATACATTACCTCACCTACCCATTTCACAGACATGAAGACAAAGGCTCAGGAAGGCACAGAGACCTGTTAAAGGCATAGATTTGTATCAGTCGACACAGATGTTCCTCCCTGGGCTCCTGATCAATTAATATTCTAAAAATGGATCCACGACTTGTGCCAGGTGCTAGTCTCACCGCCCCCCCCCCCCCCACTCAGGGAGTGGGGAACTGTACATTTAAGACAAAGGTGTCATTTGTCATTTAGGAGACAGAGGTAGGAGGCAAGGCGCACTGATGGGATAATAATCTCTGAAACTACTTACATTACTCTTTTATGGATATCTGTGGGTTGTCTTGACAGGAACCCCTGGCTCATAATCTCTCAGTGCCTTGTTGCCTCCGAATCGGGGTCAAATCTTCACAATGTGAAGAGCCCTCCCCCATCGCTCGGATCGTCTCCTACCACCCGCCCCTTACTCAGTCAGTTGGCTTGGGGTTCCTGGAACCCCTGGGTCATGCCAGGGCCTTTGCACGTGATGATTCATCCAACTAGCACATCCTTCCTCAGCTGGCTGGCTGGGGAGCCTCTCCCTCCGTCAAGGGTTCACGAAAACGGCACCTCTCTGGGGCCTCCCCCTTTTCTTCATGGCAACGATCTTCTGGCTTAACTATAGATCCCGTTTACTTTGCTCCCTGTCTGGCTTCCCTTTCTAGAATGCAAATCCCACGCAGGTGCAAAGTTTTGTCTGTTGTTCTCACTGCTGTATGCCTTAGAAAGGTATGTCTGGCACATAGTAGGTGCTATTGAATCAGTGAGTAAATCTCCTCGCTGGATAGGTTGGTGGGAGAAAGTGAAAGGTGCGTGGGATGGGTGCGTCCAAGCGTGGGAAGAAGGAAACTGAGCTCCGTCTTGAGCACCAGACCCTATGCCTCTCCCTGTGGGTGCTTTCCTACCTGCCGCGTGAGCCAGGCGGTTCCGGGAAAAAGGCGAAAGAGGTGACCTGGTCCTTTTCTGAGTAGTCATGGTCTGTTGGATCTTTGTGAGTTTGAGCTTGCCTTGGCCTGAAAAGAATAATCACATTTGGGGGAATAAAAGTAATTACTCCGTATTGCTTAATACATCTAATAACTGTTGAATAAAGGATATAAAAATTTCCTTGCTTTTCACCTTAGTAAATGTCACTCAGTCTATAACCTAATTACTTCAATTTTCCATTTAGAAAATTAATTCCTTTGGAAGGCACGAAAAAGTGGCTGAGAAATTCTCCTTTCTGGCCAAAGACTTAGAAACGCAGATGAGTTCAAAGACCTCCCGGTTATCA
This sequence comes from Herpailurus yagouaroundi, assembly GCF_014898765.1. NCBI lineage: Eukaryota > Metazoa > Chordata > Mammalia > Carnivora > Felidae > Herpailurus > Herpailurus yagouaroundi. Next base: position 5,200,291 of record NW_024412429.1, on the reverse strand, counting down.
GAGGTCAAGAGCAGAGCTTTGAAGTTGGCTAAATGGACTTCTACTTCTGTCCTCGCTCCTTGAGATTGACCTGCAGTAAATCAATTAAAGCAGATACAAGAGGCTCCGTCTTCTCTCTGTCCTCTTCCTACTTTTAATTTCTTCCTGAAGGGACTTACCTGATACACAGAGGTCTTAGCAGTGACATTAAATAGGGTAGGAAGGGCCTCGTGTCCCTATAACTTAGTTTCCCCATTTGGGAAAAGGAGAAGAGAAATGAAATTAATTGTGTCGACTACCTACCGTGTGCCAGACTTTTAGCTGGGCATTCTGCATATCTTGTGTTCTTAATTCCCATATCTTGGTTAAATGAAGGAACGAATAGCTGAGTCATGAACACGTAAATATTGTCTAACATTTACGAAGGCCAGCTCTCTTGCAAGTATTATGCTAAGTCTCTTACATAAGTTTTCTCAATCCCCGTAACAACTCCATAAGAATTGTAACTGTATTATTAGCTCCCTCTTCTAGGTAAAAAAAAAAGTGGGTGTTTAGTGAAGATAATTTGCCCCAATCCCTTAACTTGTCAGCAGAGCCTGATTTTGAGGTATTATTTTTTTCCTGGTTTAACCCAAGCTCAAAAGCTTTCGGTAGCGTTTTCAAGATCACCAAGCTAGCATGCGGCAGACCAGCCTGCAAAATATTTCTTCATTACACGACACGCTTATCTTCTTCAGAGTGGTTTCGTGCAGCCTGCACGATGCACCATGTACCGCTGAGATAATCCTTGGATGCAAACGTGGGCTCGCCCGTGTGTGCTGCTGACTGAACAGAGGCGAGATGCGCCGCCGTGGGCTCCCTGGTGCTGGGCAACTTGCTCCCGACTCAAGCCTCTTCTCTGCCCTCCAACGTGAGGCCCGGGGAGCAGGTGGCCGAGGGGGGAGCCGCATCACAGCGGTTTCTGTGGTTCCTGCTTGGAGCAGGGAAGCTGCCGATGGGTGTGGGGGGGTGCCCTTCGAGAGCTGGGCAGAGACAGAGATGTGCCCACAGGGAGGGAGGGCCCGGCTGGCCCATGGACGGTGAAATGAACACATTACCCAGGGGCGACCAAACGTTAGACAGGTGTTTTGCTTGGAAAAGGAGCAAATGCCCTCTTTGGCAGGTCCTATCTATACTAACTTCGCATTCCAAGCATGGCCCAAATGCCTTCCCTGCTGAAAGAAAGCCCCTGGAGGCAGGGATTTGGGATGGGAAGTGGCTCACCGGGGTCTGGAGCGGCCTTATCATGCCACTGCAGCCTCATGATGAGAACTGACTCACCAAATACTAATTACAAGTTTTCTCTGGCCAAGGAGACTTGAATAGACCTTTGACTTTTTGTTCTTTTCACCCAGTGATAAAAATTGATTGTGGCCGTACCTGAACGCTGGTCACTTTTCTCCTTTCTCTGGCTCCCTCCGCACAGTAAGTGCAAAGTCTCCAAGCAGAGGAACTTCCTGCACGGCTCCCTCGTTCTAAGGTGACATGTGTTCTCAGGGCCCTGTGAGCACAATCCCTGCTTTGGCCCTCGTGGGGCCTCGGTCCGTATCATGACTCAGACACGGATGATGGCTATGTCTGGCGAATGTCCACGCGTGGGAAAAAGAATGATGTTCCTTTCCTTAAACCACCTGACGCAATTCCCGGGGGGGAGCTTTTCACAGAATAAGGAAGGGCAGCTGTGGGGAGGCTCGGGTTTCCCAAGGCCCTGACCCGGCTGCAGTGAGAACAGGGGAACTGCCATGGGGCTCAGCAGCCAGCAGAATTCAATCCTAGTTTCTCCAGGGGGACTGGGTGTGCTTGGAGAAATCGCTGACAGAAATACAAGGGCCCCCTCTTTCTTGCTCTTGAACTTTAAACATGTGCAGATCGATGGGCTTCTGTTATTAAAAAGGATGATCAAAATGGTTTTCTGAAAGACCAAAGTTCTTTTCCAAGTAGAATGCATCATTCTACTAGAAATTACTGGTGAGGAAAACCTAGAAATTACTGGTGAGGAGGATAATGGGCTTTCCCCCCTTAAGCTTACAGAAGAATTCAGACCTGCACAAGGGTAGGTGCGGAAGATTGATGGGCAAATATTAGTAGGGTTTCGCATTCTTGACATGGGCCAACGGGGCTTGCCCCCAAGGCACACTGCTTCTGGCAAATGCTTCTTTTGTTCTTGTCTGATTCCCTAAGACTCTCTACTGATGATGTTCCATGAAGGCGGGCAAGCAAATAAATAAATAAATATAAAATAAATAAAAAATAGTTATTGACTGAGAGGCGGCTGAGAGTACGACACACATCTTTAATTCCACGGTGGCATTTTACGTACAGCGTATGTTCAAAAGTTAGGAGCTTTAATACTTTAAGACTCAAAGAAAGAACTGTAATTCATTTTCACTCGTCGGGATGGTGAACCTGTCAGGAACTGCGTGGGGTGCTGGGGATAACAGTCTATTGTGACAATAAGAAATTGGCCTTGGACTGTGCAGAAGAGCAAACAAGTGACTGAATGAGTGTCCGGCAAGGTCGATGGCTCAAATGTGGCATTATTTGAAATTGTGCTATTTCTTAGACAGATCAAGCCTACATTTTATTTATTTGTACCTTCTGTTTTTATATTGAGAACGTATTAGTTTTTTTTAAATGTTTGTTTTTGAGAGAGAGAGAGACAGAGACAGAGACAGAGACAGAGACAGAGGCAGAGAGAATGGGTGTAAGCGGCAGAGGGGCAGAAAGAGAGGGAGACACAGAATCCGAAGCAGGTTCCAGGCTTCGAGCTGTCAGCACAGAGCCTGACATGGGGCTTGAACTCACAGACTTCAAGATCATGACCTGAGCTGAAGTCAGACGCCCAACGGACTGAGTCACCCAGGTGCCCTGAGAATGTATTAGTTTTTAAAGCGAATAATTTGTATTATAAAATATACAATATATACTTTGCATCCTGTTCAAAATGCGTGTGGTACCTTTGTGAAGGGATGTTTCCTCTTAAGGAGGGAAGCAAGGCATTCGGTGAAGGAGGGCGGATGCGTATGGGCAGTGGACTTAGCCCTTTGATGTGGCAGGAGCTTCAGAAGCCATAACGAGGATACTGTTGATGTTTCATTTGCCTTCTTGGTTTCTAAATATCTTGCACTGCATTAAGTTGAAGCACATGAATTGGTTACATTTGCCCATTTCTGATCTATAAAAATGGGAATTTCAGACAAATGATCCTGACAGCAATAAGTTATGGTGACTATACTACCTAAGCATAGTAACAACCTCAAGTGGGCTACAATTGTCAATGGAGTCCTTTGTGGAAGGGTTTCCCAGCTCTTCAACTCCCCGGCATGTCCTGAGTGGTGCAAGATGGGACTTGAGGGGCCCTGGGGAAGAGTTGAGCGGAGTTGGCTAACCCCCATCCTCCACAGGAGGTGATGGTGGAAAAGCTCCCTGAACTTGGCCTGACAGCCGTTCTCTCCAAAGCTACTGCTGGGGCAGAGACAAGGCAGAAACATTTCCTCCAAGGTGAAAGCCGGCAGCCTTTCCCTGGGGGGATTGTGACAGGTGTGGATAGGCTTCCAGGTGAGGGAGGGTGGAATCTCCCTTCCCCACTCTTGCTCCTTTTTTAGACTTTGAGAGGCCACTGCTCAATTTCTGTCAACAAGGTGCTTCAGGGCATCTTCCTTATCTGGATTATCTTTAAGCCTCATTACTTGCCTGAGGGTATCTTGGTACAATGCTAACTCCTAAAACAATTTACACCCCCAAACAATATTCTAAAGCTCAGCTGGGCTCTGTGAAGATCCACTGAAGAGTTGATTGAATCATTTTTTTTCCGGTGTGTAACTCGTGAATGATAGATGCAAAACTATGTCTGCTTGTGGAATATTCCTGAGTTGGACTTAGGAGCATTTTGAGGCCTTTTTAGAAGGTATTTTCTAAAAGCAAGATGTTCTCCTGAAAAGGTGCTGCAAAATCAACATCGATTCTCAGGGTGAGGCATATGCCATGCACCTTACTGGTTTTTTCTGTATCAGAACCAATTCCAGACCAGTAGACATAACTTTGAGCTTTAAAGAGTGCTGACCTTAATAACTTTGCCGAAGGCCTCGGGAGAAACTACCGCGAAGGGTTCTCTATTGCCGCACACAACACATGGAAATGACTTCCAGCTTGCTTTCTCAGAGACTTATCAGTATTGCTGCCCAAAACCATAAGATATGCTCCCCTTGAATTTCCAATGCCTGTTTTAATTATGATAATGCTACCAGCTAAAACAGGTTTCACAAGATAAACCCTGAAGTTTTAGTGACTTAGCCCAGTGGAATTTATTGCTTATGTAATAGCCAACAAGTGAGCTCAGTGGATGGTTTGCCACACGGTGATTCAGGGATACAAGCCCCTTCCCTATCGGGGCGCCATGATTGTCTCCATGTGGCTTCCAGGTTCACTGTGGAAACCAAACAAAAGAGTGGCAAAACCGTATGTGTTTCTTAATTCAGTCCAGAAATGGCACCTATTACTTCTACTTACGCTCCCTATTAGTAAGAACTAGTATCACGGTTCCATCTAGATGCAAGAGGAACTGGAAAATTAGTCTCCTTGCAACAGGACTGCACTGAAGAGACCTGTATCCTTGTTGGGCAGCTGGCTTTCTGCCACAGTAGAATATGATTCTTTTGGTTTGTTATCATTAAAGAATCAAGATATCTCAAGGACATGTGCCTGGAATTTTTTTTTTTTTTTTTCTGAAGGATTGTGAAGAGCATCCATTCTAGAAAGGTTGCTTCTCCTTGGAGAATCTGCTTTATCCCAGATAGGCAGCCTGCAGGGGTGTGACAACGCACAGCCTCTTCAGTCAGAGTCTCACCTCCTTGACTCCTGGCGCTCCATTGACTCTGGGAAGTCGTCTCCTGCCTTCACGCGAGAGACGGCAATTCTATTAGAAATGCCGCCTTTGATTTCTGTGAAATATAGTGATGTAGCAACATTAGGGAGATGCTTTGCTTGGGCCATTATAAATGTCAAATTTGGTTCAGTCGGCGAGTACCGTTGGAGGACTTCACAGTGAATGCTGCATGCAGCATAATCCCGCAAACTTGTCTAGGAAATCTCTGATATCGCATGGTGGAGACAGTTGACATGGCTTTTCAGTAACTCAGGGATGTCTCCCCAGGCTCCTGATTTCATTTGTAAAATTTGAATCTCCAAACAATGATTGATAGCTCTGGTTAAACGTGTGCCATGATTCTACAAATGCATTACATATTTTATTCTTTTGTATAGCGGAAATATGGAGGGATATTCATGGATGAGCATAAGTGGGTTAATTTGCAATCAGGCCTTTTAATTTTTTTTTTTTTTTTTAATAAGTAGGCTCCATGCCCAGTGCAGAGTTCAACTCGGGGCTTGAACTCACAACCCTGAGATCAAGACCTGAGCTGAGATCAAGAGTCAGATGCTTAACAACTGTGCCACCCAGGAGGCCCCCCGAGACCTTGTAACCTTTTACGCTTTGGTTACTCATCCAGTGTGAATGCCAATAGTGCCCATGTCGTTGAGCATGCTTGGGTACTCCAGAATCATCTCCTCACTTTAAAGTCAGGCTGATTAGCAACCTCGATTCCATCTGCACCTTAATTCCTCCTTGCCAAGTGATCTAACATATTCATGGGTTTGGGGCGCTAGGATGTAGACATCTTTGGGGACCACTCCTTCGCTTTGTTGTTATTAAAACGTTTGAACTTGAGGGAGGGAGCCAAAACATAAGAGACTCCTAAATACTGAGAACAAACTGAGGGTTTATGGGGGGTGTGAGGGAGGGGAGGGTGGGTGATGGGCATCGAGGAGGGCACCTGTTGGGATGAGCACTGGGTGTTGTATGGAAACCAAGTTGACAATAAATTTCATAATAAAAAAAAATAAAGAACAGGGAAGAAAAAAAATAAAATAAAGTGTTTGAACCTCTTAAGGTCTGATATACTCGCTGCACTGCTCTGTCTTTGCTGTTTGTAGACTGAACTCCTCTTAATATAAGAATCTTCCAAAGTAGTTTCTTCATGTCTAATTCCTGTTTTTGCTCCAAAGCAGCTATTTTAAGCACAGTGGACCAGAATAGAGAGAGTGTTCTATTATTTCCCTGTAACTATTAAAAGCAGAATAATAATGCATATTATCATTTTTCCCTTTTGGAGACTGTGATGTCACTAGAAAACAGGTCTCATTTGGTAGCCAATATAAACCAGCGAGAGATGAGCAAACATTCTATCTGGGAGGCATGTATTTCTGCAAAAACAAATCTGGAATGACGCCATATTAATTCTCTGCACTACGTAGGACACTCAAAAGGACAAAAACAAAAATTAAAGTTGAAAAAAATCCCGCATGGTTGGACTTGCTATTCTCTGGCCCACGGCCCCTTCTGGGAGTATTTGTATTTGCTTACTTATCAACATCGTTGGTCATTTCGGAGGGTGGCTCTGATGGTGGGTTTCCAGGCCCCTGGGTAGAAGAGGGTGTGAGGGTTCCTACGCGTCTTATTTTAAGGCTGGCCCTGCCACCTGTGTTCATGGCCATTCTTTCCCTTCTCTGTGTCCTTTTACATCTCTTCAAAGGGACTTGAGTGGTAGTTCCTTAGAGAGAAAAGGTACTCTGCTGGGTGGGCGGGAGGACTAGTTTCCTGGCATTAAGCCTCTCTCTGACACCGATACCCATTGGTGTGCAGCGGGCGTGGGCCCGGTTTCTGCACCCCGGGCTCCCTCCGTCCTCCCTGGGCACCGCCCCAGAGGATCTTCCTGTCCAGCCAGGAGGCCTGAGCCCAGAGGCCTGGCTGCGGGAGGGCTGGGGGACCAGCCTCAGAGGGGGCGGCAGGAAGGGACAGAAATTGGAGAGATGTGGATAAACTGCATTTAGCAAATAGCACAATGCGTGTATGGGCACAGTGGCCTTTTCCACAGGCAGATTATCCCCGCCAGCGGCTTGGCCGTGTGCAAAAGGAGGGAGAAAGGAGTGGAGAGCCGCAGAAAGGGAGAGGCGGGGGGTAGCAGCAATCAATGCTGTCCTTTGTGCCGCCTGACATTTGAGGGGCTTGTTATCGGCCATTGCCGGCTGCTTTATCTAAATGTATCTCCCCAGCTGCCAGGCGCTGCTGATAGGCGCGGGACGCGTGATGGCCCTGGCAGATATGAGCCACCTCCCCGACGCTGGTGCTGTCACTCTCCAGCGGGGCCGCTCCTCCCTCTCCACGGCGAGATGCGAGGCGTCCCTTCTGAGGCCCAGACACGTTCTTTGTTCCTCCCGTGGGCCTGGTGAAACACACAGAAGGACCCGACCCCAGACAAATCCCAAACAAACAAAGGCCACCTGGGAGGCAGCCGGGGTCCACGGAAAGACGGACAGACAGCGAAGAAAGCTTGCCCTTCTTCCTTTAGACCAGACGCTCTTCTCCGGTCTGGGGCAGCTGGGGCAGAAGCCGTCCAGCACGCACACCGCCCCCCTCTCCTCTTCAGACCCCGACACGAGATCCCCACGATGTGTTGATTGGCACCCGGTTTGGATTTTGCTTTCTACTCTTTCTCCAGCCCCACGCCTGCAAACACGCCTACCTAACGCGACGCCCAGCGCACATCGCCCTTGACCAAATACACTTCCTGGCCGCAGGGGTGATCACAGGCTGGACGACACTTCTACTGGGCATCTGGCATGATCTGAGGTAGCGTGGGGCCGGGGAAATTGAGAGGCCCCCTCGTGACGGTTAGGATGATGACCACCCCAAAGGCGAGTGCCGTGGAGGTGTGGCATAAAGGGGATTTGTGCACACTGTCTGTGGGGACGCAAGGAGATTCCACTGCTGTGGAAACAAGTTACGGAGGCTCCTCAAAATCTTAAAAGTAGAAGTGCCCCATGATCCGACCATCCCGGTTCTGAGTACGCATCCAAAAGAATTGAAATCAGGATCTCGAAGAGATTACATATCTACTCTCCTCTGATCGGGGCGGCATTAGTCACACGAGCCAAGATATGGAGACAACCAAGGGCTCATCAGCGCATGAGTGGTAAGGGAAGTGTGGCAGAAACATACAACGGAATAGTATTCAGACTTAAAAAAGAAGTCAGTCCTACAACACGTGACAGCATGGATGAAACTTGAGGACGTCATACTAAGTGAGTTGAGTTAGTCACAGAATGACACATGCTGCATGGTCCCATTTATATGAGGTATGCAAAGTAGGAAATCCATAGAAGCAAAGAGTGGGTGATGGTGGCCAGGGGCTGGGGGAAGGGGGAGACGGGGAGCGTCAATCCACGGGCGTAACGTTTCAGCGATGCAAGACGGAGGTCCAGAGAGCTGCTGTGTCACGTTATGCCTAGAGCCAACACTGATGTGTTAGTTAAAAATTCAAGAGGGTAGATCTCATGTTAGGTGTTCTTACAAAAACAAAAACAAAAACAAACACAAACACAAAAACAAAAACAAAAACACAAAAAAAACCAAGGTCTCCGGCACCATACATCTTTTGTTTAAAACTTTCCATTGTCACTTATGGTGGCCAACTTCAGGCAGTAAGTAACTCAGCCTTCCTAGGCCTCCGTTTCTCCATGCACCAAGCGGTAACAATGCTCGCATTTTCAGGACGTTGTGAGAACGAAATGAATCATCTCTGCCGGGTGCCTGGCGCGTAGTAGTTTCTCAGTATGTTTAAGGTATTATTATCTGGTCCGTCTTCTTGGGAAGGGCTACACTAAAACTATTTTAAGTACGTGGTTGAATGTCTCCTTATCATTCGGATATTTCCAGGAAAAGAAGTTCTTTCCACACCATATGGATGAATTAATGTATAGCTAAAGTAATGAATTCTTACACTGGTCTATTTTTATGTTCTCTGTCCTCTCTTGGCCTCGCATTTGGATTCTTCTCTCCCCACGTTTAAAGTAGGGTTCCGCTATCATCAATCAATAAGTTCTTGCATTATATAGGATGTTATACAAGAAAAAGAGAGAGAATGGAGAAGTGACTGATTCTACAGAGTCTCTGTGTGGAGGAGACAGGGTGAATGGAGGAGGCTGATCTTGGCAGTGATGTTCTGTACTTGACCGCCCGTGATCTGCAAAAGCTTGTCCTCCCCAGCTGAGCGTGGCCTCTTTTTTCAAGACCCGATTAAAATTATCTATGCTGCTTAAAAGGTTTGGGGATCTGCATGGAAATGTCAGCTCAGAACTTGGCATAGATTTACAGTTGCTTAGAGGTAATGAATTTGTTAAGATAAACATTACGGGTGAAATTAACCATTTTTTCCCTAATGTGAGTTTTTGCTATTGTGTTGTCTGAGAAAAGCATCATTTAACACCAAAAAAACCCACAAAAACTAGTTTTAGAAGGCCATAGATAGAGCAATATTCATCATCTCTATTATCTGTTTAGCTACAAGGGATTCTTTGCCAAATATGATAATTAATTAGCTCTGTATTTCCAACTCCAGGGTGATTGTCTCTCATTAGGGGCTGAAGTGGCCCCTGTGTGTGGCTGTTCATCTGGCTCAGCCGGATGTTGCTTTGGGAAGCTCTGTAAAGAAAAAAAACAACAACAACATCAGTATAATTGTAACTAAAAAAAAAAAAAATCTGAAACCAAAAAAAAAATAACAACAGAAAAAACAAAGTCAGATGCTTATGATGTACTTTCAGAAGCTTGGTGTTTCTTCTCTTGAGAAACTTAGTAAATAGAAAGCTTGAGATGTGGGTTATTATTGAAATAAGAAAATAATACCCTTTTGATCGATGCCGCTGACACAACTCTGGAGAAAAATAAAAACCAAGCCCTTTAAAATACATTTGGCATTTTAAACTGTATTGCTGTACCGTGTTCTTCCGTAATTCGGTTTCCAGCTTGGTTGTAGGATCTGATTTAGTTTGGGGCTGCTGTCTGTATCACTTGGTTATTGTGCTGCTATGCTGGGGACAAGTGGAGCATAAAAGGCCATCTTTGTTCTCGGGGCAGCAAGTGTCCTGAAGGTTGAAGAAAGACAGAAGCACCTTATTCTGTTCTCTGGAACACCCGGAAGAATGAAATGAGCAAGTAGGAAACGTTGTAATTGTGTGTGTGTGTGTGTGTGTGTGTGTGTGTGTGTGTGTGTGTTTGAAAGAGATAGAGCCAGACTGTGCCGGCAGTTTCCCCCCGTCAGTATTTGGTCTTCTCAGCAGAAAAGCCACATGCTCCCGTCCTGGCCTTTCTGAGTCCCCCGCGATGCCCTGCGGGTCCCCTTCCCTCCTGACATCCTCTCCGGGCGACGCGTGGGTGTCCACTCAGACATGCGTGGGCCACGTCCCCTGCGGGAAATTTCTACATCTGCAAAGCCAAGGAGCCGGAGGGAGCCGGCTTCTCCCAAGAGCGCGTTTACATCCATCGGAACCTCACCGCAGCTGAAATATTTATGAGTTTTTGGTGCGTGCGCACAGAGTCTGGCCAGATCGCAGAAGCTTCGGTGGCCCCGTGGATGGAGTTTGTGACCCCCCCCCCAATTCGACTCATTCCCCCTCTTCACTGACACTGACATTTGTCCTAAACCCTCTCTTAATGCTGCAACATAATTCATTAGGACAGCCTTAATGAGCTGATAATTAGTCTGGTGGGAGGTGGTAAAGAGGGAGGAGCAGAAATGCCAGACTCGGAGAAAAGCCGAGCAGGCTGGGGCATCTTAAAGAGCCCTGGGAGAGCTCTTTGTCAACAAAACGGATCACACTTGCAGGCAGTAAAACTTTCAAATGGCCTTCATGTCAAAATATTAGGCCTGCTGTTTTTTGCTGGATGGTCGTTTCATAAACATAAAAAGCGCACAGATCATTCAGAGCGCAGCAAAATTTGTCTCAAATGCGTGGGGCTCCCCCCTTTTTGAGGAAGACGAATGCAGGCTCCGCGTAGTGGAGAAAATGACATCATGTCCCAGCCTTTCACTTCAGCTGAAACACGTATTTACAGCAGGCTCATATGCCCTCTTCCGTCCCCCACCCCGCGCCCCCCACTCTCTCTTTAAAGGAAAACATGAAACTGTGCGCGTGGACATGCAAAGAGATACGGAAGAAAGGTATAAATCCTAGAGAAATTTTGCTTATCTTCATTCAGGAAAATTGCCTCCTGAGTGTCACCATTTACAGAAAAGGCAACCGCATGAATATTCGACAAATAGTCAGAAGACGGATGTGATAATGAACTGTGGAAAGTAGCTCTGGTTAACGGGGAGAAAAAAAATCGCCATGGCTATGGACAACAGATATTTTTTAAAAATTTCTTTTATGTTTTTATTTTTGAGAGAGAGAGAGAGAGAGAGAGAGAGAGTGCAAGTGGGTGAGGGGCCGAGAGAGAGGGGGACACAGAATCCAAAGCAGGCTCCGGGCTCTGAGCTGGCAGCACAGAGCCCGAAGCGGGGCTCGAACTCGCGGACCTTGAGATCATGACCTGAGCTGAAGTCGGACGCTTAACTGTCACCCAGGCGCCCCTGAACAGAGGATAGTTCTCCTTCTCTGAATGCATTTCTTCTCAAGGTTAAACTTCGGGAAGGCAGATGGATATTTGAGTTGGTGCTGTTGCAGTGAACGTTGGTACAACCACGTTCCCAGGGATTTGTCGTCTTTCTCCTGCTGGAGCTTTGGGGTCCCCACCTTGTCAGGGAAGCCCCGGGCGTGTGGGGTACGCATGAGCCAAAGGAGTGCGGGAGGGCTGATGACGTGCGTGTTCGGAGTTGAGCTCCAAATCAGGTCTCAGCGCCGACTCCAAGATAAGTCACCAGGCCTGGGAATGAAACCACAACGATCCGACTGACACAGAAAATCCAGCTACTGATAAAGATTAGAATAAGTAATTGTATGTCGTGTTTGAATCGTCCCCTGGTTCCCAGTCAATAAAGATAATGCACATGAAAAGTGCCTTGCCAAGAAAAAGACATTACACAAATGTTGTGGTTTATTGCTGTGACCAGAATTAAAAGGTGATCCCTTAGCTTGGGTTTCAGTGGCAGACAGAAGCACAGCACGGGCCCTGCCTCTTTCGGTCACCTTTGATATCCCTTCTCCCAAAAGAATTCCTTCTTGCCCTTAAGGCTTGAATACCAGAATGGGCTGCCGAAGCAAACCACAGGCCATTGTCTCGACAATCCAGCACTTGTGGAGAGTTTACGAAAGCAAGCCTTCTTAGCACATCAATCTGATTATCTTGCGGCAAATGGCTTTTTGTTGGAGCCGTCACTGGATGAGCCGGCAGTGACACGGGCCCGACTGCTGGGTGACATCCATGCGAGAAGATTTGGGACTCGGACACAGAGCTACGTTCCTGTCCAATGCTCCTCAAACTTTGACGACCAGACGGATCAGCAGCGAGGCAGATCTGATTCAGGGGGTCCGGGTGGGGGCCTTAGGGCCTGCATTTCTTTCTTTCTTTCTTTCTTTCTTTCTTTCTTTCTTTCTTTCTTTTAACCTTTATTCATTTTTGAGAGACAGAGCGCAAGTGGGGGAGGGGCAGAGGGCGAGGGAGACGCAGAATCCGAAGCAGCTCCAGGCTCCGAGCTGTCCGCCCAGAGCCTGACGTGACGCTCGAACTCATGAACCGCGAGATCCTGACCTGAGCTGAAGTCGGACGCTCGACCGACTGAGCCACCCAGCAGAGGCTGCATTTCTAACAAGGTCTCAGATGACGTCACTGCTGCGGTCCCAGGACAGCGAGCGCTTGGCGTTGGCAGTCATCGAAGAGGGTTCATTTCACAAGACGGTTTTCTCAGACTCTGTTTCCCGTCCAGCCCTCAGCTGCAGCGTGGGTCCAGACCAGCAGGTGAGCCGAAGGGCATGTGGCTGGGAGGTCACCGTTCCAAATTAGGAATCCACACCAGCACAGATTAGTCAAGACGATCCTCTCAATTTTGCGTCTCTAAACTTTGAATACAGTAAGCTGTTATATATTCTCCCAACATACTTTTAGATTTTACAGAGGGGACGTCTTTTTCTTCAATGAGCGTGATAAAACTCTTTAAAATAGAGCATGAGTTTCTAATATTACAAATAAAGACGCAGAGGCGTTTCTCCCCAGCCTGAGTGAACAGCTGAATTATGAGTTGGGCTAGTGTTGAACAGTGTGAACGTGCCATTTTTTGTGTGTGATTTAAAAGAAAAAATGTTTTCTTACGTTAATTTTTTTTAAATGTTCACTTATTTTTGAGAGAGAGAGAGAAACAGAGCATGAGCAGGGGAGGGGCAGAGAGAAGGGGAGACACAGAATCCAAAGCAGGCTCCAAGCCCTGAGCTGTCAGGACAGAGCCTGACGTGGGGCTCAAACTCATGAACGGCGAGATCATAACCTGAGCCGAAGTCAGACGCTCGAGCAACTGAGCCACCCAGGAGCCCTTGAACATCCCATTTTAGATGCATTGGAGGGACTCAGTCTAACACTGGGGTTTCCATGGACAGATCTGACTCTCCGAGGGGCCTGTTGCGATCGGACTCTAACAACGTGGGAGCTAGTCCAGACCTGCAACATAACTCATTGGGTGAAATTTTTATTAGAAAAAATTGTTTCACATCTACGCAATATTCCGTTCTTCTCCTAGACCGTCATCAGGCTGCACATATTGGGGTTATTGCCATGGTGCGGCCCCAGCACCCGCTGTCATCTGTTTTCAGGACATGGGGTAGCCTGGGCAGGTCCAGAAACCTTGGAGTCACTTCCACAGTAACTTGTGAGGACTAAGCCTGAAAATGGGTTCCTGTCATTGGGTTGTACAATGGCCTGCTAATCCATGATCTGGATCTGTAATCATCATAGGCCTATCCAGTGTGGCCGAATTGTAATCTGATTGTTCCTGTCCCAGAGCCTCGTTTCCAGCTTATTTACATTTATAGGAACTTTGCTTGTCAGGGCATAACATTCCTCAAGTGAGGAACACCCTAGAAGAATATGAGCAGGAACTTGTCTCCCAAGGGCCTAAGTAGAGCTGTCTACATTAAAAAAAAAAAAAAAAAAAAAACAAAAAAAAAAAAAAACAAAAAAAAAAAAAACTTTTTTATATTTATTTACTTTTGAAAGAGAGAGAGAGAGAGAGACAGAGTGCAAGCGGGGGAGAGGCAGAGAGAGAGAGGGAAACACAGAATCCGAAGCAGGATCCAGGCTCCAGGCTGTCAGCACAGAGCCCGACGCGGGGCTTGAACTCACGAACCATGCGATCACGACCTGAGCCCAAGTCGGACGCTTAACCGACGGAGCCACCCAGGCGCCCCATGCCTACATTTTTTTAAATGCAATCGGCGATCAGTTCCAAGAAAATTCCTCTCCCCAATTTTCACTACGCCAAAGTTTTCTTGGCTGGCAAGAAACAAGGACAAAGCCCCCAGGTGGACATCAGGTTCTGACAATCCTACCTTTATGATGCTGTCTATTCATTCCTGGTCTGCCGTCGCCACTGGCCACATTGCCCTTGGGCACAGGCTCATCATCACCTAGACTCCTCGTGTCCAGGATTTCTCAGGCAGCTGAAGTCCTTTTAAGTTTATCCTATGGAGTCTTTCGACTCTGCGCTCCCTAGATCGCACTTCGATTGTATTCTACCGCTGACCGAAAGTGCTCTCTTCCTTCCCCACTTCCGTTCCAACCCCTTAGTTCAGGGGGGTGGCTTCTGGAAGGAAGGGAGACCCCAGTGAGCAGCTGGAGTTTCCGGCTCCAAGTTCACATCAGCAGATGGCCTGAGCGATGCAGGGGGTGCACTGATCATCCCCACGGGAGAGAAAGCTGAGTCCCTCACAGCGACGAAGGAAATGCCCTGAGCCTCCACCACCAGAACCGGGCAGGGAAGCAGAAGCATCCACATCCGTGGAGGGCTCATCTCTGATGGCTGGGCCATCGTAGGCTCCATTCTGCAAAGATGGCCTGCCCACCAGAGCCCAGTCACCTTGTCTAAGCTTAGCAACGTCAGGGGCAAGAGGAAAGACTCTAACCTGCCTCTGGGGGTCAGGCCAAGACACCGGCTCTGTCGGGGCTGTGTGTCCACCTGTTGGTGGCACTTTGCTGGGCAGTGGGATGGAGAGGCCAGGTGGCCTCTCTGGCTGTGAGAGGCAGCACCCTACTGGCTAGACTGGAGGAGGCTGGCATCCCATGGAAGGAAGCTCCGGGCATCCCAGCACAGCACGTATCCACACCCAGATGCGAAAGTGAGGCGCTCACTTCTGTAGGGGAAGCGTAGGCACCGTGCGTCTAAGGTGGACGGCTGAGCCTGAATTATCCCGCTTCTTCTCTGCTGTCATTAAAATTGAACGGACAGTTGGCTCCCGGGTGGCTCCAACGGTTAAGCCTCTGACTCTCGGTTTTGGCTCCGGTCACGACCTCATGGTTTGTGGGATCGAGCCCCACGTTGGGCTCTGTGCTGACAGCGTGGAGCCTGCTCGGGATTCTCTGTCTTCCTCTTCTCTCTGCCCCTCCCCTCTTTATATTCTCTCTCTCTCTCTCTCTCAAAATACATAAATAAACCTACAAAAAAATTAAAGAGATAGCCAAAATGTGCCTCCGTCACTCCCAACCGCATCGTTCGAGTTTCATGATGAGTGGTTATGGTTTAAGCGCTTCCCCATTTCGGGCCATTGGTAAGAGGGACACAGCCAGAATGCTTTCTGTTGAACCGGTTCGTCCCGACTCCTAGTTGCACGTCCCAGCTGGAATTCTCAGCATCGTAGCTGCTCTGCAGGCGTTAGGCATCGAATGCACCTCTATTCCTGACTCGGCACAGAAGCCAGGCTGTCTTTGCAGCATCTCGACTCCTCTGGGAAGATTCCCAGGCCGGCAGCTTAGCTGGAGGTTAAGGCAGGCTCAGTCCCCCGCCCTGAGAGGCAGCCCCCTCTGCCCACCCCCACCTCAGTTTCCCCAGCTCTTGGAGGGGGCGTGGTTCTGAAGTGAGGGGTGTCTGGGTTCAGATCGACCACAGAGTGGCCATGGGGTCGAACAGAGAACTCAGACCCTTTTTTTTAAATGTTTTAATTTATTTCTGAGACAGAGACAGAGCATGAGAGGGGGAGGGGCCAAGAGAGAGGGGGACACAGAATCCGAAGCAGGCTCCAGGCTCCGGGCTATCAGCACAGAGCCCGATGTGGGGCTCGAACCCACAAACCATGAGATCGTGACCTGAGCCGAAGTCCAAGGCTTAAATGACAGAGCCACCCACGTGCTGGGAGAACTCAAATTCTTCAGGCCTCTTGCCCTCATCTGGTGAAGCAGGCTGTCTACACTGCTGTAGGATGGATGTGAGGCAAGCCCAGGACAGCTGCTGTCACAGGGGAGGCTGTGAATGCGACTCTCCTGCCTCTGCCTCCCTGCAGCCCTCCTCCGTCCTCAAGCCAGTGTCAGTCTCACCCCTCCCTCCACAAGTCCTGGCCGACTCTTTGACTCTCCCGGATGCCACGTGGGTCGCTGGTGACCATGCTGCTCTCTGGGCCAAGCCGGAGCCTCCCCTCGGCCGGTCCTCTCCTTGGGGGCACAGGCCACCCTCGGGGTGCATGAACGACGCCTCGGGAGGGGGTCTTGCTCTCGTCGGGCTCAGAGTGTAGTAGCTGCTCACTAAATAAATGCCCCCCCCCCCCGCTGGCTGCAGCCACTCAATGTCCTCGCAAACACTGAATGAAGCTCTCTCTCTCTCTTACTACTGCCCACGGGGTCCTGGAGGAAACCAGGGCGTGTCAGTGACCAGAAGCTTCTCCGCGAAGGATGCAGTAACCCGAGGAAGGGGTCTTCAAGCTAAAGAGAGGAAAAATAGGGTGCCAATAGTCGGGAGCTGGCCAGGTGCACGGCCCCTGGGCGACCTGGAGAGAGAGACGCACTGAGCGCTCCTCTAGGACCTCAAACCTGCCGCTCGTCTCTACTCTTCACCAAGTGCCATTCTTGCGGAACCGGCTGATTGTCCTTCCGCCACCCTACCTCCCCGTTCCTTGAGGCTGTCATGGTGTTTGCTGCGGTCTGCTTTTCTCGTTTCTTCCTTTTCTTTTTGTACGTTGTCTTTTTCCTCCCTTCTCCCCTCCCTCTCCTAGAGCCTGCAATAGTGTTCCGTGAAATACGGATTTTCAGTGTCAGCTAACTGGATTAATCCCCGCCCCCGCCCGCCTGTTTTTAAAGAGCGGGCTTCGGGTTTACAGCAAAACGGAGAAGAAATTACAGATTCCTCACGTGCACTGGGCCCCCCCCCCCCTCGCCCCTCCACCCACGGACTCCTCCACGATCAACCTCACTCACCAGCTGATGAACCCACAGACAGGTCATGGTCGCCCAGAGTCCTCGGTTCACGTTAGGGTGCCCTGGTGGTGCTGTGCCCTCTGTGGGTTTGGATGAATGTATCCTGACATGTGTCCAGCATGATAGCATCACAGAGAGTATTTTCATCGACCTGAAAGTCCTCTGTGCTCCATCTACCGATCCCTCCCTATCCCTCGACTCCCGCGAATCACTTCCGTTTTTCTTGTCTCTGTAGCTTTGCCTTTTCCAGAATATCATACAGTTGGAATCATAGCGTATGTAGCTTTCTCAGACCGGATTTTTTTTCATAGTGCCATGTATTTAAGTTTCCCCCATGTCTTTTCATGGCTCGATGGTTCATTTCTTCTCAAGGGCTAAATGGCGTCCCATTGCCTTGGACGTACCACAGTTTATCCATTCACCTATTGAGGGATATCTGGGTTGTTTCCAAGTTTTGGCAGTCACGAATAAAGCTGCAGTAAACACCGGTGCGCAGGTTTTTGTGTGGCCGTTAAGTTTCCAGATCCTTCGGGCCGGTACCGAGGAGCGCAATTGCTGGGTTATATGGGAAAAGCATGTTTAATTTTGTTAAATTGCCGAACAAGACAGAAATTGCCAAACTGTCTTCCAAAGTGGCTGCACCATTTTATATTCCCGCCAGCAGTAAATCCTTACCAACATTTGGTGCCGTCAGGGTTCCCGACCGGGACCATTCTCATGGCTGTGTAGTGATATCCCACTGCTTTAATTTGCATCTCCCTGATGACATATGATGTAGAACATCTTTTCATATTTGCCATCCATATGGCTTTTTTTTTGGTGACATATCTGTTAAGGTCTCGGGCCCGTGTTTTGACTGTGTTGTTGGCTTTCTTATTGTTGAGTTTTAAGAGCTCTTCCTGTATTTGGGGTAACGGTCCTTTATCAGTTGGGTCTTTTGCAAATATTTTCTCCCACTGTGTGGCTTGTGCTCTCGCTCTTCTGACACTGTCTTTTGCAGAGCAGAAGTTTTTCATTTTAATGAAGCCCAGCATATCAATTATTTCTTTCATGGATCGTGCCTTTGGTGTTGTGTCTACAAAGTCATTATCATACCCCAGGTCATGTAGGTTTTCTCTCACGTTATCTTATAGGCATTTTAGCTTACACGTAGGCCTATGATCCATTTTGAGTTAACTTAGTGAAGGGTGTAAGGTCCGCATGTAGATTTATCTTGTGCATGTGAACATCCAGTCGTTCCGACACCATCTGTGGAAGAGACTATCTTCGCTCCCATTGTATTGCCTTTGCCACTTAATGGAAGATCAGTCAAAAATATTTTTGTGGATTTATTTCTGGGCTCTTGAATCTGTTCCATTGATCTAATCTACTTGTCTTCTCTCTCACCAAAACCACACTGCCTTGATGACTGTACTTTACAGTAAGTCTTTACCACTCTTTTTCCATATCATTTCCCCCATGTGCTTAGGTAGATAAGTGCCCTACACTTAAGTGAAATCCGCTTTTTGAGCTGAGAGACTCAATGCTATTGTGATACCGATTTAATTTTATCGGGTGGCTGGGAGGTTGCGATTCTCTAGATGGAAGTATATCCTTGGCTTTTTTGTGCGTTTCAAAGGACTAAGCAACCGATAAAATTAGTGAAAAGGGAGAAGGCTTGTGCGTGTGTCTTTCTACAACGACCCTGTGTGTGGACGCTTCTGGGTTTGTACCTCTCCTTTTTTTTCTCTGGTGTTTCATTTTGTATCAAACAGACTATTTAAGACTTCCTTTAAGATAGGAAGTGAGTAATTTGGAAAGAGAAGTATCTGTTTCAATTAGTTGTGAGGACTGACCCTTCGTGACACTGTCTATGGAAGAGATTGTGTGTCTGTTGTTGTTGCCTTTTCAATTTCTGTCTCTCCCCTCGTGTGTATTTGTGTGTTTCAGGGTTGTTCTTAACACCTGTGTTCTCTAGCTGGTTGTCTAACCTACACACACAGGAAAGTCAGAGATGAAGTTGGAACGAAGCCTGTTTGAAGATACGTTCTGGGCGTTGAGGTTCTTTTTCGTATCTCTGTTAGGGAACTTTTCCGCAGTGGTGTTTCAGAATGGGCTACGCTTTGCTTTGGGACTTCCGTATAAGCTGTTCCCCTTTTCTGCCCCTACTGAGGTCCATTTGGAAAATTATTCTTCAGAGGGAACCCAGGGAGGATTTCTGCTACCCTGGATGCTCATCTGCAAGTTACAGGGGTGGGGCTGATGTACTTGGTCGACGTGCATTATTCGAAGCAACTGAATGCATCCTCGTAGACGGTTCTCAGTGGAGTTCTGCACACAAGAGCTCTGACTTCCTTTTGTTCCAGGGGACGTTTTATGACATGGTTATAAACCCTCGGAAGTTGAATTTTAATGGAAACACTGACTAAATCTCGATTATTTCAGTACAGGGACTCTTACATTTTTTTAAAAAGTACTTTTGAAATTCATTTAAATAAATACATTTGAAATACATTTTAGAACTGTATTTTTGAGAGAGAAAGAGAACATGCAGGTTGGGGGGGGGGGCAAAGAGAGGAGGACAGAGGATCCAAAGCAGGCTCTGTGCTGACAGCAGTGAGCCCGCTGTGGGGTTCGAACTCACGAACCGTGAGATCATGACCTGAGCTGAAGTCAGACACAGCCCACTGAGTCACCCAAGGGCCCCTTGGTATGAGGGTTCTTGAAGGAGGTTGTGGGGTATGAGTAAAAAGAAAGGAGGAAGTCATAGTGTACATGATGGCACGTGATCTGGGGCCATATTAGAAAGAGTCACATGAGGGGCGCCTGGGTGGCTCAGTTGGTTAAGCATCTGAATTCAGCTCAGGTCATGATCTCACAGTTCGTGAATTTGAGCCTCGCATCGGGCTCTGTGCTGACAGCTTGGAGCCCGGAGCCTGCTTCGGATTCTGTGTCTCCCTCTCTTTCTGCCCTGACCTCACTCACGCTCTTTCTCTCAAAATAAATAAACGTCAAAAAAAAAATTTTTTTTAAAAAGAAATAGTCACATGGCTGAAGTCCAGGTACACAGGGCCTTCAACAGAAATTACAGAATAAGTGGAGATTGCGTTTTTCAAACACGGAAAGGCAGAACTGAATCTCCTGATTTCAGCTCCCTGGGTTTTGCCTGAATCTCGGTGGAGCCATAAACTTAGTGCCAAATGAGACAGCATGTGGAGAAGCCCCGTGGTGGGCAGTATTGCAATTAAATGAAGATTGCTCCCTGCCCCCCATATTATGTAGATGGAAAGAGGGGCCCCTGAATGGTTAAAAAATCAGGTTGTGATGCAACAATTTTATAAACTCTCAAGTTCTTTTTTTTTTTTAACATTTATTTATTTTTTGGGGGAGACAGAGAGAGACAGAGCATGAGCATGGGAGGGGCAGAGAGAGAGGGTAGACACAGAATCCGAGGCAGGCTCCAGACTCTGAGCTATCATCACAGTGCCTGGTGCGGGGCTCGAACTCACGAACCTTGAGATCATGACCTGAGCCGAAGTTGAGGCTTAATCTACTGAGCCACCCGGGTGCCCCTAAGCTCTCAAGTTCTTAAAGAGGCAACTTTGGGCAGACACCTGAGATCTTTCACTTCAGAGTCACTTTTATTAAAAACTAAACGTGCTTCAGTGGTGTCATCAAAGATGGCACTATGGTGCAAGAATTTGTTTGTGACGAAAACGAATTTTTATTTTGTGTTTGTTTTGTTTTGTGTTTTGCTGCTCGGGATCTCAGATCCCATCATTCTTTTAATTGGGCATTGCAGGTGGGAAGGGCAGGAGGCCTCAGTGGCTCATCCTGCAGCCATGGCTGCTGAGGGTCCCCGAGTCCTACAGACTGAGCCGAAGCTCCTCGGCTGAACCCGAAAAGCCGTTGCTCATTTGGACATAGCTGCCTAGTTCTGAATCGAAAAGAAACCCACTTAGGTTCAGCACGAAATTGTAAATAAAATCTTAAATCCTGTTTAGTAGAGCTTTCCGTGTTTATATTAGGGAAGTGATAAAGGATTTGTGTGTGTGTGCCTATATTTTATTTGCTTACCATACACCAGTACAGAGCTTATATTTTCTCCACGAGGTCGGTAATTGTTCACTCTTGACACGGATGTCCGTGGTCACACGCACACAGGCCCTGGTGGCATCTATTCATCCAGACGGAGAGCTCTGACATCCACACGCGGGTGATGAGAGGTCCACACCACCCTGCCTGACTTGTATTTTTGCTGGTTGAAAGTTAGTGATGTTCAAAGGCACGTTAATAAATGACTTTTTTAAGCATAAATTTATCTTTTATTTTTTATTTTTTTTAAATTTAAATCAAGTCTAGTTAACATATAGTAATGGTTTTAGGAATGGAATTTAGTGGTTCCTCACTTACAGACAACACCCAGTGCTCATCCCAACAAGCGCCTGCCTTAATACCCATCACCCATTTAGCCCATCCCCCACCCCCCACCCCTCCAGCAACCCTCAGGTTGTTCTTTGTATTTAAGAGTCTCTATGGTTTACCTCCCTCTATTTTCACTTCCCTTCTCCTATGCTCATCTGTTTTGTTCCTTAAACTCCATATACATTACTGCCGTGAACGTCCTGTACTGGAAAATAAAAGGAAGTTAAAGATTTTCCCCCTGTTGTGACATGAAAATGTAAATAGAGATTGACAACAATGTGTAAGTTCTTTTAAAAATTTTTTCTTTTTACATTTATTTATTTTTGATAAAGAGAGACAGAGCACAGTGGGCGAGGGTCAGAGAGAGGGAGACACAGAATCCAAAGCAGGCTCCAGGCTCTGAGCTGTCAGCACAGAGCCCGACGTGGGGCTCGAACTCACAAACCGCGAGATCATGACCTGAGCCGAAGTCAGACGTTTAACCGACTGAGCCACCCAGGCGCCCCCACAATCCGTAAGTTCTACCATAACCTTGGAGACAGATGAAGTTCTTGGGTCCTAAAAGAACATGGCTCAGAGAAGATTCTCAAAAATTTTAAGGAATAAAATTCTGTTTTTAGATAAAATCCCTGTGGAAACCTGCTAAGAACTGAACTGTGATCCACCCTGCCCGCTGTCCCAACACACCAGTATGAAGCCATAACCTCCACCGTGATGGTTTTGGGGGGTGGGGTCTTTGAGAAGTGACAGGTTTAGGTGAGGTCATGGCAGGGGGGAAACCCCATGATTAGTGCTTTGTTAAGAGGACACACGAGAAAGTTGCTCTCTCTTCCTGTGAAGACACAACACGTGAGGAAGGTGGCCGTCTGCAAGCCCGGAGGAGAGTGGAAAGTGATCACCCTCCAGAGTTTATGAGAAATAAACGTGTGTTGTTTAAATCACCTGGCCTGCGGCATTTTGTTACAGCAGCGTGCACGGACTAGTACAAACCTCTGTACCTAAAACAGGTTAAAATGGTGTTTATTATGCACAATTTTATATCATATATCATCACATAGTCTACTGTATATGACAAGGATTCTGCCACATACTTGTATATTATGTATATTATATTTAAATGTCTTATAAGTAAAATTTATGACACGGCCTATGAGAACATCTACTAACGACACTTCTAGTTATTTTGATGTCGCCTGACGTGTTACGTTTGATTCATAACATACTGGAGTATTTGTGTTGGTTTATGTTTTTATTTTATGTATCAGGAAGGCTTAAAATTCGAATCACATATTTGCAGACTCTCAAAGCAGTTCTGGGGAACTCGGATCCAGGTTCGAAAACAGTTGACCGAAAGCGTATCAGAATGTGTCCAAGCATGACCGGAAGGAGGTATTTTGAACAGCCCTCTGGTGAGACTGTGGACTCTCAGTAGAGACAGCACAGGCTCATGTGTGACAGTGCAGGCTCCGTCTGAGGGGAAACGCGGGTCCCCGTGTACTAGTCTCGCTTTCCTGATTTGTAAAATGGGGCTGGGTGCTGGGGCTGCCGTAACATGAATACCACTGGCAGGGTGGCATCTACAACAGAAACGTATTTCCTCGCGGTCCTGGAGGCTGCCACTCTGCCATCAAGGTGCCATAAGGGTCCGTTTCTGGTGAGGCCTCTCTTTCTGGCTTGTAGACGACCACCTTCTCTCCAAGTCTTCATGTGGCCTTTCCTTCTGTGTGTGAGTCCTGAGAGCTGTGGACTCTCCTCCTCTTCTTTTTTTTTTTTAATTTTTTTTTTTTATTATTTTTGGGACAGAGAGAGACAGAGCATGAACGGGGGAGGGGCAGAGAGAGAGGGAGACACAGAATTGGAAACAGGCTCCAGGCTCTGAGCCATCAGCTCAGGGCCTGACGCGGGGCTCGAACTCACGGACTGCGAGATCGTGACCTGGCTGAAGTCGGACGCTTAACCGACTGTGCCACCCAGGCGCCCTTCTCCTCCTCTTCTTAGAAGGATCCCAGTTTCATCAAATTCAGGCCTCACATAACCTTGATTACTCCCCTCAAGTCCCTGTCCCCAAACACCGCCACATGGGGGACCGGGGCTTCCACGTGTGGCTCTTGGAGGTGTGCCAGTCAGTCCACAAGAGGGTGATTGGATATTTACCTCCTCAGATCGCTGGGATGTTAGAGTGTGTTGATACATAAGAAAGGCTTAGACAGTGTCTGGCTCAGGTGAGTGTTTAATCAGTATTAGCTGTGCTTTTATTAGAAAATCATGGCACACGGCATAATCACATCCTCAATTAAGACAGTGAGCAGGGGCGCCTGGGTGGCTCAGTCAGTTGAGCGTCCGACTTCGGCTCAGGTCATGAGCTCTTGGTTCGTGAGTTTGAGCCCCACGTTGGGCTCTGTGCTGACAGCTGAGAGCCCGGAGCCTGCTTCGGATTCTGTGTCTCCCTCTCTCTCTCCCCCTCCTTTGCACATGCTCTGTCTCTGTCTGTCTCTCTCTTTCAAAAGTAAATAAACATTAAATTTTTTTTTAATTAAAAAAAATAAAAAGACAGTGAGCAAATCTGGGAAGTGGCAGACACTTTCACTTTTTCTCCTTGGCACTGTCTTGGGAGAAGGCACCCCTGGGACCCTTGGGAGGGGGGGTACCTGTGGACCTGCTCCCTGCCCTGGCAGCCAAGTGTGTAATACTCTGGCTATAGGCCCTCACTGTCCTGGGCAAGGGGATCCATGAAGCGTGACTAGAAGGTGACTTTAATGGATGGCGTCCCAGTCCTGGTCTGCACATTTCAGATGTACCAGGTAGGACTGGCCGAAGAGAGCTGGGAGCGAACACCCAAGTGCCCAGCTAGGGGCGGGAGCTGGCTTCTGAGTCCTCTGTAGCCTGGGACTCCAGCCCAGTGCCTGTGGAAACACAGGAAATGCTGGACGAACAAAGACGTGAGTAAATGATGGCTGAATGACATCTCTTGTTTTAGTGGAAGATCCCGTAGGCTACCGAGAGGCCTGGTGGCTGCTTCTTTTCTGGAAAAAAAGGAAAAGAAATGCAGAAAGACAAGAAAAAAGAAAGGATGTAAGGAAGGAAAGAGGAGAGGAGGGAGGGAGGCCAAGAGGGAGAAAGGAGGAAGGAGGACTTTCAGAAGACAGAAGCATTTGTTGCCACTCTGGGACCTGCTGTCATGGGCTTACAACTGCCTCACTTACCATGTATGTCTGGCAAATTACTGGCTTTCCTCCTGGACATACCCCCGGGCTGTGCTGAGTCTGGCTGGACCAGATCGACTGCAAATGCGGTTGATGGCTGTAAGAATACACAGTGTAGGAAACTAATTAGCCAAGGCAGGGGAAAAATAGATGCCGAAGAAAAAGCTTCTTGACAGTCTCATTCCTCTTTCCTTACCCTTGTTTTGGGCTCTTTCTAGTTGTAGAAAGCCCGGTGCGGAGGAAAGAAATGGAACGTTCCCGCTGGATGTGAGGTAGGACTGGGGATGTATATGCACACCTGTCTGTGTGTGTATGGGCACCTCTCGGGCCTCCGGGGACCAGGTGGCCAAGCTCCTGGTCACACACACGTGTGGATCTGGGATGAATGCACAGGCACACACATGTACGATCCACACTTATGTGTGTGTGAAAACCTTCATGAGGTGGGAGTGGAAGAAGCACATTTTAGAGAGCGAGGGACTTGGGTTCAAGGTAAACACTTGTTACTGCTTTTGTGGCCTTTGCACACAGTGTGATTTCTGGATTTTCTCATCTGTAATAAAAAGGTTGACTTCTCCAAGGCCTCCTATGGCCTTTAAACTCCGTAATTATTTTACATAATTTTACTCTTCTGCTGACAAGATTTTCTCATTCCCAGAAGATTGGAAGGAGGCACCAGCAGAACCCTTGAGAGCGGCAGAGGGGACACGGGATGCCGAGGTCTGGGATGGGGGCTTGGGCTTCCCTGGGATTTTGTCAGGAACTTTTAGTCAGGGAGATCCTGTACTCTCAACATGACAGAAGTTAACAATAAAAACAGGGCAACAAATGGTGGTCAGCAAGCTCAGAACATGGCCGTGAAGACTTCAGACGAAAGGTGCAAAGACCCTGGGGTCTGTACCCACTGGGGTGTCTGTCCCCCAGTATGGGGCTCCTACTCCCCTCACGTCCCCAGGGCGGACGCCATATTGGTCAGTGTTCAGAGCACTGGATGCTCTAGGCGGAGGTAGAGTGTTACTGGCCAGGGCCAGAGTTTAGACAAATCGTTGCAACAGAAAAAAGCAATTTGGGATTTAGGGGGTTAAAATTCCCAGCAGCTTTTAGAAATTGCCCCCCAAAATGAATAATCAAAGACATTTGGGCCATTTGGTCATAAACAGAGCAGTTCAATTGCACAAGAAATCACGCCGACAGGGCAGGGAGGCATAAAAGCTCTGAATTATGTATTAATATGTCATGTGAGAAGAAGAAGTGCTGGAGAAATGGTGTAAGAAAAATAAATAAAACCACATTAAAAGTGAGGATGTCCCATTTGGTCAGTTATGTCAAACGCGAAACAACAAAATCACCGTTAGGACGTTAACCACATTTTTAATTTTACTGCTGCCCTCTCCGTTAGAAACTACGTCAAGGTGTGAATAGAGCCGAGGCTGACACATTGGTTTTTATGCCCATAGTAAATATACATACATTTTTAAGGAATTTGCAAGGTAGGATGTGTATAAAATTGGTACACTGGAACTGGCGGGGCTCTCGCCACTGTTATTTCCTCAAAGAAAGAGCCTGTTCTACTAAGACCTCTACTCCGTGGTTGTTCAGAGAACCTGACGTGGGCTCTGCTCCAGAACCCCCTGGGCTTCACGGGCTCTCCTTGGGCCTTAATTCTCCCATCTGTGAATTGGCTATATAGCAACAATGTAATTACAGTCACTGTAAAGGCTTGTATTTATCAAGCTAAATTTCCCTGTATCCAGGAAGGGATAAGACACAGCCTGTTAATTAGCCCATGCCCCCCCCCCCCCCATTTTCTGGACGTTGGGAGCTTGGTCTTTAAATGTGGTTGTGAAAGAACTGAATAGATCACACATTTGCCTTTGTCATTGCTCTTTCTGTTGTCCGGCTGTACCGTTGGTTCAATCACTAACATTTTCTGTCAGGACTTTAGCAGCTAAGGGATGCACAGATGGGGGTCTCTGGCCTTTTCCCCGTGCCCTGCCCCCGTTTTTCCTCTTATTTCAGCCTGACTCTGCCATGAAGAGCTAGAGGGAAAAAGGTGGCTTGGATGATAAGGTCTCTAAGTGGCATTCACCTGTGCTCCCTAGCGTGAACACATTCCATCCCCATATACCAGTGGCTTGGATTTCATTAGAGAATTTTTTCACACTGGAAGTCTGACTAGTGCTGCTGCTGGCATTAAATATACTACATTATGCTCTAACTATGCTATGATATTCTACCTCCAGCATAATAATGATGATGAAAGTGAAATCGCCATTCACATCGTTGTGGACCTTTCCTCTTTACCAAGCACATTCGCAGGCACTATTATCTCATTTTGATTGGGTAGTTGAGGTAGGTAGTCTGGAGAGGTTACTATTATTATTCACAGTAGCAGTCGTAGCCGTGGCAGTAATCGTGGTCGTAGCAGCAGCAGCTTGAGTGGCTGGCTTCCTACTTCCAGGTAAAAAATAAGCAGATGAACAGTTGGTATTACTCCATGTCACATGGTAGCTTTCTCGGGGTAGTAAAGTCACATCTCAGTTTGTAAAGAGGCATTGAGCAACTTCATTGAGGTTTCAAACCCTCACTGCCATGCAGAACTACATACTTGAGTTGGTCATCCACAGAGTAATGACACGGTGGCTAATTTAAGTGGCAACTCCCCTGGGGACGAGCGGTGTCCCTTTCCTGCCTCGTGTTTTTGAGGGCTAATCGCGGGGAGTGGACAGTATGAGATTTTTACCTGGACTGTTTCGACACTGTACAGACTGGGTATATTTTCTCCGTCCTTATCAAGCCTTTGATGAAGATTCCTCGTTGACATGTTGGGTCCTCACAACTTTCGGTAACGTCCGAGCAGAGGGAAAATAAACTTAACCTTGGGTCTCAAGCTGGAATGCACAAAAAAATCTTACTGTGTGTGTGTGTGTGTGTGTGTGTGTGTGTGTGTATTTTAGAAATCAAGACTTAGAAATACTTGCTGTGGGGGTGGCTACCCTGCCTTTGATGGAAGAGTAGATTTGGAACAAAAATTTTAAGCTCAAGTCCTCGTACCATGGTGCTCACTGGGGGCTATTGGTAAGTCATATGACCTCTAGAAGATTCCATTGCCCGCCCTGGTTATCAGAAACCTTTGTGGTAGTTGGGAACAGGATTAAATCTGAAAATAAACATGAAATCCTCCTGTAAAATGAGACGCTTGAGAGGAGAGTAAACTGCTTTTTCCTCAGGCAGGTACATGGCCTTGCTGAGGGCTGATGTAAGTGATATATACCAGGAGATACAAACATAAAAGTGGGTTCTCTAATGATCTCATGGGCTAAATGTGTCACTTTTGTTGCCTTTATTCGTACTTGACTCCTGTGTGACTATTTTTCATTAAGCCAGACCACTGTATTACCTGACCCCAACTTCATGTTTTTCTTTCTTTTTTTTTTTGAGCCACCACATGCAAAGTATTACATTTTTATAAATATAGTTATATAAATATATTATACGTCAATATATACCCAGTCACCATGGCAGCTGATTTAATGGATATCATTACTTATCTGTATGTTCACATTGCAGGATTCTTAAGACAAAAGTTGCCTACTGTCATATTTGCTACTATTTTTATCAAAGAGGATAAATAAGTAAATAATTGAACTGTTTTCTGAAGTTGTTTCCTTGGATGAAATCGTCTTACCTGGACAGGGCATTTCCTCAGTGGGTTTTTTTCAAATGTATTTATTTGCTTATTTATGTTATAATGTGGCTGCTGTTATGACAGGTGTGTGTGTGTGTGTGTGTGTGTGTGTGTGTGTGTGTGAGACAGACAGAGAAAGAGAGAAACAGTAACATTGCAGGTGGCCAAGTAGATAAAGCCTAAAGTGGCCTGAGTGTGAATCCAAACTACAGAAGAAGATATTGAGATATCCCGGCTGAAATCCAAATCTGTCGCAATGGGAGAGAAGGGTGGTAATTTTGTGAAATGCTCATTTGTTTTTGTACCAAATGTAATGTTGAGTGTTTTAAAAAAAATCATTACTAATGGCTGCTACCAATCATTCTGTCATCTATCTGAAACCTTCTATCAGAGGGAAACAATGCAAAATAAAATGTGTTCGGTTGTAACAAAAAAGCAAATGTCTCATCTGAAAAGTTTTATTCACCCAAGAAATATCCTCAAAGTTTCATTTAGCTGACTAAAGAGAAAATGTAGTAAATAACTAAAGGAAAATTACTAAGAAATGCTTAAGGAAGGCTTAGGTTAGCTGCTTGGGGACTAGCAAAATGGCAATTAAGTTTATAGAATGAAGGGATTAAAAGGAACGTAAATGAAAAGTAGAAGGAAATGAACTCCGTTCTAATCTCTAAAAATGGCTTAAATAAAATGCTCATTATAGAACGGGTTTATGAGGCACACACGGAGCCTGCAAGGATTAGCACGCGGGGATTTAAAACGCGAGGAACCTGCTTTTGACGTGGTTGACAGAGTGCTATGCAGTGGCCTCCTTTTTGGGCATCTCTCTGGCCTGCACAGGAAGACTTCTGTCTGAAATCAAGTGACTTGTCACTGTCGCCCTCAGTCTTATTATTATTATTATTATTATTATTATTTACAACTTCCGTCTGTAGCTTGTAGTATTTACAAGCATCTCACGCACCTTCCAAAAGAAATTTCCAACTGACTCTTTCCTAGGTGAAAATCACAGCCCCCCATCTCTATTTATATTTTTTTTTTTATTTTTTTTTTCCAACGTTTATTTATTTTTGGGACAGAGAGAGACAGAGCATGAACGGGGGAGGGGCAGAGAGAGAGGGAGACACAGAATCGGAAACAGGCTCCAGGCTCTGAGCCATCAGCCCAGAGCCCGACGCGGGGCTCGAACTCACGGACCGCGAGATCGTGACCTGGCTGAAGTCGGACGCTTAACCGACTGCGCCACCCAGGCGCCCCTCTATTTATATTTTAATACATATTTATTTTCGAAAGCCCTTTCATATTAGAAAAAAAAAAAATGTACCGAATCGTGAACTGCAAAAGGAATCCCGAAGTAAGTCATTGCAACTCGGGAACGGAGGGGAAATGAATCACCAAATGCACCTGTAATCTTAGCGCCGAGGTGTTTCCGCAATTGGCGTTGCGCGAACCCGGTGCGAGCCAGCGCTGGGGAGCTGACTCTGGCGCCTGATGATTGGAGGCCGCGTTCCCCGGGGGGCCGGCCCCTCTCTGCTCTGCACAGAACCCGACCGGGGACAGGGAGCCCAGGCCTCATTTGTGCCCCGGGGAGCCCCGCTGCTCCGCGCCCCGCCACCTGCAGGGGACCCCGCGTCCCCGGTGTGCGCTCCGCGCTGGGTGGCCGCGCTGCGTGCCCATCTCGCTCTCGCGGGAGGCCTGGAGAAGACACCCAGTCATCTGGGGTCCGTGGGTAGCTCCTGGGTGTCTTGCTTACCTCATCGCGGCGACCATCGTCCCCTTGGTCTGCTAAGCACTCCTGTGAGACAAACCCCTTGGTGCTCAAAGCTCTGAGGCCCACCCAGCACCCTGCAAAGCCCTCCTTTCTGGTACAGAGAGTGGCTTCTGCCTTGTGCAAAAGTGCCCACCCCAGAACGACTTCGGAATTGGTGGCGATCGTATCAGCCGCAGAAATCTGTAATTAAAGGAACAGGGAAAGCAGGGAGACCGACGGGAGGCAACTTGATTCAATCAGGCTTTGGATAGTTTGGAGTATGTGTGAAGTCAGAAACGGTCAGGGCCACGTTTGCCTTTCCGGGATCTGTAATGAAAGGATTCGCTCACTGGATAAATCTAGGTTACCTGGGGAGTGTTTACACTGCTGAGGGCAGGGAGTGTTTAAAACTATTTAGGCAATAGCCATTCAGGTAACAAAGCCCATAGGAAATTCTGCTAGTAACTACTTGTTAAACCAAGCCATTAAAAGAAAAAAAAAATTACGTAGAAGCTGCAAAGTAGCGTTTTTTTTAAGTTCAAATTAGTGCGGTTTCACTGAGTTAATAATAAACATATGCCACTTTTAGGCACACATGTTATGAATTTAAATATTTTCTCATACCATAATTGAGATTTATTTTAACAAAAAGAGTACATATTTGTCTCTCGTCTGTACACAGTGGGCCAAGAGTGTACTTTTTGCGCTTCCGGCCAAGGCTTTTTCTCCTCTTGAGGTTTACACGGCTTCTTTCTTCTCAATCCCCCTGCCTCCCCGCCAAGCGATGGATGGTCATCCCGGGCTCCTGGGTTCAGCAGGAGGACGCGGGCCCCCCAGCAAGCAGTTCCCACAGCTCACACCCCTAGTGAAAACCCTGCAGACATAGAGGAATTATGTGGAAGAAACTTCCTGGGTCAGAACAGTGCTTCTCCGGCGAGGGAAGCTTCTCTTGCATTAAGTCAAGAGGAGAGACAGCAAGGGTGCAGGGCACAGGGTGTTGGGAGGCCCCGGAGAAAGGCCCAGAGAAGTCTGAGGAGGCAGAGACAACAGAATCTGCACCCAGCCCCACGCCCGGATTCCGCGGCTGCACAACCCCCCTGGAGAGGGGCGGCCGCACGGGGGGTGCACACACACAGCTTGCGCTCACAGATTCCCATCCTCGGCCGTGCACAGGGACACACATGCGTCTCCAGGGCTTACCCCGTTAGGGAAGAAGGGGAAGCCTTTGGACGTGAGGGGCGCGAAAATGAAAATGAGGATGGCCCAGGGGGGCTTCCGTGAATCAATGACAAAAGTCCAGACACAGCCACGACCGAGAAGAAGGCCACTTGGACGTTAAGGATCAGATTCTAGCTCTCCACCCACAGAACAGAGAAGTACAAGCCCTTTGCACCAGAGTCCTTGACATCTAGATGCCGCTCGCGCAAGACTGCGGTTCACCCTACTGGCTAAGCTTTAAACCATTTTAACAGAAGTTGGACTCTTTTAGATTCGTGTATGGCACTGTTAAAGAAGCTGAGTTGTTTCAACAGACTCTTCTCCTCTCGTCATGGGTTATACCGTGTCCCCAAAAGTGATGTGTTGGAGAATGACCCCCAAGACCTCAAAATGTGACTGTATGTAGAGACAGGGTCCTTAGAGAGGTAATCAAGTTAAAACGAAGTCCTAATGATTAGGACGATTGTCCTTATAATAAGGGGAAAATTTAGCTGCGGTGAAAATTCAGATGAAACAGATCCCCCCTCACAGCCTCAGAAGGAAACTGCCGCGCCAGTAACCCTGGAACTGGGAAAGAGTAAAGTTCTTTTGTTTAAGCTACCCAGTTGATGACATTCATGATGGCGGCCTTAGAAACGTTGTATACCTTTCTTCTCGGGATCTGCTGGGACTCTGTGTTCTTTCCCGAATAGGAGACTAAGTGATGACTTCCGTTTGTTCATAACCTTCTTGTTCACTGCATACTCACCGGGAGACAGATTGGTAACACAGCCACAGGCGTGGAACAGTGTTTCCATGTCTCCCGTCCTTTCCTGGATTTGGGGATTCCAGGAGAACACCTGAACTGGTGACGGAAGTCCGCCTGGTCCCCAGGTAGAGATGCTTGTCTCTGCCCCTTGCAGGTGAGAGACTGATATGTCGCCGCTGTCACCTGGCCTCCCACAGCACGGTGTTCTGCGTTCACGGCTCCTTGCTCTCTCGTCTAGATGTTGGGACGGGGCCCCCCAAGGAGCGCCCTGACATGATGCTTCTGCTGCCACTAGCTGCTCCCTCGTTCTGCAACCTGACGGTATCCGGTGGAGACAGAATATGAGCCATACCTGGGTGGCTCGGTCAGTCAAGCTTCTGACTTTTGATTTCCACGAAGATCGTGACCTCACGGTTCGTGAGTTCGAGCCCCGCGTCAGTCTCTCTGCTGACAGCGTGGAGGTTGCTTGGGATTCTCTCTCTCTCCCTCTCTCTCTGCCCCTTCCTGACTCATAGGCATACCTTCTCTCTCTCAAAATAAAAAAAATAAATAAATATCAAAAAAAAAAAGAATATGAGCCACATCTATCATTTTAAATGTCCTAGTGGCCCACTAAGAAAGCAAAAGGGGGGGGGCGCCTGGGTGGCGCAGTCGGTTAAGCGTCCGACTTCAGCCAGGTCACGATCTCGCGGTCCGTGAGTTCGAGCCCCGCGTCGGGCTCTGGGCTGATGGCTCAGAGCCTGGAGCCTGTTTCCGATTCTGTGTCTCCCTCTCTCTCTGCCCCTCCCCCGTTCATGCTCTGTCTCTCTCTGTCCCAAAAACAAATAAACGTTGAAAACAAAATTAAAAAAAAATAAAAAAAAAAGAGAAAGCAAAAGGAAACGGGTGAAGTTAGTTTCAATAATATATTTTACTTAACTGAATATATCCAAAATGTGATCATTTATACCTGTAATCAATATAAAATATATTCGTTTTTTAAGTTTATCTTAGAGAGAGGGAAAGAGAATGGGGGGCGAGGGTCAGAGAGAGAGAGAGAGAGAGAGAGAGAGAGAGTCCTAAGCAGGCTCTTTTCTGTCAGTGCAGAGCCCAATGCACGGTGAGATCATGACCTGAGCCGAAATCAAGAGTCAGACGCTCAACGGACTGAGACACCCAGGCGCCCCAATATAAAATATTTTATTGAGATATTTTAACTCTCCCTCCCCCGTAAATCTTCACATCCCACATCCCAGTGTTACTTTGTGCTTCCAGCTCATCTGGATTCCACCAACCATATTTCAGGTGCTTGCTGGCCTCCATACTGGAGAATGTATTTCTAGACCAGAAAAGCCTCCTCCAGACTCCCCGTCTTAAGGTTGCACATTTTCAAGGTCCCCGTCCCTAGGACTCTGGCCTGGGGACGTGTGGCTTCTCTGCAGGACCGTCCGAGCAGCGTGTCTTGTCCCACAGTGCACCCCGGTTCCAGCCAACGGACTGGGGACGTAGCTCACTACCTTCTTCTGCCTCCTTTTTTTCCTCACTGTGTTTACGTGGATTTATCTTTGCTTCCCAACCAAGTCACGGATAGGACATTATCCTGTATCTTTAGAAGTGTGGCTTCTTGGTTAATTTACGTCCATTTTGTTGGCTTAACTCATAGCGGTCGGAGAGCCTGTTACCTGAACGCATCGGTCTGAGGAGCGGACGTCTTTGCTAAGTGAGGTGAGCCGTGGAAGCCGTCACTCGCCTGTTGCGTTTGCTTTCTGTCCATATTTTCCATCTCCTTAGAAGTTTCCTTGTGCCTTTCACTCCATCAGGCAAGACAGTGCTGTAAATTCATCCTTACGTGTGATTCCGTCGCCGGGGTAACTCAATTATTCCGGCTTCTGCCCCTTCATTCTCTATTAATGGGGTTGCTTGAACTTTTGGTGGTGTTTCTTCGGGGTTTATTTCTTTGATTTATTGGCACTGTTGAAGTTCCTGTTTGACACTAAATTCTTCTTTCTGATCCCCGTCTTACATCCTGTCCCCATAATTTCGTTCCCATCAATAAATGTTGACATTTGTTAACTACCGATTCTCCCGAGCTGCACCACAATTCATGTCACCCATGAATCCATCAGGCTGCCGAGCGGGGTTTGCTCCTGTGGTCCTCGTTTGGACCAGAAAACGGTGTTTCTCATGCTATTTTAGCCTTGGATGCCAATGAAGTTGACACAGTGGCATCCCAATCGGCTTTGGCACATTGTGTTCATTACGTGCTCAGGGACCTCAGAGCAGAGAGGCAGGCGTTTGGAGAAGCTGGTTCCCAAGTCACAGGGAGTCTCTTGCCCTCGTTCTACACGGAAGCGTGTGTGAGGCATACCTACCACCCTGTGGCGCAGAAGCCAGAGGCTGGCTGGCGTTTCCTCAGCGCCTGTCGTGAAAGGCTGCCTGGTTTGCTTTTGTCCTCGTGGCGTGAGACAGAGGAGGCTTCTGCACACCTGCTCGTCGCCCTCTGCCCGGCAGGGCATCGGGACAGGTGTGCCATCCCCATGTGCGCTGTTCTGGGCTCTGAAGTTCTGCAAACCCCTTCCCCGCCATCTCCCAACCCACTGCCCTAGGGGAACACCTACCTGTAACGTGAACCACACAAAACCGAAAGTCCAAACGCGTCAAGGATCAGCGTCATCTCTCCCAACGCCCGTGAACCCTCCCGGGCTGCGGCAAAGTTATGTGGGACCTGCTTGCACGTCCCCATTTTCCTCACCTGAACCTGCCCCTGCTCTCAGAGCCGCGCCTCTGCACATCCTCTGTGGCGTGAAACGCCACTGAGGGTTGAGACCACCAGCCTGAAGGGTTCACAGGCCACACAGCTACACAAACATGGGCAAGGTGCTCGTATCTCCACACCTCAGTGTCCCCATCTGTAAAATGGAGACAGTAATGTAGCCACCGCCCTGGCACTGTGAAAATGCAATGAGTTAGGGCGCCTGGGTGGCTCAGTTGGTTAAGCATCTGACTTTGGATTTTGGCTCAGGTCACGATCTCACGGTTTGTGGGTTCAAGCACCACGTCGGGCCTGAGATTCTCTCTCTCCCTCTCTCTCTCTCAAAATAAATAAATAAAACTTAAGAAAAGAAAAGAGAAGAAAAGAAAGTGAGTTAATTCGTATGAAGTGCTTAGAACAATGGGCACACAAGAAGAGTCAGCTATTATCTTATTATTATATGAAAACAGGGCAATGATTACACCA
Organism: Herpailurus yagouaroundi; assembly: GCF_014898765.1. Classification (NCBI taxonomy): domain Eukaryota; kingdom Metazoa; phylum Chordata; class Mammalia; order Carnivora; family Felidae; genus Herpailurus; species Herpailurus yagouaroundi. Next base: position 5,164,824 of record NW_024412429.1, on the reverse strand, counting down.
AACCCACCATGTCCTACTGAAGCTTAAGACAAGCTCTGACACTGCATTTGCGGTGGGGCGAGAACTACCACACCAGACGCCTTCCCACTGTCCCTTTGTCAGTAAACAGCAAAGCGCTCTATTCGTGTGGGGTCTTTCTGGATGATGAGGTTGTTGAACGAGGCTTAAGACGGAGCCGTGAGAAGTTCACGGATGACAGAATAAGAAAAAGGAACATCTGGAAAAGCACAGACTAATCAATAAAGCCCCGGGGGTCTAACCGATGCCAAAGAAAGGCCTTGTGGCCAAGGGACGGGTCAGCAGAAGACCTTCTCTCGGACATGATTCTTTGAGAGGAGGAGAGAAGACGAGAGGAAACTGGCCAGAGACAGGTGACGGGACAGGTAGCTGGAGGTCTAGCTGGAAGGACGCAGCACTAGGGAATGCACACGCTGTTAACGAAGCAAGGCTTCCTGTGACCCGCTTCTTCAATAGAGGCATAAGGGTTAACGCGGCTGAGACTGGAACCCATCTAGCAGAGAAGTGCTCACCTGCGGTGCTGTCTTTGAACCTTCTTCAGGTAACACAGAACCAGGCAGGGCTCTTGACTGGATCGGGAGGGCAGTCTGAGGAAATGAAGACTCAAGTACCCTGGAGGTATTAAGATCCATAACGTATCTCCCATAGACTCCCAAGAGCTCCGGTGACAGGTCTGTCAGTTGAGACCACCTGACACCTGGTACGTTGCTTAACTCAACTGCGTCTCGGCACCAAAGACACGAATCTTGGTCTCACGTTTATAGATACCGAGCGCCTCCAAAGAGCTGTGGATCGCTTCCCTGGAAAATGGAAAACCCGGCTCCAATACAGAAACGCGTGGAACTCCTACACAGACTTGCCCTAAAAGGAAACCTCACCCCTGTTTCCTTTGAAGCCGAGGCTGCCTGTGTGGGTGTGAAGGCCGGCTGCCCGGGCGGAGGAGGATCCTGTTTCACACTCAGAGCCATGGAAGCCATCAAGGGCTGGGAACGGGACTGATTTAGGGAGAAAGGACGGGAATCTCCATCCACGTGATTTGTGGAACCAAAAGGAAAGTGTCTTTCAGGAGATGTGCGAGAACACGTCGGCCAGAACTGACCCTCGAAGTGAAATATTACATTTAGGGTTTGGCAAATCTGGTTAATTCTCATATCTGAGTATTTACGCATTTCAAGGAGCGGTGCGGATGAAAATCACCCAAGAAAGCATTTCTGTTCCAGACAGAAATAGGTTCTTTGCCTAATCTCTGCCTTGCCATTTTCTTGTTCGAGATTTCCTTTATGAGGAAACACAATTATATGGTAGGACATTTCACCTCCCCACCCATGAGTGACTCTGGCGGTGGGATCTTGGCCAATGTTACACTATTTCTGCGATGAATGATGGTTTAAGGTTCCGGTCCTTGGAACAAAGGATAAGCTCCAGTTTGCATTTGAATAAAAGTCATAAATAATAACGGGGAGTAAATTTTCTCAAATACCATTTACTGGGTAGCCTTTTGTAGGGTGGAAATAGATGTCTTGGCTCTTGAAGAAATTCAACTTTAGATGGACAGGGCATCTTGAAATGTGAGGACTGTAACTCTTTAGAAGTTCTAGCAAGCAGTAGGCAGAGAAGGAATCTGACCTCTCTCACCTTTAGTTAGAGATTGAAAGCTGGCAACAAGGAGCTGACCTATCCGGCCTCGGTCCTGAGCTCCTTCGTCGTTACCTAGAACTTGTTCGTCATTAATTACAGACCATAGAATTAATTTTGTGTGTCTTCTTCAGTACAGAATTTCCACTCTGATGATCCACGGACCTCTGGTTTTTGTGTTGGTTTTATGTCGGTTCCCTGAAGGGGGAGGCCTTGAGAGCGTCCTGCAACCCGGCCTCGGAAAGGGGTTGAATGAACCCAGTCCTCCACTTCCCCGTGCTGGACTCTACCTGAAGAGGTGACATTACCAAGTTGTGACACTCTTGGAAAGAAGCGATCCCTGGAGCGGATGGCGGATCCCTTTCCTAACGCCCGTCACATGGGCCGGTATCGCCATCCGAGAACTGTCGAGGGACAGGCTGGTAGGTGATGCCGAGAGACCATTCTGAACAAGCCTGTCCTAAAGTGACCGCGTGGGGGCCACCCTTTGTGGACACGGCTGGAAGGCTGTGCCTGGACAGAGAACCCAAATGCCCTTACTTGGGGATAGCGGTTTGTGCCTGGGACCCTCCGGGTGTGTGCTTGCCCTCAGAGTGTCCCTTCCCCACATGTCCCTCCCCCCCCCCCCCCGCCCCTGCTGGCGCCCATGTCCAGGAGGCACATAATCTAAGCTTCCGATGGGGATTAGTGTCCAATGGAGACAGAATGCAAGCCACATCTGGGGCACCTGGGTGGCTCATCGGTTAAGCATCCAACTCTTGATTTTGGCTCAGGTTATGATCTCAGTTTGTGAGTTCGAGCCCCACGTCAGGCTCTGTGCTGACAGTGCGGAGGCTGCTTGGGATTTTCTCTCTCCCTCCCTCCTTCTCTGCCCCTCCCCTGCTTGTGCTCTCTCTCTCTCTCTCAAAATAAAAAAAAATAAACTTAAAAAAAAAAGAATATGAGCCACATCTATCATTTTCAATGTCCTACTAGCCCCATTAAAAATGCGAAAAGAAACAGGTGAAGTTAGTTTTAATAATAGAGTTTACTTGAGTGAATCTATGCAAAATATTATGATTTATAATAACATGACCTAAGGTGCCCCAGTCATCACAGGGAATCCCAGGACTTCAGTCCCCGTGATCACACAGCAGGGGGCTTTTTTTTTCTTTTTTCTGGATGTGGACCTCAGAATTTGTGAGAAGCTGTAGAAGGTTCCTCTCTTCACAAAGGACTTCCCCTCAGAGAACGGTTCCCAGAGGGTGAGAAAATGAGTCCCAGTGCTGTACTCAAGCCTCTGGGGCAAGTGACAACCTACACTTGCCTTACCCTGACCTTTTCACTTCCATAAAAAAGTGTGTATGTGTATGTATACCAACATACGTAAAATCTACTTATGTGCACAAACACACGTGCATATGCTTAAGCAACACACATGCGTCTAAGCAACTTGGGATTTGCATTTTCTGCCCCGTGCACCCGGGGAGTACCGACTCATTCAGACTGTGGCTTCAACCACATTTGTCACTGAGTGACTGAAAAAGGCATTTTGTGGGGGCTTGTAGAATATATACGATAAAGACAAACCCTGCGGCTTCTGCCCTCGGGGGGTTGCAATCTAAACTCCTGGGATTGATAGAAACACCCCGGTCCCCCAAACTGTTCATCACATTGGCTTCTCCACTAGCTTTGTTGAGATGAAGCCTGTATGATTTTTTTCCATTTTCTACATCCATCCTGCTGTCTCCAGTGATTGCTTTTGGCAAGGTTTAGGTGCGTAAAGAGCTTGTTGGCATAAAGTAACAATTTGTGATAACGTGTTAGAGTGAGTGACTAATCAGCATTTAACTTCCCTATAGGATAATTGATCACAGGGATATCATTTTATTCTCTGAGCGATCAACCTTTGATGGGATTTTTCCGGTGGAGAACACATTTCCTTTCTCACCTGGAAAGCATGTGGGAAGGGAGGGAGGTCGGTGGGGGTGGGGGAGTGGAAAGGTGAAGAGCATGATTCAGACCCCAAGTGCACTCTTTTCTAATGATGTGACTTTGGCAAGACACTTAATTTCCCCGGGCTTTAGCTTCCTCCTGAGAAAATGGGGTTAATCAAGCCAATCTCATAGATTTAGTATGAGGATGAAATGCTTTAGTGCGTGTAGGTCTTTAGCAAAGCAACTCACATGTTGGAATGACATAAACGACAGACGAATTTTGATAGAACTAGACAAGTCTTAGCATCCTAACGGATGGGAATGGCTTTTAGAGTTGTAAAATGTGTCATTAAATGCTTATTCTTTTTGTATCTTCCTAATAAAGCCCCCTCTGGGTTCGTATGAAATTGTTTATACAGATTTATTTGCCGATGAAACTTCACTTATTTAAAATTATAAAACAGTACAATTTTTTAAAAGTTTACTTATTTATTTTGAGAGAGAGAGAGCATGGACATGAGTGGGGGAGGGGCAGAGAGAGAGGGAGAGAGAGAGAATCCTTGATTCTCTGAGCCTGATGCGGTGCTCGAACTCATGAAGTGCAAGATCATGACCTGAGCCGAAATCAAAAGCAGGACACTTAACTGGCTGAGCCACCCAGGTATGTTTTCATGGATAAATTTATACATATCCAACTTGTGAAGGAAAAAGTGACAGTTCCTTCAAATTCTTGTCGCCTTCCCTTTCCTTTTTCAGACATAGCAATATATGTAGTCAGGGAGGATTCTTCTAGATGTTCTTTTATAAAAAAATTTTAAAAATATTTATTTATTTTTGAGAGAGAGAGACAGACAGACAGAACACCAGCAGGGGAGGGACAGAGAGAGAGGGAGACACAGAATCGGAAGCAGCTCCAGGCTCTGAGCCGTCAGCACAGAGCCCGACGCGGGCTCAAACTCATGAACCTCGAGATCATGACCTGAGCCGAAGTCGACTGCTTTTAACCGAATGAGCCATCCAGGCTCCCCTCCTATGATGTCGTCGAGTGAACATAAAACATGCTGTGTGTTTGTGTGCTCATGCACACATTATGTAGATGCACATGTGTGTGAATTATACTAAATAGGTGGTTCTGTAACTTGTATTTTCCCCCCAGTAGGATATTATGGCCACTCATGATAATAGAACGTATAAGGGCACAGTCAGGTATTTTTATTTTGTTGAAATTTACAGTGAAGATGCCATGGCTTCTGGAGGATTCCAGTCTTTGCCAGCAGCAGATATATGGTGCCAGAAACTTGGATCACCCTGAATTTGAACAGTTTGCTCACTTCCATTACCTGTGAAACAGATCTAACTGCAGAAGTGCTTCACAGGTAGGACCATTTCTTCACTTTAAAGATGTGTCAGCTTCCCAAAAGCGATCTATGAAGGCATACGTTTTGTACTTCAGATTGGAGAAAACGCTTTTTCTCCTTGTGTTTATGCCTGTGTTTATGAGAACCCTAGTCTGTTATGGGATATTTTTCCCCTACTTTTCAAAGTCACAGAAATTGATACTAAAACAAAACAAAGCGGAGACTGACCTAAGAGTGTTCACACTATAAATTTGGAACGTGGTGTTAAAGAGAACTTTATATTGGCTGGTAGCTAAAATTCGATGTTTCGAAAGATCCTGACGTGTCAAAAGTAGTAGTGACTGATTAGGTGTTAAAGAATTCTGGTTGGAAATCGATACCAAATCTTATGCCTTTGGCAACCTTACAGATTTTCTACTCAAATCAGCTCCATTGATGCTGAACAAATTAAAGAGACCCAGAGAAGTTACATCATTTGCCCAACAAACTTGCCCAACACGGCTGGTCATTGATGCAACTGGCAGTTGACTGTAGATCTCCAGCACAGGAAGAGGTTGGCGGGGTAGCAGTGATGACGAGGAAGGTATAAATGACTGTAAACCATTGGTACGCCATTACCATACAAGGATCATTGTCCAAGACTTTATATCATGTTTACTCTTCACAATGCTTTGAAAGGTGGACACGATTTCCCCATTTCTGGAGAGCAGGAAGCTGCTGTTACAACCAGTATTGGATTGAACTTGGGTCTGTAACTGGCTTTGAAGCCTGAGCTCTTTCCAGAAGAGTTGTTTTACGTGTGTCAGAATGGCATATCAGCTGCAATGCAGTATTTTTTTTTTTTTTATCCTTGTATTGTTGCTGAGACCACTACCCGCACGGATAACCATGTCCACGTGGCCGTGTGAGGTCTGGCACATTCCATCATTCGCACAGCCCTTAGTGGCATCTACACTCAAAGACTGCCATAGGATGCAAAGGAACATGTGATTCAGGCACACAAAAAAGGAAGGGATTTGGGCTCCGAAATACCATCTTAAGAAAATTAAAGATAAAAATGGAATAACTTCACATGAAAGTTATCTAAAATGGAGCTCCCTTGGTGCAACACACCACAGATCTGGAGGGTCCACAGCCCACAGCCCACAACTACGTGGGAAGCCTTGTCGTACTATTTTCTCTGCCGGCCACTCCATTTGTCCTTTCCCATGGTTTTCCTCATGCCCTTAAACCTTTCCCCGCTCCCCTCACTTTACCCTTAGTACCATAACCTCCTTCTTCACAGAAGAAAGAGGGGCCATGGGAATCACCTCCCCTTCTTGCCACGTTATGGATAAACTCTTGTTTCCTCATTCTCCCTGCCCCCTCACTTCCAGACAATGGAAGAAGGGTCTCTCGCTGGGGTTCCTTCCTCAGTGATGGCAAGGATGCTCCTCCATCCCGATCTGCTTTTCCATCTTAGCAGCATTAAGCCCTGTCCATCATTTTTCATTCTTGAGTCACCTCTCTCCATCAGCTTTCTCCCAGGTTTCTTCCTACGTGTCTGGAAGAACTTCCGGAGTCTTCGTTTCTTCTGCCCCTCGTTTGACTGCACGTGGGCCTCCAGGTCCTATCTTACCTTCTGCTCACCTCTCTCACTAACCCGTGCCTCAAAGACCCTTTACATGGTGCTCACGACCCTCAAATCGTTGGGGCCTCTCACCTTAGAGCAAGACGTGGGCCCCCGACTGCCGAGTGGATGTCTCCACTGGAGAAAATCCAGCAGATTTCCCATATCAGGAGGGTCCCAAACTGCTCCTCTCCGGTTTCCTACTCAAGTAAAGTCAAGTTTAGGGCTTCACCGTCTGTAAGTCCAAATCCACCTTAATTCTTTAATATCTATCGATGCTGCTTAAGCTCCCCTTTTCCCTATGCTGGTTTACATAACCATCATCTCTGTTGCCCTGTGGCTACAAGTGTTTGAATCATTTTTATTGTGAAAACATAACTTATGTATACAGAAACATATAACACAAAAGTGTGGAGCCAAATCAATTATCGTAAAGTGAGTGTATTTAAAAAAAAATTAAGTGTATTTATTTACTTTTAAAAGCGACCGAGACAGCATGAGTGAAGGAGGGGCAGAGAGAGAGAGGGAGACCGAGAATTCCAAGCGGGATCCGCACTGTCAGCGCAGAGCCCGACGTGGGGCTCGAACTCATGAAACCGTGGGATCATGACCTGAGCCAAAACCAAGAGTCGCCTGCTTAACTGACTTAGGCACACAGGGGCCCAAAGCAAGTGTGTTTTTAAATGTCACCCAGGCCCAGAAATTGACCATGGCCCCAGGCCCCGTCACAACTCTTTTTAGCCATCGCACCCTTTATTTCCTGCTCTGATGTTGTTTTCTTCTTTCCACACGGTCTGTGTCTATTTTGTGTTTTTCTAACCTCCCCCAGATAGATGCTTAGTCCCTGACATTTTGCAGCCCTTCTTTTTCTTCTAACGTCTGGACCTAATGGTCACACGTTTCCTTCTATGCATAACTGCATAGTTACAAGTTTCGGTACATAGTGTTTTCATTATCGTTCAGTTGAAGCTATTAATTTCCATTGACATTTTTTTTTAAACAAATGAGTGATTTAGAGGTTTTTCCAAATTGATAAAAGTTGTGGGGTTTTCTTACCTTTTTGCTCCTGATCTTTAACTTCATTATTTGTCACGAGAGCAGAAGGTCTGTATGATATTAATACTATGAATTTTTCGGGATCTGCTTGATGAGGTAGGTTATAGTCAAGTTCTTTGAAAATGTTTTGTTAATACTCAGAAAGATGTGCATTCTGCGATTATTGGATCCAATAATCTCTGTCTATATATCCAGCAGGTCAATTTGTTAGTTGTAGTGTCCAGATCTATACTGAGCTGATTTTTCAGTCTGCGTTTCCTATTAGGTGTTGAAAAGGGTGTCTTAACATCTTCCACTGTGCTTGTGGGTTTGTCATCTCTTGTTTACATGCCTTGTCATCCCTTGTCGACATGCAGATTAGCCTCCAGGGTGGCCTCCCTGCCTTTGCTCATGCTCCCCAGCTTTAGCTGCAATGTGTTTCTGAAACACAAATCTAGCCAGGCCATTCCACAGCGAAATACACAAGAGCTCCCTCGTTCCACAAAAGTTCACTGAGCACCATCGACAGTTCACTGATGTGTCTGTCAGGCACTACTCTAACCCAGGCGGATAGACTTGTGAACCCAAAAGACAGTGTTTAAGCTCTCTCAGAATTTACGGGCACATGGATACACAGACAGATGATAAACAGATGATAGATAGATAGATCCTAGAGAAATAGATAGATGAGTAGGTAATAGGTAGTAGATAGATGCTAGGTAGATGGATGATTGATAGAAGAAAATCTCCTTTGTTGTTATTGGAGTTAAGTTCAAATTCTTTAACGTTGCTTGTAAATATTTGTCCAATTTGTTCCCTGATTACTTCTGCAGCCTTTTTATCTTAGTTAACATCACTTCTTTAAATAGCTAGACCCACCTTCACTGCCTGCGAACCTCTGCCCCATTAGTTTCCTGGCTCCGTCCCACTCATTCTTCACACTTGCCCTTACATATTCTTCAATGGAGGAAGCCTTCCAGAACCCGGTAATCCACACTAACCGCCTTTCCTACGTGCTCATACGGCCCTCTGTCCTCTGCACTCGGTCACTTTATTGTATCCCTCACTGGTTTGAAAAACTATGAAGTTAAGGGTTGTGTCTATATTTCCGCTCTTGAATCCACAGCACTTAGGGTTGCTCAATAATTTTTTTCTTGGAAGTTTGAGAAATGCACATGTAGCTAAGAATACATCATTGCAAGTCATTATTTAATATGTGCTATTAACACTTCTTAATTTCTGACATTTGGAATAACAGAGTTATGGAGCATACCCAGCTAGGATGTAGATACTGTGAGCATTTTAATTTCTTGAGGTTTTGCTGATTTCTGGCACGCAGTTAATGTCTTATTTGCTTTTTGTATTTGAATATAATCTCCTTCCTCTCCTTGCCAATAATTTATACAGATGATCCCATCAAAACCTTCAAGTCGGTTTAATGAGGACTCGGTGATGGGCATACCTAAATAATAACACGAAATAGAAGGGTCACTTGTCACAGTAATTTAGAGACATCCAGATGCGAATTGTTAATGACATCTAAATAATGCACTGTTTCTGATTTCACTAGAGAATCTAATTATGTGTATCTTAAAAATTAAAAGAATCAATGTGTAAAGGATTAGATAATCAGCTTTTTTGTACCAGTTTTTTTTTTTTTTTAATTCCAGTTATCTTGAAGGCTAACTAGAATTTTCTAGGCTTTCAGAAATAAGTCGGTTACGTTTTGTGGCCAGAGTTTTCTTTTCCCCTCTTTCCTTTTTTCTAGTTAGAGTCGACCCTCTCCCCTGTAAGATGAGCCACCCGCCTCTGAGCTCTCCACTGTGTCAACGCTGGCTGTTTATCACCAGCAGTCTGGCCCAGGTGCGTGAGTCTGTTCTGGAACAGGGCTGAGTGAGTTGGGCGCTGTTCCGCATTTCCCTCGACTCTGGAGAAACCTGGACAGGTAGACCTGTGGGCACACGGCCTGGTGTGATTGCGTTATCGTGAGCCCTTCCATGGTTGCTTTGCTTTATCTTGTTTTCTCCGTTCACATACCTCCAATCTTTTGATTTTCTTTTCTCACTGTGGGCAAAGCTAGCAAGATCTCAAAAAGGGCTTTACGGTGAATTAATTTGTTACTTTAGTACTGGTAAGAGATTAACAGACATAAAGGTAGGAGGTGTCACTGTTTTGCTTATGGTAGGGATTCGGAGGCGCACTGAACTGAGGCCGAAACACTCCTGGAATCTTAACGAGGCTGATTGCGCACCGTTGACTCGCTCTTTCCACAGACGTGCTTTTCAGCATCTGGCATAATTGGGAACAGTAGCCGGCAGGTATCAAGTGTCAGGGTAAATTGTCTACTGCTGCGTGAGCACCGACTATGAAATTGATTTGCCATCTTTTGGGGAGCAGAGTTTTATAATACAAACAATATAAAGTTCAAAACCAGCACATTTATTATTTATGCAGGTGTTGTTCAAAGGCATAATCAACAGCGAGTTTAAACAGACTGTTTTGATAGATCGTTCCGTTTTTGACTCGGTGAGGACCTTTGTGGATGTTTTAAAAAGTTGAGCTGCGTGGATCTTTGAAATCACCTTCTTCAGAAATCGTGCCGGTGAGCTTTTGCTGTGTAACAACCCATCCTTAAGCTTAGTGGCTTAAGACTATTGTTTAGCTCACAATTCAGTGGGTCGGAAATTCATGCAAAGCTCAGCGAGGCTGTTTTCCTAGTTTCAACTGGAGTCACTCTCCGTGGCAGCCTTGGGATCAGTTAGGGCGGGTGGTCCAGGATGGCTACAGATGAAATGGCTCGTCTTCTTTTGGGGACTTCTCATTTTCCAGCAGGTGAGCCCGGGCTTGTCGGCACATGGCTGGACAGGGTTCCAAGACAGCGAGACGAGCCATGTAAGGCTGGGAATGACAGGGTTGATTTTCTGACGCTTTTACTGGCCAAACAAGTCTCAGGACCAGGCCTAATTTAAAAGGAGGGGGATGAACTTTACTTCTTGTTGGCAGGAACCGCACAGTCACAATCCAACGGGCAAAGACAGGGGCGCCTGGGTGGCTCAGTTGGAAGCGTCTGACTTTGGCTTAGGTCATGATCTCATGGTTTGTGGGTTCGAGCCCCACATTAGGCTCACTACTGTCAGCTCAGAGCCTGCTTTGGGTCCTCTGTCTCCCTCTCTCTTTGCCCCTCCCCTGCTCTCTTTCTAAAATAATTAAACATTATTTTAAAAAAGGGCAAAGGTGAATGGGTTTGGATATTTGTGCAATCCAACACAGAAATAAATAAAACTATTATAATACATAGACATTGAGGAAAAGATGGTGGGTTGCATAGGTACATTTACTTTGGCCCTTCCTGACTCCCCACTAAAATGACAAAGCATAAACCCAGAAGGACACCTGGAGCAAGAGGGGAGAAATAATAATTTTTGGAAGCTGGAAACAAATGGATGAACAGTAGCACAGGTGGAAAACACTGAATCCTAAGCCAGCAGTAGGGAAAGTCAGGACCCCCTGATTTACAATATAGAACCACCAAATTCTTAGGGATTAGAGACATCAGAGACCTCTGAAAAGAGAGAGAAGGTGGGAGAAAAAATCAGGAGGATTGGTTTAGGAAGTGACAGGATTCCCAGACTCCCTCCCAACCCCCATGGACGATGGGAGGGAAAGAATGTTCTCTGGAAAGGTTACACCAGAGAATCTTTGGGCTCCCAGGAAGGTGTCACAGAAGAATGCTCCTCCGATGCAGTTGAAAACAGGAGGTTAAATATGGATGATCTCATTCCACGTGCAGAGCTGCTGACCTTTCACTCCATTTGCCTCCCAGAACGATAACTTCCGGTACAGAAAATTCTGCAGTGGAGAATCTGATCCTCCCACAAGTAAAGATCAAAAAATACTGACAGCAAAGTTTCTTCCAGGAACAAGTCTAACCACGTATCCATTCAGAGCTACTCTCCAGGTTTCAGAGCTTCCTGTTAAATATAAACAGACAGCCAAGGACCACTAGTCATCTTAAGAAAGCTTGTCATGTGAAAAGGAGAGACCAAGGTAAACAAGTGAACACACACAATTTAAGGACACATACATTCTGAAGGAAGAAAATACCCAAACAACTGTCATTAACATCTTCAGTGTGGTAAAAAAAAAAAAAAATGTACACCTACCCAGAAAGAAGAATGCGCTGTAAAAATGGTAAATTGAGAGAATTACAAGTGCTCCTAGAAATTAAAATAGGATAGTAACAATACAAAGTTAGTGGAGAGGATACAAAATAAAGTAGAGGAAATAACCCAGAAAGTCAAAGAAAAAGAAAAAGTGATGAAAAATAGGAGGAAAAAAACACAAGGTAATCAGAAGATCAATCTGGGAGGTGAAACATCCTAATAATAGAGGTTCTGGTAGAGAGGACAGGGAAAACGGAGCACAGAAATCATCACTGAAATAAATCAAGAAAATAAAACATTCCAGAACTGAAGCTTCTCTACTGAGAGGCTAATAACTTAACACGGTGTATGAAAAGAGATCCACACTGAAGTGTATCATCATGATATTTTGGAGCACTCAGGGCAAAGAAGGTTCTTTCAGCTTCTGAGAAATGTAAGTGTCACCTAGGGGTGGCTGGGTGGCTCAGTTGGTTAAACATCTGATTCTTGATTTTGGCTCAGGTCATGATCTCACAGTTTGTGGGCCCACCTTAGGATTCTCTCTCTCCCCTCCCCTGCTCATGCTCTGTGCCTCCCTTTTTCTCAAAATAAATAAATAAATAAATAAATAAATAATTTTTTCATTTTTGTTTGTTTGTTTGTTTGTTTGTAAATCATCCAAATGGTCAGGAAGGGCTTCAAATTTAATAGCTACACCAGAGATTTAAAGACAATGGGAAACGGTCTCTAATTTAGAATATCGTACTCAGGTCAACTCTTGATCAAGTGTGAGTGTAGAAGAAAGACACTTCAGACATGATTTCTGAAAAGATGTACCTTGCACACAACCTATCTCAAGAGACCACTGGAGGATATGCTCCATCACGGTGAGGGAGGAAACCAAGAAGTGAGCAGACTTGAGATAAAGGAAAGAGGGAATACAATGTAGAAAAGACAGATCCCCAGGGCGAAGGTGGGGGTGATCTCAATATGAATTCCTTGCAGTTGGCATGAGGTCACCTGTCCCAGTTGGAGCATGAAAGGGAGAGAATATTTCGAGATGCAATGGACAGAATGCCTCGTACATCTGGGTATATTAAGAGGAGATTTTGATGGGGTAGTTATGTCTGGCATTGAAACATTTAGAAGTATGTGAGAGCAACAACAGAGTTAAAAAATTATTAATTCAGGTAAGATTTAAAAATGTACACAAAATAAACATCATATTGCACTGTATGACTAGCGTTTATACAGATGTAAGTGATACAATAATCATGATCTCACCGAAATTAGTATGTCCATATTGGGAGGATGGGGATAAAAGGGTACAGAGGTGAGGAGGGGGTCGAGGAGGGTCACTGTGTCATGCAAATACTCGGGGGTCATTTATGTGGTAGGAGTACTCCTCAGATTGACCAAGAGGATCCTTCTACAGAGAGTGCAGTGAGACTGGGGCTTTTCTAGAGGGGTGCATGCTGTAGGTGCAAGGGCCCTGGAAAGAGAGCTATCCATCTATACTGTAGGGGAAATCACTAATATTGCCTAAAATATAGAAGGAAGACATAGAGATATAAGCACATAATTTAGAGATACAAAGGTGAATGTCAACAGACAGTAAAAGGATAGAAAGTAGTTTCCTCAGAGAAAGGGAACACGGACATTAAGGACGCTACTGTTTTTCTTAACAGATTTGAGGACTCTTAACTCTTTAGTGTATGTACCATATATATGTGTAACTTTGATAAAAATACGGCCCTAGAGGGGCTCTTGGGTGGTTCAGTTGGTTGAGCGTCTGACTCTTGATTTCAGTCAGGTCACGATCTCACATTTCGTGGGATTGGGTCCCGTGTCAGGCTCTGCCCTTACAGCGTGGAGCCTACCTGGGATTCTCTCTCTCCCTCTCTCTGTACCCCTCCCCCACTCATGCTCTCTCTCTCTCTCAAAATAAATAAATAAACTTAAAAAAAGTTTGTTCCAACCCTGATTCCATGCCACAGGCTGATTAAATCAAATTGGGGCTTTTGGCACAGTTCTGTGAGGTGAAATAGGTCTGCGTTTAAGTACTCCATCTCAGATGAAATCTCCTCCTTGGTGACTTATACAGGTGGTTTAGTTACCGAGGGAGGAGTTTCTTACCAGTATGATAGCAACTAGAGACCAGAATTCATGGACATGACATAAAGCTCCTAATATGGCTACTTTTCAAAAGTCTGTAGCTGGCATTTAAGGCTTGGAATATGGATATATTATAAATCAAGAGTAATTTTGAGCACAAGTACACACTTTCTAGACAATAAAATATTTTATTTTTTGTTAATAACAGCATGTAATATAGTTTTCAGTATATAGTGTTATTTTTAATGGTACTACTAAGATTCGGGTGGATACATTTTCTCTCTGAAAATTATGATGAGTAAGCACATATTTTTAGCATTTTAAATCACAGGATTTGGTTACATACAACAGTCTGTAAGCTACATATGTTCATGTAGCTACTTTATTTTTAAATCACGCACATGAGTAATTCATCCTGTGAAGAAATTTGAGATAGGGTTCAGGCTTGGGCTCAGTCATTATATCTCCCAGAGAGGTTGCCTCTCCCTGAGACCTTGCAGGCCACCTTCATGACTACATGGCCTTGGACAGACTCTGGGCTTAAAGACCCAGAAATCTGATGTGCTGGCACACAAACAGTAGTCCATATTTCAGGGGACAGTCAAACTCACCAAGCCATGAGACCAAAGTCTGAAGTCCAGATCTTAATAAAAAATTAAAATGCCCAAAAGTAGCACTGACACTTCCACATTTGGCCAAGATGGAGTCACAGGGACCAGATTTTCTCGGTTGAAAAGAAAATAAAAACAGTTGAGAAAATATACGAAATGATGGTTTTTCAGATATCTGGGAGCATAGGCCGGTAATCCCTGAGGGAGGGACAACAAACATATCAGTCTTATGAACGCACCCTGCTTACTACAGAGACAACTTCTGGGCCGCCACACAGGGAGAAGACCCCATGTGGAGTGGGAGGGATTCCTTGCATTGAAAAGATGAAGCCACGAGTCCAGGTCCACCAAGGTGGCTGGGGTCACAGGGCAGAGTGCTGGGAGCAGAAAGCCACACACAGAAAGACCTCGAGATAAACAGAAGCTCCGTCTCAATCGTATTCTAAGGTGGATCAGCACAGATGTGGGAGGAAACTGTCCCAAGCTGAGGGAATAAGCACCTGAAAGGAGGAGGAGGAGGAAAAATCCCATGCACACACAGCATCAAGAACCAGGCCATTCAGCCAGACAGACTCGAAAAAGCCTTGGATTCACAAGGCACATAGAGTACGCAGAAAAACTGGATGAAGCCCACTCTTTTCCTGCCTAACAAAACTTAAAAGCAAGTCTTAAAGGATCAAACTACTGCCAAATACTTTGTGTCTTGTATCGGAATACAAAAATATGTACAGCACCCAACAGAGTAAAATTCAGTCTTCTGGCATCCAGTAAAGAATTTCCAAGTATGCAAAGCAGCAGGAAAATACAACCCACATAGGGATAAAAAGCAATTAATAGACTAGAATGAGTAGGTAAGGAAAATAAAACAATTTCTATAACTATACTACATATATTTAATATGGTGCAGAAAAGGTCTCTGTTAAAAACAGAGATACAGAAGATTTAAAGACTCCACTTGAACTTGGAAAATACAATGATGCAGGTGAAAAATACATTGGGAAGAATTAGCATCAGAGTAGACACCACAGAAGAAAAGATTAGTGAACTTGAAGACATAGCAATAGAAACTATCCAAAATGAAACACAAAAAGGAAAAATTAATGAAGAACAGTGAGCTGAGAGATAGTTTCAAGTGGCCACCATAGTTACAGTTTAATTGATATCCCCAAATGAGGTTGGGGGGGGGGTCATGAAATACTTGAAGAAATATGGACTGAGAACTTTCAAATTTGAGTAAAAACTGCCAACCCACATATCCAAGAATCTTAACCAATCCCAAAAAGAAAAAAAAATGTGAGGAAAACCACAAGACATTAAAGTCAAATTGCTTAAAGCCAGTGATGAGGAGAAAATCATACAAGCAACCAGAGGAAAAGAAAAGACGTTATGTAAGAGGTACACTGATGGAGTGAAAACAGATTTCTTGTCAGAAACACTGCAAGTCAGAAGATGGCAAGAGTGTATTTAAATTACCGAAGAGGAGTAAAATCTTGAATTCCATGCTGAATGAAATACGTTCCAAAAACAAAGGCAAAAGAAAGACTTTTGTAGTTAGTCACAAACTGAAAGAATTCATGAGCAGCAGACGTACATTGTTAGAAACGTCAGGGAATACCTTCAAGCAAAAGGAAAATGTTAGCATATGGAAATCTACAGAAAGATCTACAGAAAGATCATCAGAAATGGTAAATGTTGGGGCACCTGGGTGGCTCAGTCAGCTAAGCATCCTACTCTTGACTTTGTTTGATCATGGCTCTGTTCATGATCTCACAGTTTGTGAGTTTGAGCCCCACGTCGGGCTCTGTGCTGACTGCAGAGTCTGCTTGAAATTCTTGGTCTTCTTCTCTCTCTGTCCTTCCTGCCCTCGCATCTCTCTTTTTCAATCTCTCTAAAAAATAAATAAACTAAAAAAACCCCAGAAATGGTAAAGGTTTGATTTACCATCAGAAATGGTAAATGTTACCCAGAAATGGTAAATTTTTTTTTGGGTTGTGAAAAAATATCTTTTTAATAATGCATAGTAACTACATTTATTGTGGCCATCATTTTGCAATACATGTAAGTCAAATTATTATGCCTTACACTTGAACCTTGTATAAGGCTGTATGTCCATCATATCTCAATCAATCTGGAAAAATTTCTTTAACAGATAATTCAATGCTGAAAGCACAAATAATAGCACTATGTACTTGGGTTTATAAACTTACGTGCTACTAAATGCTTGGCCCGAAAAAAAAAAAAGGCTTAATGAGTAGCTGTTCCCAATGTCTGTAGTGTACAAGCTCCTGCTTGGCTGATTGCAAACCAAGCAAATGGCAGGTGGTTTTGAGAATGGATGCACACATCAAAGGCCAAGTAAGTTTTATTTCCAGAGAGGGAAAGAAAGAGATTTCTCGGAGGGAGACAAAGAGAGGTTTCACTGTAATATTCTATTAACCTGAAAAGAAACCTGACATACACGTGGTCTGACTGGATAAAGTTCAGTGTTGGGTATACGAGTTTGTTATGCTGTCTCTATACATTTTTTAATGATTTTAGCATCTTGTAATAAAAAAAAATACTAAACAATTCTTCTATCACAGGTTTCAGAACCCCTGAGCTGGACGACCAGCCCAGTTGCTCTGCTAGGTACAATTCACGCCAAGCCACACCATGATAAGCAGAGGGCAGGGCGTGGTGGGCACAGATTCTGAGCAAAAGTCAGCCAGTAAAATGAATCACATGTTTAATGGCATTAACCTAAGAAAACGTGACGTCAGGAAAGGCTTTGCTATAGGGATTGAGGTTCATGATATTTACTATCAACGCTTGAAATATTTTAGTATATTCCATAAGATAGGGGCACAATTTTGCAGATTTAGTTGACTTCTTCCTCCCTCCCTCCCCTCCTTCCTTCCTCCCTCCCTCCCTTTCTCCTTCCTTCCTTCCTCCTTCCTTCAGTCCTTCCTTCCTTCCTTCCTTCCTTCCTTCCTTCCTTCCTTCCTCCCTCCCTCCCTCCCTTCCTTTCTTCCTTCCTTCCTTCCTTCCTTCCTTCCTTCCTTCCTTCCTTCCTCTTCCTTCCTCTCCCTTCCCCTCCCTTTTTCCTGCCTCCTCATCCTTCTTCTTTGTCTTTTCCTTCCTCTTTGTCTTCTTTGTAATGTCTTCAGTATTTTTTTCCATAGCTTTGTTTTTGTTTATTCCATGTTGATATTTTTAGTTTAAAGCGCATAGGGAGACAATTTTTCTTCGTTCTTCAGATCTGACCTCAGGGTGGAAGTAATTTTCCTATAATCGCAAAGTACTGACAATACTCTGTAATAGATTTTAAACTTTTACTTGTCTTTGGATTTAAATAAAAAAAATAGTTTCTATTTACATCTGGACAATTGCTCATGTAGAAATCATTGCATATATTACATAGTTTGTATGAGGGTTGTTTTTTTTTGCATGAGCCATGTATTATAATCATGCTTAAAGAAATCACAGTGTATCTTATCATACAAACGTGACTGAATTATGTACCAGAGTTCTTTGGGCTGGCGGAGGGGTTTTGGATAGAAGGAAAGTGCAACCTGGTGCTAGTTTTGCCCCATGTCTGCATGTGTCAGTTCACTCAGTCCCTTCCCTTCCTTTTAATTTCCTCATCAGTAGAATGAGAGGGGCGGGCTTTCTGAGGTTCTTTGAAGGTAATATGTCCCTTTCCGGTACCTCTAGTGTCTAGCATTTTTTATTCCATTTCTCTAGCTGTCACAGAGTAAATGAGGGGAGATACATCAATATATAGAAGTCACCAGATGCTGCCATTTCAGATAACATTCAGCATTTTGTCGGCTGAATAAACACATAGCAGGATCTGGGGATGCAATGTTATCTTTACGGCCATTGTTATGATGGAATTCTGTGGGGAGCTTTTACAGTCTCCAGTGAATTGTTTATTAGATGATATTTTGACTGGAACTATTTTCTACGGTTTCCACTATCTACACTGACAAAGAGGGGAACTCACAGTATTTCTAAATTTTCAGTGCTCAGAGATATGTGCCTGGCCTAAATGATCAGCTTGAGTTTATGAGAAATGGGAAAATAGGATATGATTAAATGGTTCTAAGGTTATTAAAAAAAAAACCAAGCTTGACTAATTTTGAAGGGAACTCTAATATTGACAATGAAGACATCGAGTGGAAATGTGGCCTGCGTCAATGATAGTAGCGTCATTCCTGGTGTCTGGATGTCAGCAAGAGCCCCCAAATACAGAGGACTAGCTGCCATTCATTGGGTAGATACAATAAATGTTGTTTCTCATTTTCTGACAGAAAACATATAGGTCATAGGTACTCCTGTGCATAATCACCTGCGGAGATGATTAATATCCAAATATTCAGCCCTACCCAAGATCTATCAACCCAAAATATCTGGGTCAAATCTTGGCACGTGTGGTTTGGCAAGGGTCCACAGGGATTCTGACGATCCTGGGGCTGACCTTTCCTTCAAAGCTCAGAGCAGGGCAACCTCCCCAACCCCTGGTTTGGTTTTGATGCCCGGGTGCCTTTAACACCACAGTGATTGGTCTAACTGCAGAGTAAGGGAGTTTCCTCCTTGCACCGCCCGGGGCCCACTAGATGGTAAGGCCTGTGGAGGCAGGAAGCATGGCTCAGTGACCTGTGGATCATCAAAGCTTATTCCCTACTAGACTGTATTATAAAATGTAAATAACGATGCTAACACTATTTTAGTATAAGCATCTTTGAGTCACCTAACAATCTTCTAAGGTCTAGGTCCTAAAAGCTTCCTTTTCACAGACGAGGAAATTGAGTAGATGTGAGTTTAAGTCTTTCTCCCTCATGTTTTTTTTTTCCCCATAAAGTACATAGTGACCCAATCCACAAGCCAACTTTGTACATGCTGATATTTTTATTGAGGCTAGAAGAGCAGGCAGCTCCTTGATGTGACAAGACTATTTCCCGGATGCCTAGATGAGCAGGATAATACCACCAGGGAATTTGATGGAGGCTAGAGAGAATTCCCCCCCAAAGGGCTTGAAAGCAAAGAATGGGCCTCTAGATGAATCTGTTCAAGCAGGTAGACTCAGGGTGTGGGGAGATTTGGAAGTAATGTGAGTAAGCCAAGCAGAGTCTGAATTCCCACATCAGTGCTCAGGTGTCTGTGGAGACAGCAAGTGACACTCACCCTGAGGGTCGAGAAGAACGACCCAGAAACCTCGTGGTGGCCTGACTGGCATGATGGACAAGAAGGTGGAAGCTGTGAAGAATCTCCTAGTTAAGAGATGATGGTTTAGCCATAACTTTCTAGTCAGTTTGTAGTGAACAATCTGTTTCTCATGACCTAGTTAAGAGATGATGGTTTAGCCATAACTTTCTAGTCAGTTTGTAGTGAACTATCTGTTTCTCATGACCT